>NW_027397083.1:14553667-14576229 GCF_003265705.2 Callorhinus ursinus
TTTTTTTAAAAAAGGGATTGATAAGATGTTGGTTGGAAAAAGGAAAAAGGGAAAAAGAAAAATTCAAAAATTCAAAAAAAAAACAGTTAAAAAAAATTAACTTTGAAAGATTAATGAATCATGGTAAAAAAGCCATGAATTCTATGTGCAGTATTCCCCTAGCACTGGAGTTCTACCGTTCTCATTGATTGGTAAACTTGGTCTTGGCTTGCTGGCTGTTCGTGCTGATCTTCTGGGGGAGGGGCCTGTTGCTGTGGTTCCCAAATGTCTTTGCTGGAGGCAGAATTGCCCCGCCCTTGCCAGTCCGGGCTAAATAATCTGTAATCTGCTCAGGTTTGCTCCCGGGAGCTTTTGTTCTCTGCTCTCGGTACAGCCTTGGAGGACGAGAGTGAAAATGGTGGCCTCCCAATCTCTGCCCAGAGGAGCCGAGAACTCGGGGCCCCCTCCTCAGTGCACCCCCAGAGAAAAGCAGTCAGTCATTCTCATCTCCGGCCGCACTCTCTGCTCACCCGGCCTGTGAACAAGCATTTCTATCTCTGGCACCCGACCCCGTGTGGAGTCTCCAAACCCAGCAGATCCCTGTGGTGCGCTCCTGCGCCGCTCCTCCCGGGGGAGGAAGGGGAGTCTCCTCAGCTCTGTTGCTTGTTGGGTCCCTGCTGGAGGAGCAGTGGCCTGACTGGGCCGCGGATCACAGTTTATGGCAACCCCGAGCTGAGAGCCTGCACCTTGTCTCCGTCTCTGCAGCCCACTTCCCTGCTCCGATACCTGGAAGGTCTGCTGCATTCAGGCACCCCCGGTCTTTTTGTGACCCCGAGGGTCCTGAGACCACACTGTCCCGCGAGGGTTCCACCCCCAGCTTAGCCACTGGAGCAACGTCCCTCAGCGGAGCCGACTTCTAAAAGTTCCGATTTTGTGCTCCGCCGCTCTATCACTTGCTGGTAGCGGCGGGCAGAGGCCCCCTCCCCCGCCATCTATCCTCCCGAATATCGCCTCGGATTCACTTCTCCGCACGTCCTACCTTCCAGTAAGTGGTCGCTTTTCTGTTCAGAGAGTTGTTGCTATTCTTTTCTTCGATCTCCTGTTGAGTTCGTAGGTGTTCAGAATGGTTTGATCCCTATTCAGCTGAATTCCTGGGACCAGACAAATTCCAGGTTTCCTACTCCTCCCAGCCAAATACTATTTTAAATAGAGAGTTCTAATTTTGGAGCCTTCCTTCCCTCATTAAAAAGTTGTTTCTATTTCTTTGATTTCATTATAACAAATTTCCAATAACCGTTATATCCCCAAATTAAAAGTCTCTATACTTTCTCAGGAAAGAGTATCTTTGAATTATCTTTTTGATAATTATCTGAACTCCTTCAAACCCGTCAAGTGTTACAATTAATTTTGATGGCTTTGGAAGAAATCTAAAACTATCAGATTTTTACATTACTGTTATTCTGTGGTTTGATTATAGCTGATAGCATCAGACAGATGCTCAACAAATACAACTTGAGGTAGAGTTCTGTAATAATTGTAATCGATGGTCAAAACTTTATTATCATAGACTTTTTTAAATAGTGCGTTTTTGATAATTGTCCTACAATGAACTGCACACATTTAAAGCATACAGTTTGATACACTTTAACATATGTATAGGCCCATGAAACCATCACTACCATCAAGATAAAGAACACATTCATCACCTGCCAAAATTTACTCATGTTCCTTTATAATCCCTCCTTCCCATCTCTCCCCATCTGTCCTTCAACCCTGTCCCCACACAACCACTATTCTGCCTTCTGCATTTTCTAGGATTTTATGTAAATAGAACCAAACATTATGGATTCTTGCTTGTCTGGCTTATTTCATTCAGTAAAATTATTTTGACATCAATCCATTTGAAATGTGCATCAATAATTCACTCCCTTTTGTTGCTGTGTAATCATTTGATAACTGTTCACCCACACACCTGTTGATGGACATTTGAATGGTTTCCACCTTGGGGTTATTAAAAATAAAACTGCTAGGTCTTTATATGGTTATATGCTTTCATTTATCTTGGGCAAATATCCGGGAATAGAATGGCTGGATCACACACTAGGCGTGTGTTTAACTTTTTAAC
The DNA here is from genome assembly GCF_003265705.2 of Callorhinus ursinus. Classification (NCBI taxonomy): domain Eukaryota; kingdom Metazoa; phylum Chordata; class Mammalia; order Carnivora; family Otariidae; genus Callorhinus; species Callorhinus ursinus. The sequence continues at coordinate 14,555,772 of NW_027397083.1, forward strand.
AAACAGTTGAACTGTTTCCCAAAGTGTTTATACAACTTTGAATTCCCACCAGTCCTCTGTGAGGGTTCTAGTTTCTCTACATCCTCATCAACCCTTGGTATGGCCAGACACTTTTCATTTTAGCCATTCTAATACGTGCGTAGTGATATTTCAATATAATGTAATTTGCATTTCCCTAATGACTGAGAATATTGAGAAATTTTTCATGTGCTTACTTGGTATCTGATATTTTATGTGGTAAATTGTCTGTTCAAGTATTTCCCCACTTCTAATTTTATTTATTGATTTTTAAAAGATTTTATTTATTTGTTTAAGAGAGTGAGTGAGAGAGACAGCACACGAACGGGGCGGTGGGAGAGAGAGAGAGAAAGAGAGAGAGAGAAGCAGACTCCCAGCTGAGTGCAGAGTCCCACTTGAGGCTCGATAGGACCCTGAGATCAAGACCTGAGCCAAAGTCAGATGCCTAACCAAGTGAGCCACCAGGTGTCCCTCCTTTACGTACATTTAGAACCTTACCAAACAATGTTATAATTTTTGCATCAACTATCAAATATAATTTAGAAATCTCTAAAGGAGAAGAAAAGTCTATTGTATTTACTCACATGTGTGCTTCCATGTCCATTCTTCTTTCCTGGTGTTCCAAGATTCCTTCTTTTATCATTTCTTTTCTGTTTACAGAAATTCCTTTAGCCATTCTTTCAGGGTAAGGCTGGTGAGAAATTCTCTTGTTTTTCTTTATCTGAGAATGTTTTGATTTCCTCTTTGTTACTAAAGGATATCTTTGTAGAATATAAGATTTTGTGTTGACAATTCTTTTCTTTCAGCACTTGGAAAATGTGTTACTTCATTTTGTCCTCCATGGTTTCTGATGAGAAATCCACTGTCATTTGAATTGTTTTCCCTTTGTAGGTAAGGCACTGCTTCTCTCTTATTTGCAAGATTCTTTGTCTTTAGTTTTCAGAAGTTTGACTGTGGTGTATCTTAGAGTGGATTTATTTGAGTTATCTTACTTGGGAGTTTTCTCAGCTTCTTGAATCCGTGGATTTGTATCTTGTGCCAAATTTGGGAGGTTTCCAGGCTTTAGTACTTTTTTTTTTTTTTTTTTTTTTTTTCTTTTCTCTTTCTTTTCTTCTGGGACTCTGATGACATGAATGCTAAATCTTTTGTTACAGTTTCACTGACCCCGAGGCTCTGTTCATTTTTGGTTTTGCATTTCCCAGGATATATCTCTCTGTTGTTCAGGTTGGGTAATTTCTCTTGCTCCATCCTCCAGTTTACTGATTCTTTTGTCCTCCCCATTCTTCTGTCAAGCTCATCCACTGAGTTGCTATTTCAGGTATCATATTTTTCCAGTTCTAAAATTTCCATTTGATTCTTTATATTTTTATTTATTTGCTGAGACTTCCTATTGCTTTGCTGAGACATTACATACTCTCATTTGTTTCAAATATGTTCCTAATTGCTCCTTGAAGCACTTTTATGAGGATTACCATACAATCTTTGTCAGATAATTCTTATATTTCTGTCATCTGGGTGAGGGTATTTATTGATTTTCTTTTTTTCATTCAGTTTGAGATTTCCTGGTTCCTGGTGTGATGAGTGATTTGTATTGAAACCTAGATGTTTGAATATTCTAAGACTCTGGATCTTACTGAAGCCTTCTGTCTTGGCTGGCTTCTGCTGACATCTTTCTGGCAGAAGAAGAGGGTAGGGTCACTGTCTCATTACTGCCATGTTTCCCACTTGACCTCTGCTGATATCCAAGGGGGTCTCCTCATTATTGCTGGCCAAAAGTGAGTGTTCCAACTCCCTACTAGTGTTCACCTATATCTCCCTGGTTAGGAGGAGTAGGAGTGTCTCATTGATGTTTCCCAGGTAGCCTCCAGTAGTACCATAGGAAGAGTGGTCCCACACTGCGACAGTGGAAGGGCTGATTCTTCGCTAGGCCTCCTCTAACACCACTCCTGTTTGGGGGACCAGTGGTGGCACCTCATTACTGCTGAGTGGGGAGGCAGAGCTAGGCTTCCCACTGGTCTCCACTGATACTGTAATAGGGTTCTGATTACCACCTGGCTGGATGAAAGTCCTGGTTCCCTACTTAGCTTTTGCTAACACCACCCTGAGAGGGAGTTGGGGAGGTAGGGGTATAGTGTTAGGGGGCCTTGCTGCAGCCTGGTGAAGGTAGAGTCTAAGCTTTTCACTAGATCTTTGCTGGTATGAGTGGGAGTTGGGTCATAGTTTTTATTTTTTTGTGGTGTTTGGCTAGAGTAGAGCTGTTATTATCTAAAAGTTTTCTATCTTCCTAGGCTATTCATTTCCTACAACTTTGGCCAGAGGGAGCAGACTTTTGTTGTGGCTTTTTTTGTCTGTGCCTGTTGGCATTTCCAGGTCGCCAACTTTTCGGCTCCAAGTCTGGAATATATGAGATGAAAACTCACCAATGTTTTGTTCCATGGGTCCCAATGTTCCTAGACAATCTGCCTTCCTCTCTCGCATTTTAAAGTCTTCTTAAACATTTTTGATATTTGCTGTCCAGGGTTTTTTTGTTGTATTTTTCACTTGTTCCTCCAGGGAAAAATATATCTATCCACCTTCCCATAAGTGGAGTCACTTTTTTGGTTTTGTTTGTTTATTTTGGAGTTATTCTTAATTTTTTTGTGAAAAATAATGTGTTCCAGCAGGTAATATTTTTGTTCTAGGTTTAAAAAAGCTACATGGTACTCCTGTTTGAAAGCAGATAGTCACTTTCCAGTTTACTAAACCTTTCACATTGGGTTTTCTTAAAGTGTTACGTGCCCGTCCAGAAAGATTCCTTTGACGACAATATATTCTACTAGGCAACTAGTGGCATAATCACTCCCCCAAAAGATTCTTTAGATGACAGCTATTGTTCAGACATGGGCTCATCCCCAGAAGTGCTGAATTCAGCAGCAGGTTCTAGATGCAATTATAGTTGATCAGGAAATACAAAAGAGATGATTGTATCAAGACACATTACTCTACAGTGGAGAACCATCCTCATTGGCCTTTCTAGGTGGATTGGCCACTGGCTGCTATGTTACCTACAATGGTCAGTTGGTTCTTTCCTCATTTCTTTCAACCACAGAGCTTATCAGCCCAGACATGTTCTAACTATTTCCACCCAGTTTTCACCAATAGGATTATGTACTGGTTAAACTTTAGAGTCAGATAGATTCAAATTAGAATTGTGTGATTTTTCTCACTCCCACTCTTGCAGCTGGATGTATACTAGACCCTGTGGCTTAGCACCTATAGGAAGAGAGAGAGAGAGAGAGAAGAGGAGGAGGAGAGGGGAGGAGAGGAGAGGAGAAGAGAGGGGAAGGGAGGGGAGGGGTAGGAAAGGGAAGGAAGGGAAGGGAAAGGAAGAGAAGAGAAGAGAAGAGAAGAGAAGAGAAAGAAGAGAAGAGAACAGAGAAGAATGGCTTCTCCCTAACAAAAGATGCTGAGCAGCTCAGCACAAAAGACCATCACACTAGCTCACAAGGGAGAGTGTTAGTCCAAGGCTGAGATGCAGAGCAGGCAGGTTGAAGATCAAATCAGTTGATAGAAAGTTTTCCCAGGACGGAACTCGTAGGCAGCAAAGGTGGTAAGGACACCATCAATATGACAGTGGACATGGAAAGACTGAAAACCAGTTCAGGAACTAATCTTAAAAACATGATCCAGTCACTGTGGCATCTCTCTTATGTTCAGCTTGATGTGTGTTGTTAGGGAAAGCACCACCCATAAGAGTCTACATTTGTCAGCAGTGATATAGAAGAAAGGCAAAGAGCTGAAGCAGGTCAGCAAGGCCTGTGCTGATGAGATTTGTGTCAAGCTGGGTCAAATATAGAGCTTTCCCTAGAACTAAAACAGAGCTAAAATAAGGGCAAGCAAAGGACTACGGTATAGATTTCATTCTCTAAGTCCAGGAAAGTAATATAAAAAGAGAAAGTGTCAACCTACATTGCTTTCTTTGGACCTTCATAACATCATCTCTCGTAAGAAGATGACATTATCCCCCTTTTTTTTTCCCAAACAAGTTCCAGATAGTGAGTTTTAGACCATTCTCTCAGGGACAATGTCACAAAGACCTCCCCAGACATTACACGAGATCATGGAAAAGGGGGCCGGTGAGACAACCAGTAGAGGCTATTGGGTAGACAACCAGTAGAGGCTGTTGTTGGGGCAACTGTGCCATTTCTTCAATTTATTTCCCTCATAGAGGCAAAACCACAACATTTGAAAGGCATTTCAGGAGACATGATCTGCATTCATGAGATCATGGATAATGCTGATGTTCTAATTCAGGGGCAAGCAAGTCCATTTTAAAATCCAGCTGCGATTCTCTAAAAAAGAATATTTCCTAGGTTACATGTAAAAGCAAGTCATTAAAACATGCAACTTGCTTTTATTTCTATGTTTAGCTTGTAGTGAATCAAACCTCACCCTCTGGGCTGTGAGCCCACAGATATCTCATAGCACTTACTAAAGTGTATAATAATTTGGATGTATTTGTTTATTTCTTTGCCTCTCCCATACTTTTACTGTAAGACACATCTGCTTTTTCTCCATTCTTTCCATTCTCCATTCTCTCCGTTCTTTGGTGCACACAGCACCAAACCTGGGTAGTCATTCAATAAAAAGATGTCAAATGAATAAATGAGTGAATGAAAATCTTGGATGCATAAACTATGAGGTAGCTCTTTGGAGTAGAAAATGTACCTAATACTGTCAATGTCTTTAGCAAATTTTGCTTAGCACAAAAGATTGTTTTTAATTCTTGCCTCTGTGGGTTCTGCTGAGGAGTGCCCTGATACCGAGTAGGGAACACTATGAGGAGAAGGACTAACAAAGTCACCCTTTCCATTGACTTCCATAAGTGTTTGCAGGTGGAGTTTGGACACAGCAGAAACAGTTGCTTTCTTACCAGTTATAAGAATCAGAGAGTGAACTGTAATTACTTCTCTGTTCTAGGACCCTGGGTGAAGATAAGAGGAAAAGGGATCTCAAACTCCTGAGTTTGTATTGCTGTGTGCTGGGTTCCCAGAGCTGACTCGAGGGAACCCCATCTTGAAACAGGTGGGCACCAGCTGCATAAGCACCACTTCTGCTTCCACGTGGTGGGTTATTTGGACCACTTTCCCTCTTGGGTAGAAAGGCAAAGAGTAGAGTCTCTAGTGAATTTGAGAGAAAGGGAGAATGGGAGGCCTTGAGACAGGCACCCGCCAACTGGGACTTCAAAGGCCATGGATTAGCTATGTCTGTCCACTGTTCCTTTACCACAAAGAGGAAGAGAGAAGGAAAAAAGAATCAACTGAGAGTGGGAAGGAGTGGGTAGAGAAACCAAGTATATGTTAGAATCATTTAAAAGAATGGCAGCTAAGGTGGGAGAATGATGGTGTCTCTGGAAAGTGAGACAGGGCACTGGAAAGTTTACGTCAAAAAACCCCATCTCTGCTGCTATTGTTTCTCCAACTTCCCTCCTGTGGGTGCTTTTCTTGGCTGGGGCTCCTTGAAACAAGTCCTAGGGAGCCTGAGAGGTGACAGTAAAGCTGAGGAATGGAGAAAACTGGGAGGCACTCGAAAGCTTCTTCCCCAAACTCTTCTTCATTTCCCTTGTCATCTAGTCTTAGAAATAAAGAGCAACCATGGCAAGAGGTTCTGACTGCAGCCTTCCAAGGCTCCTGTCAGTCATTTCTTCTCTTTGCTCAAACCATCAAATCCTCTAAGGTTCTTATGAACTTTCTAGCAGCGGCCCTGCTCAGATGATGACTCATTATAAGGGGAATGGAAAACATTATGAAAGGATTTTCAGTTAATGGGTAAAATGTGTAGGACGGCTCCTATCCAAGCCTTTGCTGCCTTGAAGGGCCCCTTCCTCCAGCCCTCAGTCTCTAGCTCAGTGTGAAAGGATGTCTTGCTTGTCCAAGGACTAAGCACTCTTCTGGAAGAGCAGAATACCCGAGGTTGGACCTGTAGACAGGCAAAGAGAAGACCAGAGGAGAAGGCCACAGGTGCTGGCAAACCTGTACTAGGATGGAGAAGCTTGCCTCTAGGTTGCTAGTTCAAACCTCAGCTGAACTGGGGACAGGGAGAGGAGGAATGTTAACTGGAGAAGGTCAGTTTCCACTGAGTTCCAATTGCCAGGACACTCACACCAGTAATGAATCAACCATCTGGCACCAGGCAAAATGGGGCCAATCCCTCCAGCATGAAGATATCCCCTTCCTGGGGCGCCTGGGTGGCTCAGTCGTTGAGCGTTTGCCTTCAGCTCAGGTCATGATCTCGGGGTCCTGGGATCGAGCCCCGCATCGGGCTCCCTGCTCGGCGGGAGGCCTGCTTCTCCCTCTCCCCCTCCCCCTGCTTGTGTTCCTGCTCTCACTGTGTCTCTGTCAAATAAATAAATAAAATCTTAAAAAAAAAAAAAAAGATATCCCCTTCCTGCAGCTGAAGGAAGAATTTAGGGCAGGGCTGATCTCAGAGGGCCATTCCTTGGACAACTTCTCTTTTTTGCCCATATCCTCTCCCTAGGTGATCTCATTCAGCCTCGAGGCTTTAGACACCAACACCCAAAGTTCTATCTTCAGTCCCAACTTCTTTGAGTTCCAGCCTTGTTATCTCAAATTGCATCCTTATAATCTCCCCTTGGATGTCGGGTAGACACCTCAAACTAAGCACGTGCAAACAGCATTTCGGAACCTTCTACTCACACCTGTCCCACCCACATGTCGGGTGACAAGAATTCTGTTCTTCCAGCTGCTCAGGCCAAAAACCCCAACTCCTCTCTGTCTTACAACCCAAACGGTAAACCCTTTTGATCTCTACCATAAAGTATATCCAGTTCTCACTGTCTTCACTGCTGGTCCACCGCCTCTCACCTGTGTCCCACTGTGATGACTTATTTTGCCCTGCGCCGTCATCTGTCTATTCCCTCCCAGCATCCTGAGTGACTCTTAAAATTTAAGTCAGATCAGGTCATTCTTTCCACTCAGAACCCTTCAGGAGCTCCCATCTCACTCCGAGGAGAAGCCCGAAGCCCTAAGACTAGCCTAGGAGGCCTCGCGATCTTCGGCTCCACTCTCTGCTCTGGTCTTTGCCCACTCCCCTCCTGCCCTACTGGTCACCCAGCTGTGCCTCCTATCTCAGGCTCCGTCTGCACAGGGCACCTCTCTCCCACACAGCCACATAGCCACTGGTCCTCTCCTTCGGGTCTCTCACCTTTGGGTGACAACTTCCCTGACCACCCTCTATACGCAGTAAAACCTTACCCCTGGCACCCGCAATCCCACACCCCCTGCCTTATGTTCTGCATGGCATTTGCTCGTTTTTGTGTGTATTTTCTATCGCTACCAGGACAGGACCTTTTCTCTTTTGTTCACTGCTGCATCTGCAGTGCCTAGAATAATATCTGAGTTGCAGTAGGTGCTTCATAAATATTGTCAAGTGAATGAATGCATGAATTTCTGATCCACATCCACCCTCTGATCACAGGATGAGTATTGTTCCTAGACCCAACATTTTAGCATTCTTACCCACAAAGTGAGGGAGGGCAAGGTTTGGTGATTTTATCTGAAGGTAGTGTTTTTTAAAGACCTCACAAAGACATTACACTTAAAAAAGAATCTGTGAAAATCCATTCAATTTTTTCCATTGTGACTGACTCATTTGGTGAGAACAAGAAGTCCACGCAGTGGGGAATGGGGGAGTGATGTCGGAAACAAGGAGGGGAGGAACATTTTGTCATTTATTAAAATGAGTGTTCCCCCTCGAATTTCATTTCTTTAAATAAACCCTCTGTTTTAAGTGGGGCATCCATACAGAAAGGTACACAATCTTAAGTGAGTTATTGAGTTATTGCGAATAGAACACACCCATGTACCCACCTTCCAGGTCAAGAAATAAAACATTACCAGCACCCAGAGTTCACCTCACACCCCTTCCCACTACTGCCTTCTTTAAAAAGATCACTATTCTAACTGGTAACACCATAGATGAATTCTGCTAGGTTTTAAAGTTTATATAAATGGAATCAGACAATATGTAGTCTTCTGTAAATAGCTTCTTTTCATTCCACACTGTATGTGTGAGATTCATCAACGTCGAGTGTAGCAGTGGTTAACTTATCTTCGTTGTTAAGCTGTTTCATTTTGTATGTATTCCATTCTATGAATACACTACAGTGTCCTTATTTGTTGCACTCTTGATGGATATCTGGGTTGTTTCTATCTTGAGGGTATTATGAATAATGTTACAAAGAACATTTTCTTGCAGGTCTTCGATAAACTCTCATTGCTGCCAGATAAATATCTGGGAATAGATTTGACAGGTTTTGGACATGTTATGTTTACATGTAGCAGATATGTAAAACTTTTCCTTAAACAGCTGTATCATTTTAAATCCCCACTGGCAAAGTTTGTTTTCTAGTTGCCCCACATCCTCACCAACACTTGGCATTGTTCATCATTTTAATTATTTTCACTCTTGTGGGTGTTTAATGATATCTCAATATAATTTTCATTTGTATTTCCCTGATGACTAGTTGAGCACCATTTCACATGTTCATTGGCTATTCTATTTTTGGGAGGAACCTACTCAGGTCTTTTGTTTGTTTATTTTCAAATGAGGTATCTTTCTTTTCCTTTGTAAGTGTTCTTTATATACTCTAAATTTGAGCCTTTTATCAGTTATCAGAATATCTTTCTCACTCTGTAACTTGACTTTTTAATTTTTCTTACCTTCTTAATAGCATCTTTGGATGAACTAAGATTTTTAACTTTAATAAAATTCAGTATATAAATATTCTTCTTTATGGTTAGTACTTTTTTGTGTCCTATTTATGGGTATTTAAGAGCTATTCTCCTATGTTATCCACTAGAAGATTTCATCTACAGTCTACAGACCACAGAGGATTGATTTTTCCCCAGCATGAGGCAGGAGTTGAGTTTTATTCTCATTTCTCCATTTGGATATCCATTTGATGCAGGACCATTTATTGATAAGTCTGTCCTCTCTCCACTGTTCTGAGGTACTGCCTTTTTCATAAATCAAGTGCCTGTACATACACGGCTATGTTTTTAGACTCTGTTCTGCCCACTTGTCTATTGTGCCAATGCCATACTGTCTTCAGTGCTATCACTTTATAAAAAATCTTGATATCTAGCTAAGTCCTCCAACTTTGTTCTTCTTTGAGATGGTCTTGGCTATTCTTGGCTCTTTGTATCCCTACCTTACTTTTACATGGGATAGAAAGCATTTCTTAAAGTAAAATGTCTTTCCATTTTGGTGGAGCCTCCCATCGCCCAAGTTACCAGCTCTGAGCTGCCATCCTAAAATCTGTCACACACTTCATTCCACAAGTTGCTTCTAGTGTGATCTTCACTGCCATGCCAGGCATGGTCTGGTCCATCCTTATGTCTCCTCTTTCCTTTTTTATCCAAATGGCACTTTCTTGTGTGTATAGTAGCGCAGTGCACCACAATGTTCTATGAGTTTCTGCTATTAATACTACTCTATTTCTTCTAATAATAAATGTTCTTCCTTTTATGTCAGGCACTGTGCTAAGTGCTTTGCATGCATCATCTTAGTTAATCCTTCCTCTCATCATCATCTCAAGGATCCTGCTTCCCCCACTCACTGTTCCTTCTCTGTCTGCTTCAACGTCTCCACAGGACATAGTTTTCCTGAGCTAGAAGGAATCCAAGAGATATTTGACTTGACAAATGAGGAAATTAATGCCCAGGCCGGGAACTGATTTACCTAGGGCCTCCTTAGCTGGTTAATGGCAGTAAAAGGACTAGAACTTAGGTCTCTGGCATCCCAGTCACGATGTTTGTCCCACACACACACGTATACCAGCTACAGCGTCCAGCAAGCAGACTGCCGGGCTGTTCCCCACTTTACTTCTTCCCCATTTCCATTTAAATTTCTTCAAAGACTTGTCTGTGATATTAGCTATTTCCACTTCCTCATCTCCCTCTGTCTCCTCGACCCACTCCAATCCTACTTCCTCATGGAAACTGCTCTCATCAAGCCATCTGCCACTTCTATGGCCCTAACCCAATGGTCTCCTCTCTCACACACATTACTAGACCTCTCAGCTAGTTTTGACCCACCCGATTGTTTCCATTGTCTCCCCTTATTTTGCCTTGATTCACTATAACCTCTTCAGATTTTCTTCTACCTCACTGACTATTCTTTCTCAATTCTCCTCAGCTGGACCCACCCCTTCCCCTGAACATTAGGCTTCAGAGTGCCTCAGGTTTGCTCTTTGACCCATATTTCTATCCACACACTCTCTCAATGTGACTGCATGATCCTCTGGTCCCAAATGCTGTGCACCTTCTGATGTTTCTCGAATTAGTAGTTCATTTGGATGTTGTCTTAATTGAGTCCTTCATAAAACAGAGCCCAAGGGAAGGATTAAGATTCTGACAGTTTAATCGAGAGGTGCAAGTCCTTAGGTACTGGGTGTAGAAGAAAAAAGGAAAAGAGGCGAAGGTGTGATATGATGTGATGAGCTGCATTACAATCCTGGCTTCCACCTCAGAACGCTGCCAAGGGACCCAGCAGGTCACTCAGAATTTGTGCTCATTCAGCATATGGGACTTCTCTGGAAGAGGTGTCGGAAGATATTGTACCGTTGAGTAGTCCATAGGAGAGGGAAAAATGAAGACTTTGACTGGTTCCTTTTTAGTTCCCATTTCCCCTTGTTCGTGGTTCACCTTCAGGTTGCTAACTCGGTACTTCCTATAGGCATAACTTAGACCCTTGCTGGCCAGCAGGAAGAGGCCTCGCAGGATGATCCACCATTCAAGTCTGGATGTGGGGGAGTGACACAGAGCTGATGGAGCACCGGCTGGGATTGAGGAAAAGAAGGAGGCTGCACAATGTTTGTGGCCCAATGTACCACATAAGACATATCAAAATGAACATACCCAAATCGAACTCTTGATTTCTTTCTTCCAACTAAACCTTTTCCCTTCTTCCTCACAGGCTTTCTCATTTCAGAAAGTGGCGCCATTGTCTCCATTGCTAAACCTTAGTTGAGGAAACCATAACCGAAATAGCCTGTGAAGTGGTTGCCTCACTTCTATTCTTGCTTCCTTTCAATATATTCTTTATACTGCAAGAGTGACCTTTCTAGAGGTAATACAGCAATGCTCTTCTTCCCAGCTCTAGGGTTCTGTTCTATCTTCTAGCTCTCAGATCAAAACACTTACTAGGAAAGACTTTCCCTGACTTTCCTATCAAAAGAGTCTCCCTTCCCTAACACTGTCTGCATTACTCTGTTCTACTGTATCCTTAGCACTTACCACTCCATGAAATGCTGTCATTATAACATAGCTCCATTCAGGTCAGACAGAGTCCATTATCTGTCTTCTTGTATCCACAGCACCTAGTACAGTCCTGGGTACATAGGAGGGGCACCATAAATGTTCACTGAATGAATGAGTGACCTAATAAACAGTAGGTGAACCGAAGACCTCACTGTGTGGCAAGGAACACATCCGTTTGCCTGACTTCTTATCTGGTCAAGTCTTTTTACGACTAGAAATTCCTTTGAGCAAGGAATATAGGAAAATTGAAGAGCATTATTTAGGTCTTGCTAGAATTCAAGGTGAGTCTGGGGGTAGTTAACAGTCTTTCTCCTGTCTCCTTTTGTTTTAAATTAAACTTTTATCTGGAGATAGTCGTAGATTCACATCCAGTTTTAAGAAAGGATTCAGAGCGTTCCCTTACACTCACAGTTTCTTCCAGTGGCACACCTCGCAAAAACTATGGCATAGTATCACAACCAGGATAGTGACACTGATCCAGTCAAGATACAGAAAATTTCCATCACTGTAAGGGTTCTTTGTATTATATTTTTATAGCCACAGCTACTTTTCTCCTGCCCCAACCACTTCTTTAACCCCTGGCAGCTCCTAACCTATTCTCCATTTCCACTATTTTTTTATTTCAAGAATACTACATAAGTAGAATCACACAGGATATAACCTTTTGGGATTGGATTTTTTCACTCAACATGCTTCTTTGGAGATTCATCCAGGTTGTTGCTTGTGTCAACATAGGCATATCTCATTTATTGTTGTTGTTGTTGTTGTTGTTGTTGTTGTTGTTACAGATTGAAGGCTTGTGACAACCCTGCCTTGAGCAAGTCTATCAGTGCCATTGTTCCAATAGCATTTCCTCACCTCATGTCTCTGTGTCACATTGTGATAATCCTCACAATATTTCAATCTTTTTGATTATTGTTATATTGAATTGCTGCAACCTCAGGATAAAACTTGAATGGATGAGGAGTTACTGCTTATGGATGAACAAGAAAGTGGTCTCAAGATGGAACCTACTCCTAGGGAAGATGCTGTGGAGATAGTTGAAATGACAACACAGAATGTAGAGTGTTGATAAGGCAATGGCAGAGTTTGAAAGAAGTTCAACCGTGGGTAAAATGCTCTCAGACAGCATCACATGCTATAGAGAAATCATTTGTGAAAGGACGAGTCAATGGATGCAGTAAAATTCTTTGTTATTTTCTTATAGAAATTGCCACAGCCCCCCCAACCTTCAGCATCCCCCATCTTGATCAGTCACCAGCAAGGCATCCTCCACCAGCAAAAAGATTATGACTTGCTGAAAGCTCAGATGATAATTAGCACTTTTTTAGCAATACATTATCTTGTAATCAAGGTATATAGATTGTTTTTTTCAGACATAATGCTACTGCACTTTTAATAGACTATAGTGTACTATAAACATAACTTTTATATGCACTAGGAAGCCAAAATATTCATTTGACTCACTTTGAGGCATGCCTGCAGTTCGTTCCTTTTTTAGTGCTAAGTAATGTTCCATGATGTGGTTATGCCACAGTTTGTTTAACCATTCATACCCACTGAAGTACATCTGGGTTGTTTCCAGTTGGGGGATATTACCAACACAACTGCTATAAACGTTGGAGTACAGGTTTTGTGTGAAAGTTAATTTGTCATTTCATGGGGATAAATGGGCAAGAGTGCAATTGCTGGGTGGTATGGCAGTTGCGTATTTATTTCTTAAGAATTTGCCAAGCTGCTTTCCAGAGTGGCCAAACCATTTTACACTCCACCAGCAGTATATGAGTGTATTCTCCACATTCTCATTGCACTTGGGAAAATCCAGGGGGTATTCCTTAGATTTTGCTAGAGTTTAGGGATTCACTAACCAACTTTTTTCCTGCCCTATTTTTCTAAAAAGGTTCTGTCCCTAGTTTGGATCAGTTGGAGATTAATGATAAAAGCCAACTGTCATCTAGATAGAACAGCCCACCAAACATTTTCTTTTAAGAGAGGATGACAAGAAAGGAAACTTACACATTTCCTGGCCTCTCCAGTCCATCTTAAATAACATCAGAAATGATCACCATCGCTTGAGGCTTTGGAGGAATACTCTTGGGGCCAGATTTCCATCAAGACCTTGATAAGCAATAGGAAATCACGCACTCAAGCCAAATCCAGTGAGTAGAGGACACCTTGCCAAGTCCTGTACAGATCCCAGGGAGAGAGCTCTGTGGACAGCCCGCAGCAACAGAAGAAATGCATGGTACCTTGCCTGAGCCCACCCCAGATTAAGGCTGCTTCTAAGGAAGGAAAAACTGTGCTCTCCTAGTTGGGACTGGGGTCATGCTGGGGTTTTCTCTTTGGGGGCTTGACAAGACAAAACTGAGAAGCACAAAAGTCTGCTGTCTGCTCCTGTCATGATGGCCCACAGTGTCGTACTCTGGTTCTCTCAGAGACCCAGCACTCCTTAGTCCTCCCTTGCCTTTCTCTCGCCTTCTCAAGGTCATCTGTTTCTAATACCTGAACTCTTTGTACTTTATTCAGCGCATACTTACATAGTGCTTCCTATTTTTCAGGCATCGTTTTATATGTATTAGCTCCTTTAAAACTCTTAGCGACTCCATAAGGTAGGAATCATTAATGTCCCAATTTCACAGATGAGGGAACTTAGATACAAAGAAGTCAGGTAACTTGCCCAAGGTCACAAAGCTCGAAAGTGACAAAAGTGAGATTCGAACCCAGGCAGCCTGGTTCCAGAATCCATGTTCTTAATCACTACATTATGATGACTGTCTATTATTGACAAATATGCTTTAAATGATTCTCTTTTTTAAGTATTTAGTAAAGGTTGGGGCGCCTGGTAGGCTCAGTCCATAGAGCACGTGACTCTTGATCTCAGGGTCATGAGTTCAAGTCCCACATTGGGCATGGAGCCTACTTAAAATAAAGATTAAAAAATAATAATAATAGTAAATAATAAAAAATTAGGTGGGTATATCAGTAAGGAAAAAAGCCTTCTGCCAAAGGAATGAGACATTTAGAAGTGGGACTTCAGACAGCAAGTAAAAAGACATGTGGGGGCACCACTGCCTTTCTGTGCTTTTTATCCAGATCAGAACCTGTCACCCAGGCTAAGGCATGTACTGGAACCCCCACAAGGAATAATTTACTGCATAAAACAGCATTATCTTGTGGAGGTTATGTCAAAGAACTACAACTAAGGTTTAAGTGTTGTTACTATGTGCCAGAAACTGGGCTAGGAGCTCTATGTACATTGTATCAATAGCTGTGTGGGACCCGGGATATTCAGTCGCTTTTAGAGATGAGAAAATTGAAGCATCGAGTGGTGACTGGCCAAGGAATTTGATTGAAACCACACAACTTGCAAAGGGCAGTCCTAGCTAGGTCTGTCTGAACCCTAGCTAGGTCTGTCTGAGTCCTAGTTCTGTCTGATCTCTTCTTGCTACACAGGAACGACTAAAAAGTTAAAGCTTCTAGTTTTGTGTTCTTTATTTTTGGTCAGTGTGTCAATTTTGGCAAATGAAGGTAAGAATAAAACCTTCCATTTCCCTACCCAGGAGTCGGTTACTTCCCCAGGTTTTCATGTCACAGATTATGGCACCACCATTAGCCTAGGTACTCAGCTAAGAAGCCCAGCACTTGGCCTTTGTTACTCCTTTATCCTACCTCTTTTCTGCAATTTACCAGCAAGTTCTGTCAATCCTATCTCCAAAATGCATCCTGAGCCCATCTACTTCTGTCCATATCCACCAGCAGCCCGTGAGTCCAGGCTACCACCATCCATTGCCTCAGCAACGCCTTCTGAGCACAACCCCCTTCACCTGCAATTTACCTCCAAGTGGAAAATGTGTATGGTCTTCTTAAGATAAGAATTTGTTCTTGTCCCTCTCTTGCTTAATATGCTTTCAACTGGATTTGATGCCCTGTTCCTGCTCTCTAACTAACCCCCAGCCACAGCAGAAGAGGCCATGCTCCTCCATACTTGGGGCCCTCCACCCATGCCAGAGCGGTCTCCTCCCACTCTTCCTGTGGCTGCCACCTCCTCAGAAGGTCCCACGGAATCTGCATTAGACATCCTCCCTCTGCTAAGATTAAATGTGTCAATCTATCCACGCTAAGACTCCAACCAGCACCTGGCATACAGTGCACTCAGTTAACGTTCGTTCTTGTTACTGCTTTGATCATCGTTCTAGTAGATACCCTAAAAATGCAGGCATAGGTGATTAGGTAAATGAAGTAGGAAAGAGGAATAACATCACTATCTGGGCCCCCAGGAGCTCCTAAGAGAGGAAGGTTAGATGTTTTTAGAGGAAAAAGAATGTGGCCTTGTAAATTCTTTTCTCTGCCTTAAAATACGAGTTATTACTGCTATTGCCATGCACACAGTTAACTTTGCGCCTAATGGAGACATGTAAAACAATAGCAACATAAACTGTATTTTGAGAAAATACAAGAGTGCGTGGTGTATTGTTAAAAGCAATATCTAGACTTGTCTGATTTTCTTACATAAATCTCACCCTGGCTCTTAAAGTCCCACATCACATGTTTTTCTATTACTTAGCAAAAAGTACCCTAAAACAAAGTTTGTCCTCTTTAATTTTCCAGTATGCTTGCTAACAGTCCAAGAAATAACTTCCAGAGACATGAGAAGAGGGGAAAGAGGGAAGAAAAATTGAATTGAAATAACCTATGAAATGGATCATTAGACTTTGTTCAATTAAGAACAGCTTTTTACCAGAGAGAGCGGGGGACAGTGCAGAGACCTCCCACCTGACAGGTGGCTAGGCTGGACTCCCCTTTGACAGATGGTGCTCTGGTTTATGCACAAAGATGTCCGTCACAGCATTCCTTGTCATACTTCATGTCTAATGTTGGGGCCTGCTTCCAAGGTTATGGATCAGCCATTTGATGAAATGTTATAAAGCCATTACAATGACATTGGCAAAGAAATTCCAAAACATGGGGAACGCCTCACGTTACAATTAAGTGCATAAAGGAGGCCCTGTGAATGGCGCGCGTGAAGACCTGTCGCTGTGTCAGCTGTGCCTGTGACACTTTTACTTCATTTGGGGCATCGTCCCCACATGCAAGCAGAGGGACAGGAAAGGAGTTAAGGTCAATACCATGCCATCCACCCCTAAGCTCTTCCTCCTGATCTAAAAGCCAGGATTGGAGACCCACCGAAATATTAATATAACACATCATTGCAGACATTTTCTTCTTTGTTCCTCTGCAAATGTTCTAAGACTTAAAAAAAAAATTTTTTTTTTGTTCTCTTTAAAGTTTCCCTGGAAACTTCCAAAAGGCAGCTGCTGTGGTCTCACATCATCCCCTCTCTCCCTGCCCCCCGCCCCGCCAGTGTGTAAATAAAGCACCATCTCTATGTCTTCAACTTATAACAAGCTAAACTTTCCCCCGTAAGCTGATACTCTGACCAGAAGTCTGTGGGTGGGACGGGTGTTGTGTTTTTTTGGTTGTAGCTTCTTTTGGCTGATAAACTAGCACTTAAGTGTTTCCCTTTTCCAAACCCCCAAATGACAAGTGTCTTTGTGGTGAGGTGGCAGGCCAACCGTCATTGCCAACATGAACGGTCCTGGGGACACTTATTTTTAGTTTGCTGTTTTAAACAGCGGTTAGGCCGGGCAACCGGGGGCCTCAAGGCCCAAACTTCTACGATCCAGAGCGTGGAGCTATTAAAGAGAAAGCAGGGCGAGGCGGGTAGCACTCTTCAGGAAGGCCCGAGTACCGGCTCTCTAGGTGGGCCAGGGGGACCAGGCAGAGATCTTGTCTTGGGTGAGAAGACTGTCATCCACTTTTTGCATGGGTGAATTTTATCAAGGATGCTATGAAACAGAAGCATTTGACTCCACTGGGACGAATGCAAATCCAGGCAGCCTCGGGGAACTAATTATAGTGATGAGGCTAATGACAAAAAGCAGAGACTGTAGTAGACATCTGTTCTGTGGCCTGCTCAGCATTCTGTTCACCCTCCTAACAAAGCCCAAAGCAAGATGTCTCACCTCCTGCAGGTCAAGTAGTTAGCATGGCACCAAGCAAGGTCAATTAACTCTCCCCGGGGAAGACAAATCCTGAGTAAAGTGACATAAGGGACCTCTGCCTAATGGGGAGTCCATTCATTTCTCCGACCCTAATTTTCCCAGCTTCCTGTCTTGTACGAAGCCAGAGTCCTTAGCTTTTTATTTGACTCTATGAGCTACTCTGTGGCTTTCTAATATGTATGTGTCTGTGGTATGATATAGTATGTGTGTGTATATTTTTTAATTTATTTTTTGATTAAATTAGCCAAAGTTGGTTTTTCTATGCTCAGAACAAAAGAACTCTCCCTCAACTGAGAACCTCAAATATCTTACTGTATATGTAAATCTCTGTCTGGCTCTGGACAGAAGGTCAATTTCTCCCTCCACTTCCTCCACCCCAACATCCCAGCCCAAATACTCTCAACTTAGGGAAAAATGAGTCTTCCCCCTTAAACAGGAGCTGTGACATGCTGGGTTTTATGAAAGCATCGGTGATTCCCCCCCACCCCCCGCCTCACCTTCCTTCTTCTAGGAATGCAAGCTTCTAACTATTTCCTAACCAGGGGCAGCCCAGCAACTCATCTCAAAAGGACCCTTCAGATAGGAGAGGGTGGGAGGGTCTGCCCACCCCCTGAGTCTCTCGGATTGCTGCTGTAGGACCTGGCTTTGCTCATCCTGTGGTCCTTGAGCTGGAAAGCAGGCTCTGGTATTGACCTCGGAGATTGACCACCTCTAGCAGAAGCACCTCGGACTCCATGAGAGAGGTGTGGGGGACATCAAAAAGTAGTGCTCTCAACAACACGGGGTTCTGTCACAGGAAGTGTGGAAAGAACTAGCCGTGCCCATCCCAACAGAATCTGGCTCCTCCATCACAGTACATGCAGAGGCAACATCAGCATAAGTGGCACGGGATGGGCAATGACCCCCTCCCACCGCCATGGCCACTGCTGCTATTCTTTGCCCAGCCTGGACAAGATCTCCCATCCCCATAGGATATATTCACCTTTCAAGGCATGTCTTACTTCACTGGATGCATCTCAAAATCCCCTAAGGTAGAAAAAGCCAGCAACCGTGGTCCCATTTTATGGATGCAGAAACTGAAGTACGTGCTAGTATGTCATATTCAATCTTGTAGGATTATTACTGACAGTAACAACGGTGGGCATAGTTGTCGAGTTACCAGACCTCTTTCCCAGAATCTTTTTACAGCACAACAGAAACAAGAGCAGTTCATATTTACCGAGTGCTCCCTATGGGCTTCAAATTTATTGAAGTAGATGCAATTTGCAATTGTCCTTATTTTTAAGATAAAGGAACCGGGGCTCAGGAAGATTAAGTAATCTGCCTAAAACCACAGAATCAGTAAGTGGTTGAGTCAGCCTAGGGACTCAAGCAGTCTGACTCCAAAGTCACGTCCCAGACTAGAAAGTCACATGCCTGTTAGTCCATTTTAAAGAAAAAGAAAAAATCCATTAGAGTCAATTGGTCAGACCCTTAGGCTTTGTTCTGTTCTAATCTGACCCCCATTTGTAACACTTGTTAGTCTGAGAGTAAACATCCCATACCCACTACGGGCAGAAGTGGCTCTTCACAAATATTTTCAGCTCAGAGTGAAAAGGTGCAAGAAATCAAAGGAGAAGATGTCCAAGTCCATCCCCTAGACCCAGATGGCTTATAGGACTTGGGTAAACACTCAGCTCAAAAATGCTAACAAAGTTCCCAGTCTTGGCTGTTTACCTCAGCCTGTGTGTGCCAGGACAACAGAAGTAGTAGCCTGGAAAATGTCAAGGATCTAATCAGTTCATGCTGAAACCAAACTTGACTTCCTTCTGCAGTGTGTGTCTCTGCCATGTCGGTCTGCACAGTCCGGCAGACACCCAAATGTGACAGGGAACCCAATAGCCTAGGCTAGCAACATGTTCTTTTCAAAGTGGTGTTCAGAGGGTAGGGAGGGAGGGCAGGTCGGACAAGATCTTATGAGTAAAATAAGATCAAAGGTTTGAGAAGACTTGGTATCATTCAGATGACACCCACAGACACTGGAAAGGTGTTTTGCTCACCTAGGCAACCCGGGGCAAACTGGAGAGTGCAAGGAAGTTGGGCATCAGCAGCTCTACGGTCTCTCGGTGCCCCTTTTTCTCTTGGAAACTCTTCTTCGGACACTCACTTCTTTCAAATACCATTCCTCCCCAGAACCAGGGCCTCTCCAGTGTCTTCCACACAATTCTGTCCTGCCTGGCCAGCCCCTGGGCTGGTTGTTTTAAGAAGGGATCTTAAAGTGTGTTTCCCCCATCGTTGTTCATTCCTTCAAAGTACTAGTGATTAAACCAAAGCTGATAAGCTAATTCAGGGAACTTTTGAAATTTACCCTAACAATCACCGATGGAATTTTCTGGCATTCTGGGAGGCTGGTGTGGTAGGGCTGTTTGGTGCTTGCTTTTATGCGGCTCTCCTGTCCTTTCAGACAGGGTCATATGACAATAGCCTATGTGTCATATATGGACTAAGGCATTTAATTCTCAGTGAGAGACCTTCCAGCATGCTCTCCCTCTGTTGTGGGAGCTGTGAGTCATTTGTTGAAATGGAGGTGTCATGAGAGTAAAGCAGACTGGATACCCGAGGCACCATGTGATGTCCCAGAGAACCATCCAGACCTACAATGGATTTTGGGTGAAAGTAATAAACTTCCTTCATGTTAATCTACTAATATCTTTGTGATATTTGTTATAGCAACATACCAGCATATCCTTACTGTTACAGCTGGTAACTCTTGACCACTTTCAAAGCATAATCCATAGTTCTGTTCCTATTTACCATTAAGAGAGGTGTTGAGGCACCTGGGTGGCTTAGTCGGTTAAGTGGCTAACTCTTGATTTCGGCTCAGGTCATGATCTTGGGGTCCTGGGATTGAGCCCCACATCAGGCTCCACACTCAGCAGGGAGTCTGCTTCAGGATTCTCTCTCTTCCTCTTCCCCTCCCCCTGCTTGCTTGTGCGTGCATGCTCTCTCTCTAAAATAAATAAATCTTGAAAGAAAGAAAGAAAGAAAGAAAGAAAGAAAGAAAGAAAGAAAGAAAGA
>NW_027397083.1:14576239-14591225 GCF_003265705.2 Callorhinus ursinus
AGAAAGAAAGAAAGAAAGAAAGAAAGAAAGAAAGAAAGAAAGAAAGATGCGTGTCACTTACCTGTGTGACTTCGGACGAGCTGTTCTCCTTTCACAGAGTGAGTCTCCGTAGTCTGTGTAGGACGGGATGGCTGGTCTTTTGCAGATGTAAGATCTTACCCAAACGGCAATCCCTAGTTGCATGGTACCTGTTCTCTAAAGATAACTACTGTGTGTAAAGGCATGGTGATTTGTCCCCAAACAAACAGAAATGTTTAACCCAAGCCAGACACTTTTTGCTTGGTTGTCTCTGTAAACAGGAGGATCAAGATCCCAGGTTGACAGTACATAAGCACATTTTTAGGAGGCTTGAGATTGTACAAAAGGCCACACGACATCCCGTTCCCTTTTAAAATCGGCCATTCTCGCACCCCTCAGCTATCAATATTTGTCAAACTAGAGCTGCTTGACTGGAGCATCAGGCAGATTTCTCAAAGTTTACTTAGAAGTTATATGAGAAATTCCCAGTTAAGATGGGCCACATCATCTAAAACAGTATTTCTCAGCCCTTTGCACGAGGACTCCTCTGCAGTGCAAAAACTTTCCCTTGATTTGTGTGTGTGTAACTTTTGGTGTCCAGTGATCTAAAAATGCACTATTTAAGAAAGTAAGTTTTGGTGAATTGTTATTCATATATTTGAAAAATAACACATATATTATTCAAAATATTTAAACATATGATGTATTCATGCCACAAGCATGTGTGTATATTTGCCAACCCCTGGCAATAACTCTGAACCTCCCCAGGGGCTATTCACACCCAGGGGATGGGAGCTGTAGACTTAAGGAATCTAAGAGAATGTTGCAATCTGTATTTGCTTCTCATTGCCTCTTCCTTCCCCCACCCCCCAGCCCCTGATTCTCTGGGAAGAAAATGCTAAGACAGAATTAGGAGTGCATAAGGTTTGGGGGGCAGTAGCACCCATGAGAAAATGTGAGGAAACAGGAATGGTCATGAGGAAGCCACCTGATCAGGATACTGTCTCTGTTGGCCCAAAATGTTGCTCCAGAGCAAGATCAACTGTTGGATCCAAGTCATCATCAGGTAGAAATGGCCAAGTCTCTGTTCTACGGCCCTGTTCATTTATTGGCTGGGGCCACTCAGGACAGAGTGTGGCTTTGGCTCAAAGGTTGTTCACAGAGGAGGCTGTGAGCTAGCTACCCTCCCAGTAGCTGGGCAGTGAGCCCTTTCTTGAAGGCGGATCTGGGTAGTGTATCTGTATCTGCCATACCGCACCTTTCCCCCTAATTCTGTGAGGCAATTTTGCCTCTTATGGTTATTCATGAAGACAACATAACTCTATAAATGACAGTGTGAATTGCCCTTGGGAAATAGGCCATCTCTACACCAGCAAAATTAGAAAGGAAATTATAACCATACATGAGCATAATTGAATCAGCTGAAAGGTGAGGTGCCCCTAGGATGTGGGACTGTGTTTTATTTAAGCAGAATCTCCTTCTGCAGAGGGAGTGCATTGCAAATCTGAAAGATCAGAGAAATGCTTGCTGCAGCAAGCTGGTCATCCTCTGCGATGACCGTGCACACTCGTGAGTCCGTGAGTACTGAGGGAAGTCCCTGTGCTAAGAAAGACAAAGCAGTCATGGGATGGTGGAAAGCGGCCTGGGGAAGGCACCTCAGGAAGGAGTCTATTCTAAGTGTCTGTCCCTTTACTTAAGCCTGGGCTCGGCGGGAGTGTTTAGCACGTGGCATGAAGAAGAGACTGAGGACCCAGCTACCACATCCAACCTGAGAATGTGGGGCCATGTTCTGTTAGTCCAGTTTCAAACATGGAACACTTGACCTCCAAAGATTCATCTTTCAGAAGCTATCATGGTGCTTTCCAAGTGAGAGTTTATGCAGACCAAGGAGAGCAGAGGGCAGGTGGAATAAAAGGAAGGTTGGGCCATCCCCCATCCTTGCCTCCAGTCTCCTTCAGAAGAGGGGTGCCATCTTTATCTGTTGTACCTGTTAGGATTTCGTGTAGGGTGACATTTAAGGAAAGGTTCCTTAATGAAAATAAATGAATCAGATAACTACAGTTTCCTCGGCCTCCCCTGAAACCTACTGAAATAGAACCTCCCAGGAATGTGTACTTCCAAAATGCTGCTCAAGGTACCTCCTGACAGGATGGATAGCTGGATGACAGATGACATAGATAGATGATAGATAGAGAGAATAAATTTACCAATATACGAATATATAATGCACTTTGTACCAGACACACACAAGTAGAAAATTTAAAATAAATATAATAGAGGCTCTAATATTTTCCTTCTTGCCCCCAAGGGGTTCTCTTTATTTCCCCTGGTGCAGGCACACCTTACACTGGAGCATTCTCACAGTCTTGTCTATGATAGCAAGAATGTGTGGGAAATGAGGGGATGACCCACCACTGCTTACAGATGTGAATCCACCCCACTATTTTTAATGGCCTCTGAGCCACTGAGATAGTGAGTGGTACCCTCCAACCTAGCCTATTCCTTCCTCTGTTCCAGGGCTAGGGCTTGGGGGTAGAAAAAGTACATAGTGACTGTAGTTGATAACTACAAGGTGGGAAAGGGGGACATGTCTTTCTTCCAAACCAGATGGATTCTTCCCCCTTCTTCCCTTTGAACACAGATGAAACCCAATTTAAGCAAAGTGGCTATTTCAAAACTGAGCTCTAGTCAATCATCCACGTTTAGAACAGTGAGGGGAGCTGCTGACATATTAGTTGCTGGAAAGCCCTGTAGCTCGACTCTGAAAGTCAATCATGGACACACCGTCACCCATAGCTGGAACAACAACTAGAGAAGGACCGGTGTGAGGGGTATCGACTCTGGCCAAGGGGGTTGGATGTCAGTGGAGAGGAGACTGCAGGGCCTGAGCAGGCAAAGGCCAGGCTCATCAGCACCCCGGGGACTGAAGAGGCATGAGACAGCCCCCAGATGTGTTTCTGTCACTTCTGTGACTCAGCTTCTATTTTAGCTACTGATAAATAAAGGACTGTTTCCAGGTATGCTATGTTTGGCTAGACCGTAAACTTGGACATTAAGTATAGCCTTAAGGTTCCCAAGACTACATTGCTCTAAACCACAATTATTCACACACTTTGGATTAAAAAGAAATTAAAATTAGAAGCATGAAGAAAATGAAATAAATGCCTGAGGGTTTCCCACACAACCTACAAATCTCCCTTCACTATCAATACAACGCAGCAGTTCTGCTTCTGTTTTGACAGCTATTTCCACCTCGGGGACCCATTTTCAGTACTATTTCCCCAATGTGGTTCCCCCCCCACCCCCGTTTTGTTCACTTACAGTCTCTCTTCCCCACACCTTTCCCTCCAAATTCCTGGGTGCCAATCTGCTTTTCCAACTCCACCTCCAGATACATGTACAGGCTTTGCCCTGAAGCCTCCCCAGTGAGCAATATCACTTTCTGGGGATAGTAAGCACTGACTCATTGCCTCCTGCTTACCACAGTTTCCAAAACACAGTCTTATTTCACCCTTGTCTCTACCCAGATCTCTGTGAGTCTGGGCCACCACGTACGTAAACAGAATCATGATGGGGGATTCCCTTCTCATCTTCCCAATACCCTCTCACTGCCCATCCCTCCTCTGATGACTACCCTCCCAAAAGTCTGAAGAAAGCAGAGCTTAAGGAACTAGGACCCTTCAGGATCCATCCTTCTCTGCCTCTCAGACTTCTGGTCCACAGAGGAAAACACGCTTCTGCTATTAAAATAAGACTCAGAGATTCTCCGAGAATATGGGACTGTGAAGACAAGACGGTACCCCCAGTAAGTTCCATCTTAGCGTCACCACCTGGGCAGGAACTGTATAACCTAAAAATGAGCCATGATTTTCTCTGAAGTGGGTAACTATGTGAATTTGACACTTGTTCTCCCAGCCCCGTGAGAAATAGCAAGAGATTTAAATGTGAGTAGTTGAAGATGAAAGTTCTCAGATTTTTATGTTAAATGCAAGTATATTTATCCCTTGATCAGATCCATGCAAGGCAGCTCCTTGAAGACACTGATCTGAAGGGTGCATGTTCACAAAGAGAACGATGCTATGTGGCAAAATCCATCCGACTGGCCCTCTTAAATATTCCCAAGTTGAAGCAGCTTGAACTGGGTGTTCTTACCTCTTTTGATCCCCCTCCTGCTGGAAAATCGGTCTCCTGGTGACTCAGAATTAGTTAAGGATACTCCCCCACATCCTTACTGTCAAGATCAAGCCTGTTCCCTACTGATTTCCAACACTGATCCCTCATGCCCTCAGGTTTCCCCTGTACCAAGGTGTGCATTGCTTTTTATTTGGGAAGCAGGGGACAGCGTGTGGAGCAAGCAACCTGTGCCTTTAAAACTCCTCAAAGCTGATGAACAGCTCTGCTCTGGCCTTCCTGGAGGAATTTATGGAGAAATTCCGTAGTCTACCACACCTTCATTTTCCAGAAGAGGAAATGCCTTCTTGTCCTCTGGAAGTCCTGCTTGTCTTGGCTGAGATTTTAGAGAAAGTGTGATCTAGAACAATTAGAAATGCATGCTCATTACAAGATCACTGAAATAGAACAAACCAAACCAACACATACAAAAAGGAGGGTGTGTAAAATGTCCCCTATGAATAAAATGGGGTGTTGCCCCTGAAATGATGCTAGAGGAGGCTGCCTTTGGGACAGGGTTCCTGCAAGGAGTCTGCTTACCTGGTCACCAGGTCTCAAAGAAGACTTTGCATTCCACAGGGCCTCCAGATGGTGCACTGCAGATGATCTAATGTTCCTTCTGCAACATGTTCAGTCATATTTGGGAATTAGCATCTAACTCAGGAGCTTCCCAGTAGTGCGGAAGCCTGTTTCAGGGGTGATCTGTGAATATGACATAAGCCCAGTGCTAGGCAGTCATAGTGATTCAAGTAACCAGAGGCAAATTGATCTCTCTTCTGCCTTCATCTGCCTCCCAAACAGGGTCTGTTGCTGCCTCAGATCCCTTTTCTGATGCCATTCTTCCGGAACATTTGAAGGAAGCAGAGCTGAAGGAAATGAGGACTTGTAGAATCTGGTTCTCTTCTGCATCTCAAGACAGTGATCAGGTAAGAGTATTCGTGCTGCCAATGAAGACCCCTAGGTAAATGGTATCATAAAATTCAGAGTAGTAGGAACAGTCATTTCCAACTCCAGTTCTCCACCTGGGCAGGAAACTCAAAGATTAGTTAAATTGTTCTGAAGAATGATTTCACTCATTCATGCGTTCATTCATTCAATTAATTTTACCTTTGTGGTCATGCAGATCCGAGGAAAACAGCCACCGGTGCCCACAACTCCTCTCATCCCCTTGGAGAGCACAGATCATATAGGCACTTCTCTGGCTTTTTGCTTATTTCTATTTCTTTTTTTTCTAAACCCAGAGACTTAACTGTGCCATTGAGAATTGAGGGTTAATTCACCTCCCCTATATTGTATGATCCAGAATTCTTGAGCATAAGCCACAGAAATCAACTCTGGATGAACTGAGGCAGAAAAGACATTTGTTGGAAGGGTTTAGGGACGTTCACAGAAAAACCAGGGGGGCAAGAGAGTGAGACTTGGGGAAATGCAGAAACCACAGCAGCTCTGGGGATACAGGGAATACTAAGCACCATCAAGATCAGGTCTTAGGAAGAATTTGTTCAAGACATGCTGCGGATACTAGTGGTGGTGTAGGCATTGCCTCCTTCTGCTGTTGCTGTCATTTCTGCTGATAAACGTATTTCTGTGAGTCCCTGCAGCCTACACCATGATCAAGAGACTCCATGTCCCGCAGAGGAGCATGTGATTGGGTAAGGGGAGGTTACGAGCCCACGCTGCCAGAACTCAGAAGTTCCCTCTTGCAGCTTCTATGGGAGGAGGTAGGGCACTGGGTTCTACCAACACAAAACACATCGGGGTGGGGAGATCCCCCCAAAAGAGGAGTAGGGAGATGGAGAGCCAAAAAAAAAAAAAAAAAAAAGGAAGGAAGGAAGAAAGAAAATAGTGAGCATCCACCATATATTTCAATCTCCTCCAAAAAACACACAAATCTATAGTCACTTCTTGTATAGCTCTCTCTCCAATCAGGTCTTTTAAGGGTCTGATTTACACATAAGAAAAAAACCCTGATCTCGAAGAAATAAGAGAGGGAGACAAACCATGAAAGACTCTTGACTCCGGGAAACAAACTGAGGGTTGCGGAAAGGAAGGTGGATGGGGGATGGGGTAACCAGGTGATGGGCATGAAAGAGGGCACGTGATGTGATGGGCACTGGGTGTTGTACGCAGCTGATGAATCATTGAACACTGCATCAAAAACTGGAGATGTACAAAATGTTGGCTAATTGAATTTAAATTTAAAAAAAAAGGAAAGAAATACCCTTATCTCAAAGGACCCACTTTTAGCTATAGAGTGTAGTTCATATCTCACATTATTTGGTCTCTTCTGCCAAATTCTGGCACAGTAAATACATTGTATGTGCTCATATCTAACATTCCCTTGGACACTTCCAACAAAAATTTGATGTGGCTCACAAAATTTAATATGTTGTAAAACAGGTCAATGAAACATAAAAACAAACCAGCTAGGATCCTGTGTGGTGGCCACTCCTCTCAGTATTTCCAGGGAAGGGGGACGCTAACCAAGGAAGATGGGGTCAGTCTGGGCTCTTGCATTCTCTTGACGGGTCAAGGGGGGGCGCTCTGGGCTGATAAGCAAGGTTTCATAAAAAGGGCTGAGGGGTTGGTTGGGTCCACAGGTATGGAGCCTGGCTCATATGTGTTCAGAACAAACAAGAACTAGGGTAGTGAAGGGAACTAGTCATGGCAGAGATTGACCAGGCGGCTAAAGCAGGACCATGGATAATCGGCTGCAGGAGGAACCGCAGCCGGCCGGCTGGTGGTTAATTAGTCATGGCTGAAATCAACAGGGTACGGACTCAAGGGTTAAGGTGAGGTCAGAGGACAAGGCTGGGATTTCACCCAGAGATAGGCTTCCTGTGGCAGTGCGTGCTGACAAGTGCTACCCCTTAGAGGGGAAGCTGCAAGTGGTTCTTCCGAGGGTTAACCAAACCCAGAGCATTCAGGATGGCAGTTCTGAATCTTCAACTACATATTACTCTTTAATTAGAAAACACACACACACACACACACACACACACACACGTTATATTTTGAAATGAAACTTCCAGACTGTTGGATATGCTAGAAGGAGACCTGACTTTAATTTGAATCCAGCTTTCACTAACTAGCTGTGTGACATTAGGTAAGTCAAATTTCTCAGGGCCTAAACTTCCTCCTATTAAATGAGAAGATGGGACTAAATATTGCCTAAAGAGCCTCCTAGCTTTAGATATGGCTAATGCACTTTCAAGTGCCTGAGTGTGCACACATGCATGCGTGCGTGCACACGCGCCCCAGGGCATGCTCAAGTGTGCTCCAAGAAGGAAGTCTCCAAGCACCATCCTTGCTGTGCATCTCCTCTACCCTGAAGCTGGCTCTGGGAGAGGCGGACTTCCTCACAAACCACAGCTGTTGAAATGGCTCCGAGGGAGTTGTACTTAATTCCTGTTTCCTAACATCCTGGCTGTGGAGCCCAGCAGAACCGATAATGGGGTACTTCCCCCAAGTTACTAACCACAAACTGAAAGGGGGAAAGCCATGCTACCCAAGGACTTAGCCAGTGGTGGATAACTGGGGCCAAAAATAATAAGCTTGACCTGGGACCGACTAGTTCACAGCTGGAGAATGCACAGTGGTAGCCCAGCTAGGATTTCCTTTTTTCCAAGACAAACCATGTCAGCTCTGATTAATCTCCTGGTTGTGGCTAAATGCCCCTCCCTCCCTCACATCAGTATTCCCAAGATTGCACGGTGCTCCACCATCAGGGGTTTTGGGGGAAGTCTTTGAACTTATTCAACCATTCTAAGTGATGTGCATTTATCAGCCTCTCTGAGTGCCTGGCTCTGTCTAGGTCTTGTGCTGGACATCAAGAACACCCCAGTAAACAAGACTGGCATGGCCTGTGCCTTTAGGGGACCTCTAGTCTTACAGGGGAGATTGAAAACATACAAATAAATATAAACCTCCAAACTTTTTTTTCCCAATTCAATAAGAAAGCAGTAGGAATTTTAGACAAGAATAATGATTATCTTATTTCCATTTTCTGTTTGTTTTGGGGGACAACAAAATAAGAATACAAATAAAATTGGAAGAAGTCCAGGTAGGAGATCATTGTGATTCAGTGAGGAAAGGGTGAGGACCTGAACTCAGTTAGTCGATTCAGTCCTCCAGGGGACACTTGGCAGTCGTGTCTGGAGACATTTTTGATGGTCATGATGGCGGGGGGGCAGAGTGAGGCCAAGGATGCTGCTAAACATTCTAAAAATGCACATGACAGCCCCCCAAACAATTATCCAGGCCTAAATGTCAGAAGTACCAACGTAGACAAACCCTGGACTAGGTCATGGCTGGAGAAATGAAAAGAAATCATTGGATTCAAGATGTATTTTTTAAGCTGAAATAACAAAGAATTCCAAAGAGATTAAATGTGGAGCTCGAGAGAAAGAAATGATCCAAGGATGGCGTTCAGATTTCTATCTTGAGCAACATATCATGAAAACACGCTGGATGGATAGGTATTAAAATTTCTGTCTAGTAGATAAAATCAATTGCACAGTTTAAAATTCCAGGTCTACTATTTACCAATTGTGGACTGCAAAACACACAAGCATTCTGTCTCCATTCCCCTTTTGATAAAATGAGGATTACAATGTACCTACTCCAAAGGAATGTGATGAAGATCAATGATTCCATCACGTAAAGCGTTTCAAACAGGACTGGCATGTGGTCAACTGTTGGGGTTTAGCTATTTTTGCTGTTGCTACTATTGTTAATATTATTACAGTCTAGACCTCATGAGAACTATCCACCCAAGTGGGACATATGAATTTGGGAGCCATCAGCATAGAGATGGTTCCACCAACATAGACAGCCTTTAACGCCTTGAGATGAGTACGTCCATAGGAAAGGTCCAGGGCTGACTTTGTGTCCCCTGTAGGTTAGGATACTGGGGGGGTTAGGATACTGGGGGGATGAGCTGAAACCAGCCAAGGAGACCAAGAAGGGTCAGACGGGGAGGTAAGAGGA
The DNA here is from genome assembly GCF_003265705.2 of Callorhinus ursinus. Classification (NCBI taxonomy): domain Eukaryota; kingdom Metazoa; phylum Chordata; class Mammalia; order Carnivora; family Otariidae; genus Callorhinus; species Callorhinus ursinus. Next base: position 14,585,417 of record NW_027397083.1, read on the forward strand.
AAGTCAACGAAAGAAAGCATTTCTAGGAGTGGGCGCTCAACTGGGATAAGAAAAGGATAGAAAAGTATCTTGAATTTCAAGGTCATAGGTGACGATGGGTGAAGGTAATTGAGAAGACATGACCGTGATTGACCCATGAGCTGGATCCAAGCAATTGGAGGCTCCTCACCCCTTCCCTATCTGTGGAATGTGAGTCCCACTTGCCTTTCCTTCTCCCTGACGCTGCTCCAAGGACACGGCCGTAAGATGGTGATGTGGTGTTGAGAATGGTGTCTGTGTGCAGTATTCAAGACTGAAGCCAACTAAGGCCCCTTTATAAACTTAGAAGATTTAGCAGCAGGGATCCATGTCTTGCTGCTGCCCAAGTAGGTCCGCTTTGCTTATTAAAATTGCCACTTTCCACCCTGGAGTGGTGGCCTCTTTGGTCTCTTCCTGCCCTCTGCATAGGAAGGCCAGCTTCAGGTTACACCTAGGGAAGCTCCCAGGAGGCTTACAGATTGACAATGACTTTGACAAAAATGACTTTGGTTAAGAAGTGGGAATGGAAAGCAGTCTGGACTGAACTGAAGTTTAAGCAGGGGAAGATGTGCAATAGAGTGTGTGGGAATTTGGAGGAATTTTGGCTAAAAAGAGCAGAATTGGTGGGGGGGCCTGTTAGGTTAATGGGGGACTGTTAAGTTATTTTTTTAAGATAAATGCTATTACATTATATTTATGTAATGATGGAAATAGCATGGCAGAAGGGGAAACATTGGGGATGCAGGAAGGAAGGCCGTAGGTAAAGTACCAAAGTCCTTGAGAGATGAGAGGAGGCAGGAGAGAGTGGTCTTTGGTGAGATGGGAGACAATTCGTGTTTTGAAACAGGAGGTTAGCAGGAGATGGATGCCATGTACACAGGTTTGTAGTTTTTTTGTTAGGGGAATGAAAGTAGGGCATGTCTGGTCACTTTTATCTGCTTAGTGAAGTATAGGACAGGCCAGACCCCCAGAAAAAGTAGAGGAAGAGAGTACAAAACAGTCACCTGGGAACTACAAAGCCTAGACTTCTAGAGAAAAGTGGGAGGATTGTCTTGAGACTTTTGATCATGAATTTTAAGTGACACCAGCGAACTTCATTCCTTGATTTTCTCCTGTGATGTCTAGTTGTTCAGATAGAGGCATAGAGAAGGTGGGAGGTAGAAGGTAGGATTCATTGATGAGTTGGGCTTTTGCCAGATGAATAGGGCACAGAGTGAGGCAGGGGAGTAGGGGGTATTCGCAAGGGACTGATTATAATGGTGGACCCCGGAATGTAAGCTGAGATAAGAGGGGATGAGAGAGAGAGAGAGGTTGGTTAGCAAAAGAGCGTAAGGGGCAGGAGAGAATGAGAGGACACTTCCTCCCCACCTGGACTGAAGTACACAGAGTGTGAGCCAACAAACAGCCTCTGGTTGACAGACCTGAAGTTGAGTGGTGGACCCGTGAGCTGCCAGGTCTTAGGGCAACCAAGTGGAGTTCAGAGAAGAGGTCGAGCCAGGTTCAACCCCTATTTGCTTTGTACACAGCAAAGTCTTACACAATCTGAGGTCCAAGCCTGCTTGGTTAAAGCTCCTTCACTCCGATCCCCCCATTCCCCACTTCCAGGGCAGGGGGAAGATTTTCAAAAGTTTTTAGATTAAAAATAACCATAGAGGCCAGGGAGGAGCAAGATGGCGGAGGAGTAGGAGACCTGGATTTCGTCTGGTCTCAGGAATTCAGCTGAATAGGGATCAAACCATTCTGAACACCTACGAACTCAACAGGAGATCGAAGAAGAGAGTAGCAACAACCTTCTGAATGGAAAAGCGACCACTTTCTGGAAGGTAGGACGTGCGGAGAAGTGAATCCGAGGCGATATTCCGGAGGATAGACGGCGGGGGAGGGGCCTCCGTCGGCCGCTTCTGGCAAGTGATAGAGCTGCGGAGCACGAAATCGGAACTTCTAGAAGTCGGCTCCACTGAGGGACATCGCTCCAGTGGCTAAGCTGGGGGTGGAACCCTTGCAGGACAGTGTGGTCTCAGGACCCTTGGGGTCACAGAAAGACCGGGGGTGCCTGAGTGCGGCAGAGCTCCCAGGTATCGGAGCGGGGAAGCCGGCTGCAGAGACGGAGCCCAGGTGCGGGCTCTCAGCTCGGGGTTGCCATAAACTGTGATCTGCGGCCCAGTCGGGCCACTGCTCCTCCAGCAGGGACCCAACAAGCGGCAGAGCCGGGGAGACTCCCCTTCCTCCCCGGGGAGGAGCGGCGCAGGAGCGCACCGAAGGGATCTGCTGGGTTTGGAGACTCCACACGGGGTCGGGTGCCAGAGATAGAAACGCCTGGTCACAGGCCGGGTGAGCACGGAGTGCGGCCGGAGACCGGGGACACGGGAGTGACTGCTTTTCTCTGGGGGCGCACTGGGGAGCAGGGCCCAGAGTTCTCGGCTCCTCCGGGTGGAGATTGGGAGGCCACCATTTTCACCCTGGTCCTCCAAAGCTGTACTGAGAGCTTGCAGGGAAGAAAAGCTCCTGAGAGCAAACCCCAGCAGCTTGCTTAGCCCGGACCGACAAGGGCGGGGCAATTCCACCTCCGGCAAAGACATTTGGGAACCACGGCAACAGGCCCCTCCCCCAGAAGATCGGCCAAACAGCAGCAAGCCAAGACCAAGTTTACCGATCAAGGAGAATGGGAGAACTCCAGTGCTAGGGGAATACTGCACATAGAATTCATGGCTTTTTTACCATGATTCATTAGTTTTTCAAAGTTAATTTTTTTAACTGTTTTTTTTTTTGAATTTTTCTTTTTCCCTTTTTCAACCAACATCTTATCAATCCCTTTTTTAAAAAAACATTTTTTATTTTTCATTTTTAGAGTCATATTTTATCCCTTCAGAGTAGTTACCCTTATTTTTGGCATATATATAAGTTGTTCTCTCTTTAAAATTTTGAGATACAGTTTCTTCTAACAGATCAAAATATACCCTAAATCACTAGTGTATGGCTTTGTTCTAGTCTCCTGCCTGATCACATTCTCCCTTTTTTTTTTCCTTTTCTTTCTTTTTTTTAAAATCTTCTTTTTTCAAACAACTTCTTATCAACTCCTTTTATAAAATCTTTTATAATTTTCATCTTTACAGTCATCTTCCATCCCTTCATTGTACCAACCCTTATTTTGTACATGTATAAGTCTCTCTTCTTTAAAATTTTAGGAGGTACTTTTTTCTAACAAACTAAAATACGCCCAAAATCCAGTGTGTGACACTGATCTATGCACTAGCCTGATCATATTTGATCATATTCTGGGTTTTTTTTTGTACTGTTCTGTTTTTGTTTTTATCTTTTCCTTTTTTTTTCTCTCTTTCTTTTTTCTTTCTTCCCCTTTCTTTTCCCCTGGTTTCAGGTCTTTTCTGATTTGTATAGAGTATATTTGCTGGGGACGTTGTTAACCTGTTAGCATTTTGTTCTCTCATTCATCTATTCTCCTCTGGACAAAATAACAACATGAAAAAAATCACCTCAGCAAAAAGAACAAGAGGTAGTACCGTCTACCAGGGACCTACTCAATACAGACATTAATACGATGTCGGACCTAGAGTTCAGAATCATGACTTTAAAGATACTAGTTGGGCTTGGAAAAAGCATGGAAGTTATTAGAGAAACCCTTTCTGGAGAAATAAAAGAACTAAAATCTAACCAAGTCGAAATCAAAAAGGCTATTGATGAGGTGCAAGCAAATATGGGGGCACTAACTGCTAGGATAAATGAGGCAGAAGAGAGAATCACCGATATAGAAGACCAAATGATGGAAAATAAAGAGGCTGAGAAAAAGAGAGAGAAACAACTACAGGATCACGAGGGCAGAATTCGAGAGATAAGCGATATGATAAGACGAAACAACATTAGAATAATTGGGATCCCAGAAGAAGAAGAGAGAGAAGGGCAGAAGGTATATTGGAGCAAATTATAGCAGAGGACTTCCCTAATGCGAGGAAGGAAACAGGCATCAAAATACAGGAGGCAAAGAGAACCCCTCTCAAAATCAATAAAAACAGGTCAACACCCGACATCTAATAGTAAAACTTACAAGTCTCAGAGAAAAAGAGAAAATCCTGAAAGCAGCTTGGGAGAAGAGATATGTAACCTACAAAGAAATATTAGATTGGCAACAGACCTATCCACAGAGACCTGGCAGGCCAGAAAGGACTGGCATGATATCTTCAGAGCACTAAACGAGAAAAATATGCAGCCAAGAATACTATATCCAGCTAGGCTGTCATTGAAAATAGAAGGAGAGATAAAAAGCTTCCAGGACAAACAAAAACTAAAGGAATTTGCAAACACGAAACGAGCCCTCCAAGAAATATTGAAAGGGGTCCTCTAAGCAAAGAGAGAGCCTAAAAGCAGCATAGATCAGAAAGGAACACAGACAATATACAGTACCAGTCACCTTACAGGCAATACAATGGCACTAAATTCATACCTTTCAATAGTTACCCTGAATGTAAATGGGCTAAATGCCCCAATCAAAAGACACAGGCTATCAGATTGGGTTCAAAAACAAGACCCATCGATATGCTGTCTGCAAGATACTCATTTTAGACCCAAAGACACCCCCACATTGAAAGTGAGGGGGTGGACAACCATTGACCATGCTAATGGACACCAAAAGAAAGCTGGGGTGGCAATCCTTATATCAGACAAATTAGATTTCAAAACAAAGACTGTAATAAGAGATGAAGAAGGACACTATATCCTACTTAAAGAGTCTATCCAAAAAGAAGATCTAAAATTGTAAATATCTATGCCCCTAACATGCGAGCAGCCAATTATATAAGGCAATTAATAACAAAAGCAAAGAAACACATTGACAACAATACAATAATACTGGGGGACTTTAACACCTCCCTGACTGAAATGGACAGATCATCTAAGCAAAAGATCAACAAGGAAATAAAGACTTTAAATGACACACTGGACCAAATGGACTTCACAGACATATTCAGAACATTCCATTCCAAAGCAACGGAATACACATTCTTCTCTAGTGCCCATGGAACATTCTTCAGAATTGATCACATCCTAAGTCACAAATCAGGTCTCAACCGATACCAGAAGATTGGAATTATTCCCTACATATTTTCAGACCACCGTGCTTTGAAACTAGAACTCAGTCCCAAGAGGAAAGTCGGAAAGAACTCAAATACATGGAGGCTAAAGAGCATCCTACTAAAGAATGAATAGGTCAACCAGGAAGTTAAAGAAGAATTAAAAAAATTCATGGAAACCAATGAAAATGAAAACACAACTGGTCAAAATCTTTGGGATACAGCAAAGGCAGTCCTGAGAGGAAAGTATAGAGCAATACAAGCCTTTCTCAAGAAACAAGAAAGGTCTCAAATACACAGCCTAACTGTCCACCTAAAGGAGCTGGAGAAAGAACAGCAAATAAAGCCTAAACCCAGCAGGAGAAGAGAAATAATAAAGATCAGAGCAGAAATCAATGAACTAGAAACCAAAAGAACAGTAGAACAGATCAACGAAACTAGGAGCTGGTTCTTTGAAAGAATTAACAAGATTGATAAATCCCTGGCCAGATTTATCAAAAAGAAAAGAGAAATGACCCAAATCAACAAAATCATGAATGAAAGAGGAGAGATCACAAACAACACCCAAGAAATACAAACAATTATAAGAACATATTATGAGCAACTCTATGCCAGCAAATTAGATAACCTGGAAGAAATGGGTGCATTCCTAGAGATGTATCAACTACCAAAATTGAACCAGGAAGAAATAGAAAACCTGAACAGACCTA
>NW_027397083.1:14591625-14716141 GCF_003265705.2 Callorhinus ursinus
TGGAAAGAGCCAAGATGTCCATCGACAGATGAATGGATAAAGAAGAGATGGTATATATACACAATGGAATATTATGCAGCCATCAAAAGGAATGAGATCTTGCCATTTGCAACGACGTGGATGGAACCGGAGGGTGTTATGCTGAGTGAAATAAGTCAATCAGAGAAAGACATGTATCATATGACCTCACTGATATGAGGAATTCTTAATCTCAGGAAACAAACTGAGGGTTGCTGGAGTGGTGGGGGGTGGGAGGGATGGGGTGGCTGGGTGATAGACATTGGGGAGGGTATGTGCTATGGTGAGCACTGTGAATTGTGCAAGACTGTTGAATCACAGATCTATACTTCTGAAACAAATAATGCAACATATGTTAAGAAAAAAGAAAAAGAAGAAGATAGCAGGAGGGGAAGAATGAAGGGGGGGAATCGGAGGGGGAGACGAACCATGAGAGACAATGGACTCTGAAAAACAAACTGAGGGTTCTAGAGGGGAGGGGGATGGCGGGATGGGTTAGCCTGGTGATGGGTATTAAAGAGGGCACATTGTGCGTGGAGTACTGGGTGTTATGCACAAACAATGAATCATGGATCACTACATCAAAAACTAATGATGTAATGTATGGTGATTAACATAACAATAAAAAATTAAAAAAAAAACTATAGAGTAAGCTCATTAAGCAGCACCAGTGGTTTAAACAAAAGCCCATACTTAGCACCAATGTGAATTAGGTGGAGGCTGTTTTTATGAAATCCACATTGTTTTGAGAGCATCCCCCCAGACCCCCCCCAGCATTCAGTTCAAAACATACTTTTAAGTTTTGTTTTAAATACTCTAGGTTCAAAATGCCTCAGAGATATTGTCAAAAAGAAAAAGAGAGAAAAGTTGTCCAATTAACACCCTTTTATTTATTTACTTTTTATTAATTTTTTAAATTTAAATTCAAATTAATTAACATACACTGTATCATTAGTTTCAGAGGTAGAATTCAGGGATTCATCAGTTGCATATAACACTAGTGCTCGTTACATCACGTGCCCTCCTTAATGCCCGTCACCCAATAACCCCATCCTCCCACCCACCTCCCCTCCAGCAACCCTCAGTTTGTTTCCTATAGTTAAGAGCCTCCCTCTCTGTTTTCATCTTATTTTATTTTTCCTTTTAAATGCACTCCTCATCCTTACATATGGCAGATACCCCACAGCAATTCATGGTGATAGTCCAAGATCAGGGATAGCACTGCAATTAGTTAACATTTATTTAGTGCTGTGTCCCAGGCATTGTTCTAGACCATGTTCCTTTGTTATTGCATTTGTTGTTCACAACACATTTATGGGTTTTTGTCCTATTTTACAAATCAGGAAAATGAGACATTGAAGAGGCAAGTGACTTGTCCAAGGTCACCAGTCATGAGGGGTAGCAATGAGAAGGTCTGCAGAGCTTGCACTCTTAACCATTTGGCAATGCTACCATATACTGTAAATATACAGCATTTACTCTTCCTTTGTTGTCCAGAGCAGACACCACTGGCCTGTCACAGAGCCATCCCACCAAGCTTGGTCCCTAATCTGTTGCTCTGGAAGCTCTAATTAGCTGATGAGTGTTGACACCAGAAAGGAAAGCTCTCTGCTCTTCCAGATCTAGACCCTCCTCCCTTGGTCGTTCCTATTCTCCCTCAAACTTTGCCCTGCTCTCAAGGTCCTACTTTGACTCTGACCCTCTATACTAAGCATATGGTCTCGGTCTCTTTCAAGTTTGACTCAGGTTGAGACTTGTTCCCAGGTCCCTCTGCCTTTCTTTGGGTTCTTCCTTACCCTCACCCCATCACAAGCTATCCCAGGGACTGATTCAATAGGTGTTGATAAGGCATCTGTGGTGCAGAGGTGAAGTAGTGGCAATAGGCAGGACAGAAAGGGAAAGGGCTCAGAGCTGAATCATCCTCTGACTCCTGAGCTTCGATCACGCTATAAAAAGTTCTGTATGAACGGTAGAGATCCAGAGCTTTAGACGTGGCATCATGTTCTGAAGCTGCTACAGTTGGAAACATACCACTGGATTATCCTGGCCATATCTTCTTAAATGGCCCCAAAACACTCCCTCAGTTTTAGCCAACTGAATTGGAAACACAAGAAAATCTTTTAATTTTGGAGAAAAAACTTGGATATTTATTGGACATTGAAGGTGTTAATGGGGGGGGGGGCTGAAAAGTAGTGAGTTCTAATTAGCTGTGCAGTGTTAGAAAACTGTTGAGCCTCTCCAAGCTGTGGTTGGTCTGTAAAGCAGGACAATTAAGTGGAGAGCCTCTCGGGTCCCTTCCAGTCTCAGCATTTGGTGTCAATGCAGCCTGGGTTTCAGAGGCCCTTATGTTCTCCCCAGTTACTCCCAAGGGTCACCCAAAGATGCTCCACATATCCTGATGGGACTTCTGTCAGTTTCCGCAGGTCAGATGACATCTATGTCTCCTGCTGTGGCTCTGCCCTTTCTTTCCCCCACTGCTGTTGCCTATGGTGTTCCCTGAGTTGCTGGTTCTGTGGGGTTTAAAGTCTGTTTACCTATCACCACCATCATGGCCATGGGGTATTCATGTCCTCGTGGTGCCAAAGCTCTTTTAGGACTTGTACACTCTAGTGTTGAGACCTGAAGCAGAACTACCAAACTCTACCGCTGACATCTGAACCCTGGGCACACCTGCTAAGAGGTATTGTCAAGTTACTGTGAAAACTTTAGAGGCCCCACTCAAACTCTGGACTGCATGTCAGTCTATCCTCCATTTACACAAAGAACAACATGGGTTGGCTGAATACCCAAGACTCACAAAATACAGGATTGATCTAATCTGTCCCTGGAAACCATTGAGACAAACCCATTACCTGAGGAGCCAGGACAAATTATAATTAGAAGCCCAGTGAGTCATGGCTCATGGGAGTTAGCTCAGAGGCTCTCACTCATAAAATGACACACTAGTTTGACGTCTGTTGGGCTCATCCTGGGCATCAGAATTCAGCCTGGTACAGGGATGGAGAGAATTTCTTGGAGAAAAGTAAGATTTATGGAGCACAAGAATATTCATGCTGGGCCCAGTCTCACCAGGAAGACAGAGCATCAGACACAGGAAGTACAGACAAAGTGATAAAAAATGTTTGCTAGAAAAAAAATTCCCTTCACCGCACACAATTTCTCTTTAATTTTTCTTAAGGAAGTACAGTTGTTAATTTAAGCCCTTCACATACTTTCCCAGCAGTGAAGTGAATTTATGAGTTTATTGTACATCCTTCCAGGCCCCGTGGATGCAGAAGGAGAATGAATTTTAAAATCCCAGCTCCATTACCTACTTGCTGTCTTTGTGAGTGTGAATAAGTCTGTCAAATTTTCTAAACTTTTGTCCCCTTATTTACAAAATGGGGTTTGTATGAACATAAAAAAACAATAATGCATGCAAAGCATCTGGCTCAGGATCCCACACATGGTGTTCAGTCAGTGTGAGCTTCCTCCCTAGTGGAAATCACCAGATGATACCAGCTCCAGGTCTTCTGTCAGACACAGAACACACCCATGCAAAGTGCTAATGCTGGTTCAGCTCAGCAGACACCTTGTCTCAGGAAAGCCATTAGAAACCCCCAAAGTACTAAATTTTTCTCCTGGTAAGTAGCTCACTTCCCACAACTTCCCACCACTTTATATTAAGTGAGCACAGCAAATGAGTCATGCCACTTACAGACGCAAATTTGGGAGCCACACCCCAAACAGAAGCATCTTGGCTTTTCACAAGAAGCTGTCAATCCCACAAAAAAAGAAGGCCCAGGGGACCCACAGTTAGAAGATCTCAAACTCCCAAGCTACCTCTGAGTTCATATGCAAATCCAAAACCTTAGCTTGTTTTTCTTGCAGTGAGTTTTAATGACAGGTGAGAGTCAGTGGAACGTTCAAACTTTTGCTGAACTTGCTGTTTGAGGGTGGGTGGTGTGGGTACAGAGGGTCTAGGAAGATAGGCCATTCACTTTCCCTCTTAGGTAAATGGGCAATACCAAATTAAAAAATAACACCCTACTTGTTGGATTACTTAGAAGGTGATATTTACTTTTTGAAAACATCTACCATAGCATTTAAAAGATAGCTGATTTTCATGAAAATTTTCAAGAGTTTACCTATTGTATGAAAATACAATTATTTGTATAAAAATACAAAAACAGATCAAGGGAGGCTGCTGTGTGCCAAGGTCATAGCTGAAGAAGAGAGTTGCACTTGAGATATAAATACTCCCAGCCTATAGAAAACACAGGTGTGAAAAACTAATGATGTAATGTATGGTGACTAACATAATAAAATAAAATTTAAAAAATTTAAAAAAAAAGAGAAAACACAGGTGTGGTATTTGAATTTATACCTCTTATGTTGGATGAAAAGCCTACCCAAGGAATTAGCATAAAACTGGTACAGAACCACTGAAAGCCCTAGATGCAGAAACTAAAACAGACATGGGCCTTCTGCTGAAGATAAGCTCACAACATCAAAAGAGGAAAAATGATAAACTATGTGAGTAAGTAAATACCATTAGAGAGAGTAATCAGGTTTCATAAACAAAAGAATTAGCACCTCAGGTGTTGAACTTGGTAAAACTATCTAGAAGGGACAAAAAAAATAAATGTTTCAAATAACTAAAGAGTTTTAAGAATGGAAGAAGGAAGAAATAAGATCCATAGTGAAAGCGGAGGACAGTGCAGCAAAAGAAAAGACAGATTTGCAAAAGCACCAAAAGAAAATTCAGTCAATAAAATAAAGAATATACAGGATATTAGAGCTGCTGAGAAAATTAGTGAATTGAAAGACAGAGCTGAGGAAACTATATAGATTATATCACAGAGAGCAGATGGCAAATATAAAGGAACAGATAGGAAATATGAAAGCTAGATTGAAAAAATCAGCAGATATAAAATCAGGCTGCCATGATGCATGATTCTAAAGGTTATTCCATTCACCAGGAATCTAATATAAATGGTGTTTTTTGGATTTTTACAGTGTATCAGGCTTTGTTTAATAAGAACTCCAAAAGGTAGGGGAGAATTGAGAAGAAAGAAAATGGGGATAAAGTGATAATTTAAAAAAAGATAATAGATAGAAATTTCCAAAATTTCAGAAAGACACAAGTTTTCAGTTCTCAGAAAATGTACACAAAAGTCTTGATCAGGATAAATCAAAATAAATGCAATTTATTTACCTAAACAATTTGTGAGGAAAATGAAAAATGTCAAAGACAATGAAAAACAACCAGAAATAAAAGAGATTACTTGAAAAGTAATGAGCAATCAGGATTACTGGCTGTGTGACTGTGAACAAACTTGTCGGACTTTCTAAACCTTGGTCTCCTTATTTGTAAAATGGGGTTTGTATGATGACTGAAGAAAACAACAATGTATGCAAAGCACCTGGCTCAGGATCCCTGATAAAAAATTAAAAACAATGTATGCCAGTAAACAATGATATAGTATTTTTAAAATGCTGAAGTAGCAGTTCTGTCATTTAAAAATTCTAAATATGGGGGTGCCTGGGTGGCTCAGTTGGTTAAGCATCCAACTCTGGGTTTCAGCTCAGGTCATGATCTCAGGGTCACGGAATCGAGCCCTGCATCAGGATCCTTGATCAGCGGGGAGTCTGTTTGAGATTCTCTCTCCCCTCCTCCCTCTCCCCCCCAACAACCTGGTGCACTCTCTCTCGCTCAAATAAATAAATAAATCTTTAAAAAAATATATAAATCCAGAGACATTTCATTCAATAATAAAGTATGGTTCATTCACACAGTGGAAGCTCACAATGGAGAGAGCATCACAATACATTCTTAAGTAAAAAACAAAACAAAAAAACCCCGAACAAACAAAAACAAAAACAAAAAAAACTTTTGTGTTAGAAAAGAGGGAAAACAGGTATATCTTCAGTTTATAGTAATAGTATATAAAACACTGGAAAGCTACCCAACAAATGAATATACTTGGTTACCTGTGGAAGAAAGGAGGAGCTGAATGGATAAGAGTGAAAGCAAAATTTCTCACCAATTATACCATTGATTACCTCTTTAAAATTTGTATTTAATGGGCAAATTCCTGAAGCACAAAACCTACCAAGATCGAATGATGAAGAAATAGAAAATCTGAACAGAACCCTAACTAAAAAAGGGATTGAATTAATAACCGAAAATCTTTTAACAAAGAAAAGCTCAGGGCCAGATGGCTTTATTGGTTGATTCTACCAAACACTGAAAGAAGCATTAACAGTAATCTTCCTCAAGCTCTTCCAAAAAAAATGGAAAAAGAGGAAACTTTTCAAATTAATTCTATGAGGTCAGCATTATTCTGATAACAAGGCTAGACAAACCACAAGAAAAGAAAACCATAGACCAATATTGAATATTAATGCAAAAATTTTCAGCAGAATACTGTAAACAGAATCCAGCAGCATATTATAGGATTTTACACTATGACCAAGTAGGATTTAGTTCTGAAGTGCAAAGATGGTTCAATATATGAAAAACAATCAGCATAATCCACTACATTAACTGAAGGAAGGGGGGGAAAAACCCAAATGATCTTCACAAATAAGACAAAAAAAGCCTTTGACAAAATTCAAAACCCTTTCATGATAAAGAAAAAACTCTGGACAAAGTAGGACTAGAAGGAAATGACCTCAACATAAGGAAATTATCTCAATATAATAAGGGTCATATATGAAAATCCCACAGCTAATACCATACTCAGTGGTGAAAGACTGAAAAGTTTTCCTCTGAGGTCAGCAATAAGACAAGAATGCCCACTTTTGCCACTACTAATCAACACAATACTAGAAGTCCTGGCCAGAGCCATTAGACAAGAGAAAGAAATAAAAGGCATCTGAATTGGAAAGGAAGAAGTAAAACTATCTTTGTTTGCATATGGCATGATTATGTAGATACCCTAAATATCAGACACACAATGTTGGAACTAGTAAACAAATTCAGCCAAGTTGCAGTATACAAAATCAACACACAAAAATCAGTTGCATTTCTATATACTGACAATGAATAATTTCAAAGGAAATTAAGAAAATACTTCCACTCAGAATATCATCAAAAAGAATAAAATACTTAGTAATAAACTTAACCAACGAGGCAAAAGACTTAAATGCTGAAAAATACCAAAATATTGCTGAAAGAAATTAAAGAAGGCACTGATAAGTGGAAAGACATCCAGTGTTTATGAATTAGAAGACATAATGTTGTTAATACCATTCAAAGTGATCTACAGATTCAATGTTCCATTGAATCCCTCTCAACATCCCAACGATATATTTTCCAGAAATAGAAAAATCCATAAAATTTATATAAAATCTAAAGGAACCCCAAAGAGCCAAACAATCTTGAAAAAGAAGAACCAGGCTGGAAGTCTCACATGTCCTAATTTCAAAACTGATTACAAAGCTATAGTAAACAAAACTGTGTGAGGTGGGCATAAAGACAAATAGTCAATGGAATAAAGAGTTCAGAAACACATAGAAGATCAAATCATTTTCGGCAGCAGTTCTCAGACCATTCAATGGGGAAAGGATGTTCTTTTCAATAAATGGTACTGAGAAAACTGGATGTCCACATGCAAAAGAATGAAAGTGAACCCTTTTCTTATATCATCTATAAAAAAATAACTCAAAATGAGTCAAAGACCTAAATAGAAGAGCAAAAACTTTAAAACTCTTAGAACAAGACATAGGGGGAAAGCTTTAAGACATTGGATTTGGCAATGATTTCTTGGCTATGACACTAAAGTCACAGACAACAAAAGAAAAAAATAAATAAGTGGGACTACATCAAAGGACACAATCAACTAGAGCAATAAATCAACCCAAAGAATGGGAGAAAATATTTGCAAGTTATACATCTAATAAGGGGTTAAGATGCAGAATATACAAAGAATGCCTACAACTCAACAACAAAGAGACAAACAACCCAATTAAAAATAGGCAGAGGACTGGAAAGAAGAGATTTCTCTAAAGATACACAAATGTCCAATAAGCACATGAAAAGATGCTCAGCATCACTGATCATTAGGGAAATGCATATCAAAACCACAATGAGATAACACTTCATATCCATTAGGATGCTATTATAAAAAACAAAAAATAGAAGATGACAAGCATTGGCAAGGTTATGGAGACATTGCAACTCTGTGCACTGTTGGTGGGAATGCAAAGTGGTGCTACCACCATTGAAAACACTATAGCAGTTCCTCAAAGAATTCAAAATATATCTAACATTTTTACTTCTGGGTATACACCCCAAAGAACTGAAAGCAGAGAATCAAGGAGCTATTTGTTACCCATGTTCTTAGCAACATTATTCACGAGTCAAAAAGTGAAAGTGATGTGTCCATGGGGAAAGGAACTGATAAAAAAAATAGAGCAAATACTTATACAATGGAATATCACTCCGCCTTAAAAAAAAAAGGAAGGAAATCCTGACACATGCTCCAACATGGATGAACCTTCAGGATATATGGTAAGTGAAGTAAGCAAGTCACTAAAGGACAAATACCATAGGATTCCACACATATGAGGTACCTGGGGTAGTCAAATTCATAGAGACAGGAAGTAGGATGGTGGTTGAAAAGGGCTGGAGTGGGGAGGGAAAAATGAATAGCTATCTAATGGGCACAGAGTTTCAGTTTTGCACAATGGAAAAAGTCCTAAAGATGGATGGTGGTGATGGTGGCACATCACTGTGAGTGTGCTTAATGCTGCTGAGCTGTATTCTTAAAAATGGTGACAATGGTCAATTGTCTGTTATGTGCCTCTTACCACAATTTGAAAAATTATCCAAGTATGCTCCACAGAAAAGTAATTCAAGAGGCAGAGGCTAACCCAAAAGGTCAATATAAAGTATTTCTACCCAAGTGGGAAAATGTTTTTATTAAAAAGCAGTTAAAAAAAGAACACCTTTGAAAATTTACAATATGGCACAAGAAACAAATGTTCATTGTAGAAAATTAACAAATATAGGCCAACAAAAATAAGAAAATACACAAAAGATCTGTGGTTTGCCATCCAAAGGTAACTGTGGCTAAATTTTTGGTGTAGCTCCTTTAAATATGTTGTGTGTGTGTGTGTGTGTGTGTGTGTGTGTGTGTAAAATATACCAATGAGAATTGTTATCTGTGGGTACAGATGCAGCTGAACAGACAAGGGGGGGTCCTTTCTACCCTCTGGACCACTATACACATGAAAGCTGCTTAATCCCCCAACATTTTATTATGAACATTTTCAAACAAATAAGAAGTTGAAATAATTTCATAGTGAGCACTGTATATCCACCATCTACATTCTATCATTAACATTTTCTTATGCTTATTTTTTCATATATATATCTATTCTCTCCATCCATCAATCTACCTTATCACCTTATCTACCTACACATCACCCCAAATACTTCATCATGCATATTATGGTGTTTTCACATATAATTTATATACAATGAAATGCACAAATCTTACGTGTACGTTCACTGAGATTTGACAAATGCATACAGATGTTTAATCCAAACCTACCAAGCTATAGTTCATGACCATCACCTGAGAAATTTCCCTCCTGCCCCTTCCCAGCCACCTCTGCCCTCCCTCTCCAGAGGCAACACATGCTTGGATTTCTTTTCACTATAGGTTGGTTTTACCTGTTGCAGAATTGCATGCAAGTGGAATCAGGCTTCTACTCAATATAATTAACATGTCTTATTCAAGAGCTCAGATAGAGGGGGTGAGGGACAATTTAATTCCTTCTGGTCTCCAGTGATGGTGGGACACCCATTTGATGCTGTTCCCATCCCTGCTGGCCCCTTGATGTAGCAGTTAGCTGTGTGCGGGACTTGCCAAAGTCTACGAGATGGATGACAATGGCAGGCCACCATTCACTGAGGTCAGAGGAAAATGGAGATCATAGGTTAGGTATTTACGAATTATGTGCGGGAAATTGAGGCTGCCCAATTCTACTGAAGAATATCTATGGAGTAGTCATAATGGCCTCATGCAGTGATTTTGTCATTAATCATACAGTATAAATCTACAATCATTTATTTTATTGTTTGGCAATACTTTAATTTTGCAATAAATTCTTTTTTTATATATTTTTTTCTTTTTTTTAATTTTAAAGATTTTATTTATTTATTTATTAGAGAGGGAGAGAGAGAAACAGCACAAGAGTGGAGAGGGTCAGAGGGAGAAGCAGGCTCCCCGCCGAGCTGGGAGCCCGATGTGGGACTCGATCCCAGGACCCCGGGACCACGACCCGAGCCAAAGGCAGCCGCTCAACCAACTGAGCCACCCAGGCGCCCTGCAATAAATTCTTTTTTAAAGATTTTATTTATTTGAGAGACAGAGTGTGTGTGTGTGTGAGAGAGAGAGCATGCATGAGCATGAGCAGGGGGAGGAGCAAAGAGAGAGGGAGAAGCAGGCTCCCCACTGAGCAGGAAACCTGATGTGGGGCAGGATCCAGGACCCTGAGATCATGACCTGAGCCGAAGGCAGACGCTTAACCTACTGAGCCACCCAGGCGCCCCTGCAATAAATTCTTTTGGCAACAAAAAGTCATAAATTTTTAACTAAACTGAAAGTGTACATTTAGTGAAAAATTAAATACTAAAACTTCTGTGTCTCAAGATAATTGATGATGATAAGGTGCACAAAATACGTTTGGCATTAACTCTCCATGAAGAGTGTCATGCGAAATCACCAACCACTCAGAAACCCGAAGATACAAATCCACTGCCAAAGAAGCCTCAGCATCTATGTAATCCTAGGTGGGATTTAAAGAAGAATGTGCCCACATTAAGACATAAAAGGCTACTCCTCATATATACTGCATGTGCAACCACATTGGCTGAGATGTGCCAGGTCTTCTGAAGTGCAAAGGTAGGAATTTGAACTTCATTTATGATTTTCATGGACCGAGAGTCAAAATCAAAACACAACTTCCTGTGTCACACTGAACTTGGAAGTGTAAATAAGATATGCCCTGCGTTGAACAAAAGCTGCTAGAATCCGAAAGACTCTTCTCCTAGCCAAGGACTGCCTTTGAGTTTCACGCCAAAGACCAAGGGACCACTGGGCACAGCTGGTCTCATAATTTTGAATATGTAAAGCACTGCAATTCCAGTCCATGAGCACTAATGTAATTTGTGAAAACAGTACACCCACAATTGGCATGGAGCTCAAAACTTAACAAGATCTCTTTTCTACTAGATGTATTGTTGGCTAATTGCTCTCAGCCATTAGCTGGAAGAGATACATGGGGAGAAGGCTTTGGAGGTGCACAGAGAACCAGGTGGTTTAATTACTTCTCACATTTCTCTTTCCTTGGTAGTTAATTAGCAAACATTCCTTTCTCTACCTTGTCTCTTTGTTGGGATCGTATCAGCAAATATCTGGTCCAATTTGTGCAAAACTATCTGATTAATTCATAATGCAGAAGAGCTTATCAGCTTGCTTCCATTTCCCTTCGCCCAACAATGATTAGCAATGAAATATTTCAAACATACAGAAAAATAGGTCAATAAAATCACCTAGCTTTAACAGATGTTAACACTCCACTGTACATATTTGTTGTAATATT
Source organism: Callorhinus ursinus (assembly GCF_003265705.2). Classification (NCBI taxonomy): domain Eukaryota; kingdom Metazoa; phylum Chordata; class Mammalia; order Carnivora; family Otariidae; genus Callorhinus; species Callorhinus ursinus. Next base: position 14,603,242 of record NW_027397083.1, read on the forward strand.
TTTAATAAAGCTCTTCAGTCATCACTGCCCTGTTTACAAGAATATTTGGCCTTTTGCTATAACGTGTCATATGCACACATCCTTGTATGAAAGTCTGTCCTATTTCTCTGGAGTGCTTGCCTGGCTGTCAGCCCCATGGTCTTTGCTGTTCCAATATGTCCCCCTCTGCAGGGCAGGGATGAGACCAGATGGTGTAGTGGTTGCAGCGTGGCTTTGGGGCCATGCAGATCTGATTTCCAATCCCGGCAACCAGCTCAGTGGTGGGCAGATGTCTGTACCTAGTTTTGCATTTATAAGATGGGAATAATACCACCTACCTTGTAGAGGTATTTTGAGGTGATGTTAGTAAAGCATGGGAAGGGTACCTAGCAGAGGGTAAGTGGCTGTTACCAGCTTGTATATCTGTTGTACGTGCCGAGCAACCCCATTAATCTTGGGTCCATCTCTGAGGCTGTATTTACTAGGAACCAGCCAACCACTAGCCAGACAATTAACAACTTCTTATTTGTGGACTAATGGACACCAGCTTTCCATGTGAGCCTGGATTTAGTCAGTAAAATGGTGGTCCCCCCTTTTCTTTTTTTTAGCAGCTGGAGGTGACTTTGCTCCATGTGTCTGATCTCAAAAACATAATGGAATTTTACATAGTTTTATAGCACTTACCTTTAAAGTCAAAACTAGTCCATGAAATAAAGGAGCAGTTGGTTATAATCATGAAGCAAGCCCCCTTGTGACCATGGGCATTATTTGTTATTTCTGTGAGCATCTTCTCTTGCTGTCCTTAGGTGTATCTATTATTTATCATTAAAGCAAATTGCCTTTAAAAGACCACATTGTTTAACATAGTGGTTCTCAACCATGGCTGAGCCTCAAGATCATCACTGTTTTGTTTTGTTTTGTTTTGTTTTGTTTTAAGTCTATCTATCTATCTATCTATCTATCTATCTATCTATCTATCTATCATCTATCTATCTATCTATCATCTATCTATCTATCTATCCATCCATCCCAAGGGCCCCACCTAACTAAGACATAGTGGGAGTCTCCGGGAATGAAATCTTCATCTCCTGGATGAAGTGGAAGGGATTAATGTTCCACCCAGGTGAGGCTGTTATAGACTCAGGGTTGAGAATCACACCGGAGTAACTACTTGAAATGGTATCTATCTAAAGGATAGTTGAAGATTTTGGAATAAATCAGGAAATCTTTTTTTTTTAAACAATTTTGCAAGCAAGATGCTGCTATTCCAAGTCTTCTGTTGCAAATTACGTCTTCCACAGGAACAAAGCATACACATGGTCCATCTAAGCACAATGTAAATCAAAACACATGTCCACAGCTGGAGCAAAAGTCTTAGGACCGTCTAACTGGATTCCATTGGAATGAGTCTGCATGACACCATGTCAAAGTAATTGTGCACAATTCCCCTAAAGAAAGCTACATGAAGGATAGCCAAAATACAAGAAATAATTGGATTTAACTCAATTTTCTTTAAAAAAAGTATAATGCACACCTATCTTTTACAAACAAAAGCACACCAAATGTCAGAGAGTGACATAAGACTACATCGTTTTCCAGACTTGTATTGACCAGTGTTTCCAATACTCACCTTCCCTCCCCCCTTTTCTTTATTCCAAATAGCTGTCTGCTCTCTCAGGTAATTGGACAGAGAAGTGCATCTGAAGATGGAGGCCATTAAGAAATCATGCTTCCTTTTATTTATTAGTTTCCATGGCAAGAGCAAAATAAAAGACAATTGTATTTCAAAGCAACAACAGTAAAAGAAGCAACATCTCTCTCAGGCAGATAAACCTCAGAGGGAAAGTAAAAGTTACACTGCCCTCCATGCCTTTCCCCAAACCAAGGGGCATGATTTGTAATGGCATTGGCCGCAGGTAGATGTTAAGTCCAGACACCGAGAAGCTACTCCTGGAAGCTACTAACTTCTGTATTTTCCTTGGGGATTCTGTTGCTAAGCTTCTCTTTCATTTGACTCCCAGAAATCAGACAGTGAAATCTCGGGGGCTTTCCAGGCCACCTAATTCAAAGTAATCAGGAACCTGAGTAGGGTCAGGATGCTGGCTGACTTCTTTCAACAAACAGGGATCTACAATGTGGGCTACTGAGATATTTCACCAGTTCTATCCCTCAAGACAGAGTCAGCAGGTGAAATGCCCCAAATGGTTGGGTTTTGTAGTGCTCGAGGCAGGCAACTCCAAAGCTAGATCCCTTTCCCTCTGAGCAACGAAGGCCACCACATTCATTAGTCACAGAGTGGTCTACTCCTGCACTGCAACCTCATCCTTATGGGTCCCCTCTGCCTGGCATTCAAGTGCCTGGCCCAGGTCAACTGCAGCAGTTTGCTTTCCTTTTCAAATAAAGGCTCCAGTATCAAATCATTAGTTTCCTCAACCACCCAGCACAATGACAGTATTCTCTTTGATTAGCCTCCACAGCCCTATGTTAGAAGAGTCGGAAATTAGGCACAGGTAGAATGGTGAAAGCAGTAGTTTCTAACCCCCTCCCCCCTCCTTTTTTTTTTTTAAGGGAGGAAATTCCCTCAGTGGATAATCCACTTAGAGCAAAAATGGTATCACAGTGTTGGGCTTGCCCCTACATTCATTCATGTTGGTACTTTTTATTTAAGTTTTTATAGTAGGTAGGTTCCCCTCTGCCTAAAAACCCAAGGGAAAAAACCCATTTCTTTAATTTACTCACATCCTGCTATGCTTTCTCAGGCTACTCATTTCCTTACCCAGCCTCACCTTCAACTACAAGGAAGCTGGGGTTGGAGGAAGAGGGGAGGCAGGTCAACTGGAGGTTGTTGTCCTGACCTCCGAGGGAGAGGACCCTGGTCATCAACACCAGGGCTGCCCTGGGCTATTTCAAAATGTCAGCAGGCTCAATTCTAGAAAAACAAAACAAAACAAAACAAAACACCATTTGCTTCCCAATAGGCTGGGGCTCAGTGGGGCATAAAGAATAAATTAACTAAATTAACTGACAAAATGTGGCAATTGCCGGTTCCTGAGAACTTGTGAGAAAAACAGGAGGTATCCTCAACCTTCAGGGCCATGAGGAGACTATCTTGATGCAGTCAAAATAAAGGAATGATGTGTTCTGCAGATTTGAAGGAGAACTCTCTGGTCCTGGGGGTGCCTTCGTGTCTCTAGGAGACCATCCAACCCGTAACATCGACAGCTCCTCACAAAAGCAGCATTGCCCTTGCCCCACTTACCATTCGGGCCTGTGGACTGCTTTTATTCTAGGGCTGATTTTAAATACTTTTCTTCCTGCCATGGCTGTTGTCCCCTGTGCCCCATCTCGATCTTTGTATCCAGGTTTGATTACACGGAAATGAACTCTGAGCATCGTCAAGGAGCCACAGATGCCGGAAGGAGGAAGAGGCAGTAAAGAGGGGCCAGAATGCCTACTTGGGTTGACAAGGACAGTCATGGTCTTGGGGTGGGCTGGGGGAATTTTGTGTAGACAACATGTGAAACAGGACCATAAAATAAAGGTGCCCATGTCACTGGCTGTCTGGTGAAGCCAATTTCACTACTGTGCCGCCACACTGTATATGCACATGAACCATACTGTATATGCACATGAAACACACAGGTCTTTTTTTTTTTTTAGCCTTTGCTGGCAAATCCACTTCTAGCTCCTCCTAGGCAGCCTCCCTTGGTCGCTACTTAGCCATCAGTTACCTCCAAATTTCCATGGCCCTTGAAGTATGGGAGCTCTGGCCACTTGCCATTTCTAATGTTGCCCCTGAAATCTTTATGTCTCCTTCTGAGCTCACAACGCTTGGATTTTGGCATTATATTCTTAAACTATAAAGTCCCCCACACTATGGCCATTCAGAAGGTCTAAGCAGGCAAGACTGGTTCATCTAGGAAATGGCCAATTTAGTCCATGGAAATCTGTTCCTTTCATTGCCCAGGACCTGTGGACAGCTAGTTCTCAGTCTTTCCCTAATAGCCATTTGACTTTGGGGAAAGACCTGTCTTTCCTCTGGATTTTAGTTTTCTCCTCTTAACAAATGAGAAGCTGGCTAGGTAATACCAGTCATATTTCTTTCAGCTGTATGTTCTATGTTTTGTAACTGTGCGGTTGAAGATCAGAGAATTCAAGCACTCCCAAAGGGTGTAAAAATAATAGTGCCTAACACACAATTTCCATGTATTAAGTCATTCAATTCTCTCTAGAATCCTATGAGTAAGTATTATAATCATGACTCCTATTTGTTGGGTGAGGAAAAAGGCATAAAGAGGATGAGTAGCTTAAACTGTGTCATGAAGGAGCAGTGCAACAGGGTACGAACTCAGGCAGTCTGGCTCTAAGCTATGTTCTAGAAACCATGACAGATACAGGGTAATAGGCAGATCTGAGGACTGAGCTTCCTTGATGTGTGTGTGTTTAGGTGAGAATCAGTTTATCTGCCAGTCAGTAGCAGTTCCAAGGAGCCAAGACCAGAGCTAGCCAGCACCCTCTCTACCACCTGCTGGATTCTCCTGCATTATTTAGGGCATATATTACCACAGACAAACACAAGCACTTCGTGGCAGTGGTGTAAATTAGGATGATTCTGCCAGCAAAAGCCTAGAATCATGAAGATAACATGACCAGCTTGGGATCTCTTTGCCACCTACTTACCTGTCAGTGTACTGATGCTGTCTGGGGTAGAAAATATTCAGATGATCGTGGATAAGGAGAGACCAGGCAAAGAGAGCCACTCCTGAGACTAGTTTAGGGAAATAAGCTGTGTCTCCAGGTATCTTGAAAACACAGCCACTCTGAGGTTCTGACTGCCCTATTCCAATGTCCCAGCTGTCCTCCTCAAAAGCAAGTGCCTTAGCACCTTTCACCAAGGCCAACCCTAGCCCAGGGAGATCTTTGCACAGAAAAGCCAACATGCTTATTCATTTTTAAAATAGGTCCATTAAGAATCCCAAACTCAGGGCGCCTGGGTGGCTCAGTCGTTAAGCGGCTGCCTTAGGTCATGATCCCAGGGTCCTGGGATCGAGCCCCGCATCGGGCTCCCTGCTCCACAGGAGGCCTGCTTCTCCCTCTCCCACTCCCCCTGCTTGTGTTCCCTCTCTCGCTGTGTCTCTGTCAAATAAATGAAATCTTTAAAAAAATAAAAAATCCCAAACTCAACAAGACTCTGTCTACCAGGAGAGTTCTTGCCAGTTCACTCCAGAAAGGTAGTAATGCAAATTTACAAGACTTATCTTGATTCTAAACTCATTGCCAGTAGGGCCCAAGGTCTAGAACTGGGCCTCTTTTCAGTGCTTATTTAGACATTGCTGAGCATTGAGTGTTGAATGTTGTTTAGTTCTGTGCCCTTTGGGTCTTTTCCATCTTTAATCCTCTTGGAGCAGGGTGGGGCTGAGCTGGGAACTAGTGTAAGTCAGGTTAGAATCATCCTTGTGCAATCTAGCACATCCACAGGGTAACACCACCTTTTGGTGGAAACCAACACAAGGGAGCTGTTTGATAGAGCTTCTGGCTGCTTGAGGTCACTCAGAGGTCTATGGCCAACTGGGAAAGAGTTCTATACATTGATACTTTCTTTGACCTTATCTACCAAATGGCTATGCGGCATACATGCAATCATACTGAGTGAAATACCTTTCTTTCCCTCGAGCTAAAAGCATACTATTTTAAGAAGCTATGGATTCTTTGCCACCATGTCACTGATTTACCTACTGTACTTTGTAACCCAGAACTATGAATCATCCTTCCTAACTTTCCAGCTAACAAAACATGTTCCCTTAGATACAATCTCTTCTTTATCTAGATTTATTTGTTCTGAATCCTGATGCATTCTTAGGGCATTATTTCTTACTGAAGGCAGCTCTCCCTCAGTGTTTGTTTAATGATAATTTTTATTTCAAGCTCTTCATTAGTAGGCTTGTCCTTTCTCAAGGCTTTATATTCCTAGGACTCTCTGAGTCAGTTGTCAGATTTCTGGCATTCGTCAAGTACAGGTAAGGGGGCTGTATTTCCTTGCCTCTCTTTCATGGGTCACTGAACAGTGCTTAAATTCTCAATTCCTTAGGAATAGAACTCAGAGACAATCTCTTATCTTCCCCCCCCCTTATTCATTAGTTTTAATTTCTAAGTAATGCAACAGATCATTTATTCATTCCAACACTGGTTGAAGAACCACCATGTGGCAGGCACTTTGCTGGGGATACAGAGATGGTCTGCTGTCAGGAAGCTCACAATGTGGTGAATAAGATCAGGTCATGACTGGAAAAGCAGAATGTGCTCCAAGGTCTGCAAGGCATTTATTTAGAGGTGTGCAGATCCCAGAAAATTCATCCAAAAGCCAAGAGATGCTGCTTGCCCTGAACTGTAAAGGACAAGTAGCAGTCCTTTTGGAAGAGTCCAAACAACGGGTAGGGAACAGAATTAAGGGAGTGGCTGGAGAGTCAGGGCCAGATTACAAAGGGCTTTGTCCCTTGGGCTAAGAAACTTGAACTTTATCTTAAAAAAGAGAAGGAACCACCAAAGGGGAGAGACAGCAGAACTGTGAGTACAGAATGGTGTCATGTATGAAAGAATGAGAGTTCTGCTAAGTTCACACAAGTTAGTAAGATTCTGTGTCCCCATGTGCTTGATCCGACACTGCTCTTTGGCCGCCGGGATGGCATACAGAGCATGTGGAGACTAGTCTGGGCTCAGCGCCAGCTCATGTTGCCAGTCTGCCTCTCCAGATTGACAGCCATGACCTTCTTCCCACTCCGAGCGAGCCGTGCTTGTTCTGTACTCGGCCCTGTACCAGGGTCATCCGGGAAGCCTCACCGGAACAAGGTCTCTTTGCAGAAGGGCATGAAATAAGGAATCCAGATGGTGGAGAGCAGTGTAAATGGCACTTGGGGACGGGAAGAGAATGTGTGTGCAGAGGCAGAGAGAGTCAGCAAGCCCCACGTGTGACATCTCAAATACAGGGAGGCAGGGGAAGAGGTGGGAAACGTGGGGAAGGGACCAGAAGATCCATTGGTTCTCTTCCGGAAGAGTGCTGCTGCATGGAATATGAACCCACTTCCAAGCAGGAGAAGCTAAGGTACGAAGAGAGAGAAAATTGTCTCAGCGCAAAGGTGAAGCAGGAACAAATTAATAAAACAAGTCACATGGGTTTGCTTGCTTCCTTTTCCAGTCTCTGTTCTCTAGACCCAAAGCAGTCTGCCTGTCACCTCAAGTTAAACATTCTCCCTGGGAAATCATGCAGTTGCAGAGCTTAAGGAAACTTGCAAATGGAAATGTCATTACTTAATTTAAAAAAAAAAAATTTAATTTTTAAAGGCTCAAGTTCTGTTCTAATCACCTCCTATTGTTGTTCCTCTCTGTAGCACAGCCCGTGCGCTAATGCTCTTCAGGCTCATCAGAGGCCTTGGAAACTGCTCAGGGGAACGATTTGATGCCTAATGATCCCTGAAAAATTCTTTTCATGTTTTTTCTTTGGACACTGACTTTTTACATTTTCCTTGAGAAATTGTGGGTACCGCTAATTAATATACATACCAGAAATGTGACGAGTGCGCAGAACTTAGTTTAATCTGGTTTCATGCACGCTGGCTCCCTGCTCCACCACAAACCATGATTTTATTCCTCACATAGATGTTTTATGATGGATTTCTCAGGAATTTAAAAGAAAAGTTTAAAACTTTCACTCGGGCTGAGGTTCCTCAATTTTCATTTGTAAGTTCATTGGCCAGGATGTGTTACAGGGACAAAAGTGATTTCAAAATTGCTGGCTCAGTGACTCTCAGCGTAGCAAAGAATAAAGTCTTTCGTGTTGTTACTGTCCTCACACATACCCTTTCTGCTCGGACGTCACCCCTAGTTCCTCTCATTTGGGCCACATTTCCTATTTCACAGCTATAAAAAGACAGGTTCTAGATACTGTACAGTAAAGGTAAGGTTCCTATGTGTAATGCAATAGGTGTATTTCTACAAAATATACATGAACAAGGATTTTGTGAGCACCAGTTAAAACTATGTGAAGGGTATTTTCTAGGGAACTTTCTGTGGATCTTTTCAAAAAACAAAAAGCCCTATGGAAAAATATCCATCTCTTCTTCATGTGAATTTCAGGTTTTCATGGACTAATTTCAAAAACTGATGGAGCTCACCATTCGTTTTCCTTTATTGAGCAAGCTCCACACCAACACAAGAGTCAAGCATGCTTGGCTGTTAAGCTTTACTAAACAAAGATATCTGCAGTGTGGAATACTGAAACAGAAAACTTCCCCATGAGTCAGTAGCCAACCCCAGCAAAAGACCTCATGGTTCCAAGTAACCAGCCCACAACCTTTCGTATCCAGTTCTGCTTTTTCAGTGGTCTCTACAGTCGAATTTCTAGTTAGGAACTGAAAAACTGGCTTGGTTTCGACTTCCGTAGGATAGGCAGTGGTGCTAGCCACGATACCCTGGGAGTTACAGGATCTCAAACATGTGAACGCTTCCCCACCTGAAGCCCCCACTCTAACCTCTGCCCCATGGGGCTCCAAAGGGACACCATATATGAGCAGAAAAGGCGGCCAGGTAAGAAAGACATCTCGTTCGTGGGACTCCTGCCGCAAACCCTGGGGAGCTGGCTTGGAGTATAAGCATTCTCGTCAAAGGAATAGTTCCTAATTCTCCTTAAGCATCTTAATCACCTGGGGAGGTCTGGGTTTTTGTAGTTTCAAGTCTCGCCTCAGACTGATTTCCAGGGGTAGGGCCCTGGATTCTGTATGTAAAAGGCCTATTGGTGTATGTCTGCCCTGTCCCCACCACTGCGGGCATTAAGGAAGCGCGGGTCAGAGTTGGAGGGTGGGAAGCCAGGGGTGTGCTGAAGCTGCCTTGTACCAGCTTGGGAGAACTGACTGTTAAAAGCAGCAGACTGTTTCAAGAATTTTGCAACCCCTTATTAAAAGTTAAATTATATAAGCTTACTATTAAATAATTATCAACACCAAAAATAATACCCACAGCTCATCACCTCCTACTCACTTACTATTATCTATGTTCCTGAGGTTTTCCCCATCTACTGTATCTGTACTACTGGTGGGAAATGCTACATAATGGTACTCAGCCGCGTGCCACTTCCCAACTCTGCATTCAATGACATCACATTGGTAGCTTGAGATCACAGCATTTATATAAGAGGCAAAAGCTAGAAATCAGGGCTTGATTTATTGTTGATTATCTCCAGGCTTAAGAAAGTGATGGGAAAATGTAAATAAGGCAGATTAAACTTAAAAATATGTCACATGTAGGGGGTGTCTGGGTGGCACAGTTAAGTGACTGACTCTTGGTTTTGGCTCAGGTTGTAAAATTGAGCCCCTGGCCCACTCCGTGCTCAGCGGGGCATCTGCTTCAGATTCTCTCTCCCCCTCCCTCTGTGCTTCCCACTAGTGCGTGCTCTCTTTCTCTCTCTAAAATAAATAGATCTTAAAAAACAAATATCACATCTATAGCTGGTATATTGTGAAGAGCACAAAATTTGAGGAAATGTTCTTCCAGTATCTGAAAATGGTCCGATTTCAGTAAAGAAGTGACTCTCTTCTTTGACAAACAAGTGAAATTCCAACATACGTCTTTGTTGTTCTAACCTTCATCTTCGTCTTTCATGTAAAGGAAAATATCAACCAACATTCATGCTGGGAATCATACTTATTCATCAACTGCCACCATAGTTTGGCTATAGATAAAAGAGTTCCATAAAATCAGTAAACGCATTCTGTGAGAATCAATGAGCTATATAAAAATTTACAATAAAGAGGACTGTATGTTCTATTATTATTTGTGAATTGTGTATTTTATTGCACTGTATTATTAATGTATTCATATATTATTGTATTATATATTCTATTCAATTTGTTAATTGTATATTTATTTGTATCTCAGTAAAATCTATAATAGACTTACATTTGATTATATGTAAATACACATTTTCCCCCAGAGAGCAGGTTGTTAAACATTTCCCAGCACACCACTGCCTAAGCCAAGAAAAAAAACAGGTTGAACAGCTTCCTTGGCTTCTATCCTATAGGTCCACACCTTTATCTCAGCCATTTAGTTTACCACTCTCTCTTGTCAAGAAAAACACCAAGAATTGTACAAGAACACAAATCAAAAGAGATTTTCCTGAAGACTCAAAGCAGCTAATTGAATCTGCCTAATCCAACCCTTCCTAAGACTGTCTTCCAAGGAGGGACAGCTTTGGGCTGATCTGGCCACACTTGCCATTGGAAAAAAAAAAAAAAGCAAGAACCCCAACAGATGGCAGTTTGGGCACTATAGTCTAATAAATATCCTCCCCCTAGAAGCCATGTCAGATGGTTCCTTGGGAGCAGAGGAGAGGGGACTATGAAGGCATCCAAGTACGGAACAAGAGGAATTTGAATCTTCCTGTCAACTGTGGTACATGTTTGGGGTACATAACAAAAGGATCAGTGAGGATTTACACTTTTTACCAACCTGAGTAGACGTGCACGCCATGGCTTCTTCCATATTTAAATTGTCATTGCTTGTGATTTAAAAACGTCTTTCTAAATGTGGAATAAAACCCAGTTACCAAACCAAGATATACAGAAATTTTAAAAATTCTGTTACTTGGGGGCACCTGGGTGGCTCAGTCAGTTGAGTATCCGACTCCTGATTTCAGCTCAGCTCATGATCTTAGGGTCGTGGGATTGAGTCCCATGTCTGGCTCCAAGTCAGGCTCTGTGTTAGGCATGGAGTCTGCTTGAGATTCTCTCTCCCCCTCCCCCCACTTTCATATACTGTCTCTCTCTCTCAAAAAAAAAATTCTGTTACTTGATAGTTTTGTTGTTTGGTAACTTTAGGCCAATGTCAATAGCCAACACTAACCACTAGGGAAGTTCCTTCAGTGTTAGAAAAATAGAATGCCACGAAATTTTCAAGTTTTCTTTAGAGTTTAAATAAAAACTTGAAATAAAAAAAGTTTTCTTAAAAAAAGTCCTGGGGCACCTGGGTGGCTCAGTTGGTTAAGCATCTGCCTTCGGCTCTGGTCATGACCCCAGGGTCCTGGGATCAAGTCCCACGTCAGGCTCCCTGCTCAGCCGGGAGCCTGCTTCTCCCTCTCCTCCCTACTCATGCTCTCTGTCGCTATTTCTGTCTCTCAAATAAATAAAATCTTTAAAAAAATAAATAAAAATTAAAAAACAAAAAGGAAAGGACTCATCTTAAAAAAAAAAAAGGCCTGTTCTCTCTAATCAAATCAGATTACTGACAGTCCATATTATTAATCTTGGTCTTGTCTAAGTGTTTAATTCCATTAATACTTTTCCATTTGTTAGTCTTACCCTACCTCACCTTCTCCTTAATGATCTTTCTCTTAAAAAACAAAAGAAGCAAAAGCCCATCAAATATCTGTTGTTATTATCTGAGTACCATGAGCTAGAAACCTTGGCTACAGAGCCATCCTCCATTTAAACAGTGTAATTTTTCATTTATGAAAAAAACCCCACAATTGATACAGATAAGGAGTCTTCAGGTAAGTTGTTTTAAAAAAATATTTAAATTCAATTAGCCAACATATAGTACATCTTTAGTCTCAGATGCAGTGTTTCACAATTTATCAATTACTTCTGAATGTCTTAAATATATGGTATTGCAGATGTAAATACACAAAGAGACCTCTCTGACCTTCAAATAGGAGAGGACTCTGCTACTGAATGTTCACCTATCTATCCACCAGAAAGGGAGACTGGTCTCAGAAGTCCTCTAGAGAGCATAATGTTATGGGTGAGACAAATGTTAACATTTTTACTTCATCAGTATGTTCTTGAAACCTAGGCACAGAACTGCTCCAACAAGATTCCCCAGGCCATTAATGAAAGGAATGTTTGGTGAAGGTCAGACCACACATTCGGGGATTGGGAGGAGGTAAGGTATGAGAAATCCAATCAGTCAGGAATCCTGCAAGATGTGAGCCTTGTGTTATGTATTTTGAACTAACAGCCTTGAAGGTGATAATATGGATGAGGGGCGCTGTGATAATCAAACAAAAACGTATCCAAGACACTTGCAAAACAATCCGGGGAAAAATCAAGATGTTTCTACTTACCCGGTATCTGGTATCTTACCTGGTATCTGCATAGAAAGAAGACATACTTTCAAGTACAAAGACATTTATTATGTTTTTTAAAAAAAGGATTAGATATTTTTTTTCCTTAACTTGTTATCTCAGAGAAAAATTAAAGAACTCTGGTCATCACTCAAAAACTTGCCCTGTAAATAAGAACGTGGAGGTGTCTTCCCGTTTGACTAATTACTAATCCGTAACAGCCAACACCCCTTCATGAATCAGAAGATTAAAGGAACATGTCACTCATTAATATAAAAATCTAGAGGACCGTCAACATCAGATTACTGTGGCTTTAGCCAGACTCATTTGTATGATATTCCTGTAAGAGATGCTACTGAGAATAAGCTGTTTTCACTGTATCAACACAGAGGCATTTCCCCAACTCGTGTCCTTGTCATGTGCTAAGCTCCAGAATTTCCTAATAGATCAACGTTTTTAAAAAGAGGACTCTTTTGCAAGGTTCTGGGGCCATATTGCCCACCTTGACTCCTGTCATCACTTCCTGCTGTCTGATCTCGACATGTTACCTAATGTGTCTTCTGTGAAGTACGGATAGGACTGATTCCTATCTCAGGCAGTTGTGAGGATTTAATGAATTAATAATACTTTACAAAGCATTCGGAAGAATGTGTGGAACATATTAAGTTAGCTATTCGAATCATTATATTTTCATCGTCAGCATATGTGTAGCTGGAAGAAGAGAAAAAAGGTCTGCATCTACTTAACGAGAACTAAGTAAATAACTAGAAAAATTATATTAAAATATTCGGTTGGAAAATAAAAGTCCTATAGAGGATTTCCCAAGTAAAAAAATACTTTGGGTTTTATTAATATATGTTTATTTATCAGTTTTTCCATTTTTAAAACATTTTAGGAAGCTATTCTTTCCAGTATTTCCCAAAGTCATGAGGATTCCTTCAGGGAGTGAAGAGACACACATACCAAAGTCCTATCCCCCGATGAATACTGAGTTTCCATTTTGCCCAATTCATAGGCTCATATAGTCTCAGCATAAAGGAATAATGGCTTCTGAAAAACGGCCAAAATTAAAATTTTTAAAAGGAGGGTTTCAAGTCTGCTTTCAGGAACAGATATACCTATAAAACTTAACATATATTTTCATTCTTCTGAAGTTATATCAAAGCATTAAAAGTATAAGAGAATACCTGGAAACTTAGTTCTGATTAGCATTTAAATTAACAGGTTGAGATAAAATACATTCTTATTAATTTACCAATAATTTTTAAGATCTTATTTATTTATCTGACAGAGAGAGACAGTGAGAGAGGGAACACAAGCAGGGGGAGTGGGAGAGGGAGAAGCAGGCTTCCCACTGAGCAGGAAGCCCTATGTGGGGCTCGATCCCAGGACCCTGGGATCATGACCTGAGCTGAAGGCAGATGCTTAATGACTGAGCCACCCAGGCGCCTCCCAATAATTAATAGATGATTTAGTGTCAAAATGAAATGCCCACAGACTACATAATGTATTAAGTAATGAAATTAAGTTAACCGGGGGTAGGGAGGGAGGGGGCTGCATGGTGCTAGTGGGCGAATGAAGTTGGCCTCAGAACCTACTAATTTGATACTTAGCATTAAAGATATGGAATGGTAAAAATAAAGCTTGATTTTCACTTGCACCTATCGTTTTGCTCAGTTAGCCAGAGAGCCCAAAGATGATCATGTTTCTCTGAAAATAAATTTAACAGATGGTCCCTTGAGATGTGAAACAGTGAGCCTAAAGATACCTAAAGAAGTATCTGTCCTGGCCGATGACTTATTCCATTATCAGAAGGCATTTGCACATTCATCTTCAAAAAAGCAGAGGTTGGAGAAGTAAGGGAATGGAAGTAATATTAAAATATATTTCAATTAAACAGGACACAAGCGCTTATTCCTAAACTAGCTTAACTTTCTTTAGGCATGATGACCTTGGCGAGAACATTTTCTTGCAGGTAAAGGGGTGTAAAGCCTTCTCTGCTCACGAACTGCCCCCATGGAGTAGCTTTCCTTCCAACTAAGTTTCTAAGCTCTTTTAGAGTTAAAAAGTTACTAGGAGGATATGTACAGGTACTGGGTCAAGGTCATACAAAGATGGACTGCTGATACCTGTACATTGGGTGTATAAAAGGTGCTAAATGTTTGGCTACTGAAATTAGAGAAGTCACAGACAAAAGGGAGGTGGGTTAAAACCAGTCAAAACCTGCTTCAAAAACAAACAAACAAACAGAAAAAACCTGCTTCAAGTGTTACCTGCTCTATAAGTCTACCTCTCAACCCAGGCCCGATGCATATACTTTGAATACAGAAGTGACTGAGTGGCCTCTATCTGCAGTTTGAGCTGATTGAGGGTAAGGGCCATTAGCTATAAATCAGTGCTGATGCACAGGAGATGCTCACCACTACTGAACGAATATTGAATTTCACATTTTACTTTTGTTTCACACTTTAATAATTGTCTCACCTAGGAAATAGGGGAACTTATTTGAAATGAAGTGACAATACTTTCAGTATTATCTCTTCTTTAGATAGATTTCTACCCATAAAGCAGGTCTCATATAGACTGCTATGTCTGTCTAAGCTGTCTTATTATTTGGTGTTATTTCAAAAATGACACCACATTTTATTTCCCAGCCTTTCTGGTTGGCTTTATTGTGCCAGTTTTAATTCATTGTCTCTCAGCTTCAAATTTATCCTGCAGTGCCTGCTCCAAAACAACGAATAAGCATTTCTTCTTTTACAGCAAGAACGATGTTAGGCTTTCTCAGAAGACACATAAAGAACAAGCAGGTGTCTGCCCCTGCCGTATGTCCAGAATGGCTCTCCCAACACCATGTCCCAATGGCCCTCTCAATGTGCTCTAGGTCTCCCACCCACTGTGGCACCCTGACCCCCTCAGTGTACCAGCCCAGCGGCTGAAGCTCACCTGTGCCCTGGAGGGCCACTTCCTATTTCCCCGGAGAATGTGGACAGATCTGGCCTTGACAACCCCATGGACTCTACCAGACAGTGAACTGCAACCAGTGGTCCCTGACTGATAAGGTCAATATACAAGATTGGACCCTGACTGAGATGGTTGTCAACAAGGAAGTCTGGAGCCTCCAAAGGAAAAATGGGGTAACTACTTTTGCTTCTGAACTTGGACCTGATTCTAAGGTATTTATTGAAAGTGAAATGTTCTATATATCATGTTTTTATCCTCAGAGGAACTAAGCCCCTAGTTTAAGTTTATATTTTTCTAAGCCTTCCATTCAGAGGGAGAAGTTATAATACTTAAGTTCAGCATTTCAGGTTAACAGGAGTTGTCCATATAAAAACAAAAATCCCTCAGCACTTTCTGCATACAATTACCAGAAAGACACCAGGAGAAGTACTACAGAAAAACTATGAACTGATTTAAGAGTGGTCAAGTAGCAAACACATCACTGTTAGGACTGAGGAGCAGGACCTTCAGTTATGCCAAGTGCAGAATGCTATGTGTTACAAGGAGCTAACTCGGCAACAGTACGCTACAACCCGCAAAGCTCTACACCACACTGTGGCGAGCTTGATTTTGGGTGCTGCACAGACCTGGGTTCGAATTCCAATTGTGGCACCTGAGCCATGTGCCTCTGGCCAAACGACATCATCTCTGAGTTTCTTGGATTGTCCTGCCTTGCAAGGATGATGTGCAAGTCGGATATATGTACCTTAGAGAATTGAGAAGATATTAAACAAGATCAGCAACACCATGGTTCATTTTCCCTCCCGTTTCCTCATTTTCTAGGTAAGAATACCGAGGCACAGAAATGAAGTTTTTACCAAGAGCACAGTAATTTATAAAGCTGAAAGGAGGCTCAAATGTTCTTGATTTAAGTGTGCAAACTTGGGCAACAAAGTATGTACTAAAGACCAGTAGTTCTGAAGTGCTATCTTATACTTTCCTGACAAATGCCATTCTTTACCAAACAGACTGTGGATGAGCCACTGAAAAGAGGTATAGAATAAATGCAATTTATGTGATTAAACATTTAACAACTTACATTTACAGAATACTCTATGCTTTATAAAGTGCTATGACTAACATTTCACCTGATCACAAGAGCCTTCTCTTTAGAAGAACAATTTTTAGGGCCATCTGGGTGGCTCAGTCGGTTAAGCAGCTGCCTTCGGCTCAGGTCAGGATCCCAGGGTCCTGGGATCGAGTTCCACAAAGGGCTCCTTGCTCAGCCTGCTTCTCACTCTGCCTGCCGCTCCCCCTGCTTGTGCGCACACTCTCTCTCTGACAAGTAACTAAATAAAATCTTAAAAAAATAATAATAAAAGATTGATTTTTAGTGATAAAAATTATTCAGTAATAATTTCATAAACCAAGAAATTTCAGAAAAAATAAATTTTATGTGTGAATAAAGGCAAATCATGACTAATTCACGATTTTGTGAATAATTTCTCAACTTTTAAAAAAGTCCAGGTTTCCTTTAGTTGTATCTGTCATATGTAGTAGAGGGTAAGTTAGAGGTTTAAAAGTATCTGCTTTCCTAGGAAGAAAAGGCTGCTTGAACTTGTTGCAAAAAATACAGATGACTGATAAAATGTGAAAGTAAGCTTTACATATGATCAAAGAAATAAAAGACTGCTACTAACAGAGGCTAATCATTTTTCAAAACACCTCTTTATGCCTTATAATTTCATTCAATATTAAAAGTCTAGACAAACCACACCTTTCCTCCAACACTGTGCCTGTCCCCATCTGCTGAAACCAATGGAAGCACTAGAAAATACAATGTAAAAGTCCATAAAACTATTTAAAATTATTTTACTGGAAGACTGCTCTTTTTCCATTTATAAAAAGTTTAAATGGAGATATACCATCTGCTGTACATAACTAACCTTTTGGAGACTGGCGATGCACGGGGTGTGGGGGACTGTGACCTGGCCCGGGAAATTTCATTGTTCTTGCCACACTGTATGTGCCCACCCTGTATATTCATAATATGCCACAGCAAACTGACATGTACAATATTCTTCATTTTCTCCCTTCTTTAAAATCCCCTGACCTAGTGCAGAATCTAGTCAACTCATGCTCTCATTAATGCAAAAGTTTCCAGATGGTTCCTGCTGCCCGCTGTCCTTGCCCTGTTTTGACCTGCCTTGCACATTGTGGCCAGAGACTAACCTTACAGCAATTCTACACTGTTACTTCCTTCTTCAAAATTCAACAGAAGTGTCCCATGAATAAGGTCATATTTAAATTAATGGTTAATTCTTACCTGCAACATATTTAGTTCTTTTACTTCTTCACATCACCTGAGACAAAGTCCATCCTGGGAGGCAGTGTGTAATGAGGACACATTTCCCTTGAACATGAAGATTTAAATGCCATTTTAATTTTTCTCCCACACTCTAACTACAATCTCTTAACTCACAGCACCACCTATCTTTCAATTAAAAGGTTAGAAAACTAGCTTTACTTTTAACACAATGCTCAAACGCCTGGCCTATACAATTTAGTGTGAAATTCAGTCCAAAATGCAAAAAAGAAAAAAACATTCTAAAAAGAACAGTTCCAATTGACATCACATGTAAGGTACCTGTTCCAGTCCATGTAAGTCTTTTATATGGACTGGAATGTTTTAAACAAAGGAGTTGGGTGAGCAGTATATTGATGCCACAATACAGTGAACAAACTCTATCTGTAAATGTCAACCAGAAACTGCAATCGGAGCAGGGCCATTTGACTTATAAATTCTAATATTCACTGATATTTATTTTCATGCCCAAGTGTTAACTGAAATGTGTGTCACCTTTTCCTTAGAATTCTCCCCATATTTTATTCATTTTCCCTGTTTAAATGAGAAAAAAGATGACTAAATACAAAATTTAATTTTATATTCTCAGTGTGGTAACTATCAGTACTACAAATAAATATCTATTATATATATACAGAATAATAAATAAATAAATAAATAAATAAATAAATAAATAAATAAAATGGGGGAGGGAGACTGCCCATGCAGCACACAGTTTGTTCTCTATAGTAACCCAAACCAAGTTTACTGTACCTCTTTCTCAAATCAGTGTTACAGCAATTTCCTTACATAATCAGTATGAATATTCGAGAAAATGCTTTTAGTCAGAATGAAAGAGCATTTGTACCAAAAGCTGAAAGGTCAACCCATGAAAAATCAAAATGTCTTAAATGAATACGGCATATCTCCTATGCAGTTCATAACTTTATAAAGCAGGCTGCGGTGCGTATCAGCACCCATTTCACCGATAGGGAAACAGATACTACTGTTGATGCACAACGGTCCTTGGAAAACAGAACTCCAAGCCAAGGCTTATTTATGGCTATCTTGTGTTCTGTTCCTCAGATAGAAAAATTAGGAAAAAAATTGGGGTGCCTGGGTGGCTCAAGTTGGTTAAGTGTCCCACACTCGATTTCGGCTCAGGTCATGATGTCAGGGTTGTGAGATCGAGCCCCACGTCAGGTTCTGTGCTCAGCTCCAAGTCTGCTTGAGATTCTCTCTCTCCCTCTGCCCCTCCTTTCTATTTATGCTCTCTAAATAAATAAAATCTTTTTAAAAAATTAGGAAAACAAATAATTTCAGTTGAAACTGAAAGCAATGTAACTTATAAAAGTTATTTTGAAAATAGCATTTGGTTATAATTTTCAGTGTAACTGTTAATATAATAAAAGTTTTGAAGACTACTTTGGAAAAACAGCTTGTTGAAACTGAGTAATTGGGTTAAGCATATTCTTAACAACTGATATATTGGGGCTCTAATTGTTTTTAGAAGCTCTTTGGTTCAGGCCTAAGTAGTATGCTGTCATACCATACACCTTGTACCACATGGGTCTTTTTTTCTGGTGATTATGGCAGCAGATACCAACACAAGCCTTTCTGGGACTGGTTAATTAAACTTAACTACCCAATTTCAGTACAGTTAACTTGCCAACTGTAGCAAAGTTGTTAAAAGAGAGAAATAAATTCTTTTAACTTTTACAATTAGTGAAAATTTCCTACTACTGATGGAATAAAAAGGAGAGTTCTTGCCTACTTCATAAGCTCTCCCTTCCACTCTCTTGCAAAGTTTTACATTCCGTATCCATTGTTTTCCTAATGTCATATCAAGTTTAAATTCTTTCTTTCCTCCTGTAGAATTCCTTATAAGCTGTTCCAAGCAAATTACTAACCTACTTCAAGGTGTTGCTAAACTTCTTTGTCCTAACATTTAAAATACAATAGAAATTTTTATATTTTCTCACATTTTATTGCACAATACAAACTTGATTAAAATGCACTAAAAACCCCCAACATTTTGTGTTTAAAGTAACACTAATTTAAAATGTTTGGTAGGAAATAGCATAATTTATTTTAATATATTCCAACTTAATATGAAGGTGAACAGTTTATTTCAGAAAATCTAGATATTTTAACTATAGTTTAGTACTGAAAAAAATTTTTTGGTCTCTCTTTCTTATTTTTGACTTAATTCTTCCTCTTTAGAAGTTCACAGTGTCATAGAAGTGAAAAATAAGATTGACAGAAACCACTCTAAGACCTATGGCTTTATATACATAAAAAATTCAATAATGTTGCCATAACCCCTAATAAATGTGATCCTTATTTACTATTCTCCAGAATAAACTGTACATATTAAATTGTTCAAGTATATCTAGAGTAGTGCTTATAAAAAGTGAGGTCCCACTGCTTAAATTGATGGGCTTCTCTTTGAAGATCGCTTCTAATTTCAACATAATTAGTTCTAACAATTTTTCAATTTTATAATTTATCATACATTCTCAATAGTCTAAAATGCTCAAATGAGCCAAACATTTAATTTACATCGAGCACCAGAGGTTAAAAATGGATCTAACCAAATGTTCTTTTTTATTAGTTACAGTTTGTTATTTATTTCTATACTGTTAAACCCAAACTGGAAATGAAGACAACTCGGGCCAAACTCGTTCACCTTGAATAAATAAACAACTCACCCACTTCATGCTTATATACCTAATTGTTTTCCTATAGTGTAGGTTCTGGTAACAGCTATACAATAAACTAAGCCCAAGACCAACTTCTAATCTTGGAGGACTAGGCCAGTCGGATAGGATTCTCCAGGTTTGCTTTAAAATTTTCAAGAAACCTGGTAGCCAGTTCATCGTCCACCACTCGGCTGTCACTTGACATCGTGACTGTTATAAGCTGGTGCTGCTGCAGCCTGGCATTCCCCTCTTCGTCCTCCTCCAGCTTGAGCACAGGTCGGAATCTCCCGACGGCCAGTATGCAGGCCTGAGGAGGGTTGATCACTGCAGTAAATTCGTCGATGCCAAACATGCCCAAGTTGGAAATACTAGGGGAAAACAAAAAGCTCTGAAGGTGGCATGTCCTCAATCAAAGAAGCCTTTCCCGGAAGCATGTTTTTACTCTACTAAAAAATGGTGACACAGAACCTTATACCAAGTTATTCAAAGACCAAAGACAAAGATACCATGTACAATAGTATCAAAAAACAACACACATATAAATAGTGTATCTAATACAAACATTCATTCAGCATGAACTGGAAGTCCTTAGCAGTGGATTATGACAGAAAAAGAAATAAATATAAGAAGAAAAGAAAAAGAAAAAGAAGAAATAAAACAGTCAATAGTCACAGATGAACTAAGTGAGTGTACACAGAAAATTTAAGACTCTACAGATAAACTAGTAGGATTCATAATTTAGCTAAGTCACTAGATAAAAAGGTCAGTATAAAAATCCATTTTATGTCTATATACAGGTTGCTGTAGTTAGAAAATGAAATTTTAAAACAATACCATTTATAGTAGTAGCAAAAACCAAATATTAAGAAATAATACATCTAATGAAAAAACATAAGACCTCTGTATAGAAGATTATAAAACAGAACTGATAGAAACCAAAGAACTGAACAATGGTTTATACCATGTTCACTGCCTGGAAGACTCAATGCTGTAAAGACTGAATCCTCAAACTGATCAAAAGATTTAATGCAATCCCAATCAAAACTCCAGCAAGGTTTCTTGATTTTGGCTCAGGTCAGGATCTCAAGAGCCATGGGATCTCGAGCCATACATCTGCGTTCAGCGCGGTGTCTGCTTGAGATTCTCTCTCCCTCTCCCTCTGCCCCTCCCCCCACTCGTGCTCGCGCTCTCGCCCTCCATAAATAAATAAATAAATAAAATCTTTTTAAAAAACCCAAAAAACACAAACAACAACAACAAAAAAACTCCAGCAAGGTTTCTATGTATGTGTCTGTATATGGAAAGTGATAAGCTGATTCTGAAATTTATTTGAAAATATAAAGAGCCAGGAAAGACCATCTTGAGGGTGAACAAAATTAGAAGACTCTCCTTACCAGATATCAAAAGTTATAGCTTAGTGGTATCGAGCAAGTGATGGACAAATAGGCCAATTGAAGACAGAACACAGAACAGACCAAACACATACACAGTCACTTTCTCAGTGCTATGGAGTAAGCTTTTCAATAAGTGAAGCTGGGTCAATGTAATATCCACAGGGGGGAAAAAAGAATCTTGACCTTTATCTTCATACCACACACAAAATCCAGTTTTAGATGGATTGTGATCTACATGTGAAAAGTTATAAAGCTTCTAGAAAATAGCACAGAAAAATAACATCATGATTCTGGGATAGGCAATAATTCCACATAGAACAAATTGTACCAGCTCTAAAAAAAAAAAAAATACTAACAATAGAATTTCATTAAAATTCAGAACTTGTGTTCATTAAAAACACCATGAAGAAAGTTCCAAAGGCAAGGGACAGAGTGGGAAAAGATATCTGAAATAATATGTATCCTATAAAGGTCCGTGTATTTGGAAATAAACCCCCACATATCATTTTTAAAAATGGACACAGGACATCAACAGGTACTTTATCTGGTAAGTTACCAGATACTCAAAAGGCTTTGTATTTCCCTGACCACAAAGAGTACCTACCACTACACACTCCAAGAATTGTTACAATTTAAAACCTAACATTACTGGGGCACCTGGGTGGCTCAGTTGGTTAAGCGACTGCCTTCGGCTCAGGTCATGATCCCAGGGTCCTGGGATCGAGCCCCGCGTCAGGCTCCCTGCTCAGTGGAGAGCCTGCTTCTCCCTCTCCCTCTGCATGCCGCTCTGCCTACTCGTGCTCTCTCTCTGTGTGTCAAATAAACAAATAAAATCTTTAAAAAAATAAAATAAATAAAATAAAACCTAACATTACTAAGTGTTGGTGAGAATATGAAGCAATGAGAATTCTCATATACTGTTACTAGAAGTATAAATTTGTATAACCATTCTGGAAAATTGTTTGGCAGTATCCATTAACGCTTTTAATTCAAGGATTTCACTTGCAGATCTATACAACAAATATATTCACCATAAGATGCTAATAATAAGAATGTTCATGGTGCCATTATTTGTCATAGCATCAAACTGTAAACAATGACAAATGCCCAAGAGTAAAATGGATACTGGCATACTTACACAATATACTATAAAATACTATATACTGCAATAATAAATAACTGCTTCACACTGCAACGTGGTTAATCTCACAGACATTAATATTGAGTAAAAGAAGTCAGACACTAAGGAATATATATTATTTATATAAAGAAAAAAGTAGCAAAACAAATCTATGGTGATGATTTTCAGAAGAGTGGTTACCTTGGCAAGGGGGATACTC
Source organism: Callorhinus ursinus (assembly GCF_003265705.2). NCBI lineage: Eukaryota > Metazoa > Chordata > Mammalia > Carnivora > Otariidae > Callorhinus > Callorhinus ursinus. Next base: position 14,626,056 of record NW_027397083.1, read on the forward strand.
AGGAAGGGGTAAAGGGAAGCTTCCAGGATGCTGGTAATGGTCTATATCTTGCTTTGGTTGGTTACACAGGTTTCTCCACTTTTTGAAACATTCATGCTGTACTCAGTATATTACACCATGTATAAGTGACACTTAAAAACAGAGCTGATGATAACTAAAGGGTCTAAGTATTAATATTTTCCTCCAAAGTACCTTAAAATAAGAGATCACAAGTAGAAAAAGTTGAGGTTTATAAACGTATTGTATTTATAAATATGTATTTTTTTAAAGTTTCAGAACCTGGATGTCATTCTGAGAATACCTGAATGGGTTAACTAGGTAACCCTAATGGGTTCCTACTAGCCCTGATACGTTGCTTCGATTAAAAAAATTGTTTCAAAAAATAAATGAAACAGATCAACACAGACTCCTAGGTCTGATACCTGTTTGATGCTACTGATAATTAAAAGTTTAAATATTACCTAAAAGATCCTCCTTGGTATTCTTCAGGTAACAGTTTTCCATCTCTTGCTTTCTTTGATAGAGTCTGGGAAAGAAAAACACAAATACAGCATGACAACCAATACCATGTTACAGGCTGATTTTGTCACTTAAAATACTTGTAGAGAGTACACACTCATCTCTCATGTGCCTTGATTTGACTTTATTGTCTCTAATACAATTAAAAAATGAACAAGTTAGAGCGCAAATAGTCTAAGAAGCTGAAGATGTAAATTGAAACTCTACAAAAATTACTTCCCTTTAAAAATTCTTCAAGTATTAGAATTACCCTGTACACCATTACTATGCAGAATGTTTCAGTGTTTTCTATAGATACAGTGAAATTTGTCTGTAAGAGTTTTTTCTTGTAAGACACAGAATATTAGAAGAAGCCATTCTTGTCAACTTGGTAGCTTTTAAATAGTTGTTCAATGGCAACAAACCCACAACCAATGTATTAGTTTTCATCTTTCAGTGTTTGCTTCTTTTTTACATATAACATATACATATATATAACTTCAGAGAGTTGTAAAAAAAAAAAGTAGAATTTTATATTTCACTCTCAATATTATAAGCATCTTCTGGGTTGTTAGTCTTTATAAATGGTTTTTTAATGTCTGCTTAACATTCTAAAGACTACATCTGCCACAATTCAGTCATGTCCCAGTGTTTTAATTTGGTTCAATGGTTTTTCAATTATTTCATATAAATTTTCAGAAGTGGAATTATAAAGCCCTAGAACGTAAACATTTTCTTGGTTCTTGATTTACAGCCGAGGCATTTCCTGAATGAGCTAGTCCAATTTGCACTGCCATGAGAAACAGAAGAATGTAGTAATTTCATATCACTATTGGCAAAACTGATTTCTAAGAACTGACAGAGGGAAAGACAGATGACACTCTGAGAATGACACTAAGTAGTTAAATTTTCCTTTACTTGCACTTGCAATTAACCACACTTAGGTTAATTTTTATTTTTGAATGCTTCAAAAACAAAGGAACGGAGGTAGAGTCATTACATATGAAAAGTTAATAATGAACTAATTTATGAGTAGAAGAGAAAAATGAAACTATTGTCATTTGAGGAGATGAAATAAATCCGAGGCTTAATTTTCGGTACTATACAGCTTACATGGGTACAATTACAATCACCACTGACAACTGTTTAAATTTTTTTTAAGATTTTTGTTTATTTATTTGAGAGAGAGAGAATAAGAGAGAGAGAGAGAGAGCATGAGAGGGGGGAGGGTCAGATGGAGAAGCAGACTCCTCGCTGAGCAGGGAGCCTGACACGGGACTCGATCCCGCGACTCCAGGGTCATGACCTGAGTTGAAGGCAGTCACTTAATCAACTGAGCCACCCATGCACCCTGACAACTGTTAAATTTTAAACCAGAGAGGACTTGGGTGCCTGGGTGGCTCAGTTGGTTAAGCGTCTGCCTTCGGCTCAGGTCATGATCCCGGGGTCCTGGGACCGAGTCCCGCATCAGGTTCCTTGCTCTGCGGGGAGCCTGCTTCCCCCTCTCCTCCCCACTTGTGCTCTCTCTCACTATCTCTCTCTCTCTCAAATAAATAAATAAAATCTAAAAAAATTTTTTTTAAACCAGAGAGGACTTAATTTTTGAAAAAAAGATTCTTTAAAAGTCTAAAAATGATCTCAACATATCACTGTGACTTTCTGAGAGTTGAGAAAACTACATATTTATACCAGTTGGATGTAGTTATTTATAAAACTACTTGGATCCAAAATGAAAACTGAAAAGATGAACTTAGACTTGTGTGGTCCTTGGACTATCAGAAATAGAGAGGACAATCTACAAATGTGTTTTTTCTGCCTTAAGCAATGTGACTGTTCACATGATATAAACAGGCATGTATCATATGAACTTTGAAAGGCATTTCTTTAAAGGCAGATGATCTCAACAATCCTGCTGAGTTACTAGGCTAAAAACAAATAACACAGACATTCATTTAAAAAACTGGATTGCAAGCCCACATTAAAAAAAGAAAAAAAGGGAGAGAGAAAAGAAAAGAAAAAAAAAAACAAACCTCTGTAGACCCTAAACACATCAGCAGGATATTTCTACCAATGAACTCTAAAAGCTTGGAATAAGAGTAATTCTGAGGACCACTGGTTTTAAAAATTGCTAATTCTCACTGGGATTTCCCAGCAATATAAACTTAAAATCAAAGCACAAGCTATCTGAAGCCTCCAGCTAAAAGGATGTAATATAAGATGACCAGCAAATATTTCTAAAATATGTTACATTCCTTATTAATTCATTTTAAAAATCTACTGCGTAAATAGAGGAAAACTTTACCTCTGTCTTTTAAGACTGTTAAAGTTAATGAAGAATTAAGAATAACATGGAATCTAAGGCTTGTTACTATATTACTTTATATTTAGGGAATACAAACTTGAACTCAGCTGAGGCATGCCTTTAGTACCACACAATGACATCCTTGAGGCTTGTGAGGGTCAAGAAGTAAAAACTTAGTGCAAGTATTCTAACCTGGGTCCACAGATGGAGAGTTCCAGAGAGCCACAAACTCCTTTAAAAATTAATCTCGGTAAGATTTTTTTATTGAAAATCAAAAAAGTAAATTTACTGAACATCCATGATCTTCCACGCACTCTTGTAGCATTAGTTATATGGCAAGGACAAGACCCTCAATGTCAGACAGGAGAGAACAGAGAAGGACCCACAGATAAACAAGGTAACCTCAAAGACGGATCAAATGCATAAAGACAGTAAAACAGGGTAATGTCAGGAAGCTACTTTAGCTATGGAAGCCACAGAAGGCCCAAGAAAGTGGAACTTGAACTGAGAAATGCCCAGATTTAAATAAATCCTCACTTCTACTGCTTTCTAGATGCATCACCTTGGGCAAATTTCCTAAAGGCACTATAACTCTGTTTCCTCAATTTTGAAATGGGGAAATTAAGGTTTCAACTATAATGTGGGACTAATAGGATTTTTTTTAAATTTTTTTTTGGGGGGGCTAATAGGATTAAATAAAGTGCCTAGCCTAATGGCTGGTATATCCTAAGAACAACAGAGAGTGGGGTGTTCATCACAGACAGCAGGGTGGGAGAGAGAAGCAGGGAGAATGGGAAGCACAGAGTAACCAGAGCGAAGTAAACCTTAAGGATTGCTGGGAATGAGAGGAAAGCCTCGAGGACCACCAGAGAGGCCATGGAACATTCCAAAGGGTTAAGACTGCCCTTCCCATCGCTGAGAGGCTGCTCACACTGCCTCCTTACCACCTCAATGTAGGTTCTTCCAGGATACGAGGAACAGACTACGTATTATCATAGTAAAATTAGTAAATTGATCAAAGTCAAAGAAACCTTCCTGGAATGGTTAATTTTAAAAATTTAATATAATGTACAAATATTAAAAATAAGGAATATATATGAAAATTCTAACTCTATAGTTAATTGTAATCTCATTTGAATTTCACAAAAACACTAAAATACACGGATTCTCATTGTTGTTGAAAACTTTTGATGAACAAAAGGCACATAACTTACCTTAGTAAACCAATCTAATTACTTTGACTTTTGAACCAAATTAATACCACCACTCAATTAAGAAAAAGTTACATTTTTATCTATAAAAACACACTGCAAATCTTTTCAAAGAGGAGTGAAGACCTAAACATGTCTATTCCACTAAGGTCACCCTTAATTATATCTAACCGGAAGATTCCAAGGGTGTGCTTTTAAAAGTAGATTAATTTGTGTTCATGTATTTTGGGCAACTTTATCGCATGTATATTATACTGTCAGCTCTCCAAAGAAATCTTATGTTCTACTTTTAATTCCTCCTTATAACTGGTTCATCCACTATACATACAACTGCTCTTTGGTAAATGAAAAAGAAAAGAATCACTTACTTAAATGCACCTAAAATTTTTTAATTCTAACACTCTTATAAGAGCCATGAGACTTCTGTCAAAAAGTACCTTTGGAAATGATAGTGGTTGTCAGAGCTGACCTACTGCCTGCGTTCCTGCCGATTCAATGGAATCTTTGGGGGAAAATCGGACTCCTCCATATTAGAGCTATAAAAACTGCTTTTAAAGAAACTCAGGAAAAATTCCGTACTTTTGCTTCTGGAATATTAAGTACTTTTAGTGGTCTCAATTCTAGAGAGGAAATGAATAAAATATAACAACTTTGAAGAATAAAACGCTGTGAACAGTGAGGTCTTTCCATTACCACCTGCATAGGAATATGGTTTCAGCTTTAACATTAAAACCATCTAAAATACCATCGTTAGAGTTGAATTCTAGACTTTGGGAAATAAAGCATTCACCTATAACTGGAATACAGTTGATCCTCATTTAACTGTATGTTTTTTCCTGAACTCTTGAATGTTACATGTTCTTAAAGTAGGTCATACCTGGATTAAAACTTAAAAACCTCCATATAGTGTGACAAGATGATGTCACGACTTTACCAGAAAGTAAATACTAACATTTTGAAAACACAGTATTTAAGACATACCTTTACAGAGTCAGCAATTTCCTGTATACCCTTAGCAGCAGCATCTTTTATGATGGGTGTAATTAAACCTTTATCTGTTGCCACAGCCACTGAAATGTCAATAAAGGGCAGTTGCTTTGGGCCCTCTCCATCCCAGCTTACATTAACATCTGGCATTTGCTAGGAAACAGAACCAGAAAAAACATGTCACTCTAAAGAAGCAGCTTTATTATTATTTTTTCAATTTTCTTAAAAAGCAGCTTTAGGCCAAAGTGGTTTCAGAAAAAAAGCATTATTATGCATTTTTGAAAGTGAGTGTAGTAGACAGAAGCAAATAAATGAAGATTTGGTTTGAAACAATGGTTTGGATCTCTGTGTTAAATGTCTTCTATGTTCAGGAAGAATAAACATACCATGTTTCTTGAAGCAAGCTTGAGGAAACGCTGATGTACATGTTTTGATCTCTTTACAATAAATCATGGTTAAAAAAAGGTCTCCCTTTGTTAAACTTGATTGCTAAAAAGCATTTAACATTTGTTATACTTCCTGTCTCATATGCTGACTGAGATGGCCTTGAGGAGAGGAGGGGAGGGGACGGGGTAACGATTCAACCATACTATTCTGGTGGCAATGTAGAAAGCCCAATTTTCTAGTGCAGCCCTGGGAGATCCATCTAACCCTAAATAAGTGACTTCCCTCTTTAAGAAAGATTTCCTAGGCTTCATAAGCATATGATAAATGTCTGAGCATGCTTGTATTTAACATACATACAACTACACGGAAGATGAAAAGAGCTGAAGAAATCAGTAAACGCCTGGAGACAATATGTACAACACTGTTGCCAAATATCATAGAGAAACTGATGGTGAAAAACAGAAATCACAAATTTCTCTTCTCACAAATTCTTTGCTCTGATTAACAGCCTACCTAACTGTACTTCTGACCACTCCCTGGAGATGCACTCCCCACCGTACCTGAGCTTCTCATCGTCCTGCTATGTTCACTCCCACTGCATAGTTTTTGTTTTTGCTTCTGTTTTTTTTTTTTTTTTTTTTAAGAGAGAGAGCACGTGCACGAGTGGTGGGGGAGCAGGCAGAGGGAGAGGGGGAGAGAGAATCTTAAGTGGGCTCCACACCCAGCGCAGAGCCCAAAACGGGGCTCAATCTCACAACCTGAGATCATGACCGGAGCCAAAATCAAGAGTCCGACACTCAAACGACTGAGCCACCCAGGTGCCCCTCCACTGCACTGCTTCCATCTGTTCTTTGCACTTCTCCATCTCTCAAGGCTCCTTCATTCAAAGTAATCAAAGCTCGCTTATGTCAAAATAATTAACAGTGAAATCCCAACCCCCCCAAAGATTTTAAATTCTTCATAGAGAACACTAAAGTAAAAGAGGAAAAAAAAACCCTCCCAAGTGAGGAATATCTGGCAAATAAATGTAATTACAGAGCTATGTAACAAAAACCCATGGGATGTAGCCTCAGTTGTAGTCAGGGGAAAATTCATACACTTAAACCTTCTTATTCATATTCATAACTGCAATAATTACACATTCACATTTACTAACAAAATATTTTCAACCAAAGTCTAATATAATTCCAATCTAAAGGTAAGGAAATGACGGAAGGAATACATAAGGCACAACAATATAAATGGACTGAGAACACCCATATGCAATAATAAAAGCAAGACAGAGTTTAGCATAATGCCAACACTGAGGATTATAATATTAAAATATTATAAGAAGCAAATTTAAATGACTCTGGGCTAGTGAGTTTGGGAATCCAGATGAAATGAGTGATTTTTCTGGGAATATATGTTTCCAAAATCGATTCAAGAAAAAGCTGAAAATTAAACAGCTCAATAATTACGGGGAAAAATGAGAAAGTTGCCAAGGCTCCCTCCTCAAAACAGAACTAGGCTCAGATATTTTTACTGGTGAATTCCTTAAAGCATCAAGAAATAAAAACCTTTATAATATTGAAATAAGCACAGAGAAAGGAAAGGGGGGGAAGAATCCAAATTCACTTAAGAAGCCACTGATTTAAAAAAAGAAAAGCCTGACAAAACTAGCACAAAATGTAAATTACAATTACTTATGGCTCCTGATACAAAATTATGAAATGAAATGTAATGTCCACTAGAAATTCACTTAAGGAGGGCAGGAATGATTCATAATTAGAAAATCACTAATATAATTCAAAGTATTATTTGATCAAAAGACAAAAGCCATACGAACACTTATATATGAATGGCTAAGAAAATGCGTGACTTCAAAATTCTCTATTACTGTATTGTTCAAGAAATAAAAACAAATTCCTTATAAATATACATTAAATATAGCACCTAACACGCAGTGATCCAGAAAAATAGCCTAGTCATGGAAAGAAAGACAGGACAGAAAACGGTGCAGAGCAAGAAGGCAGGAAGCCTGGGTTTCAGATCCAAATCCAACTCTAGACTCCTACCTCAAACCTGCTCCTCTCCCACCTTCCCCATGTCAGTAAGTGGAAAACTCCACACCTCCCACTGCTTGGGCCAAAGTCCTGGTCCTTCACCCCACATCTAATCTATCAGCAAATCTTGTTGGCTCTACCTCTGAAATGTATCCCAAGTCTCACCTTCAGCCCAGCTTCATCGCTAGCTGCCACCTTACCCCAAACCATTGTCCTCATCCAGAGCCTCCCCGGAGAGGGCACTGCTGCCCACCCCCCGCCCCCCGTGGGCTGTTTTCCACAAAGCACCAGAACAGTCTTTTTCTTTTCAAAATTTAAGTAGGATGTCAGTCCTCTCTCAAAACCCTCCAAAGGCTTCCTTCTCCTTCGTAATAAAATCCCCAGTCCTTCCATGGCCGCCAAGGCTTCACCGGCTTCGGGGCCCTCACAACTCCTCTTTCTTCTGTTTAATCTCATCCACTACCTTCTCTCCTCCAGAAACAGTATCCCTGGCGCCATGTCTGAATGGCAGTGTCCCCCTGCCCCAGCCTCTGTCTGCAGTTCCCTCTGCCTGGTGCACTCTTCTGATAGCTCTCACACCCTCTCTTCCAGGACTTGGCTCAGTTACCACCTTGCCAGAGAGGCCTTCCTTGCCTAACTGTGTGCACCATGACACCCCTATTATTCTGTAGCAGGGTCTTTCTCTTCCTCCTCAGCACTTTGCCTATCTGACAAATACTGGTCTCTCTCAGCTACACTATAATCTTCAGGAGAGCAGAGAACATGTAGGCTTTGTTCCTACTGTTTCTCTAAATGCCTATAATGTATTCAGCGCATGACAGGGGATCAGTTAGTATTTGCTGAATAAATGGTCTTTATTCTGCTATAATTAGTTGTAAGGCCCACTGATTCTCAGTTTCATCTGTAAAACTGAGGGAGTGAGATTAAATGATATAATATTTTTAGCAATAAAATTATACAATTTTTGTGACTTAAAAATGACAGTTCTATTTATCATATGAAAATCCCAAGACATGAGACCACTGTAGAAGCCGAAATGATTTGGGGTCTGCTACATACTTTAAGGGTAACAGCTGCAGCCTTGATGATAAAATCGTTCACTGATACTTTAATGTCATCTGAAAGAAAACCAAGCATATCAAAATTAGCGCTCATAATGAAACTTTAACATTGGCCATTATGATTTCAAACTTGTTCATTAACAAATTATCATAAAAATATTATAGGTTTTTGCTGGTTCACTTAGTAAGAGTCCCTCAATTAGAAAAACTTATATGAGGTTCTGCATAAATAGTATTAACCATAGATGTAAAAGATTACCTCTGTACCTTGATTACAATTCTTTTAAATTGCTCAGATATCATATACGAGAACCTGGAGGGCACATTATAACCGTAATTAGAAAGAAAGGAACCAACTCCTATGTCTCTAAAAACACAAATGGTCTATGGTGATTCATTTTTTCTCTCACCCTTTTCAAATGTCTTTATTCTGCATATGCTTTATATTGATTATACTAGAATAGTGTAACATTAAGTCATCTTAAAGATATCTGTATCTATCTACATATCTACCTTTATCTAGAGAGAGAAATTTTTTACAAATGGAGTGTGTACGAAAAAAATTTAAGACCACCGAGCTGCTTTTTCACTTAACAAAACAGGATATAGCGAAGCCAAAGATGAAGCAATGTTGGCACAGGTCCTAGTGCAATGAACAAAATGAGGTTTTCTGTCTAGTTTTATGGTGATTCCATTTGAATCAATTTCCTTCCAGTATACATAATGATTTCAAGATAAAGCTAAGGTCCCCTCCCTTCCCACTGAGCTGATCATAATGAAAGCATTTGATTTACACTTTTGCTTTTCCCGGTGGGTAGGAAAGTGTTGAAAAATGTAAACTACACTTGATTCTCTATTGCAAAAGCTTCAAGAAAAAAAATTTAAGATCAAGATCTAGTCAATGGTATGTGGCAAGATACACAAATCCTGTTACTATAGTATCATGGAATTTTACATGAATGATAGCTCATTCCAAAGGCATGCTGGGGATTTCAGAAAGACATTAGATGAATTACCATAAATCCAAATACTGCCAAACTGTCATAGTAACCACCACCTGCTCATCCAATTCCTAGTTCTTTCAATCCAGATTTCCAGAGATATAAATATTTTTGTTTGCTTGTTTAAAACCCCTTTAGGAGTAGAAATAGAAGTGGATTTCCAGTGCTTATGGAATTTTAATGATAACCACATACAAAAGATATGGCCTGCATAAATTCAAGTATGTGGACATATTTGATGAACCCATTACGCTTACCTTTCATGGCTCCCTCAACCTCCTTCACACTTTATCTAGCATCTATAGGTAGCCACAATGAAAACCCCAAACCACCCACCAGCTGATGATTCCCTATCTACTGCCAGAATCCACAGTGCTCACCTAAATTCTCTGCCCTCATCATATCCAACATTTTGTACTCTGGAGCTGATCACTTTCTTCATCATGAAACATTTTTTCTTACTGGCTTCTATGTCACTGTACTCTCCTGTGTTTTCTTCCACTCTTTACCACTCACTCATTTTCCATGCCTTCCTCTTAATGGTGGCATCTTCCCAGGCAAGAACTTTCTGTTCCATGGTTTTGATACCATGCATATGGTGATGATTCCTTCAAATGCTACCTCTTATCCTGATGCATCAGGAGTTTCAGACTTCTATGTCCAATTTCTCACATGACATTTCTAACAGGCATTGAAAATCAAAAAAGTACAAGGGAGATTTTTTTTTCAAGATCTTTTAACTCTTTATTTGGAAATTTTCAAATATATAGTAAGGAGACTGTTGGTGACACTGAGAAGAATAGGGAATAGTTTCTGAGGGAATATTAAATATTTTCATTTGCATATCATTACAAAACAGTATAAACATGCTTACAGAATGTTATATAACTATGTAAGAAAGAGGGCTGGGGATAAATAATGGGGGCTCTTTGGAGACCCCCTAAAGACTTCCCAGTTGCAAGGACATACAAAACTTGGACAACAAAAAGATACTAAACTAATCCATCTCTCCACTGAAATAGTACTCTCTTCTGCCTCATGAATGGAAGAAACCAGGAAAATTATTCCCCTAATGATCTCTGTATCATGACTAAGCAGGTACACTTAAAACCTATAAGGGGAGCTTCCAGGATTAACTTTTTGAATATTGTTAATTTTCTCTGAAGTAAGCTTTCCATTTATTTCCTTGAACTTTTAAAAGCTGTCAGGTTGTCATCATATGAATTCTTCAAAGTCTGTATATAAGCTGAAATATCAGTCCTGTTGTCTCTTAAGATGTAGAAAGCCACAAGAGAACATTTTTCCCACCCTAATAGGGTAGGGGAAAACGCAGGAGAAGTTACAAAATCGTAACTTCTCTTGAGCCTATTAGGGAGTTGAGGTTACAAGGCAAACAAGTGAATTGAATGTCAAGGGTGAGGATTCCCCTCTGAAGAAGGACAAACACATGAAATGATTAACCACTGTCAGAGTACGGGAAAGTATGGGACAGAGTACGGGACAATGCGTATGAACAGATGGGGATATCAGCAGAGAGATGGAAACTCTAAAAACGTTCAAATGGACAGTTAGGGGGAAAAAACATGCAATCAAAGATAAATAATTTTTCATTAAGCTTCACAGACTAAACATAGCTGAGAAAAGAGTCAGTGACATTGAAGCTAGATCAACAAAAATTATCCAAACAGAAACACAAAGAGAAAAAAAAAGGATGAACAAAAAAAGAATAGGGGACCTAAGAGCTTTGCACAATTCAAACAGTTGAAAATTTATAATCAGAGTTCCAAAAATAAAACACATGGAGCAGAAAATATAGTGAAAACTAATGGCCAGGAGCTTTCCAAAATCAATGAAAGACAACAAACAAATCCAAGAAGCTGAGAGAAACCCAAACAGGATAAACACAGTTTGTTTGTTTATGAGAGAGATAGCATGTGCAATTAAGTGCACAAGCCAGGGGGTAAGGGCAGAGGGAGAGAGAATCCCAAGCAGGCTCCATGCTCAGCACAGAGCTGGACATGGGGCTCGATCTCATGATACTGAGATCATGACCTGAGCTGAAATCATGAGTCACACGCTCAACTTACTGAGCCACCCAGGTGCCCCTCATTTTTAAAATTCTTTAAAACACAGTTGATTTGCTAAAGCAAAAAAACATCAAACATATATGCTGGGGCTTACACCATAGGTAGAAATAAAACATGACAATAACAGCACAAAGGATAGAAGGGGGAAAATGTAATATATTGTTGTAAAGTTCTTACATTATACATGAAGGGATGTGATAAAAATTTGAAGGTAGACTGTGATGAGTTAAAGAATTATACTGTAAACCTTAAGGAAACCACCACAAAAGAGAGAGAAAGGTAAAACAGAAATAAAATGGAATAAAAATTAAAAAGTAACCAATCCAAAAAAAGACAAGGAAACAGGGGGAAAAAAAAGTAGGAAGAGATGGGACAAATAAAAACAAAGGACAAAATGGTACAAAGGAAAATAGTACAAAGCAAAAAGAAAGGACAAAATCATGAAATGTGAATGGTCTAAATACTTAAAAGACAGTATAGGATTAGACAAAAAACAAAGAAAAATTATATGCTGTCTGCAAGAAGTCAGTTTAAATACAAAGAGACAGATAAGTTAGCAGTAAAAAAATATAAAAAGATATAAAAACATTAATCAAAGAAAGTTGGACTAACCGTATCAATATCAGATAAGGAAGGCTTTGGGGTATGAAAGATTACACCAGGAGTGGACAGGGACATTCCATGATAGATCTCTTCATCGGGAACACATCAAAACCCTAAATGTGTTATGTGCCTAATTACAGATCTTCAAAATGATGTAAAAACTGACAGAACTCAAAGGGGAAATAGACAAATCCATAATTATAATTGGGGGTTTCAACACTCTTCTTCCAAGAGTTGATAGAACACATAGGAAACCAGTAAGGATATAAAAGACATGAACACTACTACCAGCCAACCTCACCTGACATTTAAAGAACACTCCTCAAAAGTAGAATACACATTCTTTTCAGGGGCTATCTGGGTGGCTCAGTCGGTTAAGCATCGACTCAATTTCAGCTCAGGTCATGATCTCAGGGTTGTGATTTTGAGCTCCACGTTGGGCTTTGCATTCAGTGCAGAGTTTGCTTGAGATTCTTTCTTTCTCTTTCTCCCTCTCGCCTCTGCCCCTCCCCCTGCTTGTGGGCTCTCTTTCTCGAAATAAATAAATAAAATCTTAAAAAAAAAAATAGAGGGGTGCCTGGGTGGCTCAGCTGGTTAAACATCTGCCTTTGGTGCAGGTCATGATCTCAGGACCCTGCTCAGCAGGGAGCCTGCTTCTCCCTCTCCTTCTGCCCCTCCCCCTGACTCATGTTCTCGCCTGCTTGCTCTGCTTTCTCTCTCTCAAATAAATAAATAATCTTTAAAAAAAAAAAAGGTAGAACACACATTCTTCTCAAATACACATGAAACATTCATCAAGATAGACCATATTATGACTATAAAATCTCAAAAAATTTAAAAATATTTCAATCATACCAAGAATGTTCTCTAAGCACAATGGAGCTAAGTAAGAAATCATAAAAGAAAGGCTGAAAAGTCCCCAAATATTTGGAAATTATACTTACATTCAAAATAATTCATGGATCAAAAAAGATATCACAAGCAAAAATAGAAAACATCTTGAATTGAATGTAAAGAAAAATAAAACACATCAAATTTTGTGGAATTCATCTAAAGCACTGCCAAAAGGGACCTTAAAAGCCTTATATGCTTATGTTAGGAATAAGGTTTATTATATTATATTGATCTCAGCTTTCACCTTAAGAAACTAGAAAACAAAAGAGCAAATTAAACCGAAAGCAAACAGAAAAAAAGAATAAAGGTTAAGAGCAGAAATCAATGAAAAGAAAATTATAAAAACAATGGAGAAAGTTAATGAAATCAAACACAGATTATTTGAAGAGATCAATAAAACTGATAAATCTCCAGCCAGCTTGAGCAAGAAAGATGCCACCAATTACTAATATTGAAAATGAGGATATCACTTCAGATTATATAGATGTTAGAAGTATAATAAGGTAACATTATGAATAGCTTTATGCGAATACCATAGACCCCCCCCTTATTCACAGTTCTGTTTTCCAGTTGACCACAGGTAGCTACCTGTGGTCAAAAGCCCAGAAGCAGATGATCCTCCTGACTTATTGTCAGATGGCCACCAGTAGCCTAATGCTATGTCACAATGCCTACGTCATTTACCTCATGTCATCTCATCAGGTGGGCATGTTACCTCAGCATCACAAGAACGGTGAGTACAGTACAATATTTAGAGACAGAGAGACCACATTCACTTAACTTTGATTACAGCATATCGTTGTAATTGTTCTATTTTATTATTATTGTTAATCTCTCACTGTGTCTAATTTTTATTTATTTTTTATTTTTTTATTTTTTTTATTTTTTAAAGATTTTATTTATTTATTTGAGAGACAGAGAATGAGAGAGATAGAGAGCACGAGAGGGAAGAGGGTCAGAGGGAGAAGCAGACTCCCTGCTGAGCAGGGAGCCCGATGTGGGACTCGATCCGGGGACTCCAGGATCATGACCTGAGCCGAAGGCAGTCGCTTTAACCAACTGAGCCACCCAGGCGCCCTCACTGTGTCTAATTTTTTAAATTAAAGTTTATCATAAGTATGTATGCATAGGAGAAAACATAGTATATACAGGGTTTTGTACCATCAGGGGTTGTAGGCATCCACTGGGGGTCCTGGAATGTATTCCTGCAGATGAGGGGGGGAACTACTGTAAATTTCATTACTTAGATAACATAAACAAATTCCTTGAAAGACAAAAACTACTAAAGCTCATTCAAGAAGAAACAGAACTTACACTTATTTTTAAAAACTGAATTCATAGTTAAAAATCTCCCCACAAAGAAAATCACAGGCCTAGATAGCTTCAATGGTGAATTCTACCAATTAAAAAGGAAATAAACTAATTCTACCGAAACTCTTCCAGAAAATAAAGGAGAAGGAAACATTTCCAACTCATTCTGTGAGATCTGGTAACAAACACAGAAAAAAGTATCTTCAAAAAAAGGTAAACTACAGGGTTTTCTCATGTGCACAGGTAAAACGATTCTTAGCAAAATTTTACTTTATTTTTTTGAGATTTTTATTTATTTGACAGAGGGAGAGAGAGGGAGCATAAGCAGGGGGAGTGGGAGAGGGAGAAGCAGGCTCCCCACTGAGCAGGGAGCCCGATGGAGGGTTCCATCCCAGGACCCTGGGATCATGACCTGAGCTGAAGGCAGACACTTAACTGAATGAGCCACCTGGGTGCCCCAATTCTTAGCAAAATTTTAGGAAATGAGATCAATAAATAGATGAGAAAATTAATGATTAATGAGTTTTATATGGGGAATACAAGGTTAATTCAACATCCGGAAATCAACCAATATAACAGAGTGAAAAAGGAAAGATTATCTCAAAAGACGCACAAAAGCATATGATAAAATTCAACATCCATTTATGCTTAAAACTCTCAGCAAATTAGGAATATAAATTTCCTCAACCTAAAATAAGGAATCTACAAAAAACCTACTACTGATATTAAAGATGGAATGTTTTTCCGAAGATCAAGAACAAGGCAAAAGTCTGCTTTCACCACGACATTCATTACTGTACCAGAGGTCTTAGCCAGTACAACAAAGCAAGAGAATGAAATAAAAACCACACAGACTGGAAAGAAAGAAAAGAAAACATCAGTTCATGCTAAAAATTTGTTATGTCTCCCAGCAACCTTAGTTTTAACTGATTGCTGGGAGGTACACTGCAAATTTCATAACCTGAAAGTTCACTTTGGAAGAATAAATACAAAATTAAAACTTGTATAAAGCAAAGGAATATCTAAGATATACATAACATCTAAAACATTAAGTTTGGGATTTTGTACTTTCTAGAACGTTAGTAAGGACTGCTTTATTCAGATATCACACCAAAAAGCATGATTTACTCAGTACTATGGAACCAGTTTGTTTCTTACAGGAAAAGTGAGCCCATTCTTTTCTCTAGCACTAAACTACATCCAGATGATGAAACTGAAATAAAAAGCTATACAGTGTGCCTTTACAAGTAAAGGATTTCATGACAGTTAGCATGTGTACTGTATTAAGTAAATTTAACTTTACCAACCTCTGACCAGACTTTGTCTAGCTTTTAAAACAGCTCCAAGGTCACAGTCAGCAGTAGCATATGCATGTGGTACAGTACTCTTAGATTCAGTTAACCTCTTGGCAATAACTCTTCGAATATTGCTAGCAGGGATCTCAGTGAATGTGCCCTGTAAAGAAATTGCAATTTGTCCATTAAACATAAATATGGAAGTGGAAAAAACAAACTCCGTAGCTAAAATCTAGTCTCAGTGACTTAGCTTTTGGTAATAAAGATTAATATAGGAAAAGAACTAGTAAAAATTCTTAGTATATGGAGGCATATAAGAAATCCAAAGTTTTAACTTTATAGTACATGACTGCAGAAAATAGTAAAATTCATGTTTTATTTATAAATGGGTTGTCTTATGTTACTATGTTTAAGATGATCAAAAAGAAATTTCCCAAGTCATGAATAATTCTCCCATGGGTGTGTGTGTGTGTGTGTGTGAAACAGAGACAGAGAAGCAGACACACACACACCACCTGTAAGCAGCTTCTATTACAAATATCACTTCTTAATAAAACTCAAAAGCATACAGTAATTCAACAAACCAACAACAGACAATTCTTACTTATAAATGGCATGCAGTAGAAAAAGATAATTCAATATATTAGATAATCTGCCAAACTATTTCTATTTTGGTTTGTTAATTTAAAAAAGAAATCACATGAGTATTCTATTTCCTAAAACTTCCCAATATAAAGTATAGATGAGATAATAAAATCTTCCTGTAACTCTACTGTAGCTTTTCCACTCTGTTCCTTGAACCTTTAACAAAAGCAGGATGGACCTTAAACTACATGTGATTCCTTTGCTGTCCTTCGCTCCATTCTGGGACCAGATCACAATCACTTCAGAATAACTAAGCCGCTAAAAATATACCTGATTTCTTAGGAAACTAAACATTTTATTTTGGCAGAGTACTTGTTCAAATAGAATAAGCGCTCACTATGTGCCATTAAAATTTCAAAGTCAGGTTTATCTTCTTAATTTGAATAGCCTACTTCTTAAAAATATTAAGATTTGATTACACATAAATGTTTTGTATATGCAGTCATGAATCATGAATTTACACTTAAAAATTTTGTTTCCCATGAAATTTATACTGTTTGCAACTATTTTAAAATATACTGGAATGTATCTCTCCATGAGAAAGAGCAGGATGGGTTTGTGTGTTGAGTTTCTAAGTGCCCATTCAGTTGTACATGAACCTGATTATCCTGCATTTCTTCTGATTGGAAGCAAATGACACAAAAGATACTAGGAGAAGGAGGTAAAAAGAGGCAAAAATGGAATATTTTGACAACAAAAAAGGGGCTGTTACACTGCCTGCATCTAAGAAAGAACGTCTAGCAGTGCAGTCTCTGTAGTTCTTTGCAGTGAGACTATCCATTCCCTCAGTCAAAATCAAAGAGCCACAGAAGAGGGCTAGTGGCAGCTACCAATCAAAAGTACCACACCCAAAAAAACTACATGAAAAGTACCATAATTACAGAGCATACATATACGGCACTGAATTCGGAAGTTAGCACCATGCAAACAAATCAGGTTTGTGCTAGGAGTCTGCAAAACAAAGCATTTGGAGTATTTCCTCTTTATCACTTTCAGCTACTACTAAAATGGGCTGGAAGAATCACTTGTAAATGAAGACAGTAATGGTTCTTGTTTTCTTTCTCACTGAAATCTGAAAAAAAAAAAAAATCTACTAAATGATATTACCGCTGCATTAGGTTGTCCAGGAGTTGAGAGCGGTGGGATCGGTGGCCGTGGATAAGGTGGCGTGGGTATGGCCTGTGCAGGCAGAGGCACCGTGGGAGTGGCTGGAGGGGCTGGGGTGGGTCTGGATTTCGTAATCTTGCCCGTTTCTTTCAGCTGCAACAGTCTGAGAGCATCCCTGAAGATAAGAGATAGAGAACCATGATTAGCAACAAGGAACAGAGGATGTTTAGAAAGCGGAGATGAGGTGTGGAGGGAAGGTACTGAGCTAGAGAGATGTCAAGGCTAAAATAATGCAAAATTAATGATTTGAGTTAAGCAAGCAAATCTTATCTGGTCTGCTGATTCACATTATTCACCCACTACACTACTTGGGACATTCTCAAAAACTAAACAATTCAAATTTATCAAAGTATTGGGTGTAGGTATCTTCAAAAAAAGAAATTAGTCTTTTTTTGACGGGGGTATCATCTGGTAGATGAACAATTCATAAATTAAACCATACTCTCATTCTTTATACTTGTCAATTTTCAAATGGCATTCAGAAAATGTCAAGTTCATTACAACTTTTATTAGAATATTTACTAAATTATTGGATTTTCTAGTGCAAATTACCCTTTTTGTGGCCAGGAAATCACACCATTTTATATTGCTCAGTATGTTGTCAGCACCATCTAATGAAAGAAACCTACCCACAGCATCATTCAGAATGAAAGATAACTAAACTAGTAATAGACTTAACTTGCATTAAAGGTATCTTTGGTTTTTAAAAGGTTTTAATTAATTACTACATATATCAAGCTTTCGATCTATGCTAGGTTATAGTGCGTATGAAGTAATACAATCTCTTAAACAAAATGGCTTTTGCAAAAATTATAATATCTGACAATTCAAAAGAACCCTTTCCAAAAACAAAATTTTACATTTTAAAAAATGCTTTGTTTTTTGTTCCCCCATTGTGACATTTTATTTGCACGTATGTATTACATCCCTAGAAAAAGAATCCCAGGATTTTCCCTCCTGTGTGTTTTCGTCTTGCTTCTTCATGGTCCATGATGCCAGCTGAGGCTGTCAGTACAATGAAACCAAACTGGTGGGACGGGAGCAGGTTATTCTGCCATTTTTTAGATCTTTCAGTTGTACATCAAATCTGGGGCTGATCACTCCACACTTGTTTAACCTGCCCGTGAGGTTCACAGCAATTATCCCCGCTCTGTGATCATCACTGATTTCAAATTTGCCAATGTAACCATGGTTCCTCATTACAGTGAGAAACCGGACGATGACTTTGGAGCACGGCCTAATAAGAACCTGGCGTTGACTTCTCTTTTCAGCATTGTTAACGCTCTTGAGAGCATCTGCCAGGACATTCATGGGCACCATTATGGCGGCACGGAAAGATAGCAGAAAGAGCTTAAAAAACGTTTTTAATCTAAAAATTTCTTTAAAAAGGTTTTACATAACCTAAAAACAACATCACAATGACACAAATTTAAAGGCAAATTACATTCCTTAAATTTCTCAAACACAGTTTATTTATTATTGTTTATCAAAAGAATTATGAGGGGGAAAACCTAGCATCTGCGGGGCATATTAGAAATGACAATCATCCTCCCCTAAATGAAACCTTTTACTTAATATCTTATGGCAACATGGCAGGCAGAATTCTGAGATGGATGGCTCCAATATTCTTGTATGTATAGAATTAGTACCTGCTGTACACAGCCCACATAATCCCTTCTGAGTATGGGTCGGCCTGAGGATGATGGATGGGCTCCCACGATTAGGTTACATTACAAGACAAAGGTGATGGACTTTGCAGACCTAATTAAGGTCCTCAATCAGCTGGCATTAAGTTCATCAAAAAGCAAAAGTAAAATCACCCTGGTGGGATCAGACATACCAGATAAGGTCTTTAAATGGAACCAGGAATTCCTGGAAGAAGAGATTTGAATGGAGAGAGATTCTCCTGCTGGCACTGGAGAAGGGAACAGGCATTTGTGGAGATGACTACATGGCAAGGACCTGAGGGAGGCCTCCAGGAGCTGGGACCAGTCCTTGGCTAAAAGCCAACCAGGGGCCAGAGTCTCAAAGACTGAATTCTGATAGACTGAGTTTTGATAGATAGAACTGAATTCTGCCAACAACCATGTGAGCCTGGAAGAGGACTCAATCCAATCTTTATTTTTTTTTTTTATTTATTCATTTGCGAGAGACAGAGAACAAGCAGGGGGAGAGGCAGAGGGAGAGGGAGAAGCAGACTCCCTGCTGAGCAAGGAGCTGGATGCGGGACTCGATCCCAGGACCCCGGGATCATGGCCCGAGCCGAAGGCAGAGGCTTAACGACTGAGCCACCCAGGCGCCCTCCATCCAATCTTTAGATGAGACCCTAGCTCTGGCCAAAAACCTTCATTTCAACCTTGTGACTGGAAGCTGAGAACCCAGCCATGCTGGGCCCTGACTTCTGACCTACAAAATTGTTAGATAATAAACAGGTACTATTTTAAGCTGCTAAGTTTGTAGTAATTTGTTATGCAGTAATAGAAAATTGACCCGGGCAAGCATGTTCCAACCTGGGGCACAATGTTAGAGGAATCCCCCCATATGTACTGATACTGTTTTTAGTTAGGAGAGTCCATGCTTTATACCTGGGTCCAAAAAGGGGTGCATGGAGTTAACACTAAGTACAACGAACTTACTTGTTTCAAAATTAAAGGGCTGACATTTAACAAGAGAGGTCAGATTGACGGAAGAACTCTTAAATGTTTTACCATCTTGGATCCCTAATAAGCACTGAAAGTGGGAATAAAAGTGAGAAGATGAGCCTCGTAAGCCTGTACTGTGCTTATGTTAATTATGTAATCTTACACCAGCCCTGTGAGGGAGGTATTATTACTCCCACTCCATCGATGAGTAAGTAGGCTTGGAGAGGTTAAATTGCAAGTGTAAGTCAGTATTTCTCAAGCACCAATATTGCAGGTGTTGAGGATACAGCGTTAAACAAGACACTTTATTCCACAGAAGAGTCTCTATTAATCAGGCAATCAAATGACAGTAGTGATGTGCTATGAAGAAAATAAAGCAGAATAATGACATGAGTGACAGGTGAGAGGGGGGCTTCTTTGAAAAGAGGATGGATGGTCAGGGAAGGCCTGAGGATGTGGTATTTGTGTGGAATGACATGAAGGAGCAACAAGAGCTGGGGAAAGCATGTTTCTAGGCAGGGAAAAATACAGCTGCTTCTAAAAACAGAAGGCAGGCCAGTGTGGAAAGAAGAGTGAACAAGGAGGAGAGGGTTAAAAGATGAAGCCAAGGCTGGCATCAAACCCAGGTATGGCCAACTCCAGAGTCTGTGCATTTGCTGCTACTTTTCTCACACCTGTGCACATAATGTGCAAATATAAACCAAGGCAGAGTCAGAATACTTTTTTCTCACATGAACAGAGTAGGACAGAATCCAGTACATCTCGGATTCACAGCAAGTCTGGGACTGAATGACAAATTGTGATCTACCTAATCTGAAGCTAAACGTAGGACCTCTTGACCATGGCCTCCAACCCGTCACACAAAAAGCAGCCTGGGCGTAACTGGAGGCCAGGCCGCTTCTCCGAGCACGTGCCACACAACACGGTGATGTGAATGGAAAGACCGAGGATGAAGAGGAGGTACGTGGCCTAGGGAATGACCTTATATATTGTTGAGGCTTGTGACAACAAGCTTACTTCTCTTGGGAAGTTATTTTTTTTTTAAAGATTTTATTTATTTATTTGAGAGAGAGAGAATGAGAGAGAGAGAGCACGAGAGGGAAGAGGGTCAGAGGGAGAAGCAGACTCCCCGCTGAGCAGGGAGCCCGATGCGGGACTCGATCCCGGGACTCCAGGATCATGACCTGAGCCGAAGGCAGTCGCTTAACCAACTGAGCCACCCAGGCGCCCCTGGAAGTTAATTTTTAATTTACTTATACTCATAACCAAAAGCACCATTTTCCAGTTAATTATGGTAACATTTACATGTGAAGTAAATGGCTGCCAATAACCTTTCTGGGGATTTATGTCATGAGCCAAAACCCTAGCCAGATAAATAAAAATATGAGCACTGGGGGGCGCCTGGGTGATTCAGTTGGTTGAGCACCCAACTCTTAATTTCGGCTCAGGTCATGATCTCAGGATCAGGGGGATCAAGCCCCATGTTGGGCTCCATGCTCAGCGGGGAGTCTGCTTGAGGATTCTCTCCCTCTGACCCTCCCCCCCTTGCTTAAGCTCTCTCTCTAAAATAAAATAAAATCTTAAAAAAATGAGCACTGATATACAATAAAGGCTTCTGTTGATTCAGAAAAAATGCCTTCCACAAAAGACATTTAGCTTCTAAGAGCTCTTACAATTCATAGCCTAACATTACTAGTCCCTTTCTATTATATAAGGTAATTAAATACATCTAATAAAACCTATTACTAATCTGAGTTTTAAATCAAATTAAAGTTTAGCATCAGAGTGACATATCCAAAACACATCCATTTCTTTATATGGGGATCACCAGTTTACTCTCAGGCATCAGTTAAAAATAAACAAACAAAAATAACAACTGAACATAAAGACTAAAATATTAATGCCTGAATATGTCTATTTAAGAAAAGATTGGTCACATTAAGCTGACACATTTTTATTTCATTATCAGCATAACTAATAACTATTTTATCAAGAAATAGGCAATTTAGTTTCATTCTTGTAGTAACTAAGATTCTTGGGTAAAACGGCTCTTGGTAAAGAGTAAAAGTAAGGAGAAGTCATTAATCATTAACAAGTAAACAGAAAATCAGTTCTGGCCACTGCTTCACAGTAAACTTTCACTGCTGATTTTACACTTACATACCTCATAAAGTATAAATGTTAATTACTGTTTAATAACAGCCAACAATTTAGTTTCTATAATGCAGAGAAGGCTTTTAATGATTTCTGTCCATGAAATAATGAATCAGATTCTACTTGAAGAATGAGGTGGGCATTAAAAGCTCTAAAAATTAGGAGAAAAACAAATATATCACACTTCTGCATAAAGGCAGAAGATACCCTGGTAGTTCACTCAGGGCAGAACCTTCTCTACCAGGATCCCTTAAAGAGTAATTCATTTGGGTGGGCTATAACTTAGTTTTATTTATTTAAGTAATTTCTTTCTTTTTTTTTTTTAAGATTTTATTTATTTATTTGACAGAGAGACACAGTGAGAGAGGGAACACAAGCAGGGGGAGTGGGAGAGGGCGAAGCAGGCTCCCCGCCGAGCAGGAAGCCCGATGCAGGGCTCAATCCCAGGACCCTGGGATCATGACCTGAGCCGAAGGCAGACGCTTAAGGACTGAGCCACTCAGCACCCCTATAACTTAGTTTTAAAAAGAAATACTGCAAACATGCTAGACACTCACCTGTCACACCTATCAGTTTTGATGCTGTGATATGAATACAAACATTAACTACAGCTATGATTTAAGACACAGATACACAAAAGATGTTAGGTTACCGGCAAAGAACTTAAATGTATTCTGTCTCTAACTGTGGTCCCAGCACTAGCTTTCCTAAAATAGTTACATGCACAGGCAAAGTCAAGTCTATATGCTTTCGCGCAACATACATTCTGAGCAATATGTTTGGGCAATATGTTTGCTCTACTGCAACATTTAAAACAGCAACCCTAACACTGAGGATTTACTTCATAAACACACTGGATCAGAGGCACTTCCTCAGCAGTTGGAACTGATTTTTCTATTCTACTTGCATTTTTAGTTGAGAGTGGAAGAAGGAAGGATGTCTCTCCAAATTTCAAGAATTTGTGCTAAGGTATTTTGGGGGAAGCTTAGCCTGCAGTTTTTAAATCTCATCAGAAGATGACATTTTTGTAGGTGACAGTCAGCCAAAGTTTTTTCTGAGGTCCACCTTAATATTAAACTTAAAACACAAGCATCTTTAGTAGTATACGAATTAAAAATCCTAAATAATGCATGCCTTCAGGATCAATTTTTCTCATGAAATCTTTTGTAATGTGTCAGAATTTGAAGACCAAAGGCTGACTCTCTTACGGTGCACAGTTAAAGAATAAGGACAGGAAAGACAACTGGAAATTAGGAGGAGGAAGATGGCAAAGATATTAAAAATGTAACTCTATTTTAACAGTGCTTCCTTTGGGTATGCAGCAAGACAATACCATTTCGTTTTCCTTCATAAATATTACATTACTATCATAACTTCAATTCAGGTTAAAAAAAAGTGCTATTTGTTCATCATATATATAGTAAGCACATATGGAAAGAGAAGGGAGAAAGGAAGAAAGGGCTATTTCATTCCTCTGCTGTCACACCACTGAACTGCCTTCTAAAATATCACCTAATAACCGACTTCAAAAGACTTTTCTCAGATCACACGTTCCTTAACTTTTTATCCAGCCCCTAGATATCCTCCAACACAAGAAAAGTTGCCTTCTAAAAGTTTACTTCCTGATTATCTCAATTATAACCACTGCTCTACTACCTACCAATCCCTCTCGAGTCCCGAACTATCTCCTGCAAGTAACCTTCACCTCACTGATCCTGATGCCTGTGGGCTTGTCAGCACTGACAACAGGCTTCAGAGCTAACATATCACTCACTCCACTAAGACAAATACTTTCCCAAAGCCCTTATTTGTGTTTATGGAGCCAAAATTTCATCGTCCAGACCAGAATCCCAAATTCATTCCTTGATTCGTTGCTATCCTGGTCTATGCTCCCCATTCAATCCTTTATGAAAGCTTCTGGATTCTGTCCTTATAACAATGTCTACATCAGTAATCTCTACTTCTTTCACCTACATTCAAGCATTTTTTATCTTTTATCTGAATTACTTTATAAGCTTATTTATTAATTTATCTCCTAACCTCAACTTTTTTTCTGCTCCAATGTATCTTCTACAAATATGCAAAATTAAGCCTTCTAAGGTACAGCTATGATTACTTTACCAAAGATGTCACCAAATCTTGGTCAATGACTCATGAATTAAGTACAGACTCTCCGCCCTATCCCTCAGAAATTCAGGTAAGTCTATTTGGTTATAAAGAAAGTTGCTTTATCCCATTTTTATGGAGAGTTTACTAAAACATAGACTGGTAGATTAATAAAATCAAGGTACAAATAGTAGGATGGATATGGGGGAAAAACTAGGCTTAACTGGCTATGAAGATACTTAATTTTAACATTTTATGGCTAAGTGAAACTTTTTAAGCCCTTTAACTAAAATTTCACAATCTAGAATACTACTTTTCAGTCATAGGTCAGGACAGCTGATCTCCAACTCATGTAGTATGGCAGGACTCACAGTATGTGTTTAGGAGAACCACATACACATGTCTGATGAACAAATTAGTAACGCTGTAATACAGATAAACGAGGCTACCTAAGAATTAAACCTGGATTGCTCGCCATAAAAGAAATGCCCCAAAATAAACCAATGCTTTAAGATTTATTTATTTATTTACTTATTTATTTGAAAGACAGAATGAGTACAAGTGGGGAGGAGGGGCAGAGGGAGAGGAGAAGGAGACTCCCTGATGAGCCAGCAGGGAGCCCAATGCGGGGCTCAATCCCAGGACCCTGGGATCATGACCTGAGCCGAAGGCAGACGCTTAACGACTGAGCCACCCAGGTGCCCTAAACCAATGCTTTAATGAAGAGTAAAATAACCCAACGAGAAAAAAGACATTTCCGTTGGTCCACAACTGCCACTTAATAGTTTTATAACCTTTGCTCATCTCAACTTAAAAAATTTTAGCCAGTATTACTGATCACTTTTTATCAATAGTAAATGGGGAATAAGCATATTGCTTTAAAATGTTAACTCAATTTGAAGAATTTAACATTACCACCAACAGAAATGTAATACAGGGGCGCCTGGGTGGTGCAGCTGGTTAAGCATCCAACTCTTGGTTTCAGCTCAGGTCATGATCTCATGACCCTGGAGCCCAAAGCTCCATGCTCAGTGTGGAGTCTGCTTAAGACTCTTTCTCCTTCTCCCTCTGCCCCATTCCCTCTCCCTGCTCTCTCTCTCTCTCTTTCTAAAATAACACATACCACTACAGCAATTTTACATTAGTCAAATGTCTAAAGGATTAATCTTTGCCTTCCCCACTAGATTAAGTTTCAATAGAGCAGGGGCCATCTGTTCTCATACACTCTTAAAAGAAACAAAATGTAAACAAATGGAAAAACATCAGTGTTCTTGAATAGGAAGACTCAGGATCATCAAGATATCAATTCTTCCCCAAGTTAATTGTAAAATCTGATACAATCCCAATAAAAACACCATCATTCCCCTGTACCAGCAGGGCAAACGAATTGTTTAAAATTCATTTGGAAAAATAATAAAATAAGAATCAACCAAGAAAACTGGTCTATTGAAAAGAAGAACAAGGATAACTCGATCAAATTTTAAAACTTACTATAAAATATTTATAATTAAGAGTGTGGTACTAAACAATGGTGCCAACTCATGGACAGTTGAATAGAAAAGGAAATCCAAAAAGAGCCAACTGCATATGGAAATCAGTTTGATCATACAAGTGACTAAAATCCAAACAGATAAGAATGAAATTATGTTTGAAAGTATATTTCCAGGTTTTAAAAAATTAAATGTGATTATAAGCTTATTTCAAACAAACGTAAAACAATATAAAGGTTCACCACTCTGCACTCTATATATAATTTTTTGCATTTATCACCATTTCTAAGGATCTGGCTTAGTTACCAAGTTAGAACCGTTCTTCACTAATGCTGTAATTACTCTGAAACAACCCTTGCACAGAATATAATTTTGCACTCACAAAAGCAACTGAAAATACAAAAGAACAGTATATGTCCTCTTAAATCTTAACACTGAATAAGCTCTTCTTTAAATACCTTCAGAAAAAGCTGATCATGATAAATAATGGAATTGGTTGTTACAAAAAGCACAAACATACTCTTTGGTGAATATCCCCCGAGGGCCAGTGGCTGTGCCCTGGCTAGCATCCAGGGCATGTTTTTCCAGAATATTACGGGCAGCTGGACTTAAACGGAACCTACGAAAAAAACATGAAGATTAAGGAAACTAATAAACACTCCTAATTTGAATCAAATATACCCAAACATCAACAGTTTTACCGATAATGAGCAAAATAAAAATTTATAATAAAGTTAAAATGATTCCCATAGTCACAAATAAATTAATCTGTACAAATCTGGTTTATTTTACCACCAAAACATTTTCATACAAATTTAATTAGTTACTATTTCAAAATATTCCTTTAATAAGCGTAAATATTCAAAAGGAGAGAGCTTCTATTTTGATTAATAATTTTTCACATGGCTCTTCATCCAACACATCAATAAGGAACTAACTATACTGTTCCTTCATTTTTTTCTGTGTGGTAAAATGTACAAAAAAATTACAATTTTAAACGTTTTTAGGCATACAACTGAGTGGCATTAAGTACAATTAACCTGTTGTGCAACCATTGCCACCATCCATCTCCAGAATTTTCAGTCTCTCAAACTGAAACTGTACCCATTAAACAATAACTCTCCATTCCCTGCCCCGCCCCCTGCCCCAAGCAGCTAGCATTCCACTGTCTTTACCAATTTGATTACTCTAGGTAACTCATATAAGTGGAACCATACAATGTTTGTTCTTTTGTGATTGGCTTATTTTACTTTGCATAATGTCTTCAAGGTTCATCCATGTCATGGTATGTGTGTCAGTATTTCCTTCCTTTTCAAAGCTGAGTAACATTCCGTTGTATGTACACAGCACGTTTTGGACACATGGGTTGTTCTCACCTTTTGGCTACTGTGCATAATACTGCTATACATGGCTGTACAAGTATCTCCTTGAGTTCCTGCTTACAATTCTTTTGAGTACCCAGAGGAGGAATCGCTGGGTCATATGGTAATTCTAGTCTTATTTTTCTGAGGAACTGCCGTACTGTTTTCCATAGTGGCTACACCACTTTACATTCCCACCAACAGTGCACAAGGGTTCTAGTTTCTCTATATCCCCATCAACATGGAAATCTACAACTCAGCACTTCAAAAACACTGACAAGAACTGACAGTGGTATACTAAAGGAAAAAATTTTTAAAACGGTAAGGGTCTGCATTTTTATTTAAGTTCAAAAGTGGTTCTTAAGAGGACGTTTCTCAATGAAGAACTTTTCCTTATAAAGAAAAAGTAATTTTGTATAATTATAGAGAATGTTAAATAAATGAACTTGTTAAAATTTTCAGAATCCATCAATTAAAGCTATGTAAGGCTGACGTGAAATGGTGTTTACTAAGTATCAGTGTGATACAGGGACAAAATTGAGCTCCAGTCTGTGTCGGACACTCAAATGCAATATAGTTGTAAAGGAATGCGTGTTAAGATGGTAATTCCATTTTATGTCAGTTATACATTTAAAACTGGAATTCACATTACGGTAACTAGAATTCCATGGATGGAAACATGAAGTCTGGTATATTGAATTCCATCCTATAATCCTAAAACCTACTTCAAGTTCAACGTGGACAGACTACTTGCTTTGTTCTCCACCCGGTGAGCAGGGCTTTCATACTACCTGGAACGTGACAGGTATTCAATAACTGTTTGTTTGCTGAATGAACAATGACAGTAAAAAAATCATTCCTAGGCCTCAGTCACCTAAGAGAAAAAGGGACGATCAGCCATTTCCTACATAAGGTGCAAAGATGTTTTAAATATAATGACTAAAATATCCTAAAAGCTGCTGTTAACTTTTTTCTTCTTTTTAACATCAGCATCCAAATAAGCATACTCACTGCAGTTTTCCCAATGTGTGCTCCTCTTTGACAGGAGGAGAAATTTGTGGTTCGGGTGGGGGACAAGGCACTGATGGTTTTGAAGCTGGTGATGGAGGACCTACATCTCTGGGGATTTCAACATGTTTCCAATCTTCTCCTTCTTCAACTAGCAAACCAATTAGTGAACCTAGTCGTATATTTTTAGATCCTTCTTCAACCTGTATTTTAAAAAGAAAATAATTGCAGAGATAGGAAGGCTCGTGACCATATGAAGTAGTTTAAATAATTCTGTACTGATGAGAAAGATCTCTTGATTTGAGCTAAAATCTGCTTCCAAATCAGCCTGCCTCCTCCTTCCCCCCACGATCGTCCTTTCTTACCTTCCCCCACGTACACCTTCCTTCACCACTCTTCCCATCCCAGTTATTAATGCTATATCCTGAAAAAAAAAATCTAGAATTTCTCCTCTGATAGCCTTCAAACATGTAAGAGCAATCATCACCATCTTCCTTTTGATGTCAATCAGTACAAATCAAAAACAGGAGACTGATTTACTTCAACTATTTGTCTTTCCCAGATAGTTTCCTGTTACAATAGCTTAGAAATTCCAAGAGCTCACAATGAATTAAGTACCCTAAATTAGTCCTATTACTAACATTAATTTAATGGAAAATGTATTCAGTAAACTTAGTCTCTGAGCTGATTTTTATTTACTTAGAGAAGTCCCTAGGGGACCTTCAGATGACAATGTTTTTAAATTCGGTACTGGAAGAAAATGTCATTCCTTTAAAATTTTTATTATTTTCTTTCAATTACATTAAATAAAGTTCATTACAGATGTAATTTAATGAATAATAGAATGAGAGGCTGTTGGATGTTCACTAATATAGTAACTGTAAGTAAGAACATAACTCCTAAAATGGACTTGATATTTCTGATTAACATTAAATTTGATGCTTATTAGTATGTGCACTATTCTAAAAATAAATAAGGCATAAGTCATGGTAATTAGGAAGCTTTGTAAGTTTACTAATTACTGATGGAGAAGAACAGAAATAATGCTTTAGTGAAGCAAAATATATATGTAAGAAATGAGTACAGAATATAAGGACATTTAATGAATTGCAAGCTGTGAAAAAAAAACTGAACAGCCCAAGAACAAATTGTTTAGCTGTTTGTCACATCCTAAAAAGTTTTAGTTCTATGTACTACTCATTTTTTTTACTATTATGTCAAAAAGATGAGTTAATATTATTTTAAATAAAAATTTTGTTTTAAAACAAAAAACATACTCAACATGGATCAAGAGTGGACTCCAGAATGCCCGCTGGTAAGGGTTGGAAAGTGGCGCCTGAAGGCCCAGCATGAGGCTGGCCGAACTGGGGAGTAGAAAGCAACATGGGACAACAAGTGGGAAACCTGTGGCACCTACTTCTCCAGACACCCATACACGGGCTGAACTCCATCCCAAGGCACAGACCCCTAGGCTGGAGCCTCTTTCTTTACAAGAGACATTCCCATAGGCTGACATGAATCACCGGCAAATGTGCTAAAGACTGCCTGCTTAAGCTCACCAGCGTCCCCAAGGATGTGAGATGCTGAAGTCGAGAGACAAAATCTGTACAGCAGAAACTCCCAACAGAGAAATTATTTGAGGGGGTTCACTCCATTAAAGGTGCTGGTAAAAACTCTGTTTTGATTGTGATGTTAAAAAATAATCAGTAAGTTAAATAGTTTCTTCTGTAAAAGTCAAACAGTGTGAAAGCTGCTGACACAGAAGGAGCGCGCACCGCGGTTAATGGAGAGGAGCAGAGTCACATGACTGGGTTTGAAAACTTAGTAAAATATAATACGTTATATGTTAATAAAGCCTCTAAGACAAGATATCTAAAAAAAAAAAAGAAAGAAAACTTAGTAAAACTTTTCCATCATGGTTTCAACCACTGAACAGTTTGAAACTGTCTGTATTCTTTAAGATAAACACTTTAACCTATATGCAAATTAACTTTGGTCTGAAAGGAAGATACATAAGAAACACTGAAGCTGAAAACAAATCAATGACAAGTTAAAAATTCAGAAAGGGAGAAAAAACACTCATTAAGTCCTTGACTAACAGTTTGGCAGTCAAGTGCCAGGCACTGTTCTAGCACTATGTCAACTCATTTAATTCTCCTAACAACCTTAGGAAGTAAGTGCTACTATTATTCAAGTATAGGTAAGGAAACTGAAGCACAGAAAGGCTGAAGGACTTGCTCAAGATCCTAAGACCAGTAGGTATCCAGACAAGATACAAATGCAGTCTGACATTACATAGCATTCAACACGCCAAGTACCAAATCTGTAAACTGCATCCACAGGCTGACCAAAATTATCATACAGCAGTTCAAGATCATGCTCCTACTTTAAAAAACAAGCTTAAAGGGGAGAAGATACAGACTGGATTATAATTCATTTAGCTTTTAATTCACGGGGAACACAGACTCATTTACCACTTTAATATGTCATTTACCCATTTCAACATGAAAATATTAGAACTGAGAATATCTCCCATTTAGTGAATTTGCTCTGAGCTTTGAGGGTTATTTTCTCAATTAAAAATGTTATAGTCTACAGAGAGGAATCAATTGAAGGTCTCAACAATGTCAAATTTCAACCATAAACTTCGGAACAGTGAAATGCATCTTCGAAGGTGACTGAGGCAATTTAATGAAAAATAAGGGGGGAAGGGATCTAACAATAAAATCATACTGAAAAAATACACATTCTTGAAAAAGAAAGGAATACATTCTTTAGAGGAACACCAGTGACACAGTATTACAGTAAGATGCAGCTAAGAAATCGATTGAAGAACATGACTAGTACCAAAAACATTCTTTGTTATTTTTTAATTTTAGGAGTATCAACGAAAGGAAGCATTTTTTTCTTTTTTAAGTAAGCTCTCCCAAAATGGGGCTTGAACTCACGACCCAGAGATCAAGAGTCGCATGCTCCACCAACTCAGCCAGCCAGGTACCCCTAAAGGAAGTATTTTTTAAAATTTTGCATTAATATCCATGGATTTTAGTTTTCAGAAAGAATTCTAGTCTTGAAAATTATTTTGAAAAATAATGGTCTATCAATGTTTTGCCAGTCAATAAATTGTCAAAAATTTATATAAGCTTAAATAATCTTAATATCCTACACCCTTTTCACCCTCAAAAGTATCCTGGTTTGTAACAAATCATATAGTAACCCTAAAATGTTAGAAGCCAAACCAGACAATCTTTAATAAATTCTCCAAATAGGGGCATGTGGGTGGCTCAATCAGTTATGCATCTGACTTTTGATTTTGGCTCAGGTCATGATCTCAGGGTTGTGAGATAGAGCCCCACAATGGGCTCCACACTGGGCGTGGAACCTGCTTAAGATTCTCTCTCTCCCTTTCCATCTGCCCTGCCCCTTCCCCCTCTAAAAACAAAACAAAACAAAAACTCCAAATATGTCATCCTAATATTTTACTTTATTAACATCATTTAAAATGCCTGCTGTCCAGTTTACTGAATAAAGTTAAGACTAAGCTTATGAACTAATACCTGAGTAAAAATTTAAGGTTTTCTGTACAATTTACTAGTGATTAAATAAGAATTTAACAATTTTCTCATTAAGTGAACTAAACTGGAAATGGATCATAAAATTATCTACACTGACACCAATTATTCTTTATTAACATTATTAAAAGCTTCTAAGCTTTTTTCTGGTTCTAAATGAAATGTAATAAATATTATTTTATATAAAATGGAAATCAGATGCAAAAATTACGAATGAGAACAAAGAGATATGAAATTGGGCAGGGGTAGAGGAAGAATACAAAAACCTTTCCAAGACTATGCAAACAAATCTCCATGAGGAGCAAGATAGGTAACAATTTCTAATGGTTTCAAAAATGTGCACAAGCTAAAAACTAGAGCTTTATATCATCACTTGCCTTTTAACAAGACCAATCTCCAACTCCTTGATTCTGAAAGTAAAGATCTCGTGTAAGTATTCTTATTAAAATCAGTTTATTATGTGTGCTCATATGAGAATTATTCCACAACGAAAGACAAAGGTGTGACCTGCACGGGAGTGAGCGGGCTGGGAGTGGGGAGGGGTGAAAGACTAAAACAGCCCAGTGATACCACCTAATATCACCTTGATTTCTTTCCTCCATAAAACTGTTACATTGTGACATGAATAGACTCCCATTCCTATTATTCAAAACGCATGTGGAAGAATAATAAAGCCATAAAGCCCTAAAATACACATACAATCTTTTCTTTGGCAAGGTATTAACCATTTGTGCTGCTAAAGCCCTTATTAATCATATCTCCCCCTCAGCCCCCTACCTTTTCAGAGCATTAGGGAAGAGATGAATAGGCACTACTGACCTATAACGCTGTTAGCAATTTGAAATGCATTACAAAGCAGCTAAGTGGGAAAAGCTATCAATTCTGGAAGACTTTCATAGTCAAACAATCCAGAGCTAGGGCCAAGAACACAGCTTGCCAAAAGCATACACAATCAAATATAGCTGGGTTTATTACATATAGTAATTTAATCTTTTTCTTTTTCTTTTTCTTTTTTTAAAGATTTTATTTATTTGAGAGAGAGACAATGAGAGATAGCACGAGAGGGAAGAGGGTCAGAGGGAGAAGCAGACTCCCTGCCGAGCAGGGAGCCCGATGGCGGGACTCGATCCTGGGACTCCAGGATCATGACCTGAGCCGAAGGCAGTCGCTTAATCAACTGAGCCACCCAGGCGCCCTATCTTTTCCTTTTTCAAAATGCTGCATAAATTAGCTGAAGAAACTATTTTTGATATGAATAATTACATTTTCCTTGTTATGAAGGTATAGAAATTTTAGCTTTCCATTCATATTTCCTCCAAGAAGTATTTTCAACATGGTGTTTTAACATGGCTATTAATAATGCAGATGACAAGTAAAGGAATTTTGATAATTAGAATGTAAAAAGCAACATATGAATGATGAAAAAAGGGAAAAGGATTTTTTAGGAAGAAACACGAGTGAAAAACTGTGTATAGATCTACATCTAATTAGATTATAACATTCCAAAGTGTGGCCTTTGAATAAAATGTAGAAAGAAAGGTGTTGTTATCCATTCCCAAAACAGAGGTGAGCTGGCATCTCAGAATTAAAAACACTATCAAGAATGGACTCAAAAGACATGCAGTTTCTCTGTACAAATCAAACTATAGAGGCATGAATGGATACTTACTGTTCAGTTGCAAACAACCAATACAAATTAGATAAACATATAGATTGACATAGGGGCTAATGGTCACCAAGAGCTGAGTAATTGTAATAATAATTACAGTAGCAGTATTTATTGATGCTTGGTGGGTGACAAGCTTTATAATGAGTATATATGTATTATCTCAATCTCTACTACCGCTCCATGGTGTAGATATTATTATCTCTACTTTATTATGAAGAAAAAGGCACATAGAGGTTAAACAATTTGCCAATCGCAGGGCGCCTGAGTGCCTCAGTGGGTTAAGCGTCTGACTCTTGGTTTTGGCTCTGGTCATGATCTCAGGTTCATAAGATCTAGCTCCAGGTTGGGTTCCATGCTCAGCATGGAGTCTGCTTGAGATTCTCTCTCTCTCCCTCTGTCCCTCCCCCTGCTCATGCTTTCTCTTTCTCTCTCTCTCAAA
The DNA here is from genome assembly GCF_003265705.2 of Callorhinus ursinus. NCBI lineage: Eukaryota > Metazoa > Chordata > Mammalia > Carnivora > Otariidae > Callorhinus > Callorhinus ursinus. The sequence goes on from NW_027397083.1 coordinate 14,659,991, forward strand.
TAGAATCTTTAAAAATAAATACAATAAAAATAATAAAAATATATTATGCAGATACAGATAACATAACACTATAAATACAGCAGTAAAAATAAAAGGTGACTTTAATTCAAAGAACTTCACATTTAAGAGATCTTCATCCCGTTAAAGACAATCAAAATAAACACTTACCACTATTTTGGCCAAGATGCCATCATCACTTGCATCTAAGGTAACCACAGCTTTATCAGTCTCTATTTCACATAAGGCATCTCCAGCACTCACAGCTTCACCTACAAAACAAGACTGGGTTTGTTTTGTTTTTTTAAAATATAAATGTTAGTATGTGGGTTTGAGTGTGTGTTAAGTGCATAAAACATGAATAATGAATACCAAAATATTCAGTATCTAGCTCTGGGCTGTGGAATTACAAGTAATTTTCATTGTGTATGTGAGTGTGTGTTTGCATGTATGTATATATGTATGGTTTGTTGTATTTTTCAAAAGCTCTATAATGGACATAAACTACATTTGTTATAATAAAAACAATTACAAAAGATTATTGAACAGATATAATGAAACCACATTTTAGAAACAATAGCAATGAATGCATAGTCTCTTCCAAACAAACCAATTCCAGATCTACTCCTTTCTTTTTAATATGTTTTGACTATATTCCATGAGGACAAAAGTTTTACAATTAATAGCACTTCTGGGTTAACACTGTAGCAAAAATTCAGAAACCCTGTTGGCACTGCAGAGCATAAATAAATAAAGCATATTAAACAAAGAGAGAATGTCAAAGACACAACTGAGGTCAAATAAACATTTCTGTGCAACAGAAACAATATGGAAACTCAAAAATGTTGAGCAAGACCTGACTTGTTGTTTCTGGATCTAGAAACAGGTGGGGGGGGGGGGTAAGCAGGGAGAATGCAGTGGTTTCCTTTGGAATAAAGAGAACTAAAAGTGATTTGCTGCAGACAGGGATGCAAATCAGAATCTCCCCTTAAAGTTAGGGCTGGGTCAGTGACTCTATTCCTAACAGAAGGCCAATAAAGGGGGCAATCAAGACCTGTTGACTAGAACTATAGCTTTAACCAGAACTGTAGGTCTAGGAAGGTAGGGAACAAAAACACTACCTCAGTACCAGGATCTGAGCCAAGCCACCCTCTGGCTCCATTACTCCATCTACTGATATCTGCAATACCAATAGCAAAATCCCTAGACTGGGGGTGGGGAAAGGGAAAGTGGAGGGCAGGTGGGAAGACACTGAAACACAAACAAAAAGCCTTTTTTAAATAAATAAATAAATAATAAAACAAAGTTCCAAAACATTTGAAGAAATTTAATGCTAAGAAAGAAAACCACAAAACCAATAATGGAAACAAATTTATTTCAGATGAATTTCATTTAGTGCTACCTGACAGAGATTTTTAAATAAGTATTTTGAGGATGTTCAGAAACATAAATGAAGGTAAAAGATCCATCACAATAACAAGAGATAAAAAACAATGTACAGAAATGAAACAAAAGGACATCACATAGGAAGGAAAAACCTAATGAGAAATCTTGGAAATGAAAAATAGTCATTGAAATAAAAAGAAACAATCATTGGGATGTATTCTAGACTAGACATAGTAAAGTGAATTATAAAGGCAGCATTAAGGAACTACCTGGAACTTACTACAGGCAGAGAAAAAAAGATGAAAAATAGAAGAAAGCAGTAAGAGACACAGATTGAGGCTGCAATGTTTGTCTAATAGTTTTCCAAGGGAAGACTGGAGGGAATAGTTGAAAAGCAATACATGAAAAGATAAATGCTGAGAATTTTCTACAGTGGAAAAGAAATACATATCCTTAACATGAAAGAGCTCTGAATGAGTTTAGATAATTGTAACCTATGGTGTATTGACTAGGAGGGGGCACTGGGAGCCCTATAGCTTGCTGGGAGTATGAATTATGAATCTTGACTAGGTGGTGGTAACCTGGTTATATGTGTATGTAAAAATTAATTGAGCTTACATTTTCTTCAATTTATACTTCACTAAAAAAAAATAAGCAGAAAAAAAGTATTAAGACTGTATGAATTCACATTAGATACACTGTAGTGAAATTCCACACAATAAAAACAATCTTAAAACCTATCAGAGGAAAATAAACCAGATTACATCAATGGAATGACAGAAAGCATACTTCTCAGAAGCTGTAATAAAGGTCAGAAGACAATGGAGTACTATCTTCAAAAAGCTGAGGAAAAGTAACTGTCTAGAATTTTATACACAACCAAACCATCATTCTAGAATAAAGGAAAGGTGGGGCGCCTGGGTGGCTCAGTTAGTTAGGTGCCTGACTCTTGATTTTGGCTCAGGTAATGATCTCAGGGTTGTGGGCTGTGAAATGGAGTCCCATGTCGGGCTCTGCTCTGGGTGTGGAGCCTGCTTAATATATTCTCTCTCTCTCTCTCTCTTCCTCTGCCCTTACCCACCTTCCCTTTCATAAAAAAAAAAAAAAAAAAAGATTCTTTAGACATAAAAGGCTAAGAAAATTTACCAGCTATTGAAGAGCTATTAAAAAGTGCAGTTCATCAAGAAGAAAAATGGACATAGGAGGGGACCCATGGACTACATGAAACAAGTTACTACAGAAACTGATAGAATGGTAACTGTGAATCATTTAAAAGCTAATTTCTGAGGGTTTAAAAAATGTAAAACTCAAACTCTAAAAAAAAGTAAGCTGGATAAGGAAATGTTTAGTTGATAGTTAAAGCATGCAAAGAACGTTGATATAAATAGGCAGAAAAAAATGCTAAATAACTCTAGATTTTACTGGCAAAATTTAATTAAATATGTATCCAAAATACTTTATGATGTACACCCCCCCAAAAATAGAAATATAATCTACAGCATTCTGCAAAGGAGAGGAAACATTAAGTAAAAACTGTCACCCACCTGAAGACACATGAAAAGAAAAAAATAACATACCGAAATTGTAGAAATAAGTCCAAATGTATCAGTAATTGTAATAAACGAATTAAAACAACCTACTAAAAGCAGCAGAAATTATCAAAATGATTACAAAAAAATAAAATCTGGATAAACGTGGCTTACAAGAGACAGACCTAAAACAAAACCAGAATAAAAATACAGGTATAGAAAAGCATGTAACATACAAATGCACTCCCTCACAGATATACCAAAAATAGCTGGTACTACTCACATAACACACTCAATAAAAGAACATGAAGGAAAATCTAAAACACTAAGATAAATATGCTCTGGAAGTTTACTGTACAGAAACTACTTCCTTGTATACCAAGATGGTCACATAGATGGTTATTATTATCTTTGGTTAAAACAGTTTGGAACCGTCAATATAAACTATTTTAATGAAATCAACATTATCTGTTAGATGATATTTATGAAACACCTAAAAGGTGATTGTTGGCCTAACCCTGAAGAGATTTTTCTATTCAACAAATATTTATTAAAAATGCTTTAAGGTACTGAGGATATGGGGGGGTTGGGCAGGGAAGTTAAGATTCTAACTTCAAGAAGCTTGGTTTCTACCTAGTGACAATTAACTGGAAATTATGGTGGGATCGGGTAAAATTAGGATGCCATAGGAACATTCAGGAGGGATATCTAATTTAGTTTTTGCAAGGTGAAAGGCTTCCTAAAAAGAATATATATATTTACATAATTACGTATATTATATATATACTATTTATACATATATATAATCTGAGCCTGAAAAGACGAGAAGACAATCAAGAAGCAGTGATCCAAGCAGAAGGCACAACATACCCAAAGCCCAGGAGGCAAAAGAGAACAGGAAACTTTGGAGGAGCTGGGTAATAGTACCTGAGAGAAGCAATGAGAGATTAGGCTGGTGAGGTAAGCAGAAATCAGACCAAAAGGAACCTTGTACGTCCCACAGAGAAAGCAGATTATATCATCTTACACACTTCTTTATAATGGCAGATGTTTTCATAGTTAAAATAGAGTGTATTTCAAAAGGAAAAAAAAAAATCACATCCTTATGTTTCTGCTGTAACCATGGAAAAAACAATTGAACTAGGCCACCTAGCAATACTTCTAGACACCCAGAAATTCTGCCCATAAGAAAAAAGTAAAATTCACAGAACTGTACCTCTGAAACAAATAATACAATATATGTTAAAAAAAAAAAAAGAAGAAGATAGCAGGAGGGGAAGAATGAAGGGGGGGAATAGGAGGGGGAGACGAACCATGAGAGACTATGGACTCTGAAAAACAAACTGAGGATTCTAGAGGGGAGGGGGTGGGGGGATGGGTTAGCCTGGTGATGGGTATTAAAGAGGACACGTTCTGCATGGAGCACTGGGTGTTATGCACAAACAATGAATCATGGAACACTACAGCAAAAACTAATGATGTAATGTATGGTGATTAACATAACAATAAAAAATTAAGAAAAAAAGACAAAAGTGAAATGATGTTTTATCACTTGTGTCCACCTACCACAAATTCCAAACACCCTTTAAGAACCATAGACCAAAAAAAAAAAAAAAAGGCCCCACAAAAAAACAAACCATAGATCAGCCATGGATCAATCTAGATGACTTTGTTCCTATCCCTGAATTCCTACAACAGTTGTAATTAATTTGAAATGAATCACAAATTGCATTCTAAAATGTTATGTAGTTACCGTTATTTGTTTTTTTTTCAGTTGGGTTTTCCTCTATTTACCAGACTGTGAGCTTCTTCACAACAGGAATAGGACACATCTTAGGTGTTTTACATTCTACCTCATTACCCTGGACTCCAGCTAGTGCTTCACACATAATGAGTTTGTAATGAAAACGCTTGAGGAAAAAAAAAAACTATAGTAATTTCACAAACCCTCATGTCATCATAAGGTTTACATCAAACTATCATTTATATCTCGTTTGGTTCTAACATTTGATTTGTAGCATGCTTCTAACAGTTAATATCTCAGGCAGCCTATTTCCTTTTTATGGTGTTTTAATTATAGGTACACCTACTCACATAACACAGACATAGATATTTGCTATATGAGGATGCCAAGAGAGAGAACGGAAAGAAACATAGAGAAGGATCAATCCATTACGCAGTGAAATTTCCCCAGAAACCATAGCAAAGTTTAAAACATCGCATTATTATATAAGGGCACATTACCCCTAATTTTATGAAACTAAGGTACTAGCTATCAATAATCAAACCTAATGTAAATACCAAAAGAAAATTTTGAGACTAATAAGAAGCCATGATGATTCTAAATATCCTCAGTTTTGGCTTTAACAAGTTAGTGCTATAATTGAGAAAAGCTGTGAAGCAGAGTATTAGAACTCAGACACAGGTTTGATTCCAAGCTCTGACACAAGTAATCTTGACCAAATTACTTAGGTTTTGAATGCATAGGTGTTATAAAAAAAAAAGATCATGCAACTGGAAATGTTAGGTTAACTCTTCATATACATCTTCAAACACTTCACAACATCTTTAGATAAAAACATCAGGTATGTTATTGAGAACCATTAAGAACCAGGACTCATTCTCACTCCCTATCCCATACTCTCATTTCAAACAGATCATTCAACAATTAGTATACATTAGTATATAAGGCATCATACTAAGCACTACAATGAGAAGAGTTTGTAGTCCAAAGGAGAAGGCTGAAAATGAAAAGCCAGGACAGAGCATCATGGATGGCGTGAGGTGACAGACCCTCAGCTGCCCGTGTTGCAGGAGGTGACAGCTTTGCAGTGTCCCTGCCCCATCTCCTCGTGGTGCACGTCAGCAGCCGAGGTGGAGCGGGCCCGGAGCGAGAGTGCGGGCCCCAGGAGGGGCCAGAGCAGAGGCCCGCCCGGGGGCCGCTCCCCAGCACCGAAGCCAGCATCATCGTTGGTTCCTTTGTCCAGATGGGCGGCTGTCAGAGCTGAGGCCTGGAGTTACAGAGGCTTCCCTTTCTCTTTTTAAATTCTGGGTATGAAGTATAGTCTTGATCAAACACAATGGTCACGTTTATGAAGTAAATACATCCTGTGACTTTAACAAAATAATTTTGTCCTGCCAAAAATTAAGAATAAAAGTCTTTATATAGAAGGTGTATACAGTGGTAGTGGTGGGGGAGAGCTAGCTTTTATCTGTAAGGCCAAGAATATTAAAGAAAAAAACCTCTTCTTAGTGCTAAGTTGAAGCATAATGACAGCTATGATTTGAGAAAAATAATTCAATTGTTTACACAACAAATACTAGTTAAGTACGTAAATGACATTGTCCAAGGCAGTATGGTAAAAAAAATAATAAAATCAGACAGACCTGCTTCAAGAAGTTCTTAACATAACTGAAGAGTACAAACAAGCAGGCCATGGCCTTCCCACCCAATCAGGGCTTACAGCAGTGTGGGAAGACAGAGGAGGGGCCCCTACTCAGTGTTGGTCAACCCTTTTCACTTCATTACACAAATAAAAAAGATTATTTGCATGACCAAAGACCCCCAGCAGCTGTGCTCCTTGGCCATCTGAGGTCCTGCCCTGAGAGCTAAAGGCAGGAGTAGCAGTTTGAGAAGGAAATGGCTGGGCCAAGTTAACCTCCCTTACATCCTTCTGACCCCTTACATTTTATTATGTTGCCTTTCAAGTGCTCAACACACATGTGGCTCGGAGTCACCCACTATATGGGGCAGGGCAGACACAGAACACTTCCATCACCACAGAAAGTTCTTTTAAATAAAATGGCAATCAGTAATTGCACCCACCAATTCTAAAATCCTAACATGATAAGAAATATGAACAATAAATGTAAAAAAGCACAGATAGAGTGCTGTTCAGCAACGAAAGGAAGGCATTGCTGATAACAGGCTACAACATGGATGAACCTCAACATCATGCTAAATGGTAGAAGCCAGTCACAAAAGACAACACATTATAGGATTCTACTATATGAAATGCCCAGGAAAGGCAAAATTTTAGAGCCAGAAAGCAGATCACACTAGGGATGGGAGAAAGAAGTGACTACAGTCAGGCACCCGGGATCTTCTAGGTGACACAAATGTTCTGAAACTGGATTTTGGTGATGTCGCACAACTCCTTCTACTTAACTAAAAATCATGGAATTGTGCACTTAAAATCAGCAAAATCTATGGTATGTAAACTGTACCTCAATAAAACTGCTAAAACAGTAATGGACTGAAAAAAATGGTGAAGCTATTTATGAAATGCGTGTTTCAAAAGTTTTCCATTTTAGCACCACAAACATGGATATAAATCCCCAGAAATAACAACAGACATCGGGAGCTCTTCTTCAGTAGAATCCAGAGACCCATGTGACTCCACAATAGCATCTCATGATAACACTTCCAACAGTGATGAACTCCTTCTGAACAGTTTTACCTCAGAACTATATAATCCACATTAATAAGATCTGGTCTAAAGACTTGTACAAAAGCTATTTGAGATAGTCGCAGCTCCCAGTCACATGACAGAAGGAACGTCCACATAAAATGGCAGTCTCTGGAGGAGAACATCAAGAGCTGCAGCAACAAACATCACTGATGAAGTTCCAGACACTGAGACTAAGTAAGTACTTTGCGGGACTACCTCAACCAACTTCTCTTCCAGTATTTCATGGTATGCTCTAAAATATCTCAGAGAGAAAACAATGTTTTTCATACCCTAAAATATTCTCTCACAAAAGGGGGGAAACAAGAATATTTTCTTCCTTTTGTTATTTTAAGATTTAATTTCAATTGATGAAAAAATAAGCTATATCTATATCCATGTTCATTAAACTGAAAATATCTGAAGCACATTTTTCTCTCCAAATAATAAACTTGTAAAAAAGATGTGGAATTACAGTTCAGCTCACCTTTCAAGAGATTCTGACATTGTACATGTTACCTATCACTTTTGAAGTGTCTTCTTCACCAATTTTATAATGCATACTCCTTACTTAACCCCAGACTGAAATTAAGTATTGTACTATTCATTATAAAACTGCTTTGTTAACAATCATTAGATCAACAAAGATGGGAAAAAATGTATATATTATTGCATATTTCCGAGACTCCAACAAAACAAAATTAAATTGAGTTATCATAGAATTCTAAAGCCAGGAATATACCTTAGATTTTAACTAGTTCAACTCACCCTCAGATATTTCATGGCAGAGTGGGAACCCCAAAAGACAAACTGTGTTTTCCAGGCCAGAGTTCCTTTCACTGCACCTTTATCACCTTTGCTTAAAGCACGCCCCACCAACACCTCCCAAAGCATTAGTAATAACAGTTGTGAATTAGAGTCTCCGATTTTCAAGAAATCGTTAAAAGTTTGTAAGACCTAACTGCTATCCATTAAAGGTTATCAGATCATTAGCCTTAAAAATAAACTAAATTTATAATTAGATATAACACTGTTCTTTTTTATGAACAAAAATTCAATCCTCTTAACATTTGAAGGTCTAAACTCATTGTTTCAAATAACAATGACCATGCATTAAAAAGATCTCAAGATCAATTTTTTTTAAAACACAGTTTTAAAAAAGCTGCAGGAGACAACTGGACAAAATGGTATACATAAAGTTTGATGCAAGAATTGAAATGTTTTTAATATAGAATGACTGAACCAAGTTATCATAAATGTATCAAGCCCCAGACATACTTAGACGCATAGTCACATGCATACTGTACACAAATGTTAATGAAAAGAAGTTGTGCTCAAAAGATCACAATGAAATCATGAACACGATGAACTTAAAGAAAGAAGATGGTGAATTACTGAGGACCAAAGATTAAGATTACTCTCAATTATTTATGATATATTAGTAAAGGAACATTTCTCTTCAGTTGGCAGAACACAATTTTAAGAGGAACCTTCAGGGAAGCATGCTCCAGGGGCTTACAGGGTATCCTGGCTTGTCCTATGTGAAAATAGCACATTGTCATGAAAAGGAAAAAAGAACAGAATGATGAGACCATATGTCTCCTGGCTCTCCATCATACTCTGCCTATTCTAATGGATGTGAGTAAGTTATCAGGTTGCCAGTGAGCTAGAAGTCTGAAAGATAAATGTGGTCCAAAGAATCCTTATCTACTTGCCTCAAAATGTGAAAAAATTTAATCTTTTTATAATAACCCTAAAAGGCTGTTCTGTGTCTGAATCATTATGTAATGACACCAACACTCTGTCATATTGAATGTGGAAATAGCCAGAGCTCTGTAATTCATCAGGAAAAAGAAACCTAAAAATAGATTCCAACTGATTACATTATTTATAAAAGTGAAACTTTCTTAGATACTGGTAATTATTTTAAAAGACAGCAGTCATACAGAGCCAATTGCTCAGAGTGCTTCCTAATGAAGCGCTGGCTCTTTCATTTATGTGATCTATGTCCTCCTCAAATTCTAGAAAATTCTCTGCCACTTTTGCCTTGAATATTACCTTTTTCTCATTCTCTCTTTTTTCTCCTCCTAGAATTCCTGCTGTTGGATTACTGGATGATTTTCATATTATTCCCCATGTCTCAACTTCTTGTTCATATTTTCTACTGCTTTCTCTCTCTCGGGCTGCATGCAAACTAATTTTCTCAGGTTGAACTTCTGTTCACTAATTCTTTGCTCAGTTACACTTTAAAACAACCTTGAGTTTTTCGTTTTCTAATTTTAGAGATAATATATTTCATTCTTAGAAGTTCTGTTTGTATTTTTCAAATCTGCCTAGACTTTCTGGAGAGTGACTCTTTTCAGATTTTCAATTCCTTCTCTTACATGTTTAGTCATTTCAAACAGACAGTTTTACGTATCTAGTAATTCCAATTAACTGAAGTTCTTATAGGTCTAGACCTGCTGCTAGTTATGCCTCATAACCTTTGCTCCTAAAAGACTATGTCCATGTTTGTTATTAAATTTGAGACTGTGAACTCTTCATAAGTGGGACTTTATCTGGGAATCTTATATGGCTTGGACTAGAGGCTGAGTTTTTCCAGAATAATGGCTTCTGCCAGGTAAGCCAGGAAGATTATCAGCCCAGAACCACTTTACCTCTGCTTGTGGGTTCCCAGAAAATTCAAGTACTATAGATGTGAACCTCAAAGCCTCATGAGGACAGGACTATGAAAGCAAATTTTCAAGGGAGTAGGCATTCTTATTCCGTAGAGATCTCAAGTCAAATAAATGAATTTGCCTGTTATCATATAGCATTAAATTCCATCCATATACTGATGACTCTCAAATTTCTATCTCCGAGTCAGACTTCACTCATGAACTTCAAATCCTACAACCAATCGCCTATTCAACACCTTGGCTTCAATGTCTAATAGGCATCTCAAATTTACCACATCAAAGCCTAAACCTAACTTCTTGATTTCCCCTCCCCCCTGCTCCCCTCCTCCTCCCCTCAAAAACACCTGTTCCCAATCTCATTTATTCTTCTTCCAGCTCAGGCCCCCGTGTGGCACATGGCTCCAACTCCTACTCACCACTGTAGATGCTGCTAGCATCTGATGATTCCCCTTTCTTGTATTTAAGCACTACTTACCACTAAGAAATTCGCTTTATAATTTTCTATCCAGTAGTGAGCAGAAGCCTTATCCCACTGCTTAGATGGTCATAGTGACCAAAAGTCCTCAGGGTTGACTTTTCATGTGAGTGGACAAAGGGGGCTACTTAAATGACTTATTACAGTTTGCTCTTGACACCAGATTGCTGTCAGGGCCTGCTCCATTCAGTGTAATGCTACTAACAAGGATCAAGAAAGCACACAGAAACCACTTCCTATAAAGTAAGCATGAGTGTTGATACATCTTGGTTTCAGGATAAAGACCCCTACAGACTAACAAACTAATGACTGGTATTCAAGATCCTTCCTATAACCTATCTGACCTCACACACACTATGCCCTTAATGCAGCCCAAACTACCTACAATTGCCAAAATATATGTAATGACATCTCACTTCCAGGATTTTACTGGATTGTTTACATTACCCAGGATGCCCTTTCACACTTCTTTTTGTTTTAAACAAAACCCATGTATTCTACAAGGACCAGGTCAAATAGTAGCTCATCTGCAAAGCTCTCTCAGATCCCTGTCACATTTCCTGCTTTTGGCTTACTCTTCCCCTGCCAATATATTTACTAACAACCACTTACTGTGCTGCTGGGTGTGTTCCAATTACTATGGTAGTCATAAAAGGGAAAGGACACAGATCAAGACATATTCCCCAGAGAGGAACAGAATTAAGGAATGCTTTCAACCAGATGTGGTAACTAGTCATGGTCATCTGGATAGCCTCACTGTACCACACCTCCTAACCTCCATATTGGTCTAATCCATAGTCCCAAGTTCCTGCTGTGAGGTCCATTTTGTAATCTATCTTGTTGCCTTTCCTAGCACCTCAGACTGCCTCAAAGAACTGAGGGCTTCCCCTAAACTCTCAAGCTCATTTGGCTACGGTTCAGAAGTAAATACTTGTAGCCTTCTTCCCAACCCCCGCATCTGTCATCACGGGCAAAAGTGATGCCATGAATAGCTCTCTCTCCTGGAATCACAGCATAAGTGTCAGACTGAATTCTTGCCCACTGCCTAAACTCTTCAGTGTTATTTTACAAGCACTAGACCGGACCACTCAATACCAGCATTTGCCTGGATGACATCTGTGCCCACTGAGTCACATACAAGTCCTTGCCAGGGCTAGTCTCTGGAATCAGATATGGCATCCCAAGCCATGTCATCCATAAGCTCCCCTCTTTGTTTTTAACACCTGGTTCACCATTTTTCAAGCTGAAGCATAATAATGGCTACAGGGAACTCATCTGGTTGGTCCATTTCTCTGTAATCTCTAATAGGGACTGGTGATTCATCCTCTTTCCTCCACAATAATTCAACATGTTGCAGAATGAGTAAAGCACAGGGAAAGACGGCTACATCGAGTGCCGAAAGAAGCTATCCCCAGTCAATACCTGCACGGGGAAGATAACTCTACTGCAACTCTACTGTTGCGGGGTGGGGGGAGAAAGCAGCCACCAGCAATATAAAGTCTCCTTCTCCAGATGCCTCCACATTAATTGTTCCTTTGTCCTTCTGTATTATGGAGGCATAATAATACATTTCACTATCTAGTAGGGCTAGAATCCTTCTCCTCTGCTCTTCTTTTGAGAGTTTTCTCTATTATTCTTATTTGTTCTTGCCAATGAAATTTATAATCAACTTGCTTAGCCTCAGGAAACACACACACACACACACACACACACACACACACACACACACATACAGACAGCATCATCATAAAACCACAAATTAACTTAAGGGGATCAGCAAATTTATGATGTTGACACTAAAAGCTAAGTATAAAAACTAAAACTAACAAAAAAAAAAGTCTCAAAATATTTTACCATTCTCTGCTTGTGAAAAGATACAGGCTGAACCCAGAAAACCTTTGCTACATTATACATTACCATGGGAAAGTTTATTTAAACAAACTTAGATTAACTAGCGAAGGATGTGATTTATTTCACGTGCTGTGTAATGCAGCTGATGGGAAGACCCCAAAACAATGAAATAACACAAGGCATTAGTAGTGTACTCGCTCACCTTCCTTTTTCAGCCATTTCACAATGTTTCCTTCTTCCATCGTAGGAGACAGTGATGGCATCAGTATCTTAATGGGATCAGCTGAAAATGAAAAAGGAAAGATCAGCCACAAAAAAAAAAAAAAAAAGAAAAAGCAGCTCACGAGGCATCAATAAAAAGTTAAAATACGTTAAAATCAAATTCAATTTGGGAAAGAAAATATTCCAAAATCTAAAAGACTCCCAAGCGGTCAAACTAAGTGTCCAGTAAACAATATGAAAACATAAAATTGTCATTTTTTAAAAAATAAAACTCTTTTTGGAATACTTTCAATTCCTTTTCCATAGTTCCCCAGTCATGTGTATTTTCAAGCCAGATGCTTGCAAGATTAAAAAAAAAAGAAAAACCTGATTTATGTTTCACCTCCTTCTTCACGTTTGTCACTGCAAAAAAATATTTACAAGTAAAATGACCAAAGGAAAAGACAAATAAGAAAAAAAGAGAAAAAAAAACTAGGATTCTGATAACCTACAACAAAGTAATCAAGATTAGACTTTAAGAAATTGATTGTATTTTTTATTTTCCTCTATACTATTACACTATTCAAAAACCAAAGGTTCTTGCTGGTAGTTGTGAAAGAGAAAGATTCGCCTGGTCAAAGAGGACGGGGCAAATGAAACTGCATGGTTAAATTAATCTCAGATTGTGTTCCATACAACATTTCAAATAGGGATCCAAAAAGGTAGACTCAAACCAGGGTGACCCCTCAGCGAAACACAACTACTTTCTCCCTGGATATCAAAAAAGGCCACACTCTCTATATTTGTCCAGATGTGCTTTGCCAATAGTCGCCCAGTGTCCAGGACCACACTCAAAGAGGACACAGCTGTATATTAAATTCATATAAAGTTTATACTAATAAAGCAGTTAATAGCATATACCAGCTCCTAGCAGTAGCCATAGTAAGAAATTACATTCCCTGAAACCTTCCACAGAACCCATTCTCTCCTCAGATTATTCAACTCTCTGACCCAAAAAAGCAAAACACTACAAAGCACATCTAATATATTTCAAATGTGGAAGAGCACAGGATAGGGTTTCTTTTTTTCCACTGACGTTTTAGGGTTAAAAGCAAGGGAAGTGAACACTAATGTTAAAGGAGGTTAAATATTTTCTTTGAGAAACAACTAATTTACTGTGACTTCAAGCAGAGAGTTCCTACAGCTTCATGGTAAAAGAATTCCATCTCCAAAGCATTTGGAGAGAAGCTTCTGTCTTCTCTCCACTTACAGCTTCATGATAAAGGAATTCCATCTCCAAAGCATTTGGAGAGAAGCTTCTGTCTTCTCTCCACCAAGGATACATACCTGCCTCAGCCTCTTCCTCATTCTCTCTTTTAAGAATTGCCTGCCTCTGGGGCGCCTGGGTTGTTAAGTATCTGCCTTCGGCCCAGGTCATGATCCCAGGGTCCAGGGATCTAGTCCTGCATCAGGCTCCTTGCTCAGCGGGAAGCCTGTTTCTTCCTCTGCCTGCTGCTCCCCCTGCTTGTGCTCTCTCTGACAGATAAATAAATAAAATCTCAAAAAAAAACACCAAAAACTGCCTGCCTCCAGGCGCCTGGGTGGCTCAGTCGGTTAAGTGTCTGCCTTCAGCTCAGGACAAGATCCCAGGGTCCTGGGAAATCCTGGCTCAGCAGGGAGTCCGCTTCTCCCTCTGCCTCTGTCCCTCCTCTGCCTCTACCCCTCCCCCCCCACTCGTGCGGGCGCCCCCTCCCTCTCTCTCTCTAGCGTGCTCTCTTATTCTCTCTCAAGTAAATAAATAAAATCTTAAAAAAAAAAAAAAAGAATTGCCTGCCTTAAGGAACTTGCATTTTCCTTTCAGCTCTTTCTTGTGCCAAGTCCTAAGTGGATCTGCCTTTCAAAGGCAGATAGATAGCAGGCCTACCTCTGTTCCTGCCATCAGGGCCCACTGGGCATGAGGAAACAATTAGGGGATGCGTGTTTGCTTTATATACATGAATTCTCCTCAAACAAAAGCCCAAAGTCTAAATATGGGGTTATGCTGGGAAGCCCAACCGTAGAATGCTACAGATCTAAGTCACATCCTCTAATCCAACAAAACCACCACATTGAAACTGTTACTTTGATCCCCATCTGACTTTTTTGCCTCTCTCTCAATGGGCACCAAACTCTAAGGACAGAAAAGTAGAATTTTCACTCCTAATACCCCAACAATGGTGGAGCCCAAACCAAACTCTAAGTCAACACATCCATTTCATCAATGAGACAACTACAAGTCACTGATTAAGAGATCTGAATTCCTCCTGCCTAACTCTCAAGGTTATACTCTACTACACTGCCCTACTTCTCATCCTTACAAATATGGATCATCAATTAATCACTGGTTATTCACAGCCTACTCACCCAGAAATTTATAGCCTACTCACTGAGAAATTCAAACACGGCAAATCAGACATCTCAAATCCATGTGAACATATCTTCAGTCAAATTTCCAAATAAGTCCTTTCCCTACCTTGGGCTTAAAAAAATTCCTGTATCAAGAAACCACTTTTACTACTGACAATATTTTGAATGTAGAAGAAAGCAGGTAATCATTAAGTGCATGATATCTTGAAAATAAGGGAGGAAAAATAGCCACAATGACTTTCCTAACTCCTGATAAATGCGTGTTTATTTATTAATAATTAATGTCTCATTAATAAGCCATGTATTTATTATTAACACCTGATTTTTTGTTAAAACACAGCACAGAAGAGACCGGTAAACACGGGCCATCAACTCCTGGGCATTATGTCTCTCAAAAACTCTCTCCTCAGATTATTCATGTGTTGTGTAATGACCTCAACAGTTTCATTTAATGTCCCAGCTACGTCTAGTTGAATTTCAAACCATAACTGTAATATGGCTTAAAAACATCTTCGCATTTTTTTCTTTAGTAAAATAAGTCCTCATGGACTAAAATAGGCACATTAAGATACTGAATGGGTAGAAAAGAATGCAAACTACTATGCAGGACCTCAGTGCAGTGCCATCTATACAACACCAGAGTACGAGATTCTTTTTTTTTCATAGTTTATCTAGATTTATTTTTTCCTTTTTTTACGATGTTATGTTAATCACCATATATTACATCATTAGTTTTTGATGTAGTGTTCCATGATTCATTATTTGCATATAACACCAGTGCTCCATGCAGAATGTGCCCTACCCATCACCAGGCTAACCCATCCTCCCACCCCCCTCCCTTCTAGAACCCTCAGTTTGTTTTTCAGAGTCCATAGTCTCTCATGGTTCATCTCCCCCTCCGATTTCCCCCCCCCCCCTTGTTCTTCCCTTCCTGCTTTTTTTTTTTAAACATATAATGTATTATTTGTTTCAGGGGTACAGATCTGTGATTCAACAGTCTTGCACAATTCACAGCGCTCACCATACCACATACCCTCCCCAATGTCTATCACCCAGCTGCCCCATCCCTCCCACCCCCCACCACTCTGATAGAATTCCAGTACGTACATTTAGGGAAAACACAACACACACAGGCAAACTTAACATTAGTGATACATCTCCAAATCCAAACTGTAACAAGCCTATGCTTATTGCAAGAATTCATGAAAAGTGCTCAAAGTCTGATAAACTAACCCCATTTAAAAACCATAAAATGAGCTTTCTTATCCCTTACATTATGTTGCATGTGCCGCTTTCATTTTCTCATGGCTTGACGTAGAACAAGCAAAAACATTTGCCTTCAAAATGTTTAGCAAGTCCAAGCCTCCGCATTTAATTTTTTTAAGCTCACAGTGACAAATGGGATTTAAAAAAAAAAGCAAATAAAAAATTTACCTTCTAATAGCACCATGGTAAGAGGTCAGCCTCTTCTTGAAAAACACAGCTTCAAAAAAAAGCTGAATATATTGCTTCCATTAAAAAGTTCAAGGCTGGTGTTATGAGATAGAATATTTCATAATCACATACATATGAAATTCATGTCAAATAGAGTTCCACTTCAAAGCAACAAAATAAATGGACTTCAATGATTCTGTGTCCAGATTCCAATTTATGACAAACACTAAATCAAGTCTTCCAAAACAAATCTCGCTTCAGTATTTTTATACCTTGGTTCCAGTTGCCAAGATACAATTCATATTTATTTTATGATTCTATCTCTTATTATAATCTCTCACCTATGAGACCTTCACATTTCCATTATTCCTGACATTAACGACTATATTATGAAGCTTTTGTATTTATTAAGTATTATTTTCCAAATTACCACATCAAGAACTCAAAAATTTTCATATTTTAAAAATAAAAAGAACATAATCATTCCTCACACAGCTACCCTTCAAGGATGAACTGAAACCGCTTCTCTGAATAATGACAATAAAATATAAAAATTCTGTAATAGATCACCATCTGTACTCTGAAATGAAGGTGACAAAAACCAAAGAAAGACATTTTGGACATCTCTCTTATTTGGTACTATCTCTTGATTGATTACACTAGCTTACTATAGAAAGTAAAATGTGCAATGCATTTTCTGATTAATCTAGCCAATCTACCCTTGGATTCTCATGCTAGAAAATAACTTCAAAACATAAACATTAATTTACTAATAATGGTACATATTTCACTCTAGTATAGTCTCTTTTGACTGGAACATTATACGTATCTTTTCCAAATGTATTTTTCCAGTGGGAAAGTAAATATGCAATCATATCAGCTTTGAATGACAGGCTGCACATTATTCATATCTGCCCTTTATGGCTGTTGTCAATTCTATTCAGATAGTATGGGCTTTTTTCTAGACTTCTTGGAATTTTGGCTTATACTTAGTATTTTTAATTTTATTATAGAAATTAAATATAGCTTCTCTTTCCATTCCAGTAAGCAGTACGTCTTGTCCTACCTTTTCTGTCAAGTTGAGGAGGCCTTGAAATGAGCACCGATTATATTTCCTACTAATAACTGGGCACAACTATGAGTAAGAATAAAGGCAAAGTGGGCTCCTGGGTGGCTCAGGTGGTTAAGCAACTGCCTTCAGCTCAGGTCATGATCCTGGAGTCCCAGGATCCAGCCCCGCATTGGGCTCCCTGCTCAGCAGGGAGTCTGCTTCTCCCTCTGACCCTCCCCCATCTCATGCTCTCTCATTCTCTCTCTCTAAATAAATAAAATCTTAAAAAAAAAAAGAATAAAGGAAATGTGTTTTATTCTCCACAGTCATACCAGTTATTTCAATTAATACCCAAAAATACACCCAAATTTTAGTTAGAGTTTAACTCTTTGGTAGTTATTTTAACGTTAGCCTTTTATTCTTTTCTAGCAAGCTAACAACTTATAGCTAATGGCTTATAAAGTCTGTCCTTCTGTAGTTAAAAACATATATAAAATTTTTAAGATGACTATGGCAATGTGTATTTCCAGTTTATATTTAAAACAATGATTTTTAAAAGTAGAGTCCCAAAAATCAGAACTGTCCTGATTTTTTTTTCTTTGACAGAATGACACAATAAATTAAAATTTTTTGCTTAGTGTATTGCTGCTTTGCTTGTCCCATGAAGCACACAAGGAATCCACCAATCACTGAATTTCACAAGTTTCTCTAAGCAACTCCTACAATTTCTTCAAATCTGCTCTTCTAATCTTTCTGCAGAATAATTCTGTCTTCAACTTCCAATATGGTATACTAATCTAATTCTACTTACTACTTGTTCCCTAAAGAACTTTTACCCTAAGAATAAAACACTCATACTTCAGTAAAATCGATTATATCAAACCTTTAAATTGATGTTCTATACATCAATTCTAAAAGATCTCCGGATTAAAAAATATATATATATGTAAGCAAACTACTAAAATATAAAAGCAGAATTGCTCTGTGGTTAATACGAAGCAGATCTAAGTTCCATTACTGTGACTAAAGAAATTAAGGAAATTCAGCAGTTTATATATGATATCGCTTGAGCATCAGGCTCTCATCCATTTATATGACTATTATCCAAATACATAAAAAATCATGAAGATAGACCAAGTGAAGAATTACCCAATACCTTCTTAGTGTGCCTCCCTGTTCTTCACATTAATTTGCTTCTTCTCTAATAGGGAGAGATGCTGTTCATTTAATCACCTCTCTGTCCAATGCAAGAACTCATTAAATATAATTAACCTTTAAAATATTTGTTATTAAAAATAAAACAACTCTGCCATCTGCAGGCTGGATGAAATAAAGCACAATGAAGTACAGCTAATTTAAAAATCAACACCATGGCACAAAATAGTATTAACACTGAGCTTTGAATAAAGGCGGCTAAAGCAAATTTTTTTTTTAAATGGAGTGTTTATCCTATACATCTTTTTTATTCAAACAGTGATTTTGGTGTACTATCAGTGTAAGAATAAACTGAAAATGTCAAAGGACAACAGAAAATGCATGCATAATAGTTGGTAAGAACAGCATTTCCAGGTCTTGCCGTGGTAAGAGACGGCCCACAAGCACTATCTACAGCATGATCTACCTCCTACCTGCCTACCTTGTACACACACAAGGACTGGAAGGATATCCTCCAAAACAGCAAAAGTGGGTCTCTGGTTGGTGATATTATATAAGTGCTTTTTATTTCTTTTGTTTCTTATAATCTACATGTTAGTAGTTTTCTCCATAAGTTTATCCAATTTCACTCCCTGACCAAAACTTATCTAACACTAAGTAAAAAAGAAAAAAAAAGCAGTTTTGTTTTTGTTATGTTTAGACACAAACCCACAAGGACAGGGAGAAAGGAAGGAATAACAGCACACAAATTTGGAAGTAGAAAAGTAAATAGATGAGTAATAATTGACTGAAGAGATTCTAGAAAGCTGAATCCTAAGCCAGCAGCGGGGAAAGCCGGGCTAATCACCTGTTCATACAACAGAATTCCCCAAAGGCCCAGGAACTGGCAGTCCTGAGGATCTTTAGAACTGGGGAGTGGGGGTGAGTGTTTGGGTGAATGCTATTTGAGATGCAGTCAGATACGGGGATCCCCTCCTACAGTCCAGTGCTAGGTAACAACCCACCCTATTCAACAGAAGACTGGGACACTGGAGATTGTTTCTCTGGAGAAGGTAAAAAGACCTTTAGAATGGAGGTTCTCCAAACCTTTAGAATGGAGGTTCAATTTACACATCTGGGGGTATACAGAAACTGCAAAAATACACGAACTGAGATTATCTGATGTGACTGACAATACAGAAAGTTGTGCTGGGAAGCTATGAGATGGTATGGGATGAATCAGCAATAGTTACAAAAGAAACTAGAGAAAAAATTTAAAAGGCAACAATGTCAGGAAAGGCAAAAAAGTAAGAAAGTGAACAATCATTATTTGGGACAATATATGACAATCCCAAGTTGTGTATGACGTTTGTTGAGTGTAAATACTGAATATGGATTTAACCACGACCTGCAAAATAACTACACTGTGGGGACAAGAGAGGGAAAAGCTAAGGGATGGCACTGTCCATCACTCATCCACAGATAACATGTAAAACAAAAAGAGGGAGATGAGCAAATGCTGGAACAAAGCTAGGAGACAACACTTACTGCTCATAAGAAAGAAGACTGGGGAAGTAGGGAGGGATCCACTATATCGTTATAACCCTAACAGCATCCTAATAGTACTATTGTTAGTACTACTTGACTATTTTAACTATATGCATATATTACTGCGTTACGGTAAATATTTTATCATTTAATAAAATGGTTAGTTAATTTTATAAAAACCTTAACAAGCAGCAGCATACCATGGTGATTCAGAGAACAGGCACTGGAACCAAACTGCCTAGGTTCCAATTATAGATCCACCACTTACAAGTCACTCAACCATTCTGTGCCTCAGTTGCCTCTTCTGTAAAATACAGAGTTTATAAGGATTAAAGAAGGTTAACACATGCAAAGTCTTTACAGTGGAGCCTGGCAAAAAGTCAGTCAGTCTCAAAAATGTTAGCTATTTATTACTGATAGGTGGTGTAGAAATGGTTAAGAGGGGGGACTCTGCAGACATCCAGAGATGGCTAGATGTATCACAATATCCTGCTTTACAACTCCTTCCTCAAGTAATGGAAGATGGACGCACACAGTTCCTTTCACATCCCCGCCTCAAGGTGAAGGTTTCCTTTCTACTCTCTCTACCTAATCCGGCCTTGTTCTCACAGCTACAGTACACTAATTCTTGATCTCTATTTTAACTGTAGTGCACATTTGAAAACCAAACTCTCATTAAAATAAATCATCAGCAAATGTTTTATCTTCAGTGGTGCTGTCATAACATTCTCTACCAAAGCTAATGAGCCAATTAGGCCCTCACTAAATGCCTCTAGAGCTCCTGTTATCCTCGCCCTAGACCAATACAAGACCAGAATCTTGACCTCAAAAGGATTATGGTTTAAATGGGCAGTCAAGATATATATACATAAGTACTAGAGCGTAGCAGATAAAAATGTCATAGGACATTGCAAAGCAATGAGAGCTGAGATTCTAGCTGATCAAGAAAGGAAAAGAAAAATCTGTGCTAGTATCACTTCACTTTATATGCATTAGAATGGCTATTATCAAAAATCCAGAAAACAACTGTTGGCAAGATGTGGAGAAATTGGAATCCTTGTGTGTTGTTGGTGGGAAAGTAAAATGGTGAGGCTGCTATGGAAAACAATGATTCCTCAAAAAATTAAACACACGATTACCATTTTATCCAAGCCTCCTATGTCTGGGTATATACCCTAAAGAATGGAAAGCAGGAGCTTGAACAGATACCTGCACACCCATGTTCATAGCGGCATTATTCGCCACAGCCAAAAAGTGGAAGCAACCCAAGTGTCTAACAACAGATGAATGGATAAACAAAATGTGGTAGAGACATACAATGAAACATGATTCAGCCTTCAAAAGGAATGAAATTCGAATACCTGCAACAAAACTTATGCTAAGTTAAATAAGCTAAACACAAAAAGACCAATGTTGTAGGATTCTGCCTTTGGGAGGTACTCAGAATAGACAAATTCAGTGACAGAAAGTAGAATGGTGGTCACCTGGGGCTGGGGGGGGGAGGGATGTATTAAGGGACACGGGGTTTCAGTTTGGGATGATGAAAAAGTTCTAGAGATAGATGGCGGTGATGGTTGTACAACAATGTAGATGTATTTAATGCCATGGAACCAAATGCATAAAAATAATTAAAATGGTGAATTTTACGTATTTTTACCACAATTTTTTTTTTAATTTAAAAAATGTGTGCTAGGCAAAGAAAACAAGGTGAGGGAATGAGCAGATATTTCAGATGAGGGGAACATCATTTGCAAAGAAGGAGGTAGGAGCTACAGCTTAGTTTGGCAGGAGTGTAGAATATAATTAAAATGAAAAGTGAGCATGTAAATTAAAAAAAAGTTGGGACTATTACCTTCTAGTACTATCGTAACTTTAATACCTCATTAATGGGTTTGATGTTACTTAAACAGCAATGGAAAACCGTGAAAAAAATTTTGAGCAAGAGAAATAACCACAGTTAAAAACTGAACTTGTTTGCAGTTCCACATAAACGGCTTATGTTCACAAATCTATAATTTACAGAAAAAAAAAACTGCACATGCTTTGAGACGGTCGCAACTATAAACTTCGCAGAAAAATTAAAATAATAGGATTTTAAGTGCCAAGTGAAGCTACCCATGAATGTTACCTATTCTCCTTTATCCAATTAGACCATTTGACTTGAGAGACTGAAAAGGCACCTAGGATCTTTCTTCAGATCTTCCAAATGTTTGGCCTTCAGTCTAGCAGTGGTAGAGAGAAATGAGAGGCATTTCTGGAAGATGGTGCCTTGTATATCACAGTCAGGACTTCAGATCTCATTCTGAGTTTAATGAGAATCTTGGAGGTTTTCAGCAGAGAACTGATACAATGTGATTTATAATTTAAAAGAAGCACTCTGGGGGTACATGGCTCAGTCGGTTAAGCATCCAACTCTCGATCTCAGCTCAGGTTTTGAACTTAGGGTCATGAGTTCTCAGGTCATGAGTAGGTCCAGGGTGAAGCCTACTTTAAAAAAAGGGGTGGAGGGGTCTGGGTGGCTCAGTCTGTTAAACATATGCCTTCAGCTCAGGTCATGATCCTGGGGTCCCGGGATTGAGCCCCACATTGTCCTCCATGCTCAGTGGGGAGCCTGCTTCTCCCACTCTCTCTGCAGCTCGCCCTGCTTGTGCTGTCAAATAAATAAAAACTGTAAAAAAAGAAAAGAAAAGAAAAAAGAAAAGCAGCAGCTCTCAAAGCTGTATGGGGAACACTGTACTGGGCCAAGGGTGATGGTAGGGATATGTCCTGGGACACTCCTGCAATATCTAGAGTAGAGGTAGTGGTAGCTTGGACCAGGCTAGCTGGTGAGGAGTGGTTAGATTACATTTAAAAGCTAAAACCTGGGGCACCTGGGTGACTCAGTTATTAAGCGTCTGTCTTTGGGTCAGGTCTTTGGGATCAAGCCCCATATCGAGCAGGGAGCTCGGCCGGGAGCCTGCTTCTCCCTCTCCCACTCCCCCTGCTTGTGTTCCCTCTCTTGCTGTCTCTCTCTCTGTCAAATAAATAAATAAAATCTTAAAAAAAAAAAAAAAAGCTAGAGCCAACAGGAATTTCTGATAGACTGGATGTGCCATATGAAAGGAGTCAGGGATGACTCTAATCATGAGTACAGGTGAAATAACAAAAATCAAAATAAGATGCCACAGTTCCAAAAAGAAAATCTTTCTTCCTATAAAAAGTGCCCAAAGAGCCTTATAAACTATATAGACTCAATTTCTATTCAGCTGTTCAAATGCCTACAGAAAAATCCCATTAAACAACAGGTCAGTTATATAGACCCTGTGCTTACCCTTGTGCCCGGCCCTTAGGCCACAATCCAGGGAAACCACACTTGCTTTTTCCAAGTATAATATACTCGCTCTTTTCCCCCCTCGTAGTATGAGAACCACCATATTTTTAAACAATACAGTACTTGGTTGTTTCAGTGCTCACCTGAAACAAAAAGTATAATGACTGACAAGCATGAGCCAGGAGGGTAGGGGAGAGATCTCCCATTTGCCCTTCTAGATCCACCTACTCGTCAGCTTTCCCCATACCACTGTGTGTGCTTCAACAACAGGCTTCCTGGGATGCCTGGGTGGCTCAGATGGTTAAGCGTCTGGCTTCGGCTCAGGTCATGATCCCAGGGTCCTGGGATCGAAACCTGCATCGGGCTCCCTGCTTGGCGGGGAGCCTGCTTCTTCCTCTGCCTCTACTGTTCCCCCTTCTTATGCTCTCTCGCTTTCTCTGTCAAATAAATAAATAAATAAATAAATAAATAAATAAATAAATAAATAAAATCTCTAAAAAAGAAAAAAAAATAACACAGGCTTCTCTGTGCTCAGGTTTCTGCCTGGGTTCAGACAATGGGCAGCATAAGCAGAAGACAAAGTGAGAAAGGAGAGCAAGGTCAGGGTATTTATTTCCCCAGCTCCCTCCCTGCGGGGTCACCCGGGGTTGGTTGGATCCTTTAACTGAAGGACTACATCTCCACCACTGGTCCTCCCCTCAGGCTCCATCCTTTCTAGCTCTGGCAACCGCTCCCTTCCCATGCCTCTTCATGCTGAGGAGTGGGGACAGCATCTTGCTCTAAATAGCCCCTTAGTAGGATACCACCTCTACACCCTGAATTCACAGAAATTAGTCACTTAGTAAACTCTCCTCAAAATTGCCATTTTTAGACTGCCATCTATTCCCTGCCAGGACCCTACAGAAAAACTTAGGAGGGTAGCACTTAAGTAATGAGAAAAACTTCAAATCACAAGGAAGGTCACTCCATTTGAAGAAATAGTATGAATCAGGATTTCTAAATTACAGGCTTTATTTAAATGTATTCTCTAGCCATTTGTTTATAATAGGAACCCCTATAAAAAAACATACATTTCTTGTTCTCAGATATGGTAAATATCCTTGCAAAGTGGCACCTTTTTCTACAGGAAATGATAGAAATGTTTATGGAAATAGGCTGGAGACTAGGCAGTGTTTATAGATAAATTACAGGGAGATCTACGAGTTTCCTGGAACCACACAGAAAATTTTGCATGTACACATTTATCTTGAAAAGTGGTAGAACTTTTATCAGCTTTCAAATAAATTTGTGCCCCCCTAAAAACCAGCACTAGTAGATTCCCAAGGAAGCTCTCCTGAATTATAAATATGTCAACCTTAATTCTCCCCTAAAATTTTTCATGTAATACAAGAAAGTCCCTGATTGCAGCAAAGTATTGAGTAGATCATTAGCTACAGTAAATGTACTGCCTACCAAGTACAAAAACAAAATAAAATCACCATTGCCTCCATTTTGTTTAAGGGTTCGCTGATTCTTTCGTACACGTAGTATCCAATGGTGCATCTGTAAGGAAGCTGGCGAGAACTTTAGGTAGTCAGTCTGTGGCTGCAGAACTACTTCCTCTGAGTAGGAGTAACCAAACACTACACAAGAGGTTTCAGCTTGCAATACTGGTCTTCTTGCGATTAAATTATAAAATTAAAATTCTACTTGAATCCATTTATTTTGCAATCTTGGAACAGGACAAAAAGAAATCACCACTCAAGAGTCTAGCAAAAAAATGAACACATGCATAAGTTTGGGGATTTACGCATTTTGCTGTAAAAGGCAAATGAAATGAAGCTCAAGACAACAAGTCACACTTAAGAGTACAGGTGACCCTTGAACAACATGAGTTTGAACTCTGCAGGCCCAGTTATACTCAGGTTTTTAAAAAATAAATACATTCGGAAATTTTTTGGAGATCTGCAACAATTTGAAAAAACTCACAGATGAACCATGTAGCCTAGAAATACCAAAACATTTAAGAAAAATTTATGTATATAAGAATACAGTATATGATACATATAACACACAAAATATGTGTTCATCCACTGTTTATGTTATCAGTAAGGCTTCTGGTCAACAGTGGGCTATTAGGACTTAAGTTCACTATACACAGATTTTCAACTGCGTTGGGGGGTCAATGCCTCTAATCCCCATGTTGTTCAAGGGTCAACTGTGTTTCAATTATCAATTAGAAACTTACAGATGGGAGGACATTAACATACACTCTAACTCCCTTAAATGGTTACACTTTAACTCTCTTAAATGGTTCAGCCACCTTTTATACACAGTCTAGACTTGTAACTGTTAAACTGTTACGATTACCAAGACTACTGCTGAAATACGATTTCACGATGTAGCTATTAGTAAAATATGTCTCACTTTATTAAAAAAAAAAGCAGAGGTGTTCACACACAATATAGACATGGTGAACAAAGCTTCAGCATGCTGGCACTGTTCTGCTGATGGCTAAGGCCAAGCAACCGCAGACACTGAGGTGGACTGTAGTTAAGGAAACAGGCTTTTGTTGTCAGGCAGAGCTGGCCTGAAATTGTTCTATCCCCAGAGCACAGCATTATCCACTATGAGGACTAAATGAGTTAAGTCGTGTAAAGTGCTGAGAAGGGTGCATGGTACATAGTAAGCGATCAGTGCTACCTGTTATACTCAAACCCGCTCCCCCAACTTCTTTCTTGTTGGAAGAGACCAAATTTTGTTAAATTGTATGCCTTTCTTGTGTACATGTGCTCTGAGTAAGGGACCCCATTGCTCAGCGTCTTAGTCCCTTCAGACTGCTATAACAAAATACCTGGGCCTGGTGGCTTATAAACAACATTTATTTCTCACAGTCCTGGAGGCTGGGAAGTGCAAGATCATGATGCTGGCAGATGTGGCGTGATGGCTGATGAGGGTCCACTTCCTAATTCATAGACAGTGCTAAGCACGGGGTATAGGTCATTACTCATAAAAATGCTGCCAACAAAGACCATTTAAGGAAACCAAAACTCCAAGTGTGACTCCCATGGACAGACTTTAAGATCCTGGATGGATGTATGAATGTGGAAATTATTCAGTAAGTGTACTTAATTCATATAGTCTATAGATTACTAAATAGTTGCAAATTTCTACCAAGCTCAGTGAAAAATAAGCCAACACCCTGTAATTCATGCTTTGTAAAACAAATAGTTCAAGGACTGCCACGTGCATTCACCATGGCAAAACAAAAACCTGTATGAGAAAAGTCAGGAGACAAATTTTAGCTCAGCATTAGGGGGGAAAAAAAACCCCCCAAATTTCCAAATCATTTAAAGCTACCCAACAACACAGTCAGCTACTGGGGTAGGCAGAATAATACCCTTGCCTCCCTCCCTACCACCCCCCAAGATGTCCCACATCCCAACACCCAGAACCTGTGAATATGTTATGTTACATGGCAAGGGGGAATTAAGGTTGAAGGAGGGAATAAGGTTGCTAAAGAGCAGGCCTTGAGATGGGGAAAGAATCCTGGTGAGACCAATGTAATCACCAAGATCCTTATACATGAAAGGAGGAGGAACTAGGAAACTAAGACAGCTTCCTTAGGATATAGTGTTCTCTCTCTTACAGACGACGTTCAGGCTGAGTTAGACATGTTGCTCACGGTGTGCAGGGGGGTAAGTAAAACGTCATGATGCTTCAGATAAGGATTGCCTAAGTGAGTTTCCAGAGGCAGGAGTCCTTAAACTGCGTCTAAAGAAAACCCCTGAGAGAAGATATTTGCAAATGACATATCAGATAAAGGGCTAGTATCCAAAATCTATAAAGAACTTAATCAAACTCAACACCCAAAGAACAAATAATCCAGTCAAGAAATGGGCAGAACACACGAACAGACATTTCTGCAAAGACATCCAAATGGCCAACATACACATGAAAAAGTGCTCCACAACACTTAGCATCAGGGAAATACAAATCAAAACCACAACGAGATACCACCTCACACCAGTCAGAATGGCTAAAATTAACAAGTCAGGAAACAACAGATGCTGGCCAGGATGCAGAGAAAGGGGAACCCTCCTACACTGCTGGTAGGAATGCAAGCTGGTGCAGCCACTCTGGAAAACAGTATGAAGGTTTCTCAAAAAGTTGAAAACAGAGCTACCCTATGACCCAGCAATTGCACTACTATGTACTTACCCAAAGGATACAAAAATACAAATTCTAAGCGGCACGTGCATACTGATGTTTATAGCAGCGGTATCAACAATAGCCAAAATACGGAAAGAGCCCAAATGTCCACTGACTGATGGATGGATAAAGAAAATGTGGTATATATATACAATGGAATATTTCGCAGCCACCAAAACCCCCCCGAAATCTTGCCATTTGCAATGACGTGGATGGAACTAGACAGTATTATGCTAAGCAAAATAAGTCAATCAGAGAAAGACAATTATCATCTGATCTCACTGATAATGTAGAATTTAAGAATAAAACAGAGGATCATAGGGGAAGAAAGGAAAAAATGAAACAAGACGAAATCAGAGGGGGAAACAAAATCATAAGAGGCCCTTAATCACAGGAAACAAATTGAGCACTGGGTATTATATTAAGACTGATGGGCACCTGGGCGGCTCAGTCGTTAAGTGTCTGCCTTCAGCTCAGGTCATGATCCCAGGGTCCTGGGATCGAGCCCCGCATTGGGCTCCCTGCTCCGCAGGAAGCCTGCTTCTCCCTCTCCCACTTCCCCTGCTTGTGCTCTCTCTCTTGCTGTGTCTCTCTGTCAAATAAATAAATAAAATCTTAAAAAAAAAAAAAGACTGATGAATCACAGGTCTGTACCTCTGAAACCAATAATACATTGTATGTTAAACATTTAAAAAAATAAATATAGAATAGTAAGAGGCAAAAAAGAAAAAAGAAAACCCCTGAAACTGCAGGTACTTTTTTGTCTGTCCCTTTTTCTGTGGAGAGGGACTAAGCATTCAAAGATTCTCTAAAGAATCTGTTTTACAAACAAGGTTAAGAACACTCTTCCTAATGCAAACTGGTGCAGACACTCTGGAAAACAGTATGGAGGTTTCTCAATAAGTTAAAAACAGAACTACCCAATGACCCAGCAATTGCACTACTATGTACTTACCCAAAGGATACAAAAATACAAATTCTAAGGGGCACATGCATACTGATGTTTATAGCAGCAGTATCAACAATAGCCAAAATATGGAAAGAGCCCAAATGTCCACTGACTGATGGATGGATAAAGAAGATGTGGTATATATACACAATAGAATATTACAAGAAAGAAATCTTGCCATTTGCAACAATGTGGATGGAGCTAGTGTGTATTATGCTAAATGAAATAAATCAGAGAAAGATAAATACCATATGATTTCACTCATATGTGGAATTTAAGAATCAAAACAGACGAACATATGGGAAGAAAAAAAAAAGATGGAAACAAACCATATAGACTCTTACCTATAGCAAACAAACTCAGGGTTGATGGAGGGAGATGGGTGAGGGATGGGCTAAATGGGTGATGGGTGTTAAGGACACTTGTTATGGTGAGCACTGCGTGTTATATGTAAGGGATGAATCACTAAATTCTACTCCTGAAACCAATATTACACTATGTGTTAACTAGCTAGAATTTAAATAAAAATTTGAGGAAGAAAAAAAGAACACTCCTCCTAAATTATTTCCAACACTGAGCTTGTACTGTTTCATGATTTTCTAAGGTAATGAGTCTCAAAGTGTAGCCCATCAAACACCAACACAAAACATCAAAATCCACCAAAGGTTGTTTGTAAAATGAAGATGGCTGAGCTCCACCCCAGGTGGAATATCTGGGAGCTATAGGAAAAGTTCAGTATTGAACAAGACGGGGAAAGGGAAAACAGGGAATTCTATAAAGAGTTAAAGAACTATACTACTACTCCAACACGTATTTTATTAAATATCAAGCTGAAGAAACTGAAATAAATTGTTCTTCTCATTACCAAATCTTAAAACCAGTGCACTCATCTTACCGTGTGACTCTTTGTAACATTTTTTTTCTGAGCCTCAGGTAGCTCAGAATATTTAAACAGTGCTACTGCACCTAATTTTTTATATTAAAATTCATACTGTGGAGTGCCAGGATGATTGGCAGGTAACACATCACACATACAAAATGTTAGCCATATCCCCCCACCCTCATGTAAAGAAAAATAATGCCCGGCATACTATATTGCATCCTGTTAAATACTAAAAGAGTATTAATATTGTTACTTAATGCCAATTTTATATAACTTCTTGGTATGATTCCCCTCCTAAATTGCCACTCTTTTAAGCGCATATTTTGCTTAAAATATTCTTCTGGACCTATGTCTGTGATGCCGTAGGCATTTATAAATTAAGTCTTTTGCGAGTCGTCGCGCGGGGCAACCCGAGAGGCCTGGAAGAAAAATCTCCCCATAGAGATGGGCCAAGAGAACGAATACGAACTGCTACCAGTGGCTTTTGAATTTCAGCAACCTTGGGCAGCTTGACAGCTCTAGGGGGACCTGAGATATAACTGGGAAGTGGCCTGAAGGAAAAGCGTTTAGGACCTGTCTCCGCGCGTCACAAATAGCCCAAATTCCGAGACAAGGTCACAGAGAAGCCATAGCAAGGGCCCAGGAACGGAGTCAAGTTCTTCCAGCTCCCAAGAAAACCCTTCGCGGCATGCACGAGGCCAAGTCGGCGGACTCCTCCCCAAGAGAAGGCCTCAGGAAGAGGGAGCCCCGAGCACCTCCACACCCAGATGGGCCTGAATCAAAAAGCCCCTGACCCAGGCCCATTACTCAGCTCCACAGAGCAGCTGAGCGACCCCGACCACTCACCCCGCAGCCGCTGCGTGCTGTGAAGCCATCTCCAACTAACTCCGCGGCCGACAGACCACCCGGAAGCGCCCTTCACCAGCCCCAGTTTTTGGCACCGGCCGAAGGCCAAGAGATCGCGCAGCACCCGAGGATCACAGCCTAACCTCCAGGAGGCCGCCATCTTCCCGGCCTTGTCACGGGCTGCCCGCAGCACAGCCTGATCGCCCAGTCAAGACCCTCCCAGGCCCCGCCCCTTGTCATGTTGGCCACGCCTCCGGACTCCGGCGGTGCCTGTGAGTCTCCGAAGCGAGAGGCCCTCCTTAGTCCCGCCTCCAACCTCGTTCGCCTCACCTCCCGGCCGGGCGGCTGTGCCTCCGGATCTCCCGTCCGCGAGGCCCTTCGAGACCCGCCTTCCGCCTCGCCCGCCCCGCCCCCGGGCTGCCCTCAGCGCCGCCCGATTGCAGTTGTGGCCTCACCACAGAGGGGGCTTAGCCCAGACTGAGCGCGGGTCCCGAAGCCGCGCGAAGGTAGGAGGCCGTGGTTCCCCGTCATCCGGGCCATGTCGGGCTGTCACCCTCCGGAGGGAGACTGCGACTCGCAGTGCTGCGGCGCGCAGGTAGGGGCGGGGCCGCGGCTGCCTGGTTCGCCGGGAGGTGAGGCGCTGGTGACACGCGGCGGCGGGAGCTGGGCCCGGACCCGCGGGGCCTGGGACCCGTGCGGACGCGACCCCCGCTTTCCGGCGCCTCGGCTCCCCAGGCCGACCCGGGGCCACGGCCCCGCCGCGGTCCTGCTCCCGGGGCTGGGCTCCGACGGCGGGCGCTGAGCGCCGGGCGCCAGACACTTTAAAGGGAAAATAACGGAGGAGAGCGCCGGGCATCTTGAGTGTGTTTTGAAACAACTTTTGGGGGGGCATTAAGGCCAAACAAGGCAACGGGAAGCACTGAGTGGAAATGAAGCTAAAACTGTTTGCTCTCGAGCTTATTTTCTGCGCCCTTGGCGACCAGCCCGACGTTTGGCAGGCAGTAGGCGCTCTGGAAACGGTGGCCAACTCGGGGCTGTGCTTCAGTAGCCAGCCCTTTCCGGCTCTGCCTGCCTCAATTTAGAGTGATTACGGGATGATCGTAGAAGATTTCTTCCTTGAGCAGGAGTCAAAGGAAAATCCACCCTCGGGCTGCGTCTGCTTTTCATTCACTGGGTATACTCACCAACAGTTTTATGGAACACGAATGTGCTCAGGGATACAGCAATGATTAAGACAAATGGCCTGGGGTCTGGAGGAAAACTAGACGAAGAAACAATTATAATACAATGTGAGAAGCCCTGCTTCAGAGGCAGGGAAAGCCCCCCACCCCAAAATTAGCCCTCTCATTCCCCCTGTTATTCTTTCTTAGGACTGAAGGTCCCAATTAAAAAGTAATAACACATGGGAGGTTTTATTGCAAAATACTTGTGAATCTCGTTTGAATAAGTAACTCCCCAGATGACCAAAGACGACTGTGAGGATGGAATGCTGGACAGGGACAGTTGGCTGGGAAGGGGGAAGACATTGGATACAGGACAGGTAGCTAGGCAGGTGTGTGTGGCAAGTGAGGAAAGCAACCTGTTAGTAGAATGTTGCTAAGATGTTTCAATAGCCCATGTGTTAATGCCCCAAGTAGATAAATCATGGTGAAATATAATCTAAATGAGCAATCCCTTTATCAAGGGATCTGAGAATAAACAAGAATTCTCAAACCAAACACTGCCGACAGACAATTCGGTGAACAGGCATGTTTAGTTCACTCATTGTTCATAAAAAATTTGAGCCAACCTTTCAAAATGGAGAACACTTAAAACTTTAGAACATCTGATGGCATTGCGCGTGTATTCCTTCTTGGGGTCTAGATTGAGCTGACTAGTGACTACCACCTAAATGTGCTTGCCAGGTTACCACAGCTCCACCACTCACAACAGATTTGCATATGCACTTAAACTACTTCCTATAAGCTTGGTTCAGCCCCTGGGCCACCAGTTTGTAACCTATGATATAGGACTTTTCTTAATGTAGATGTGATCTTAATCCAGTCAGTGTTTATTGAACAAAGCACTATGGTAAGTCTATTGCTACATCAAGAGCATGTTCCCTACCCTTCAGGGAGCTATGCTTAGCTGGAAAATAAATCAAGAACTACTTCTATTTTTTAATTATACCTTACTTATCACAGTGTCCTATATGTGTTAACCCTGAATAATAAATATTTGTGCTTTGATATTACAGTAACACAAGGTCTTCCAATAGCCTTCCCTCTGTTTTCCTTGACCCCATCGGATCTCCACCCTCCCCTCCACTCTAGCAACCCATTCCCACGGCCATATCCTTCCCCGCCCAGCCACTACCCCTTCAGCCCACACTTTTTTGGGTGAAGGATTTTTCTTTTTTACTTATACAGGTCTGTGTGTAGCCTCTATCAAGCCTCTATCATAGGATCCTCCGTCCTGTATTACAAATAATTGCCTTTACTTAAATGCCTCCCACTCAGAACCCCCAAGGGATGGAGGGGTGTCACTCAACTACATACATTTGTGTCTCTACAAATACTATTGTGTCCTACTGCAGCGAGCTCCTAAGCACCTCATGGCAGCCCCCTGAGGAGCTTCCCTTCACATTACCTTAAGTGACTCCCAAAACCTCACCGTCTCACCCCATCCTCTCCTCCAAGCCTGTTTTGAAGATGACTTTGCCTCCAAAATCACAAAGAAAAGGAAGCTATTAGGTGTGAACTTCTTAACTTCAATTTCTTCCTGTTCCCACCTACGTTATAATGTAAAGGTTAAGAACAAGACATCTAGATTCTGACTGCCTGTGCAAATCTTGGTTCTGCCAGTTGCCATCTGAGTGGTCTTGGACACATTAATCTTTCTTAGTGTAACACAGTTGTTATAAGGATTAAGCTAAGTTGTGCATATAAAGCCTTTAGTATGTGTTATAAAACAAGTATTCAATAAATGTTAACTATTTTTGTTATTAATTGTATTATTACACATTTTCCTGCATCTTTCTTCCTCCTGTCTAAGGTAAATACCTCCCTGGTCAAATTCCAACTGCTCTGTCTCGGCAAAGATTGACCTATTCGTTAGGCTTTTGTTTTCCTATGTCATTAATCTCTCCCCTTTCCCTAATTTTACCTTTTAGTGTGTAAAGAAAACTTTATGTTAACCAGTTTCCCCTTCTGTTTCCCTATCCAGCCTTTCACAGCAACACTATTGAAAGAGTCCTTAGAATTCTCTGCCTTTAAGTTTTATTCACTTCTTCACCCACTGAGATCTGGCTTCTACACCCGGTCTATTGAAACAATTCTTACTTAAGATCATGGTTGACCTAATTTACAAATACAGTTGGCCTAGCAAAACCCCAGCCGAAGATGAACCTACTAACTATGGTTTTTGTGATTGCACTGAGCTGCATTCCTAGAGAAAACTACACAACTACACCGACCGGCCTTGCTTCATCTTCAACATGTCAGCCTCAGATTGGCACTTAACACTGCCCAACAACCATCCTGGGTTTCCCTAGTACTTTACTGCCCCACTCCCTGCGATGACTGACTTATACCTTTTATTATCTTTTCAAGCCTCCCATACCCTGTGCTCACATTGTTACTCAGCTGATGACTTTGTTTATACTTAAGAAAATAGAAGACATTGGATATGAACTTACCTTCTACCACAAAACCTACCAATCTGCCTAAACCTGAACCCATCTTCTCAGTTCTCAAGATGGAAGAAGCCCAATCCCTCCACTTGTGCTCAGGATCTCCCTCCCCTCTCACATCCAGAAATTGTTTCTCTCCCTCTCCCTGTCTCTCCTACCATGAATCCATTCCCGCTCAGCAAGACTGTTCTCATCAGCGTGGCTTCCAGGCCTTAAACATGTCAAGCACTGTGTCACTCCAGGGCCTTTACATCTGCTGTGTTCTTAGTGTGGAGTGCTTGCTGTTCCCCAACACAAAACCTTGCGTGTGAGGGGCACCTGGGGGGCTCAGTCAGTTAAGCATCTGCCTTCTGCTCAGGTCATGATCTCTTGAGTCCTGGGATCGAGCCCCACTCATTGGGGAGTCTGCTGCTCCCTCTCCTTCTGTCCCTCCCCCTCTTGCTTCTGTTTGCGTGTGCGCTCTCTCTCAAATAAGTAAAATCTTAAAAAAAAAAAAAACCTTGCGTATGCAAACACTTATCACACACTGTTTTTTTCGCACTTTGTAGGCCTTAGATCCTCACGTGTTCAGAGAGGCTATCCTTAACCACATCAATCAAGTCAATCTCTGCTATGTTTCTATAAGTTCCTAGTTTGTTTCCTTCTTCCTACCTATTATAGTTTATTCTTCTCTTTGCTTTTTCAAAACTACCCTCCAGAATGTAAATTTCTTTAGGGCAGGGACTTGGTCGAGAGTTCACAGCCGAATTGCCAGGAAATGCTTGGCATACTCCCACTGTGCTTCATTAAGACTTAGCTGAGCCATCCCCTCCTCTGTGAAGCTTTTCCCAACTCTTGCTCTCTCCCACCACTAGCTCTGCTCCCCCAAGCAGTAGCTTCCTTAGACTGTCTTGTATTATGTATCTTTGTCCTTTCATAACTTCTTTACTAGATTGTGAGCTTCTAAAGGGTAGGGATTTTTATCTTACTCAATATTCATTTTTCCAGGGCTTGCAGTAAAAATTTGCTGAACGAATGAATGAGAAGGCTCTATAAAACCAAAGGAGAGGTATATAAAGCAAATGCCGTGGCACAGGATTAGAGGAGAGAGTGATCATTTCCTGCTGGGATGGTGAGAGAAGGAATCCCAGGTGAAGTGGGTAGGGAGTGTGGTATAAAGGCCTACAAGCAGGAGTCTGATAGCTAGAGTTGGGATAATTGAAAATCCAGCATGAGCATTAACAGTGCAAAGAAAAAAAGATGCACTTGGTTAGCAAGAAAATATGTCTTAGTTAGCTAGTGCTCCGTAACAAATACCCCAAAATTTAGGCTTAAAACACAAGCACTTACTGTCTCACAGAGTTTCTGAGGATTAGGAATCCAGGAGCGTTTGGTTCAAGGTTCTGGTTCAGGGTTGCTCATAAGGTGGCAGTCAGACTGTCTGCTGGAGCCACTGTCCTCTCAAGGCCTGACTGCGGCTGGAGGGTCCGCTTCCAAGCTTGCTCACATGGTTGTTGGCAGGCCTCCATTCCTCACTGATTTTTGTCCATATACCTCTTCACCACATGGCCTTCTGCGTAGGCCGAGTACCCTTACCACGTAGCAGCTGGCTCACTCCCCTGGAGCAAGTGAGCCAAGAGAGAGCACCCAAGACAGAAGCTGCAGTGCTTTATAAGCTGATGTCAGAAGTGACCTACTGTCACTTCTGCCCTTATACTGCAGTCTGTTGGTCACGCACGCCCCCGTACAATGTGAGAAGGACTACACACCGGGGTGTGAATACCAGGAGGCAGGGACCATTGAGAGCCATCCTGGAGATTGACTACCACAACTAGGTTGAACAGAACTGAGAGATTTATGTAAACATAAACTGAGAGAAAAATATTTGAAAAGGTAAAGTGGGGCAAGAAAGCAGAAGGACTTAAGTAACAGACTGTGGATTAGGCATTTGTGCAGTCTGTGGTTGGAGGAATGCGGGTCAGTGATCAAAGTAGTATATTCCTTTAGTACCAACAGGGGAATGGAGGCTCAGCTAGAGAAGAAGGAGAGGAAGGAGAAATTGTGGGCAAGGAGACTAAATAGGGAAAGATAACCTTATTCCTCCCCAAATATGAGTCCCTAAAAGAGTTTTTACTCAACTGTTGCAAAAATAAAGAACTCAGGATAATGAAAAAGTGAATTTCACAAAATTAATGCATTCAATTTAAAGGACTACCTTTTATTCTGAGATGACCCTACTTTTTTATGTTAAAAATGCATTTTTTTGAAGAAGGTGATAATAGATGGTTAAATGTAATAAATGTTCTAACTTGGCAACCTTGTGACAGTCCCTAAAATTTAAACAACAACAAACTGCTGGCCTATCTAGGGAAGTCTGGGAATCACGGATTCAGATAATTAACATAAAGAAACTGATACCCAGAAAAGGTCACTGACTTGCCTGAGGGCACTCAGCTAGTGGAGGGTCAAAGCTGAAGCCAAGCTTCAGGTCTTCTCATTTCTTCTAGTCAGTGCTCAGCTGATGTGAAGATGAGTTTTTAAGTATGGTGAAGGCGAAAGGGAGAAATATGACTGAGTGGAGGTGAAATTGCAAAGAAAACCAGTATGCACAGAGAGGAGAATGAGACAGAGAGAAACAAAGCCCAGAGACTGAGAAAATGCTGACAACATGGCTGTGCCTGCATCCAGTCCCTTCCTCAGGCCAGTGTCAAGAATTTTGAAGGACTGAAATGAACAAAAAAAGATCACTGGGTGTCCTAGGGCCATCTTGGAGCTATTGCACAACCCCCAACTGTAGAATGCTGACACAGTGCAGATGATTATTGGTCATAGAAATGCGAGCTGTATTCTGGACATTCAATTTGTTGCTGCCTGGAGAATATTGTCCAGTTTTTCCTTATTTGTAAATCCAGGATTCCTGATTATAGGGGTGTGTGTTTTGCATTCTCTTTGGATATAGTTGTATCATCTTTCTGGTTCCATCATTAGTTGATGGGTTAAATAATGTCTTTCACACATTTATTTTATAGTTGTGTGAGAGTCCCCCAGGAAAACCTCTGTCCAAGCAGTACATG
Organism: Callorhinus ursinus; assembly: GCF_003265705.2. NCBI lineage: Eukaryota > Metazoa > Chordata > Mammalia > Carnivora > Otariidae > Callorhinus > Callorhinus ursinus. The sequence continues at coordinate 14,697,031 of NW_027397083.1, forward strand.
TCTCTCTTATGCTTAAATTGAAAGAAAAGGTGGGGGAGGGGATTAGAGTCATTGTTGACTATGAGCAGGTGTCTCAGTGACAGTAGAGTTGATTTCCTTAAAACAACTGGATTGAAAAATTGGAAAAATAAAGTGTTGATTCAACTGCTTTTTAGACTTTAATGTTTTTAATAGACACAAAATACTGTTATTTTTTTTTTAGACACAAAATACTGTTAAATGTTTCTCCCTCACAGTATAGGACCGCTACTGTAAGAAATTGATTATAATCCATCTTTAGATAGGTCTTTCAACCTTCTTACTCTCATTGAAAAGCCAGACATAACAGTAACAGACAAGTAATATTATTGACATTCAGGGGAGAAGTAAATGTTAACTAACCTTTTTCCTTCTTGTCTATTCTTATTGAAATATATGTTCTGATATTTACTTCCTTACCATTCTGAACAATTTAGATGACTGCATTTTACCCAGTATATCTGTTAGTTCCCACTACTCAGTGATTATTTTCTTTGAAATTGTAATTTTGTGGGTTTGAATGGTTGAATGAAACTTTATTAACAACAGCTGCCTTATCATTGTTATTCCTGTAGCACGAAGTGGGCTAATTGCTATAATAACTCAGTACGGGAAAAGACAAAAGGAAAAGGGGAGAGACCCATAATAACAGACATTTTCTATAATGTTTGCAATTTGCTATGCAAATTGATGGTTTTAAGGATTGGAAGACTGTAGGAGTCTTCTCATTAGCTGTACTTTAATATATAATTAAAATATCATTTGTATCACTAAAAAAGGAAATAGCAAATGACACAGGGCATGGATGATTCTGGCTAGATTTTGTAAGGACAGATATAAGGAAAGCCAACACAGCATTCTTATTATTTTTAAATTCAAGAATTTTTAACACATTAAGAATGGGAAGGAAGGTAAAACTCCAGTTACAAAATAAGTCACAGGGATGAAAAGTATAACATAGGGAATATAGTCAATAATATTGTAATAACATTATATAGTAACAATGGCAACTATATTTATTGTGGTAAGCATTGAGTAATATATAGAACTGTTAAATACAGTATATTGTACACCCGAACTAATATAACACTGAAAAAAAATGGGAGGGAAATTAACATTGACTGTGTCACATATTGTCCTGGATGCTTTATCTTCATTATTTTTTCTTTTTTAAAAAAACTTATTCATCCCATACCTAGAAGCCTGTAGCACTGTATCTCATTTTAACTCTCATAATGTTTTCATTTTATGGATTAGTAAAGTGAAACCCAAAGTCATATAAGCAATAAAATGGTATAATGTAGGTTTTGACTTTATGTCCATTAACTCCGAAGCCTGTGTTGATTCAGAACTTTAAAAAATGTTAACATTCCCATGTTCTTAATTTTATATTTTGAAGTCTACTGCATCAAATTATCATTTATAATAAAATACAATGTATATGTAAAATATTAACTGAATTTTGGAAAACACCATAATTTCCGAAAGCCAGTTAAATAGCCGGACATTTGGTCTGTTCAATAATCATCCTCTTTGGACTCAAAGATGTTTTTCCCCTTTACTCAGTGCCAAGATTTATCTAGGCAAGCTTCCTTGCTATGCTTTTGTGCACAGAGGGTCTATGTCTTGTTCACCCTTACCTGGAGGGTATAGCCCCTTGTCTGGTCTCAAACCTATGAAGGGATTTTCTGTCACGTACCCCATTCTGAGCACATCCTGTGTTTTATCTCATGTTTCTAGTGGCTTGCATAGCTATAAAATTGGAGCTTAAACTCACCAGAGTTATGCAAATACCTTCAGGGAAATTATGACTTCAGAGCTTCCCTCCCAGGTAGATTGACCCTGGTTTCTTTTATGGATACTGTCAAACCTTACTTTCTTGCCAGCTCAGCAATTTAATTTGAAATGTTTTAAAAAAATTTATTCAGCATTTTTAGTTGTTTTCAAGTTGAGTAGTATTTCATATTGCCAAAAATAGATTTATATTTTCATTATATTTCTTTATTATTGTTTTTGTTTTCATTAATTTTCATTTTAAAAAATGGGGGAAACTGATTTTTTTCCTAAAGAAGTAATCATTAAACAATAAAAATAAGCTCTTATTTTAACTTGACTTACTGTGCTAATCATTTCACAATATATACAAATATCTACTCTTTATAGTATCCACTAATATATGTCAATTCTACTTCAATAAAAATACATAAAGCTCAAAATGTATGCCAACATGCATACATTTGTTCCTGTACACACATATCTTCATAAAAATGAGCCCAGAAAGTATTCATTGTGATTGCTTGAGTCCTTTCCATGTTATTTTCTTGAAATTATATTCCATAGTGAGTAGATACTGCTTTTGTAATAAGAGAAAACAGTGTAATCACTGGAAAAAAGATTTTAGAATAAAAATAAAATTGAGCCAACACAGAATATGAATACATAGCTGTCATATGTATATCATGACTTAATTGAATAAGATGTTTTGTGTGAAGAAATTCACTGGACAGATGGAATCATGTTCCTCTCAGCACTAGATACTATTTCAGCCATTGCAACAGACATATATCCTAGGCATTTCCCCACCTTGTTTTTGCAGCCTGTCCCATAGTGTTGGACTAAATGGCCCTATTCTGAATAATTTCAGGTTGCCAAAATAACATAGTAGAGCCATCTTCTAAACATTAAAAACCAAGTATGTTTTGTAATAGTTTTTTCCCTCATGGTAACTTCTCTGTGGTAGATTTTCTTAAACTTTTCTTACATTGGCTTTTTAAAAAGATTTTATCTATTAGAGAGAGAGAGAGAGAACAAGTGGGGGGATGGGGGAAGGGCAGAGGGAGAGAGAGAGAAGCAGACTCCCTGATAAGCAGTGAACCCCCCCACCCCATGTAGGACTCAATCTCAGGACCCTGGGATCATGACCTGAGCTGAAGGTACATGCTTAACCAGTTGAGCCACCCACGCACCTCCTTTCATGGGCTTCTTAACAGAGAGATGTCAGCTAGAAAAGTCACTTGATAACGTAATATCTATTGGAAAAATCATTATCTTCTTTTTAAGGACAAGGAACATCCAAGATACCTGATCCCAGAGCTTTGCAAACAGTTTTACCATTTGGGTTGGGTCACTGGGACTGGAGGAGGAATTAGCTTGAAACATGGGTAAGTTTGGGGCTGATTTCACTTCTGGGAATTGTCCATATAAGTAGCCCAATGAAGAGCCTAATATGTGTTCTGTCCAAAGAACACCTGGTGCCCAGTTTTGTGTGATACTAAAAATATTTAGTTTCTAAATGGAGAAATGAATAGTTGCATAACTGAATACGTGTGCAGAAATTGTAGATACAATAAATACCTAAGTGTTTAAGAACCACAGTTTCTAATCAGAATAATTTGGTCCTCAGTCTTCGGAGTACCAAAGTTAAATAACATGCTGCCAACTATGTTTATATGGCTGGAATTAGAAAAGGTCCCCTCTATGTGGACAGGATTTGTTTTAAAGGTTCAAAGACGTATTTTAAAAGTCACTTAAATACAGATGACAAGCCATCAAAAATACTAGAAAAATACATTTTATTAAGTCAAAAGACAGGCAATATGCCTTTCTAAATGCATCATGTGTCATCACTAATGGACAGCACCTGCTGGTCTTTATTGCTTAGAGGACAAAACAAGAGGGACTGGCTGAAACAGAAGGAATGAATATTACTTAATTGTTCATGAGATTTATTCAGTGTCTTTCCTCCAAGAAGATGAAGTAGTGTAGTACGTAACCTACTAACAATGAAAATACAGGTTGTTTAATCTCATTCTTTCCAGTGTTTCCGGAAGAGGATGAATTTTTTTTCTCCTGAAATGCTTTAGGAATAGTATTGTCTGGAGGCTGAATGTTAAACTGAGTAACTTGATTTCTTTATCCTAATTCACTTTCTTTAACAAAATTGAGTTACTATAGCACTTGTACGATATTGAATATATACAGTAACACCCCCTAGGAGGCTCCATTTCCTAGAAAGGAATGGAGCGTAAAATGTAATCAGAACATCTAGAACAAAAGGGGTTTTTCAGCATACCACAAGATGATGCCAGTGAAATTTCACCTGCTTCAAATTACCAAGTAATTTGAATATTAATTGAACTGTGGGCAACAGTAGGGGGCCTTAACTGTCTTAGTTACACGTGTATAGGGATGCCCTCTGTCTGGAAGGGTCATGTTCCTCATGGGACATCGTACATCCTCTGTGCCTCCTCTCTTACCATCACCCTGTGTTCCTGTGTCATTTCAGTACGGTGCCAGTTTTCAGGTGATTTTGCCAAAACTTCCAAGTCATGTTCAGAACAAGGCCATAAGATAACAACATTTGTCATTGTTTTCATTTATCCACTTAGTTGAGTTCCCCGGAATTTGGTTTCTCAGCTGTTTTTATGATAAATCATACTCTGAACATTGCCTTTAGTTAACTGCTTTTTATTCGCATATGCAGAAAGTTTATGTATGTACAAAATAGAGCTTTCTACCCAGCTGAGTTACAATAACCATTTTCTAAGTGGCTCTTTTAAAAAACAGCCACATTTTTTTTTTATCATAGACATAAAAGACTGTTCTTTCTAGAAGAATTTTGTTAACGCATGCACTGAAATTGTGGGTGGTCACTCTAAAACACTCACTGGCACCTTTTAAAATTAAATGGTTTTTCCAGCACTACAGTCAGTTTATGGGGACGTTGCATCGTAAGCAAAATTGCTTTGCTCTTAGATTCTTAATGGGTGAGGAGCTCCTCCTGGAGGTCACGGGTGGAAACAACCACAATTTTATGGCATTGGAATCTTACTAATTTTGTGCTTTACAGAGTAAGGTGGGTAATTTGTAGTAAAACGTCCAATTTTTTTCCTAATATTTAAATGACTTCATAAGCCCCCATCATTAACTTTATCCCCTATGTTATTCTCGTGTTGTTAGTGAAACTTTGCTTTTCTTTGAAGCTTAAAGCAAATAAATTTGGAATGAAGGATAAACCCAATAGATTGTGTTTGGGAATATAAAATTTACTGATTCCAAGGTCTGGCTGATACCATTCTAGATTATGCTACTTGTGTGTAGTCCCAAAAGATGTATATAAAAGACACCTTAAGATCCATATGAGCATTAAATCAGAAGGAGGAAATGGAAGACCAAGAAAATGACAGTAATCATAAGCAATTCCAAGATACCCAGCAGCCACTGTGTTTAGGTTGGGTCATTATCATTCACATTTAGCATTTCCTGTTTTCATGGTATGATATCGTCATGTGTCAGAGACACTAATCCTAAGGCATGCTATTAGAATGAAAATTAATCAACCCATACTGTAGACAAGATAACTGAGGCATATAGTAAGATTTACATTTTTTTTAAATAACCAGACAGTAAAAAAAATAGAAGCAATTGAACACAGATATATTATGAACTCTTGAGTTTTGCCCTCTTCCTTACCAGATAGTCGAAGAGCAGAGAGTATGGAGAAATAAATTCCAAAACTTAATGCCTTCAAATTCAAAATGCTTTTTGATTGCAGCTTACAGCACCAAGTAAAGACTTCACTTCTAATCTTTGGCATATTTCCCTCCTAAAATAAAGGCTCTGTCATCTTCCTATTTTTATCCAGATAGTTCCTTCTTTGTAGGTGAAAATGTATTTTTTCCACAATCTGTTTAGCTAATCTTTAAATTACCCAAAGTGATCAGTCTAAACTGATTTCTGTCTTCAGAAAGGCAGCAATAAAAACAGATTTAGATTACCAAATCATTTGAATAAACAGAATACCCTGGATTTTTCCACTTTGTAAATGAATTTTATTTACATTTTGTAAATAAAATTCTGTTTTGAACTTATTTGGGTCTGTTCCCAGATTGCATAAATTTCTCCCCACACAAGAAGACTTACCCTACAAGTACACTGACTTCGTACCACACATGATTCTCGGGAATGATTCCTTGTTACCCAGGGACAAAAGATTTGGATCCCTGGTATTTGCAAAGGACCCTTTTGTAACAGTATGATCCCTACCAATTGCACTGATTCCGGAGGAATGCCACTCCATGTTTTCTTATGCAACAAAGCCTTACGTAAAGCGAGCTATGTCATTGTGAAAACAAATAATTGGATATAGCTTGCTGTGCTTTGGATTTCTCTCCCGTTTTCAGGCATTTATTTTGTAGACCTTAGTTTACAAGTGGACCCTTAAAGAAACTTTCACTTTTGTCAGTTACAAGTCTATAGGTTTATTAATAATCCCAACAGGATTGATAGCTTGATTCGATATAGGCCATCATCCTCATTTTCACTAGGAACAGTTAATATTCAGTGTCCCTCTATCCATGGCTCAGGGGCAAAAGCTGGAGCGTGCAGGTGCTGGGATTTCCTTCATTTGTATGTGGCAGCTCTTAAAACCCTCTGGCAGCAACTGAAACTGATAAGGACCTTTAGAGAAGATTTTGAAATTAATTTCTAAATCAAATTTGAGAGTACTTTCTGATAAATGGTGTATTATAGCATCTCCCTTAGCACAACATTCTATAACAGGAGGATCTCCAGATGTTAGCATGCCTTTTATATTTTTAACTTTCTGCAGTTGTTTTAGCTTTATTACCAAATATTTTCACAAGAAAGAAATGCTTTTCAAATAGGAAGCGTATAGTCCACCCAAAAAGTAGCTGTGTTAATGCTGTAATTTAATAAACTGTCCAGCAGGGGTCCCTGAACTTCATGTTTTATAAGAAGAGAATTTCAAGCAATAAAATTAAACTTGATCCCTTGTAAGACAGAGATCTACTCCTCATGAGCATATTTTCTTCTGATTGGATTTTATAATAACTATTCCATGTATAATAAGATAAACTGCTTACTCATGCTTAAAGATGCTAAAGACTTGTGTTTTCACAGTTGTATTTCCCCTAACCAGATAATTCTGATTACCATTGATTTTGCACTGTAAAAATAAAGAAATATATATGAAAACTACCAAAATTTTACTTTGTCACCAGCACTATAAAGACATTACCAGTAATTTGGTGTTCTTTCTATACAGTATATACCATTAATTAAGCAGCTTTCTGTGTGACTTGATTTATAAAGAGTATCGATAATTGGACTGCAAGAATACACTTGTCTTTGGTCAAAAGCAGAAGAGTAGAGTTAAATAAATGCCAATTTCTTTATTTTGTGTTACCAGCAATGAAATCTACATTGCTCCTTCGGGAGTGCAAAAGGAACGGATTCAGGTATGTTAAAGGGATCCTTAACTCCAAATGCCTTCTCTTCTCTACTTGACTACTGTTTTGTGAAAGGGAATTAATTTTAAAAGTTTTAAGGGGGGGTTATAGTGTTATAATTTAAGTAATCAATAAACATTTGATAAGTAACTAGTAACCATTTTTTTAAGGTGATTAAGTAATCTCCATACAACTAATATGTTCTGAATTCTCATTCAACCTCTAGAGGGCACAAGGGAATAGTGCAATCTTTACAAAGTGATTATAATTTTGCAGTATTATAGCATCTTTATCAGGCTAGTAGGGTAGTCACATTGATAGTCTCAAATGGACCAAACTGGCTCATATTTAACAATAGCAAAGCTATCCCAATCTAAAGTTATAAAACTTTATTTCAAATTTTTGAGAAGTCTCATTCCATATTAATGCTTAGGAGACTCAAAAGCTAGTTAAAACAAACATCTAACACTTAACTTCTAGCTAAGGCATAATGCTTCATTAATAAAACATTTAGATTGTAGTTTGTAATAAGCCCTGGCAAGTGAAAGTCACAAGTTGGAAGTATGCACACACTACTAGGAAAAATCTGCATCTGCCTAACTGCTTGAACTTTAAAATAATATACCTTATTGAGGTGAACATTTCTGAGTATCAGTTAAAATGTTTCTCAGGCGATTAGAAATTCAACTCTATATTTTTCCTCATATCATGAAATATAAAAAAAGAACTGTAGCACCCATCTCAAAATGATGATTTCTTTGTATAGCTTCTCTGAAATAAAATTGTGAAATTGCAGGGAAAATCTAAGAAGCTACATTAATGAAAACAGCAATATTATTCAAACATATGAAATTTTCCATATCGTTTCTTCAAATTCTAAAGGAAGAATTTTAACTCTCGAGAATATTTTTATCAGTAGAAACATTTTTTATTTCTCAAAATGGCTTAAACATTTTCAAAGAGAAACTACATATGGATATTTAAAATAGGAGTTAAATATGCATACATATATATTAGCACACACAAGAAAAGGGACACTTCTAACTGATATTGTATAAGCCTTTTTTTTTTCTTTTTCCCCCCTCTATAAACAGCCTGAAGACATGTTTGTTTGTGACATCAATGAACAGGATATAAGTGGACCTCCGCCATGTAAGAATCTGAAAAAAAGCCAGTGTACTCCTCTTTTCATGAATGCTTACACAATGAGAGGTAGGCAGAAAATGGATTGAACGTAAAGAATATTTGCTACAGAGTAGATTCCCTAAATAATTGTAATTATTGTTGTAGTTAACATTTCTTGAATACCTACTATGTGTAAAAACCATTAAAATATGTTGGGGTGCCTGGGTGGTTCAGTTGGTTAAGCATTTGCCTTCGGCTCAGGTCATGATCCCAGGGTCCTGGGATCGAGTCCCACATCAGCCTCCCTGTTCTGTGGGGAGCCTGTTTCTCCCTCTCCCTCTGTCCTTCCCCCCAGTTTGTGCTCTCTTTCTCTCTCAAATGAATAAATAAAATCTTAAAAAAAAAAAAAACTTTAAATATGTTAACACATTCAGACCTCAAATCAGCTTAGTGGAAGGTGCACTGTTACTCCATTTTATATACCAGAGGACAGAGGATCTGGGAGATTTTCTTAAAATAAATAGCTAGTGAGTATTGGGGCCAGAATTTCAACCTAGTATGACTCCACTAGATTGTCAAATTGACTAAATACTATATTTACCATCAGATTCCCACTTCTAGTTTAGAGTTAAACCTCTGGGAACTTGTAGTAGAAGTAAGTCAAATTATAAATGAGAGGAAATTGTGGCCTTTACTTTAGTAGGACTGGTCCTCCCTTTTTTAAAAATGTACTGTACAAAGGAGCGCCTGGGTGGCTCAGTCAGTTAAGCATCTGCTTTTGGCTCAGGTCATGATCTCAGGGTCCTGGGATCGAGCCCCACGTTGGGCTCCCTGCTCAGCAGGGAGTCTGCTTCTCCCTCTCCCCTTGCTGGTGTGCTCTCTCTCAAGTGAATAAATAAAAAATCTTTTTAAAAAATGTACTGTACAATAAAAGTAGGAGTTTTATTTTAATTCCCAGAATTTGCAGTAGAAAATCAGTCTGGAAAGGTTGAACCTAGAGGACAGTGTGAAAATAGAAAATTATAACTGGCTCAATCATAGCAATAAAGGCATTAGAACCGTGCTTTAATATAGCCACTGAATGAAATCAGGATTGAGTCTATGATCATGCTATGTTCTGTTCCTGGACTTTGTCAGCCACTCCTGAGAGGGCAAAACCTCAGGGACAGATTCTAACAGAATGAAGCCCCTTTCCCAGCAAAAAGCTAAATAAACTTCCAATCACAAAAATAGCCATTACTGAATTTTATAGCATACAAATCCTTTTTAGGTAAACCCATTACAATTATACCTTAAAAGCCCTACCACCCCTTATGCTACCAAGACATGGCCTGCACTATGAAACCCAACTTGCTGATTACGGGTCACACTGACCCTAAAGTCAAATCTAACTGCTGCCACAACTATCTGTGAACATAGACAAGTTATTTCACATCTCCAAGCTCCCCACTTCCTTGACCATCAAGTTGGGGAGATAGAATTTCCGTCTATGGTTGTCGTGATGACTTAAGAGCAAGAGATAACATATAAAGGGGATTTACCCAGTGCCTGGCACAGAGGAACCCCTAATTAAATGGTACCATTTTGACTATGATCTCCATGATTATTACAGCTGTACTTCAGACCACCTAAAGCTATTTCTTGAGCACGTGTGAAGTATTGTACATTGTCCTGATGCGGATAAAGCTTAAATGCCTTTTGCTTTCCAGCTTCTCTATTACCATTTCTCTCTTCCTCCCTCCCTCCCTTCCTACCCTCCTGTCTATTGCCAACTTATGATTCCATGCCAAGAAAAACAAGTTCAAAATCATATACAAATAAATGTTTTATATATATATACACACATATATTTATATATATTTCTTTAAAAGGTAACATTTTGTTTTCACTGAGCATGTGACTTTTTTTCCTTCCTCCAGGAGCAGGTGCAGTGATTCATACCCACTCAAAAGCTGCTGTCATGGCCACCCTTCTCTTTCCAGGACGAGAGTTTAAAATTACCCATCAAGAGATGATCAAAGGAATAAGGAAATGTACTTCAGGAGGGTATTATAGGTATTTTTTTCTATTTTTGCTTAAGTAATTTGAAAAGTATTTTTCTGTCTTTTGATAAAGAAGCTACTGATCTTTCTATGCCTTTAATGAGATGTTGTGGGATCTACGTTAAATAATAGCCCACTTACTATTATTAATATTATACAGATTTCTTCTCAGCGACACAAATCAGATGCCTCCCCTCCTCTTCCCCTACCCCAACCTTGGTAGATTATTAGCAACACGAATAATGAAACATTTGTCAGAGTAAGGTGAAAAATCCTTGGCTGAGCTTTCTTTAGAGACAGAAAGATTATGTTCCGTATGGAATCACCCAGAGAGCAAGATCCCCTCACCTTCACTAGGTCTCCAGGAAGCTTCAGCCCTTATTGGAGTTTATGTCATCTTGATTTAATTTAGTATTTCTAGAACGTTTTCATATTTATAAAAGTTGTATAATTATTTCAATTAAATAGGTCTCTATTTTTATAATTTTTCAGTATGGAAAATGGCATAGATGGTATAGAACCTTCTAGAGAAAATCAAATAAATCCACCAGCCCACCAAAATGTAGAATTATTTGCCAATCTACATGGGAAGAAATGTGTTCTCAGTGCTCAGGTACAAGCTAAGCATTTCATTTGAACGGCTTGGCATTCTTATTTTTGAGCTTATTAATTTGCTAAAGGGCCTGATTCTACCTTATCTAGCTTAGAGGAAACGGGTGCCAGTTTTTCTAAAGTGTTCTGACAGCAATATCTTATTGTTACTCCACGTCGTAGAATGTACAAGTTTAAACTAGTGTGTCAAGAACTTACTATGATTTAATTTTAGTTAATACTTATTGTATGCCTATAGCATTTGTTAGCACTGTGGAATACGTATTTACAAAAGTTAAATGTTTAAATTATGAAAGTGTACATACTAAAGAAAGTATAGCCCCACACTGCCTTTTCCATTCTGGATCTTGAAGGAGAGGCATTATGTGTGCTATTAATTTCCTCAGCACTTGATTGCTTTGGTGAAGAAATAAAAGTAGGTCGGAAGGAGGTGTGAACGGCTGCCTAGAGGAACAGCACAGAATTCCACAGCCTTTGGAATTCTGGGGAGAAAGGAATGTCATGAATGATGTCACTTCTTCTGCACCATAACATACACATTTCATGTATTATTTTAAATGTTTCAGAACTTAAAGAATACAAACTTTTTTGCAATGTCCTTCGCAATTCTCTTGAGCCTGGAAATCAGTAACAGGGTCATTATCACCACTCAGGAGGCAGAGATATATCTTTTTTTTTTAAGTCCATCTTGAAAAACAAAAACTTTCAAATACATACCTAATTCTCCTCAGGGGAGGTTTCCATATGTAAATGTAATTGTCCTCTCTCCTGGCAGCAACACTCCTGTGGTAGAGTAAAAAGAACTGTTTAATGATCAAAGGACCATCCTGGCTCTGTTCATTTAACTCAGAAGGATTAGTGTTCTGTCTGTAAAGTGGGTGATCGGATTGAATTTCAGGGCTTATTTTGCTGTGGTACTATTTTACCCCTGAAAAGATGTCTGACTATTCGGTATAGGCTCGAGGGAGTTACATGTTTGTGATTCTCTTGGTCAATATTAGGAAAGATTTGGGATTAGCAATTTATTTCTTCCATATTTAAGAATATTTTTTAATTACTTCTCTTTTACTTAAACGAAATAATAAGGGGCACCTGGGTGGCTCAGTCATTAAGCGTTTGCCTTCAGTTCAGGTCATGATCCCAGGGTCCTGGGATAGAGCCCCGCATCGGGCTCCCTGCTTGGTGGGAAGCCTGCTTCTCCTTCTCCCACTCCCCCTGCTTGTGTTCCTGCTCTTGCTGTGTCTCTCTCTGTCAAATAAATAAATAAAATCTTAAAAAAAAAAAAAGGAAATAATAAACATCTCCATACGTGAGAGCTACTTAACCTATACCTGTCCTAAAGTTGCAACTTTTGATAAAACTATACCTAGAACTTTTTTGTTGTTACGTTTGGCCATTACAGAGGTAGTAAAAAAGCAGATGTTACATTAAAAGGCAAGAGAAATCCATATAAAAGGGAAAACACGTCCGAGTTCGACATGAGCAGAAAGGAAAACGCTTATGCCAATTTTATCACATGTATTTCCTGAAAACAAGATGGAAGTAAAAGAATTCTAACGCCACAGACTTGAGAATGTTCTGAAAATATTACCACACCATTAAGAGTCATTTCCAGAAGGTTCTTGCTATCCCGGTGCCACAAACCACATCTCTCTTTATTTATTTGCCTGAGACACTTTGGGGTCTTGCAGAGATAAAAGAAAAGGATTTTGTATCTTTGGAAAACTCATACTTAATAAGCAGTTAAATTGTTAATCCTTTCTATGCTTCTGGCTATCTGATCTACCATTTCCCATCTCCTGTTGAAAATATTGATTGTCTCTGCTTCAAGGAAATACTTGTATGATCTTGATCATTTCTTTCTTAGGTTTCGGTATCCTATACAAATTTCTGCCACTTTTACTTAGAATACACCTGCCAAATTCCGAAGACATCTTTTGCTACAGCTGTTTATGCAAGATATACAGAATAACATGCAACATCTTGTCCATAATTTGGAGTGGCTTTCAGAAACAAAGAGAATGTCTAACTGGTTACTTGAAAAAAAAATTATGACCTTACATATGAATACATTTGTTTTAATGGGGAAAAAAATGGCTTGTTTTGTCCTATAGGTATGATGATATGTTAGTGGTACCCATTATTGAGAACACACCCGAGGAGAAAGACCTCAAAGAACGAATGGCTTGTGCGATAAATGAATACCCGGACTCCTGCGCGGTCCTAGTCAGGCGTCATGGCATGTACGTCTGGGGAGAAACGTGGGAGAAGGCTAAAACCATGTAAGTATGAATCACAGGACATTTGGGACAAATCACCACATTCTAAATGTGAAAGGGAATGGAGTATGTTTTATGATTTGAAAGGAAGTATGATTTTGTGTGTGTGTGTTATTGGTCAGATTGGTTTAATTTTTTTTAATTTTTATTGTTATGTTAATCACCATACATTACATCATTATTAGTTTTTAATGTAGTGTTCCATGATTCATTGTTTGTGCATAATACCCAGTGCTCCACGCAGAATGTGCCCTCTTTAATACCCATCACCAGGCGAACCCATCCTCCCGACCCCCTCCATCTAGAACCCTCAGTTTGTTTTTCAGAGTCCATTGTCTCTCATGGTTCATCTCCCCCTCCGCTCTCCCCCACTTCATTCTTCCCCACCTGCTATCTTCTTTTTTTTTTTCTTAACATATATTGCATTATTTGTTTCAGAGGTACAGATCTGTGATTCAACAGTCTTGCACAATTCACAGCGCTCACCATAGCACATACCCTCCCCAATGTCTATCACCCAGCCACACCCTCCCTCCCACCCCCCACCACTCCAGCAACCCTCAGTTTGTTTCCTGAGATTAAGAATTCCTCATATCAGTGAGGTCATATGATACATGTCTTTCTCTGATTGACTTATTTCACTCGGCATAACACCCTCCAGTTCCATCCACGTCGTTGCAAATGGCAAGATCTCATTCCTTTTCATGGCTGCATAATATTCCATTGTGTATATATACCATCTCTTCTTTATCCATTCATCTGTCGATGGACATCTTGGCTCTTTCCACAGTTTGGCTATGGTGGACATTGCTGCTATAAACATTGGGGTGCACATACCCCTTTGGATCCCTACATTTGTATCTTTGGGGTAAATACCCAGTAGTGCAATTGCTGGATCGTATGGTAGTTCTATTTTCAACTGTTTGAGGAACCTCCATACTGTTTTCCAGAGTGGTTGCACCAGCTTGCATTCCCACCAACAGTGTAGGAGGGTTCCCCTTTTCCCACATCCCCGCCAACATGTGTCGTTTCCTGACTTGTTAATTTTAACCATTCTGACTGGTGTGAGGTGGTATCTCATTGAGGTTTTGATTTGGATTTCCCTGATGCCGAGCGATGTTGAGCACTTTTTCATCTGTCTGTTGGCCATTTGGATGTCTTCTTTGGAAAAATGTCTGTTCATGTCTTCTGCCCATTTCTTGATTGGATTATTTGTTCTTTGGGTGTTGAGTTTGATAAGTTCTTTATAGATTTTGGATCCTAGCCCTTTATCTGATATGTCATTTGCAAATATTTTCTCCCATTCTGTCGGTTGTCTTTTGGTTTTGTGGACTGTTTCTTTTGCTGTGCAAAAGCTTTTTATCATGATGAAATCCCAATACTTCCTTTTTGCCCTTGCTTCCCTTGCCTTTGGTGATGTTTCTAGGAAGAAGTTGCTGCGGCTGAGGTCGAAGAAGTTGCTCCCTGTGTTCTCCTTTAGGATTTTGATGGACTCCTGTCTCACGTTTAGGTCTTTCAACAATTTGGAGTCTATTTTTGTGTGTGGTGTAAGGAAATGGTCCAGTTTCATTCTTCTGCATGTGGCTGTCCAATTTTCCCAACACCATTTGTTGAAGAGACTGTCTTTTTTCCATTGGACCTTCCTTCCTGCTTTGTCAAAGACGAGTTGACCATAGAGTTGAGGGTCCATTTCTGGGCTCTCTGTTGTGTCCCATTGATCTATGTGTCTGTTTTTGTGCCAGTACCATACTGTCTTGATGATGACAGCTTTGTAATAGAGCTGGAAGTCCGGAATTGTGATGCCGCCAGCTTTGCTTGTCTTTTTCAACATTCCTCTGGCTATTCGGGGTCTCTTCTGGTTCCATACAGATTTGAGGATTATTTGTTCCATTTCTTTGAAAAAAGTGGATGGTATTTTGATGGGGATTGCATTGAATGTGTAGATTGCTCTAGGTAGCACTGATATCTTCACAATGTTTGTTCTTCCAATCCATGAGCATGGAACGTTTTTACATTTCTTTGTGTCTTCTTCAATTTCTTTCCTGAGTATTTTATAGTTTTCTGAGTACAGATCCTTTGCCTCTTTGGTTAAATTTATTCCTAGGTATCTTATGGTTTTGGGTGCAATTGTAAATGGGATCGACTCCTTGATTTGTCTCTCTTCTGTCTTGTTGTTGGTGTATAGGAATGCCGCTGATTTCTGTGCATTGATTTTATATCTTGCTACTTTACTGAATTCCTATATGAGTTCTAGCAGTTTTGGGGTGGAGTCTTTTGGGTTTTCCACATAAAGTATCATATCATCTGCAAAGAGTGAGAGTTTGACTTCCTCTTTGCCTATTTGGATGCCTTTGATTTCTTTTCGTTGTCTGATTGCTGTGGCTAGGACTTCTAATGTTGAATAGCAGTGGTGATAGTGGACATCCCTGCCGTGTTCCTGACCTTAGGGGAAAAGCTCTCAGCTTTTCCCCATTGAGAATGATATTCGCTGTAGGTTTTTCATAGATGGCTTTTATGATATTGAGGTAGGTACCCTCTATCCCTGTACTCTGAAGAGTTTTGATCAAGAAAGGATGCTGTACTTTGTCAAATGCTTTTTCTGCATCTATTGAGAGGATCATATGATTCTTGTTCTTTCTTTTGTTAACGTATTGTATCACGTTGATTGATTTGCAGATGTTGAACCAGCCTTGCAGCCCAGGGATAAATCCCACTTGGTCATGGTGAATAATCGTTTTAATGTACTGTTGGATCCTATTGGCTAGTATTTTGGTGAGAATTTTTGCATCCATGTTCATCAAGGATATTGGTCTGTAATTCTCCTTTTTGATGGGGTCTTTGGTTTTGGGATCAAGGTAATGGTGGCCTCATAAAATGAGTTTGGAAGTTTTCCTTCCATTTCTATTTTTTGGAACAGTTTCAGAAGAATAGGTATTAATTCTTCTTGAAATGTTTTGTAGAATTCCCCTGGGAAGCCATCTGGCCCTGGGCTTTTGTTTGTTGGAAGATTTTTGATGACTGCTTCAATTTCCTTAGTGGTTCTAGGTCTGTTCAGGTTTTCTATTTCTTCCTGGTTCAATTTTGGTAGTTGATACATCTCTAGGAATGCACCCATTTCTTCCAGGTTATCTAATTTGCTGGCATAGAGTTGCTCATAATATGTTCTTATAATTGTTTGTATTTCTTTGGTGTTGGTTGTGATCTCTCCTCTTTCATTCATGATTTTGTTGATTTGGGTCATTTCTCTTTTCTTTTTGATAAGTCTGGCCAGGGGTTTATCAGTCTTGTTAATTCTTTCAAAGAACCAACTCCTGGTTTCGTTGATCTGTTCTACTGTTCTTTTGGTTTCTACTTCATTGATTTCTGCTCTGGTCTTTATTTCTCTTCTCCTGCTGGGTTTAGGCTTTATTTGCTGTTTTTTCTCTCGCTCCTTTAGGTGTAGGGTTAGGTTGTGTATTTGAGACCTTTCTTGTTTCTTGAGAAAGGCTTGTATTGCTATATACTTTCCTCTCAGGACTGCCTTTGCTGTATCCCAAAGATTTTGAACAGTTTTGTTTTCATTTTCATTGGTTTCTATGAATTTTTTTTAATTCTTCTTTAATTTCCTGGTTCACCCATTCATTCTTTAGTAGGATGCTCTTTAGCTTCCATGTATTTGGACTTTCCTCTTGTGATTGAGTTCCAGTTTCAAAGCATTGTGGTCTGAAAATATGCAGGGAATAATCCCAATCTCTTGGTACCGGTTGAGACCTGATTTGTGACCTAGGATGTTATCAATTCTGGAGAATGTTCCATGGGCACTAGAGAAGAATGTGTATTCCGTTGCTTTGGGATGGAATGTTCTGAATATGTCTGTGAAGTCCATTTAGTCCAGTGTGTCATTTAAAGTCTTTATTTCCTTGTTGATCTTTTGTTAGATGATCTGTCCATTTCAGTCAGGGGGGTGTTAAAGTCCCCCAGTATTATTGTATTGTTGTCAATGTGTTTCTTTGCTTTTGTTATTAATTGCCTTATATAATTGGCTGCTCACATGTTAGGGGCATAGATATTTACAATTGTTAGATCTTCTTGTTGGATAGACCCTTTAAGTATGATATAGTGTCCTTCCTCATCTCTTATTACAGTCTTTGTTTCAAAATCTAATTTGTCTGATATAAGGATTGCCACCCCAGCTTTCTTTTGGTGTCCATTAGCATGGTCAATGGTTTTCCACCCCTTCACTTTCAGTGTGGGGGTGTCTTTGTGTCTAAAATGAGTCTCTTGCAGACAGCATATCGATGGGTCTTGTTTTTGAATCCAATCTGATAGCCTGTGTCTTTTGATTGGGGCATTTAGCCCATTTACATTCAGGGTAACTATTGAAAGGTATGAATTTAGTGCCATTGTATTGCCTGTAAGGTGACTGTTACTGTATATTGTCTGTATTCTTTTCTGGTCCATGCTGTTTTTAGGCTGTCTCTTTGCTTAGAGGACTCCTTTCAATATTTCTTGGAGGGCTGGTTTCGTGTTTGCAAATTCCTTTAGTTTTTGTTTGTCCTGGAAGATTTTTATCTCTCCTTCTATTTTCAATGACAGCCTAGCTGGATATAGTATTCTTGGCTGCATATTTTTCTCGTTTAGTGCTCTGAATGTATCATGCCAGTCCTTTCTGGCCTGCCAGGTCTCTGTGGATAGGTCTGTTGCCAATCTAATGTTTCTACCATTATAGGTTACATATCTCTTCTCCCGAGCTGCTTTCAGGATTTTCTCTTTGTCTCTGAGACTCGCAAGTTTTACTATTAGATGTTGGGGTGTTGACCTATTTTTATTGATTTTGAGAGGGGTTCTCTGTGCCTCCTGGATTTTGATGCCTGTTTCCTTCCCCACATTAGGGAAGTTCTCTGCTATAATTCGCTCCAATATACCTTCTGCCCCTCTCTCTCTTTCTTCTTCTGGGATCCCAATTATTCTAATATTGTTTCATCTTATCGTATCACTTATCTCTCCAATTATGCCCTCGTGATCCAATAGTTGTTTATCTTTTTCTCAGCTTCTTTATTTTCCATCATTTGGTCTTCTATATCACTGATTCTCTCTTCTGCTTCATTTATCCTAGCAGTTAGTGCCCCCATTTTTGATTGCACCTCATTAATAGCCTTTTCATTTCGACCTGGTTAGATTTTACTTCTTTTATTTCTCCAGAAAGGGTTTCTCTAATAACTTCCATGCTTTTTTCAAGGCCAGCTAGTATCTTTAAAGTCATGATTCTGAACTCTAGGTCCAACACCACACTAATGTCCGTATTGAGTAGGTCCCTGGCTGACGGTACTACCTCTTGTTCTTTTTGTTGAGGTGATTTTTTTCGTCTTGTCATTTTGTCCAGAGGAGAATAGATGAGTGAGAGAACAAAATGCTAACAGGTTAACAACGTCCCCAGAAAATATACTCTAATCAAATCAGAGAAGACCTGAAACCAGGGGAAAAGAAAGGGAAAGAAAGAAAAAAGAAAGAGAAAAAAAAGATAAAACAGAACACAACACAAAAAAACAGAATATGATCAAATATGATCAGGCTGGTGCATAGATCAGTGCCACACACTAGATTTTGGGTGTATTTTAGTCTGTTAGAAGAAAGTGCCTCCTAAAATTTTAAAGAAAGAAAGACTTATATATATATACAAAATAAGGGTTGATATGATATAGGGATGGACTATGACTGTAACGATGAAAATTATAAAAAATTTTAAAAAAGGAATTGATAAGATGTTTGAAAAAAGAAAGAAGAGGATTAAAAAAAAGGAAAGAAA
>NW_027397083.1:14716241-14813741 GCF_003265705.2 Callorhinus ursinus
AAGGGATAGAATATGACTCTAAAAATGAAAAATAAAAATGTTTTTTTAAAAAAAGGGATTGATAAGATGTTGGTTGAAAAAGGGAAAAAGAAAAATTAAAAAAAAAAGTTAAAAAATTGAACTTTGAAAGACTAATGAATCATGGTAAAAAAGCCATGAATTCTATGTGCAGTATTCCCCTAGCGCTGGAGTTCTGCCGTTCTCATTGATTGGTAAACTTGGTCTTGGCTGGCTGTTCGTGCCGATCTTCTGGGGGAGGGGCCTGTTGCCGTGGTTTCCAAATGTCTTTGCCGGAGGCGGAATTGCCCCGCCCTTGCCGGTCCGGGCTAAGCAGTCTGCTCGGGTTTGCTCTCGGAAGCTTTTGTTCCCTGCAACTTTCTATACAGCGTTGGAGGACAGTGAAAATGGTGGCCTCCCAATCTCCATCCTGGAGGAGCCGAGAACTCAGGGCCCCGCTCCTCAGTGCGCCCCCAGAGAAAAGCAGTCAGCCACTCCCGTCTCACCGGTCTCTGGCCACACTCCGTGCTCACCTGGCCTGTGACCGAGCATTTCTATCTCTGGCACCCGACCCCGTGTGGAGTCTCCAAACCCAGCAGATCCCTGCGGTGCGCTCCCGTGCCGCTCCTCCTGGGGGAGGAAGGGGAGTCTCCCCCGATCTGCCGCTTGTTGGGTCCCTGCTGGAGGAGCAGTGGCCCGACTGTTTCACGGATCACAGTTTATGGCAAACCCGAGCTGAGAGCCCGCGCCTCAGCTCCGTCTCTGCAGCCAGCTTCCCTGCTCCGATACCTGGGAGTTCTGCCGCACTCAGGCACCCCCCGTCTTTCGGTGACCCCGAGAGTCCTGAGACCATACTGTCCTGTGAGGGTTCCACCCTCAGCTTAGCCACTGGAGCGACATCCTTCAGCGGAGCCGACTTCTAAATGTTCCGATTTTGTGCTCCGCGGCTCTATCACTTGCCAGACGTGGCCGACGGAGGCCCCCTCCCCCGCCGTCTATCCTCCTGAATATCGCCTCGGATTCACTTCTCCGCACGTCCTACCTTCCAGAAAGTGGTCGCTTTTCTGTTCAGAGAGTTGTTGCTATTCTTTTCTTCGATCTCCTGTTGAGTTCATAGGTGTTCAGAATGGTTTGATCCCTATCCAGCTGAATTCCTGAGACCAGATGAAATCCAGGTCTCCTACTCTGCCATCTTGCTCTGCCCCCCCCAGGTTGGCTTAATTTAAGTAGCTTACTATTTCTAGGTATTTGTTTTGTATTATGTATTCATTTATTAAGAAATATTTATTGGACAAGCTATGATTTGGTAAGGCACTATGCACTTGACAAAGGAGATACAGATCTCATTCTCCAAGTTTAAGGCTAGAAGGAAGAATAAAGCTAACCCAAGTTATATAATGATTTGCTACACTTATTTCAAAAAGTGACACATGGTAGAAAACTTAAATTTATGTAAGTAGTATATTTTAAACTCCCTTTTATTTCCTGAGAAGCATGTAATATGATTGCATGATTCAGTAGGATTCCTTTCCATGTTTTAACAATGCTGGGGGCAAAAGGAGAAAAATTTGGCCTGGAATTGAGAAAAAAATGCACAAGGAACAGGGTTGGCTTGATAGAGAGGAGAAATGTGATTGGTAGGATTGGAGAACTCTTTCACTGAGACCTTCAGTTCTTTGCTTTTTCTTTTATAGGTGTGAGTGTTATGACTATTTGTTTGATATTGCTGTATCAATGAAGAAAGTCGGGCTGGATCCTACACAGCTTCCAGTTGGAGAAAATGGAATCGTGTAAGACAAATGAAAGTTTAATGATATACACAGACAAAGTTTATCTTGATTATGACTCCAAATGAAACTCGACTATTTTTAATGAATTGAACATTTCTGTGATACTATTAATTTGTCACTAAGTGCTGAAGATGACCACCCTGAATCTGTTTGGACATTGGACAATATTTGCTAATAATATATTCTTGTAATTTCAAATGACAATGCAGTGGAATAAAATATTTCATAATGAATTTTTTTTTAACGTTTACTTTTAAATCCTTAACAGCAAAATATTCTTTAAATTCCTTTCTTACATATACTACCAGAGAATTCCTCTTATTCTTTAAAGTTACTGATAATATAGACTTGATGAGAAAATTTCCATTTGTTATGAAATGAGCATTTTCTTATTTTAGTATTGGCATCGTAACATTTATGTGAAAAGTTAAAGCCAAATGTATCTCTCAATATTGATGTCAAAGCAATTTATAGATATCCCCTATACGGTGTAGGACTTCCCTATGATAAAACGTAAGGCACTCATTTATATTGGAATCGATTGTGAAGTTCCTATTAACTCCCACTCTCCTCGCCAAACCAGTGATATAATCAGAAAGTGCTTTCTTTAGGGTAGCCAAAAACAACATCACCTTGATCATAAAGGTTTCACTTGGTGAAGGCTCTTTTCAGTTGGGGGAGAAAAATCAATAAGGTACCATCTCCACAGTCTGAATCTCATACACCCCCTCTCAGTTTCCTGTCCTCTACCCTTTGAGTTCATTTACCCCAGCTCTTTCACGCCAGCTCCTGGATCGCACCCTTTGTCATTGTCTAGACCCCATTCCTGTCCTTGCTTCCTCCCTTATGAAGCCTAGATGACAGCCCCTACTCGCACCATTCCATGGCAAACATCCTAACCCCCTTGTACCGTGCTCCCTCCGTCCACTCACCTGGACAGCCCCCAGTCCTTGTGAAGCCACTTACTCGGCACCTGCACCCATGCATCAAGGCCTGATGGGGAAAAATTACACAACTCTGTTGACTGATCTCACTTCAGGTTTAGGACCACAGATCTCACTCAGGTGGGCACTCGATCCTGCCAAACAAACTTCCTATAATTCCTTAGTAAATTCATTTTCCCAACTTCGTGACTGTTTCTCCTCCCCTTATCTTTCATCAGATCTCCAACATTTTCCCCGCCCCCACCAGATGACAACCTCTCATACTTGAAGAGATAAAATAGATTCATTCCAAAGAGAACTAACTAACCTTTCCAGCTCACATTTCCACCAATCTTCCTGCTTACAGCCTTCTTTGCCACTTTCCTTGTACCGAGTTGGTTCTAAGACCAATTCTTACGCCTGGAATCCAATGCCCTCTGACCTCAAAGGTTTTGCTTCTGCAAGGATCCCCACATGGATGCCATTTTTCTCTTGTATTGGCAATTTTTTACTCTCTTAACTGGATCTTTTCTATTGGTATAAAAACATAGTAAAATGTCATCTATCTTAAAACACACACACAACAAAAGTTGTCCACTTTTCTGTCAACTCTTCTCTCACTTGTTCCTTGACCCACTCCCTCCAATCAGGCCACACCACTCCACTGAAACAGATTTACCAAGAGTAACAACCCCCACACCCGCAGCCTCCTTGAATGCTTCCTTTACTTCTTTGCTCTGAATGAAAACTGTCTCTCCTGGAGACACAGTTTCCCCTGAGGCTCTCCTCTCAAGTGGTGGCAGTTCTCACTTCCTCTACCCCTAGGTATGGGGTGAGTGAATTCCTTGAATATTAAATGTCTTTCCCTTTCTCTCATTCCGTTGTACTCAGCAAACTTTTGGTCACAGCTAATCCCAGGTCTTCTGACTCCACACCTGTACCTGTGTGCCTTAAGGTGGCTGAAGGGGAACACATAACCACGTTAAGGTCATTAAGGTTGAGTGGGCTTTTAATGCTGCCTGGGAATTTTACTTTCCTACCTCACCCATTCATTCCCTCACTCTCCTTGACAAGTGTCTCTTCAAACTTCAAACACCTCCTCCCTGCATGTTCACTCTTGGCTGATGACCCTGAGTGCTATTTTGTTGAAAGAATAGAAGCCATCATGAGAGAGCAGAGCATAATGTACAGAGTTATCGAATCACTATGTTGCACACGTGAGACTAATGAAACATTTGGCGTCAACTATACTTCAATTTAAAAAAAAATAATTAGGGGCGCCTGGGTGGCTCAGTCGTTAAGCGTCTGCCTTCGGCTCAGGTCATGATCCCAGGGTCCTAGGATTGAGCCCCGCATCGGGCTCCCTGCTCAGCGGGAGCCTGCTTCTCCCTCTCCCACTCCTCCTGCTTGTGTTCCCTTTCTCACTGTCTCTCTGTCAAAAAATAAATAAAATTTTTGAAAAATAAAAAAATTATAAAAAATAATTAAAAGAGCTTGCATGGGCTTGTACCTCTCTGCTGGCACTGATGAGCTGTCCATGCTTCCCACTAAGGCTAGCATCTTCACGTAAAGAGATCTCCACCCCCTTCTCATGCAGGGACAATATCCACGTCAGAATTTCCAGTTTCCTGAAGTCCTCCCCAACGCAGTTAATGGTAACGCCATCCTTCCGGTTGCTCCAGCTCATAATCTCGCTATCATGTTTGGTGGTTTCTTTGACAGGCTATACATCCAGCTAATCAGCAAATCCTATCAGCTTTCCATTCGAAGTACCCAGAATCTCTCAACTTCTCACCAGGTTCACTGTTAACCACCTTGGCCCAAGGGCCACCATTTCTCACCTAAACTATTGCAGTTGCCTCTTAACCAACTTCTCTACTTCAGCCTTTGCTCAGCACCCCACTTCTGTCCCCAGTAGTCTATTCTCAACACAGCAGCCTGCACAATCCTGTCAACATGGAAGTCAGCCAGTGTCACTCCTCTGCTCAAAACCCTGGCTTCCTGTCTCACAATGAAGTCTCCACACAGCCTCCCCCCGACATCCCCATTGCCTCATTCAATTTTCCTCCTCCCCACTTACTCTGCTCCAGCGACACTGGTATCCTAGGGAGTCTTTAAATTTTCCAGGTAATTTCTTTGGCAGGTGTTCTCCCCACCCTTAAATGCTCTTCCTCCAGACACCTGTATAGCTCATTCATGCCCTCCGCTCATTCAGGTCTTCAAATGTCACCTGTGTGGTTTTCCCTGACCATCCTCTTTTAATCACAACCCTGCCCTATTCCCCTCATCCCAAACTCCCTTCTTCCTTGCTTTAGTTTTAGTTGTAAAGCGCTTATAACCAACTAGCATGCTATTGTGAAAATTAGTAAGGGGGAACCTCACTAAAATAGTCAGGAGGTTTCCACAGGAGGAGCGATCACACCTGCCACTCAGTAGTCAATTGCAGACCCAACAGGGAAGAGATGGACTTGACCTTGCACGTAGATACTACTCTACTGCTCTAGCTGGAGGAGGACAAGCTTTCCTTATCCCCCCAGCAACAGCTCAGCCAATGAGAAGCCACCACACTTTGAACTCCCAGGTTA
Source organism: Callorhinus ursinus (assembly GCF_003265705.2). Classification (NCBI taxonomy): domain Eukaryota; kingdom Metazoa; phylum Chordata; class Mammalia; order Carnivora; family Otariidae; genus Callorhinus; species Callorhinus ursinus. The sequence continues at coordinate 14,721,537 of NW_027397083.1, forward strand.
CTCCAGTGGACTTTTAGTTCCTAACAGCCTTTCTAAATTACCCCTGTTCTTAAAGAAGCGTGCCTCTCCTTTGTTCCCCCTGCCCACGTGCGTATGGTTTTGCTGCAGCTTGTTTGTCCCAGATTGCAATTCTTTTTTACTCCCGAAATAACCTATCTGTTGCAGGTAAAATAATTGGCTGTTTTTACTTTTACAGTTAACACAGTGATTTAATTGTTCACCTTTCCCCACCCTCACCAGAATACAAACCCCATGAGGACAGGGATTTTCGTCTGTTTCGTGCACTGGTCCCTTGAGCATATCTAGTACAGAGTTGGTACTAAATAAATATTTGTTGAATAAAAGAGCAACATTTTGCCAAAACTAGTGATTAGTTCTCTGTATTTTGCATGAATTTACAGTAGCATTACTAGTGATTATTTCCTCCTTGAAACATTTTTCTCTAGGCTTCCATGACCCCAGACTCATGCCATTTTCTACTCACCTCACTGGCCATGTCTGCGGTTCTTTTCTTGAGTATTTCTCCTCTATCAGACCACAATGTTGGAGGGCCCCAGGGCTGTCCACCCTTAACCATGCTCTCCATCTTTACTTTTTTCCTGGGAAATCTCATTCAGTGCCACAGCTTTAAATATTATCTACATGCTGATGACTCAGTGTTCTATCTCCAGCCCAGACCTCCCCTTTACATTCCAGACTTGTCTCCACCTCCTACTCCTCACCCCTTGGATGTATAATAGGCATCTAAACACATCGTGGCCTAAAACAGTGCTATTGATTTTTCTTTTCCCTATAAGCCATCACCCTCCCCCTCCCCACCCCAAACATTTTCTGGAGGCTTATACTAAAGATCTCTTTAAGACAGACCTGTCTTGTTCACTACAACCAAGAAAAATGCCTGACACATTTTAACTATTTGTGTTCTGGGTTCTAGGTTCTATAGTTTTGGTTACTTCAGCTTAATTTCATTCTCTTCATTTTTAAAATGAAGCTAATGAATGAGATAAAGTACATAAAAGAACAAACCACAGAGCTTGACCTTTAGTAGGTATTCAATACTTCAATAAATATTAATTACCCTTCTTTCTATAAGTCCCATTGAATTCTCATAAGAGTGTTTTGAGGTAGGTATTTTCCCACTTTTTTTTTGGATGAGGAAATTGATAAGAATAATAACTATGTAGAATAATAAGAAAAAGTATGTAAATGTCTTACCTCAGTGCCTGAAACTATAAACACACCCAAGGCATTCAACTCAACCTATAAAATTTCTCTCCTGAACAGCCCTCACTTAGCTATCCTAGAGATAGTTGTAATGCAAGGAAGTCGTTGATGTCCTGCTGCACTGTAGCACCTCTCCCATTGTGTTTCTTACCCTTGGAAATGCAGAAAAGATTTGCAAAACCTGATTTAGAGGTGGAGAAATGGCTGCTGGAAGTCTGTATCACCCAGTTAATTTTTTTTTTTTTAAGATCCCTACAATGTGGATTGCTAGGAGCTGAGGTCCAAAAGTGAATACAAATACAGCTGTGGGAGGGCTTATTCTCAACGTCTGACACATGGGTGTTGAGTGAATATTTGTCCAGGGGGGCAACAGGCATTCTTCAAATGCCCTTGTGATTATTGTTCTCTCAATTATTCCTACTTCTTTAAATAAGGAGGGGAAACGTTGGTTACAAATGAAGAATTAAACTGGTAAGCGATCTAGATCAAACACTTTTATTTCATTAAGTGCAGGACATTCCATTCACTCTCAGATTGAATAAGGGATTAACATATTTTAGTCAAGAGTATATCATCTGCTTCTCAACTGATTTTAGAGCTGTTTTGTCTCACCCAGCTCTCTTTTGTGAGAAGTACCTCAAAATAATATAGTTCCCTGGAGAATGTCCCAAACAAGTAGAAAGGTAAAGTCATAACCTAGAGGAGAGTTTCATCTTGTATTCAATTTGCTCAAATACTTCCCCTTGGATGAAGAAAACGGGTATCTCATCAGCAATTCTAGTCAAGGTGGTCAGATATGGGGCTCACAATTGGTAGCACTTTTCGAAAAGCAATTAGAATTTGCCCTCTAAGTTTCTTTAAAACAGAAAGAGAATTTGGCTTTATTTCATTGATCTATAATCTGTAATCATCGAATCATCACATTTTGGATGATAATCACTAAAATAAGTATCCTCTTATGTGGTTGTAAGTTGTAAGAAGTGTTCATCTCTTACTCTGTCACAGTTTTTTTTAAGATTTTATTTATTTATTTGACAGAGAGAGACACAGTGAGAGAGGGAACACAGCAGGGGGAGTGGGAGAGGGAGAGGCAGACTCCCCGCTGAGCAGGGAGCCCAACAAGGGACTCAATCCCAGGGCTCTGGAATCATGACCTGAGCCGAAGTCAGACACTTAACTGACTGAGCCACCCAGACGCCCTGTCACAGTTCTAATTGTGTAATTTTGTTGTTAGAAAGTATATTTTCTGAAAATTAAATAAACTTGACTTAAAATGGAAATAGATAGTTTTCCTCCATTTACTGCTGTTAAATTACAAAAATTCAACCAAGAAAAATTTAAAGATCTAACTAACTGGCTTTATTAATCGATTCATGAATTGAACAGCGTCCCATTTAGCAAGTAGAGGGGAGCTCAGGAGTTGTATGAAAAAGTAGATTCATATAGGAAGAAGGAAAGGCAAGAAGCTATTTGCAAATGATGAGCACTGGTGTTATAGGCAACTAATGAATCATTGAACGCTACACCAAAAACTAATGATGTACTATATGCTGGCTAATTGAATTTAAAAAAAAAAAAAAAAAAGAAAGGATTGTTTCAGGCAAGATCACCTTTGTTTAGGGGGAAGGTCAGTGGGTCTTACCAGGTTGGGGAGGGTCCAAGTGACAGATTGCCTCATTGAGGCTGATCAGAACTGACTGACTAGTTAAGACTACATTTTTGGGGAGGTTAAAACTGAAATTAGGTTAGGTATTAAGCCTAGTTTGATGATTTGGCCTAAGTGACACCATTTGGTTTTGGGGCCTGTGGTTTTCTATTTAACACTGTCTCCTTGTTTAAAATTCTACACGTTTTTCATTATTAGACTTTTAGAAGACAGAGAATAAGCAAAGCAATTCTTATCATAAATACTATGTTAATTTCCTGTATGATTATTCTCAAACTTTCTCATTTACAACTAAAGGTTTTGAGGATAAAATGAATTTATTCATGTCATTAGAAAGGCCAAGTGCAATTTTAGTAATCATAGCAGTTTGTATTTTTAGGAGCCTAAGCACTATGGTAAGGACCTGTATTTTATTTTATTTTATTTTATTTTATTTTATTTTATTTTATTTTATTTTAATTCAACAAATTTTGATTTGTATAGATGAGTGAATTTATTATGGCATATTTTGAACTTTTCACTACCCTGAAAGAGAATCATCTTCTCCTGACACCAGTAAACATTTTTTTCTTTTCAGATTTTTATTTGAATTCTAGTTAGTGAACATACAGTGCAATATTGGTTTCAAGAGAAGAATTCACTGGTTCATCCCTTACGTGAAACACCCAGTACTCATCACAAGTACCCTCCTTAATACCCACACCCCATCTAGACCACCCCCACCCACCTCCCTCTATCAACCCTGTTTGTTCTCTATCTTTATGAGTTTCTTACGGTTTGTCCCCCTCCCTTTTTTTCTCCTTCCCCTATGTTCATCTGTTTCGTTTCTTAAATTCCACATATGAGTGAAATCATATGGTATTTGTCTTTCTCTGACTGACTTATTTCACTTAGCATAATACACTCTAGCTCATCCATGTTGTCGCAAATGGCAAGATTTCTTTCTTTTTGGTGGCTAATATATATATACCACATCTTCTTTATCCATCCATCAATTGATAAACATTTGGGCTCTTTCCATAGTTTGGCTATTGTTGATAATGCTGCTATAAACATTGGGGTGCATGTGCCCCTTTGAATCACTATTTTTGTATATTTTGGATAAATACCTAGTAGTGCAATTGCTGGGTCATAGGGTAGTTCTATTTTTAACTTTTTGAGGAACCTCCACACTGTTTTCGACAGTGGCTGCACCAGTTTGCATTCTCACCAACAGTGTAAGAGGGTTCCCCTTTCTCCACATCCTCACCAACATCTGTTGTTTTCTGTGTTGTTAATTTTAGCCATTCTGATAGATATGAAATGGTATCTCATCGTAGTTTTGATTTGTATTTCCTTGATGATTAGCAATGCTGAGCATCTTTTCCTGTACCTGTTAGCCATCTGGATGTCTTCTTTAGAAAAATGTTTATTCATATCTTATGCCCATTTCTTAACTGGGTTATTTGTTTTTCAAGTGTTGAGTTTGATAAGTTCTTTATAGATTTTGGATACTATCCCTTTATCGCATATGTCATTTGCAAATATCTTCTCCCATTCCCATTTTAGTTTTGTTGATTGTTTCTTCCTCTGTGCAGAAGCTTTTTATCTTGATGAAGTCCCAATAGTTCATTTTTCTTTTGTTTCCCTTTCCTTCGGTGATATGTCTAGGAAGAAGCTGCTGCAGCCGAGGTCAAACAGGTTTCTGCCTCTGTTCTCCTCTAGGATTTTGATGGATTTAGGTCTTTCATCCATTTTGAATTTGTTTTGTATACGGAAGGAAGTGGTCCAGATTCATTTTTTGCGCATTGCTGTTCAGTTTTCCCAACACCATTTGTTGAAGAGAATGTCTTTTTTTCTTTGGCTATTCTTTCCTGCTTTGTCGAAGATTAGTTGACCATAGTTATGGGTCCACTTCTGGATTCTCCATTGATCTAGGTGTCTGTTTTGGTGCCAGCACTGTATTGTGTTGATGATTATAGCTTTGTAATAGAGCTTGAAGTCTGGAATCATGATGCCGCCAGCGTTCCTTTCCTTTTTCCAGATTGCTTTGGCTATGCAGGGTCTTTTGTGTTTCTGTACAAATTTTAGGATTGTTCGTTCTAGCTCTGTGAAAAATGCTGGTGGTATTTTGACAGGGATTGCATTAAATGTGTAAATTGCTTTGGGTAGTATAGACATTTTAACAATGTTTGTCCTTCCAATCCATGAGCATGGAATATCTTTCCATTTCTTTGTGCCCTCTTCAATTTCTTTCATAAGTGTTCTATAGTTTTCAGAGTACAGATCCTTTACCTCTTTGGATAGGTTTATTCCTAGGTATTTTATTGTTTTTGGTACAATTGTAAATGGGAATGATACCTTGATTTCTCTTTCTGCTACTTCATTATGATGTATAGAAATGCAACAGATTTCTGTACATTGATTTTATATCCTGCAAGTTTGCTAAATTCATATACGAGTTCTAGCAATTTTTTGGTGGAGTCTTTTGGGTTTTCTATATAAAGTATCATGTCGTCTGCAAATAGTGAAAGTTTGACTTCTTACTTGTTGATTTGGATGCCTTTTATTTCTGTTGTCTGATTGCTGAAGCTCAGACTTCCAACACTGTGTTAAATAGTAATGGTGAGAGTCGACATCTTTGTCACGTTCCTGACTGTAGAGGAAAAGCTCTCAGTTTTTCCCCACTGAGGATGATAGTAGCTGTGGGTCTTTTGTATATGGCCTTTATGATGTTGAAGTATGTTCCATCCATCGCTACTTTGTTGAGGGTTTTTATCAAGAATGGATGCTGTGTTTTGTCAAATGCTTTTTCTGCATCTATTGAAAGGGTCATATGGTTCTTATCCTTTCTTTTATTAATGTGGTGTATCACACTGATTGATTTGCAAATATTGAACCACCCCTGCAGCTGAGTAATAAATCCCGCTTGATCATGGTGAATAATTCTTTTAATGTACTGTTGGATTTGATTTGCTAGTATCTTGTTGAGAATTTTTGCATCCATGTTCATAAGGGATATTGGCCCATAATTCTCCTTTTTTAGTGGGGTCTTTGGTTTTGGAATCAAGGTAATACTGGCCTTGTAGAATGAGTTTGGAAGTTTTCCTTCTGTTTTTATTTTTTGAAACAGTTTGAGGAGAATAGGTATTAACACTTTTTTTTATTATTATTATTATGTTATGTTAATCACCATACATTACATCATTAGTTTTTGATGTAGTGTTCCACGGTTCATTGTTTACGTATAACACCCAGTGCTCCGTGCAGAACGTGCCCTCCTTAATACCCATCACCAGGCTAACCCATCCCCCCACCCCCCCAGAACCCTCAGTTTGTTTTTCAGAGTCCATAGTCTCTCATGGTTTGTCTCCCCCTCCAATTTCTCCCCCTTCATTCTTCCCCTCCTGCTATCCAAATCAAAACCTCAATGAGATATCACCTCACACCAGTCAGAATGGCTAAAATTAACAAGTCAGGAAACGACAGATGTTGGCGGGGATGCGGACAAGGGGGAACCCTCCTACTGTTGGTGGGAATGCAAGCTGGTACAGCCACTCTGGAAAACAGTATGGAGGTTCCTCAAACAGTTGAAAATAGAGCTACCATACGATCCAGCAATTGCACTACTGGGTATTTACCCCAAAGATACAAATGTAGGGATCCGAAGGGGTACATGCACCCCAATGTTTATAGGGCTATGTCTACCATAGCCAAACTGTGGAAAGAGCCAAGATGTCCATCGACAGATGAATGGACAAAGAAGAGGTGGTACACACACACACACACACACACACACACACACACACACACACAATGGAATATTATGCAGCCATCAAAAGGAATGAAGTCTTGCCATTTGCAATGATGTGGATAGAACTGGAGGGTGTTATGCTGAGCAAAATAAGTCAATCAGAGAAAGATGTATCATATGACCTCATTCATATGAGGAATTCTTAATCTCAGGAAACAAACTGAGGGTTGCTGGAATGGTGGGGGGGTGGGAGGGATGGGGTGTGGCTGGGTGATAGACACTGGGGAGGGTATGTGCTATGATGAGCGCTGTGAATTGTGTAAGACTGTTGAATCACAGACCTGTACCTCTGAAACAAATAATACATTATATGTTAAAAAAAAAAAGCTATTAACTCTTCTTTAAATGTCTGGGAGAGGGGTGCCTGGGTGGCTCAGTCAGTTAAGCCTCTGACTCCTGATTTTGGCTCAGGTCATGATCTCAGGATCGTGGGTTTGAGCCCTTATATTGGGCTTTGAGCCCCAAGTTGGACTCCATGCTCCACACAGGGTCTGCTCGAGATTCTTTCTCTCCCTCTCCTGCCCCTCCCCCTCCTCTCTCTCTCAAATAAATTAAAAAAATATATAAATATCTGGTAGAATTCCCCTGGGAAGCCATCTGGCCCTGGATTTGTGTTTCTTAGGGGATTTTTGATTACTGATTCAATTTCTTTGCTGGTTATGGGTCTGTTCAAATTTTCTGTTTCTTCCTGTTCCAGTTTTGGTGGTTTGTATGTTTCTAGGAATTTGTCCATTTTCTTCCAGATTGCCCAGTTTGTTGGCATATATAGTAAGGGCCTTTAAATACATTATATCCAGTTTTTATAGTAACTCTTGAAGGTATTATTACCCCTCATTTTACAGATGAAGAAAATAAAATTCAGAGGTTAAATGACCCAAATAAAAAATTTACCAAGCTCATTCAGTAAGCCCTCTGCACTTTCCACATTAACTAACTTTATCTTTTCAATGTAATATAAATTACTCTTATGGGTATAGAGTTTGCCTCTTAAAGCATATGTGGCTTCTGAGATAGGCATTAGGGACTTAGGAATCTAAGAACTTTTAATATGTTCACAACGAAACATCTTTGGCTTTACTGACCTAATACTTTCCAAAATTTCTTTGGGGACCATTTATTGATGATGCATTGAGTTTCCATTTATTATTCAACTGTGTGATTAATTTTTATCCCTTTAAATATAAATATAGTATTCTATTCCTTCCATTAGTTTACTCAGTCTTTTACTAAGTACCTTTTACTTTCCTACTTGTTATCATTTTTATCTCGAGAAGGGCCACATCTTTGCAAACAAAACTAAGGAATCATTTTCTTGATGTACAGTAGAGCTACATCTTAGGTTTGAAAGTTAATGAATGAAGTGAAAATTTCCAATAGTCAAAATTACCTTAAAAATTCTTTCAATCACCCATAAAGTATAATATTATATATGTGACTTGTGAATTTAGCTTAGTTTTTTTTTTTCATTCTTTCAATAGTAAGTATTTACATATGGCCCTCAATCATACCTATTCCCATCTTGAGGATATGGACCTAGTAATCAACAACCATTCATCTACTATTTAAGTAATGTGTCTTAAAATCACTCAAAAAATTTTTTCCATTGGTTTCACAAATGTTCATTGTTGCTTTCAAGTTTCATTGCATCCATCACTTTTAATATAAGAAAAAAGGATATTGCCCTGATATACAACCCCTTTAAGTTAACTTGAACATGATGTAATACCACTGTAACTGTAACTCACTAGCTAGCTAAGATTCCTTCTCTTTCCTTAGGTGTGAATGAACTATTCAGTTAATAAACTTTTCTTTCCCAGGCTCTAAATATAAAAAGATATGTGTGTGTGTGTGTGTGTGTGTGTGTGTGTGTGTGTGTGTGTGTGTAATCTTATGCTCATTTTGGGTTCCATTATTTTATAAAAACTGGGTAAAAAACAAAGTATCCTATCCCAAGGAAATAGAGTATATTAGTGTAATAAGTTCTCCCTGGAAGTACACAGTTCTGTTGGTGTCCAGTGTAAGGCTCTCCCAGTTGAAGCACTGAATGGCCATCTGTCGACTTATCTGTTTGATATAAATGAACTAAAAGACACCACAAGAAGGATACAGCAAAGGAAGGAAATAGACATCCCCAGGGCACCAAATGTTCCTGCCCAGCACTGGGTGGGAAATCTTGATCCTTCAAATGCTATGGCTGAAAACGTAGAATAGTAAGTAGATGTCAATAGATGTTGAATGAATGACTCTTGGCTCCCTGCCCCATAACTGTGAAAGCAGATAGGAATTAGGAATAAAATGAAATATCTGCCTCACCTCCTCCTCCCAATTCCACCAGAAGAGAAATGAGCCTAGGAAGCATGAATGCCATTTTAGCTTTTATATTATGAACATAATTGGTCATGGTAGTTAATGGATAGGACTGGGAAAGTCTTAAATCTCTGCTTGGGACAGCACTGGAAGGGGGAGTTACGGGTAAACAAATCAGTCATATATTACATCACCAAAAAAGAGATTAGAAAGAATAGGGTTCTAAAATCTTGAGGCAATAAAGCTTATCTAATATATCCTTATTGAAATGTCTTCAGTTTTTATGAGCCTTCCCATTAGCAAACTAGGAGTCACTTTGTTCATTAACTCTGTTTAATCACAGTAATTACATAAGATCTTGTAGTTTAGCAGACACTTCCACTCTCCCAGTCATCTTCTCAACAGCCCTGTGGTTGCACTGTTACCGCCACCCGCCCCCACATAGAAGCTTCTGGGGACCTACCACTCTGTCCTGCTGATTCCCATAGCCCTGTGCCCACACATAGCAGAAAATCAAAAAGGCTTGTTTTTACTTTTTCTTTTTCTTTTCTAAGATTTGTGTATTTATTTTAGAGATTGGGAGAAAGAGAGAGCAGAGGGGAGGGGCAGAGAAAGAGAGAATCCTCAAGCGAGCCCAATGCTGGGCTTCATCCCAAGACCCCGAGATCGTGACCTGAGCTGAAACCGAAAGTCAGCCACTCAACCGACTGAGCCACCCGGGGGCCCCCAAAAGGCTTGTTTTTAATGTAAACCTCGACATTACAAGTGAAAACATAGGTTTCAAAAGGTTAACTTGCCCAGTATCTGTGAGTGGCAGGGGTGAGAATTTGTCCTAAGCCTTTGTTCATCCAACCTGGATGAACAAATATCTCTCAGCAAATACAGCTATATGCATTTGATTTATACATTTTTTAATTGCTTAAGACTTAAAATGCACATAGGGACATTTTTAGGTTGACATCTGTTTTTGTTCCTTATATCAATTTCAGGTATATTCTTTCTGATATTTTAGTAAAACTGCATGCATATTTTAACAATATTCATAGAGGTGATTAACATCACAATATTAGAATATTAGGATGTTATTAAAGAAACAATTATATTCTTTCGCTACAATTCCTAATAATAAACTTACACTAACTAGTAAGTCTGCGCATTTCTGCTCTTCCTACTTTGTTCCAGTGTTTTTTTCACGGATATGAGGATCCTGATAACCTCTGTCTCGTGTAACTTAGAAACGTGTTGATTCTGTTTTAAATTCAAACTTCTAAGGGCTCTGCACCTAAGGGACACTTTCCAATGGCACTTTCAAAGCTATTCGTTTTAGTTTTACAGGATGTCAGATCGAATTCTGCCCTTTAAATTCTCTTCACAGCAATTACTGAAGTTAATTTAATCACATGGCATCTCTAACTGGTGATCTTATCACACAATGGAATGAATGAACTCATTCCAATCTACGTTCATCAATATAGCAATCACTGTGTGCTTTTTATAGAAATTCTCTGAAAAAGACTCCTTTCCTCCATTCTCCTAAATTTCAGAATCTCCTGTCATCTTCTCTTTTGCCTCTTTTTATCCAGAAAGCAAAATTGAACTCTTACAGCGCATTGCCGGTTTCCCTCCCCAGCCAAGAATGACTGTTAAAAACCTCGCTCTGTTGTGAAAGCTGGCTGCTGTGAAGGATATTACTTTTGCCCCGGGTGACTTCCTAAGAATTACCTTTTTGCATTTACAATGATTCTGACTCACCACGCTTACAAATAAGTGTGATTTTTAACCCAGGCCTTAACTACTTCTAGCTGTTAATCTTCAATCATTCAATGCCATTCACATGTTCTTCAGGCATTTTTCCTATTTACTTAAGAAACAAACCACCACCTGCAGTCCCAATATGAAATGAAAACTTGACCCTTACACCAAATCCACAACACACCAAAATATGTATTATGACTTCGACTCTTTCGTAATGCTTTCACACCCTGAGAATGAGGCTTTCCTGCATGTTCTCCTTTTCTTTAGTTTCTTCTGCCCATCCATTATCAATAAAGGAGATTTATTCTGTTGCTTTATTCCCCCCTATGCCCCCCTACAGCCTTTTTGGGAGGCACTTTTCTTGTTTCTCTTCTTTTTTATTCCTTGAACATATATCTTTTATTCTACTCCTTTCATCTTCTGCCTTGACTTATAACTGACACTTATATTCTCAGCCTTTGTGCTAGCTAGCACTTTTAATATTTTACATTGACCTTGAGCAGAATCACTTCCCTTCCATTGTTTGGCTAACATTTCCTAAGGATCTTCTAACTAACTTCAGCTACTCTTCTCTTATACTCAGTACCTCCTCAGGACTCAGGTTGTGGTTTGCAGGGAGTGGTAAGCTGTTGGAGTCTGCCCTGTTCTCCTCATTCATTGGTCCCAAGTCCACCCTGCCTGTTACCCCATGGAGTTCTGGAACAACAGTCAGTCCCCAAGTCCTACCTGCAGGCGTCAGCCCCTGACCCAGGCCTGGCTGGTTGTGGTACACCATTCTCCTGCCCAGAGGGAGCGTTCCAAGTTTGAGTCTCTGGACTCAAGGAGAGCTGCTGTGAAGCCATCTTTCCTGCCACACGGAGGAAATCTGTCTCTAGTTGAAGAGAATGAAACCAACACACAAAGAGAAGCATAAAAAGCAGATACGAAAATAGAGGTCCAACAGAAATATTACTACTCATTACTCACACCTGAATAGTGAGTTTCAGTATCTGGATTTACCTCCAGTCTTTTGAGTCAGAAGGGATGAACAAATATCTTTTTTTTTTCAAACTTCAGTTGTTTCGAGATGGGTTCTTTCATAACAGAATCTCAACTGATATCATGTCTGACTAAGAGCAGAAGCTACGCAATCGTGTGAGATGAAAGGCCAATTCACATGAATGTTGAGGAGATGCAGGCTTCTGTGCTCGTGACTTCATAAAGAATTGGCAAACAGAGAAAGGCTGTTCGTGTCCCGGTGTAGCTTGGAAGTTGGGTTGGTTCATGCACAGTTTTTCTCCATACGTTGTTTTAAAGCAACCAGGGCAAGCTCTCACAACTAATGGGAATGTTTTAGAAATACATGAAAACCTTGGGGAAAAGCTGAAAAACCTGCAGAAGTTCATTCTTGAATGCAAAGAAAAAAAGGTGGCGGGGTGGGGGGAGCTGGTTAGAGTGGGGCTGGTTTAATGATCTCACAAGCTGTCAGTGTTTTCACTTTGTTGCGTTGGCTGGGGCAGGTGTGCATGAAGACCCAAGAAATTTCCCTCAACATAAAACAATGGATTCATGAGGGAGGCTTCAGACGGGATCAGATTTTAAATTTGATGAAAACAGAGTCTTCTAGAAGCAAATGTCTCATAAGAACTACATCTTAAAGGAATTCTAGGGAAATAAATGGTTAACTAATGTTGATGCTCAGTGTGAACACTGAAGAGAGCTAACCGTGCTAGCATTTTTATTAATGGTATTATTTTTATTTGTGCTCTGGTGTCATGGTCCCACAAACATGATAACATGTTTGGTGGTCTGCCTCAGGCTTGTCGGTCCCATATGCCATATATATAATATACACACCTACACTCATTCTGAAAAGGATTGAGGACCATATAAAAATTTACATAATAAGATGAAAGGGGAGAAAAAGGAAGAAATACAAATATTAACATTTAAGGGTAAAGTTAAGGCTAAAACAAAATGAATGTTTAAAGCCCAGTATTGGTGGATATACTGTTCAGATTTTGTGAAAAATCAGGCGGCATTCCATAACAATTCAGTTAATTAATATTACCATTCATCTCGTACTGCCCAGCTGGCTATGTTGGTTTAGATTGAAAAATAAGAACATACACTTGGTAGAACCTAAATATTTTTACCCATTTGGTTATCAAGAGATGTGGTAGACTTTTAGATCCATAAGTATGGGGGTTTTATCTAGCTTTCCATTTTGGAGCTTGAGGATCCTGGTAAGTAACAGGCACTCAATAAATATTTGTCAAATGAGTGTATATTTTTTTAAAAAGACATGAGGCGCCTGGGTGGCTCAGTCGGTTAAGCATCTGCCTTGGGCTTAGGTCATGATCCCAGGGTCCTCAGATCGAGCCCCACATCAGGCTCTCTGCTCAGCAGGGAGTCTGCTTCTCCCTCTGCCTGCAGCTACCCCTGCTTGTGCTCTCTCTCTCTCTGTCAAATAAATGAATAAAATCTTTTTAAAAAAGGACATTATATATCCTTAGGTCTTGAATTATTTCTTAATTTAATTCCATGTTTATTTGTTGATTGAGTAGGTTTTCAATTTAAATTCATGTTTGCAAGGAACATATACATTTAACATGATAAAAAATATTCAAAATGTACAAAAGTGTATATCCTTGGTGTATTTCTTCCTCTCACTCTGTTCTCCTGGTTGTCTACTTCCTCTCTTTGGAGGCAACCAGTTAACCAAGGTCTTGTGCATCCCGCCACAGACAGCTACGCAAATATGAGAATATGTCTACATACATTTGTGTTGGACACAGGGATCGCTTTCCGTGGAAGGACTTGTTGCCCCAGCTCCTAGGAGTGCTGTCCACAGACAGCCTTTAGCTGTCAACCCCATTCAGAGATTGTCTCTGCTATAGAGCTACTCACCCAAAGCCTTGAACTTCCCAGGGCAGTCCACATCAAATGACTGAGGACAAAAGCCATTTCAGCCTGATACTGGACATTTCTGCTGGGCCAATTTAATTACCGAATTCTTTCTCCATGGGGTCAGCTGAGGCCATCAGGCCTGCATTACAGCTTGACTTATCCCTCTGTTTAACCCTGCTTCTGCACCCCACTTTCCACAGGTAGTTTTGCTAATAGTCCTGGTTTCTGAAGACACAGGAGGTTTCCAGGATGCTTGATTTTCAGTGCTACAATCAATATGTCCCAGGAAAACCAGAATAAATTGGTCACTCTCTCTGTATGTGTTGATCCCCAGGACACTACCAAATGAACACCCTGTATACTAAACTCAGTCTCTAGGTCTGCTTCCTGGGCTACTCAGCCTGTGAGAGCAGCAAGAGAGGTCTGAGAAAGCAGCTGAAGCTCGTCAGCAAGCCAGCATCGACACTGGGGACCCTGTCTAGCAGTAGGTGGAGCCAACAGTCCCTGGCACAAGGGGATGGTCCTACTGTGAAAATCTTCACCGATGGTAGCGTGGGATAATAGACCAAGGAAGAGAAAACACAAGTATACACAGTTTTGCAGGTTTTTGAAAATTATGGATGTGGTAGTCACTATAAGGACAGTGGGATTGGATGGCTCCTGTGACCATGGCTCTGGTAAAGGATAACTGAAGGCTGACAGTGATTAACAGACAATTGGAAGCCAACAGTGACAGGTAGAAGCCCCCTTGGCAGCTAAGAGATCCTCATCTCCTACAGTAGAAGAACTCAGAAAGCTGAAAAATAGGCTCAGGTTTTAATTATCAGAGTATCTGAGATGCAAAACATGTTCAACTCCCAACTCAGGCAATCTGCCATCACAAGGTCAAGGTTCTTGTCAGGAAAGGACAGACCTGGGCATATTGGATAGGAAATCAGCATTGATGTCCCTGAAAATCTTAATTCCCAGATTCTCTGAGCCTGCAAAAGTCAACTTCGCTTCCTATGAAGAGCTAGCACTCCTGCTTGCCTCTCCTTCTCAAGACAGTATCCCCCAAGATCTGCTCCCACCTCCCCTCCTGGCCGTGAGACACATAACTGGGATTAAGTTGTAGAATAATCCAGGCAAGGTTGTGCTAGACCCCATACGAGAGGAAAGGGACCCTAAGGAAGCCGCAACACCCAGCTACAGACATAGGCAGGGGCCAGGGGAGTGCTGTGGGAATGAATTCTAAGGATGTAAGGCTGAGACATAAAGCTGGTTATAAGAGAGTTAATTTATTTTCCTTGGCAAAGGGGGATATATCCAAGCACTCAGTAACTGTTAGACACAGAGTCTGAGGTGACATTGACAGCTGGAGACCCAAAGTGTCCTCATGACCCTCTGTTAGAGTGAGGTCAGAGGGAGTCAAGTTATAAATGGACTGTTGACCAAGTTCTGGCTCACTGAGGGCCCACAGGGTCCATGGACCCACCTACTGGTCATTTCCAAATGTATAATTGGAATAGATACAGTTGGTAGTGGTACAACCCCCACATTGGATCCTTGGCCTGTGAGGTAAAATCTATCAATCATAGTACAGAAGGTCAAGTAGAAGTCTTTGAAACTGCCACCTACTCCTGTCCTGCCCCCAGCCAAGATACCCAATAAAAACCAAATTCATATCCTTGGAGGGAGAACAGAAATCAATGCTTCCTTAAAGGATCTAAAAGAGGCAGAGGTGGAGATCCCCCATTTTATCTCCATTTACCTCACCAGTTTGGGCCCTTGTAAAAATTAGGCAGATCTCTTGGAGGATGATAATAGATTATCACAAACCCAACTGCAGTTGCCATACCAGATATAGCATCTTTGCTAGAGAGGATTAACATGGCCTCGGATACTATGGAGTCATTGATGTCTCTATCAGAAAAGAGCATCAGAAAGAGTTTGCCTTCATGTGCAATGGGCAATAGAGCTTTCCTCAGGGCTGTGTTAGCTCTCACTCCCACAATATAGTCCAAAGAGATTTTGACTTTCTGTATATTTTACAGAACATGTTATTGATCCACTGCTTTGATGACATTATGCTAAATGAGCTGAAGGAGCAAGAAGTAGCTAGTAGTAGCTAGATGGGAGATAAACTAGATCCTGGGGCTTGACACATGAGGGGAAAATTTAAAGGTCCAATAGTTAGGGGCATGCTAGGATACCTCATTCAAAGTGAAAGACAAATTATTACATCTTGTACTTCCCACTAAAAAGAAGGAGGCACAATGCCTTGTAGATTCCTTTGGGTTCTAGAGGCAACATATTCCATACATGGAAATACTGTTCCAGTCTATATACTGAGTGTCTTGGAAGGCCACCAGCTTTGAGTGGGACCCAGAGCAGGAAAGAATTCTGCAGCAGCTCTAGGTTGTGGTTCAGGCAGCCCTGGTGCTTGGGCCACATGACCCAGAAGACCCTATGGTATTGAGAATCTGTGGTGGAAAAGATGTCATGGATAGTTTATGGCATGTCTCATTATGAGAGTCACAGTTCAAGTCCTGGGTTTCTGCAGTGGAAAATTATTTGCCTTTTGAAAAACTTTATTGTGCTCCTGGGCCTTTGTAGAGATGTACAATTTATCTATAAGACACTGATGGTGATGGTTAATTTTATGTGTCAACTTGGCCAGGCTATGGTGCCCAGATGTCTGACCAAACATCAGTCTAGATGTTTCTCTGAAGGCATTTCTTTTAGAAGTGATTAACATTTAAATCAGTAGACTCTGCTTTGAGTAAAGCAGATTACCCTCCCTAATATGAGTGGGTCTCATCCAATCAGTTGAAGGCTTTAAAGGAAAAAATTGTGGTGCTCTGAGGAGTAAAAAATATTGCTTCCAGATTGCTTTCAGTCTCAAGATTGCAATATTCTTTCCTTGTGTTGCAAGGCTGCTGGCCCATTCTGCAGATTTTGGACTTGCCAGCCCACAGTCATATGAACCACATTCCTTAAAATAAATCTCTCTCTCCATATGTGTGTGTGTGTATTTATATATATATATATGTGTGTGTGTATGTATATATATATGTGTATATATATATATATATATATATGGTGTGTGAGTGGGTGTGTGTAAAACATATACAATATATAACCAATGTTTCTCTCCTATTGGTTCTGTTTCTCTGGAGAACCCTGAGTAGTATATCACATGACCATGCATCCAGAACACCCATCATCCATCATCGTGCTGGGTTTTTCAGATCCACCAAGTTGTAGTGCAGACAGGCCCAGCCACAATTCATAAGACAACAATGAACACCTGAGGTCAAGCATGGACTAGGTCAGAGGTCACAAGATAACTGCCATAGCAGATAGCTCAGCCTTTTGTGCCATGTATTATTGTTACATGAGAACTTCTGCCTTGTGCTCACACCCATGTTCACGTGGTGGATTCCTTACAGCCAACTGACAGAGAAGGAAAAAGCCTGAGCTTGCTTTATGCATGGGTCAACTCAGCATATGGACAAAAGCCAAAAATGACCAGCAGCTGCACTCTATTCCCACCCAGGGGTGGCCTTGAAAGACAGTGGTGAGGCAAAAATTCTTCCATTTGACAGAGTATCCAGTGATAAATTTGTCACCTATTTTGCAGGGACAAAAGAAGTGGCCCAGGATTAGAATATATACAGACTCATCAGCAGTGGCAAATGGCCTGACTGGCTGATCAGGTGCCTGGAAGAAGGAAGACGGGAAAATTGGGATCAAATTGGTCAGGGATGAAAACATGAGGGTAAATGCATGATAGCAGGCATGAAGTGTGCAGATTTTTGGATCATGTGGTAATGCCCACCAGAAGCACATAATATAGAAGAAGCATGAAACAAGTGGACAGGATGACTCAGCCAGTAGATATCATCCAGCCTCTAAGTCTCTCTCTCTCTCTCTCTGATTATACCTCCCACAAATTTTTTGATTAATTATTTAAGAAAGAACAAATCCTCAGTGGACCACACCCCTAGTAACTAAGGCCAGCCACCAACTTTGGCATTCACAGCCAAATTTTATGGGAATATTTGAAGACTCACAGCAGGAAGAGGTAACCAAGGGACAGATCTGGAGGCTCTGATAGGATCATGACTCTTCATTGTTGTGAGGTCATTATTCTTCCATGCCTAGACTTGACCTGGACTTAAGTTTCCCTGGGCATTCAATACTAGGATGCATTTACCCAATGAGTGTGGTGATATTGTTACCTTCAAATGAGCTACTGGTTGCTTCGGATCCAGTGATCCTTCTTCATCCATGCCTACTTAGCAAGGACTCCACCCAGTAGCTGCACTGTCATCCTCCCAAAGGAGCTCACATTGTTGGAAGGAACCAGCCTTCTATTCTCCCTACAGAAAGTCTATATAGCTGCCTTCAATGCGAAAACATGAGAGCCCAACTGGTGTGGCTACCCTAGCAAATTGTCAATTATTCTACTAAACTCCTACTACCATTTCATTAGCAATGGCAGGGCAGCGTGGTAAATATCCAAAAGGTAGCTGGAAATATGGGTCTAGACTTTGGAAAAAGAGTATCTGAAGATGTCAGCAGATCAGTGACTCACCCATTCATTCATTCATTTCACAATATTTATTGAACACCTACTATATGTCAGGCACTCTGCAAGATGCTTGAGATTTCCAGTAATAGGACAGATCTGGTCTCTGTTGTCCTGGTACTTAGAATTTGGTGAGATCATAGAAGGATTAATTGAAGCCATGAGTATAGATGATCTTTCCAAAGGTGAGGAGAAAGATTGAGCTTCGGGGGCACATTCTAGAGTCTAAAAGAGAGAAAATAAACCAACGAAGGAAAGAGAGAAAGAGGAAGTAGGTGGCAACCAGAAGAGCATAGCATTCAGTTTAAAATGTGAGAGTTTCAAAAGGAAAAGAGAAGGCAGAAAAGTCAAGAGTAAGATTAAGAAAAAAAAACATAGCATGATATTGTTAAGAACATGGACTTAACTTCAGAAAAATAAACTTTGAGTCCAGTTACTGTAGATGTGACTTTGGCAGGGATTAAAATGCCTCCTTTAAGGGCTATATAAGTGAGATCATGTATGAAAAGTGTCCATACTGCTTAATAAATAGAAGTTTGGTTTTTTATTTTGATTTTTTTGACACCTATGAATTGGCAAAAAGGAGAATCAGTGCATTCTAAAAAATTTCCTTGAAGTCCTTAAACTTTAAAATCCAACAGACTCTTCATAAAACCTTCCAGTGTCTGTATCTCAGACCAACAGTCCTCCACTACACACCCCTCTGATAAGATGTAGGAAGAAGGGCAATACAGGGGACATTTGTGATAATAATTTAGGGCCACCATTTGGTACCCAGATGCCTCAACCCTTTAGCTTAGAGGATGTGGTCAGTCACACCGCTGGAAATTGAAGCAAAGTCTATATCCAGCCTCTCACAACTCAGAACTTGGGGCTGAATTGGACTCTATCTCACACAGCCTGTGTGGCACATGAATAAATCCAGCATGAGACTCACCCCAAATTAGAAGACTACAAAATATTTTTCTCTTGTCCTTACTTGGACCTTGGAGGCAGGAATAGTATCAGAGAACCATTAAAAGAAATAGCAGGGCAACCATGGAAAGCACTGACAAACACAGATCCAAAAGGTGAGATGGCCCAGCTTGGGGAAGACTGAAAAGTGAAAGCCTGGTGTTGGAGGCTTAAGGAGAAGACCTTGAGAAGCATGGATAGAACACTCAAGAAATTTGGTAGTACAAAAACAGACACAGGGAGTTCTGGCTGTGCTGCTGTCAACTTCAGCCCAAGCTTAGAACAATTACTTAAGTCCTGTTTGATGAGTTGGTTTCTCAAACAAGCAATTTGTCTCAGCTATTTCCCAGGACCTGACTTTCTCATGTTCCATAAGCAGAGAGGATCATAATTCCTACTGAGATGTCAGTGGAGAAGACTCTACCTTCCAGTATGCCCAGTCTGCAGAAAATGATGTTGCCCAGAAGGTTGCACTGTCCTTATTCCAACTGGGGAAGGATCATTCTTTCTATGCCTTTGCTTAGGCAAACAAAATAATCACTAAAAGTCCCATTCCCTATAGTGACACCAGGTTTTATGTCAGCTCCCACTCTGGAATTCAGGTAGAACGGCATCTTTGTCATCTCCAGATTTGGCTTTGCAAATCACTGATGGGCTATGGGTTAACTCTATGGTCAGATCATCTTCTCAAAGAAGACCTGGTCAGTGATGGAGGATGAAGACTATAGTTGGCTGAAAATTCCTAAGACCTCCCTCCCATCCCAAATCTATTCCAGAGCATTTTCTTCTGAATTCCAGTTGGTCCTAACTCTGACCCTAATGAACTGGGGGAGACTAGACCTTCCATTTCTGTCCTCATTTACTGAAGTGGCTCTACCAGCCCATGTTCACATGGCTAGATTTACCACCAGGCCTACATTTGACCTGCTGTGTGTGCATCTGTGCCAGAATGTTCACCCCAGTAGTTAGAAAGTATGAGGAACAAGTGTTTATAGTGATGTCTGGCTGGGAGATTTTAAAGCCCCCTAAAGCTTAAGGTCCAAATTTTATGTTAATCTACATATTAGCCTCATGGCCATACAAAGAAATTTTAAGTCCTTGCCAGGGCTTCCTTCTGAGTACAGCCAATGACCTGCTATAGGTCATTGGCTGACATGGGACAGTCCAGCCTATCACAGTGATAAAATGAGATGTTTCTACAGATTTCCATTGTTGGATTTAAATTTAAATAAAAAAAAACTGACAATAGGTTGCTGGATGGTGAGGATAGGAATAAAACAAAGCATTACATTTTTATTTTTATTCATTCATTCATTTGACATGTATTTGTTGAGCATTTGCTATGTGCTGGATATGGTGCTAAGTGCTGGAAATGCAGTGTGAGCAACACCAGTCAGGCTCCTGCCCTCAGAGAGCTGGAAGAAATTAGGCAAATCATCTTACAAGTTAATAGAAAAGTTTAATGCTACAAAAGAGAGCTATGGGGTACTATGAGAATGTATGAGAAAGAAGTCTGACCTGCTTTTGGTGGGACTGATGGTGGAGTTAGGGCATTTCTTAAAGTTTAATTGCCAAGAATACAGAGGCCATTAATAGCCAATCCCACTTGGTAGCCTTGGGAAAGTCTTAGTTATGGCGTCCTTCCTCTAGTCTTCTCAGGCTGTCCCTGTTTCTTTCTGGGTGGAAAGAGAAGACTATAAAGTATCCACACAGATTTAGGGGGTACATTTGGATAAATTAGTAATCCAATTAAAGAACATGATTTCTTGATTTACTAAACTCAAGGTTGACTATGCTAGTTGCTACTTTCTAAATGAAAACCTATCAGGTAGAATCACAAGACACTGATCATATTCAATCTTTTTGAAACATAATTGCAGCAAATTCCTATGGTTTGGACTAACTCTATAAAGACTTCAGATAAAGAAATTTAAAGTGCTGACATTAGAGAACAGGGCTGACCTTAAACCACATGATGAGAAATGGTGCGAAATGGTATTTTTGCAATACGAGGTTCAGGGAAACTCTGCAATAACAAAAAGGTGTAAAAGACCACTAGACTGGGTCAGGAGACTTTGGTTCTAACTCCAGTAACACCACAATACTTCCTCTGAGACTTTGCATAAGTAGCTTTCTGTCTCTGAAGCAATATTCACTATCTGTGAAATTAGGGGCTTGACCTATAATGTTTAAGGTTCCATCCTTCAAGACTCTTTTCTACTCCTTGCTATTATAAGACAGCAAGACTTACAGTAACAAATTTTTATAATCCCCAGCTCAGAGTACAACTGTCTCTCATTTCCTATGCCTCCTTCTATGGACACATGCAGACATGCAGACAATATGGCCCGTATCTGTCTGTCCATCACGTGTGCCTCCATGTGGGTCAAGAAAGGAATGGATTCACCTTTCTTGGTCAGATGATTCGTGAGTTAAGAACTCAGATTTGGATCCAAGTTAGCTCGCCATAGCCTTTTAATACCTGTGTGACCTGGGTAGCTTATTTCAGCTCTCAGAGACTCTATTTGCCCACCTGTAAAATGGGGATGACAATCATCATGTCTCAGAGTTTTCATGTGTCTGGAATATAATAAATTGGGGTAGATAACTTTGTGGTCATGTGCTAAGATGCTGGACTTCTACACCTGGGTTTGAATCCCATGTCTACCACTTATCAGCCCTGTGTCCTTGGTCATCTTACTTAACTTGCTCTGAACTTCACTTCCCAATCTGCAAAATGGACATGATAATCACAGTGGTGTGCATCAGATGCAATAATCCATGTAAGCTCATAAAACAGCCCCTGGCTCTTGTTAGAACTCAAGAAAAGTTAGCGATTTTTATTAATAGGTGGTAGATAATACTTTTTATATCGGAGTCCACATTATACATCAAAATGCAAACACTGAGCAGGAAACCATTATTGAGAACATCATCCAAGGAATCAGAAAAATAACTGACCTAACTACGAGCTAAAGCAAACACAAATTAATGACCCAGCATTTTGCTTTTCACCCTTGATGAAAACAGAGACACTATTGCTCAGCCCTTCGAAGCAAATTCCAAAGGAATCAGACAGGAAATGCTTGCTGAAGCCCAGCTGGGCTGGTGGCATGCCTCATTTGCACTCTGCTAACTGGCATGTCCACGGGCCAGCAGGCAGATCCCTCGCATCTCCTGGCAGAAGGGCAAGTGGTAACCACGTAGGACTTAGGCCGGCTGTGAGTGAGGTCATGATTCAGGGCTTTGACTCTGTCAAACAGTGCTGACAAAGACACACTGTTTTCCCTGACAGGACAGAATCATATTACTGCACACACAAGTACCTCACACCTGGGAAAGATGAAATTACACTGAGCTTAATCCTCTGAAACCAGCTCAACGAGAAGTCACTTAAACATTTAGGTTAGGAGTTGTCTCCTGACAAAGAAAATATTGCGAGGCCACTGGGCAGTTTTCACTAATTAGAAGGGCCTGGATTTGTCAGTTGAAATAATTTTTGATCCTTTATTCTCTTTATTAATTATACCTTGAGAGGTCTAAACACAGTCTCTTTTAAATGGACACTTGGGTCTTCTGCACTCGTCCGTACTAAGGGAAGAAATCTGTCCTTCGGTGGTTACATAAGCCTAAGAAAGCAGAGCACATTGATACCAGATATTTCACTAAAAATAGATATACAGGCTCATCCCTTTCAGCAAAACTGAGCTTTGCTTCGATTAGGGCCAGTGATGATTATTTACATGCTAGAAAGCGTTCGTGAATATAAACCCAGGGTTGTAACCCAAACTGTGGCTAGACAGAAGTTTCACAATCTTTTCCTCTGGATTTAAGTCACAGAAAGCCAACATTTGGAAGGGTGTTTAAACAGAAATCTTCCAATGAGCTCCGCGGCACACCTTCGCCCAGACACCCGATTTCTCCCACCTGCCTGTCCTGCAGGAAGGCTGATGACCTGACATCACGCGAAGGGGTAGACCGATGCGGTTCCTCCCCAGGCCACCTTCAGCCTGCAGCTCCAGCTCATGGTGGTCAAGCTCCTCCTTCTTCGCCCTCTTATGGGAAGATAATTTAGTTTGGAGTTTTTTGGGAAATTAAATCCATGGAACATCTATCAGTTGATCTTTCTACCAAATGCAAAACAATGCAATGGTGTGTGTGGTTGGGGGGAGGTGGCCAACCAACATTTTAAAACTTAGCAATTAAGAATCAGATAATACAAGTCAAAATATAAAAATAAAAAATAGGAAACACATGGCAAAAAAACAGAAGACACCAAACTTATACAATAAAAAATAGATCTTCATAATCCCTCTCTCCCCAGCTGCCCCATTTCCTTCCCAAGAGGCACCCAGGGTTATCAGCTACTTTCAATTCTTCCAGAAGTGTTAATGCATATTCGAGTCTATATACACTCATTTCCTGAAACATACATGCACAGACAAATGGCAAAAACCTAACCCAATATTCTGTGCCTTGCCTTCTCCACTATATCTGGGAGATTCTGCCACATCGATAGGTATAGGACAGACTTGTTCTTTCTAAAGACAGCAAAGAATTCTATGGTATGGTTGCACCATAATGGACTTCCAGTTTCTTAGTGAACAAGATTTAGTTTTTTTCCCAATCTTCTGCTATCACAATGTGACATGTCCTTATTTGCACAACACCATATCCGTGCATGAATATACTTGCAGAATAAATTCCTAGGAGTGAAATTGTTAGGTGAAAAAATCTGTACATGCGTAGTTTTGAGAGACGCTGCCCAATTACCCTCATAAAGATTGTGCCAATTTATCCTCCTACCAACAATGTATGAAAGTGGCTCTTTCCCAAACCCTGGCCGGGCCAGTGTGTAACCAAACCTCTTGATCTTTGCCAAATCAGCAGTGACAATTATATCTTACTCCTGCTTGCCTTTGCATTTCTCTTTTAAGAAGGCAGAGTGCCTTCACAAATGTTTAGATGCCTTTGCTTTAAACTGTTCATGTCCTTTGTCTCTTGATTTGTTGGTCTTTTTTCTCTTACTTTTAATTTTTAAAATTTTTTTTATTTTTAAGATTTTTATTTATTTTTATGTTTAAGTAATGTCCACACCCAATGTGGGGCTTGAACCTACATCCCCGAGATCAAGAGTCACATGCTCCACTGACTGAGCCAGCCGGGCGCCCCTTCCCTTATTTTTTTAAATTGACATGTACCGGGGTGCCTGGGTGGCTCAGTCGTTAAGCGTCTGCCTTCGGCTCAGGTCATGATCCCAGGGTCCTGGGATCGAGCCCTGCATCGGGCTCCCTGCTCCACAGGAAGCCTGCTTCTCTCTCTCCCACTCCCCCTGCTTGTGTTCCCTCTCTCCCTTTTATTTAAAAAAATAAAATAAAATAAATTGCATTAGTTTCAGGTGTACAACATAATGATCTGAAATGTGTATAGATTGCGAAATGGCCACCACAATAAGTCTAGGTAATATTCGTCACCACACGGAGTTCCCTTTTTGATTTGTAAACACACTTAGTACATTGAGCAAAAGGACCATGCTGTGCAGTGCAAATATTTCATCCTCCTGTGTTGTTTGACTTTTGACTCGGTGTCATTTCCTTCCACGCACATTAAGAATTTTTGTTCTGCATTATCCAGTGAATCAAGCTATTCTTTTGTGGTTTGGGAAGGGTAGAAGTGGAGGGAGGCCACCAACATTCAACGGACCAAAGTCAAAACCGATCAAAAGCCAAATTCCCCAAAATGACCCACACGTTTATGTTTTCCCTGCTTCCCTTTCAAGTCCCCTCTCTATAAATCCTCCCCGGTACATTAAATTATCTTCCAGCCCTGTAAACTATCTACATCTCCCAAAACAAATCATCTTATCAGCTTGGTTTTTTTTTATTTTTTTATTGTTATGTTAATCACCGTACATTACATCATTAGTTTTTGATGTAGTGTGCCATGATTCATTGTTTGTGCATAACACCCAGTGCTCCATGCAGAATGTGCCCTCTTTAATACCCATCACCAGGCTAACTCATCCCCCCACCCTCCTCCCCTCTAGAACCCTCAATTTGCTTTTCAGAGTCCATCGTCTCTCATGGTTCGTCTCCCCCTCCGACTTACTCCCCTTCATTCTTCCCCTCCTGCTATCTTCTTCTTTTTCTTTTTTCTTAACATATGTTGCAGCTTGTTTGTTTTATACAGATGACGGCATAGGCTCTTCTTTCTACTTTGGAACATATTTCTTAAACCTGTGCTCCGAATTCGTCTGTTGGGCAAAGTCCTGTTTGATACAAAGCAATTCAAATATCATCTCCTCTGTGATGCCTGTTTCATCTTACCTGTGCATAGTTAGTGATGTAGCATTTTCTTTATTTTTAAAAAAATTTTTTATTATGTTATGTTAGTCACCATACAGTACATGATATAGCATTTTCTATGAACCCCTCTGGTTCTGACCTTAAAAACGCCAGCGTCCACACTCTTGAGCCAGGCTGTCTGGGTTCAAATTGTGCCTCGACTACTTATTTGCCGTGTGACTGACCTTAAGCAAATTCCTTATCTGTAAAGTGGGGCTGATAATAATACCTCATAGGATTTCTTTGGGAATTAAGTGGGTTAATATTTGCCAAACTGTTAAATAGCACCTGTGTTGAGAACAGTCCCTGACGCACAGAAAATGCTTATTAAATAAAAACGTATTGAACCCGTTGCCTCTCTAAGCAATAGATAGTAAGCTTCCAGAAGGCAGCTCTGCACTAATTTATCTGCTTTCCTGTCTATCTTCCTTTCTCGACTGTGAACATCTTGAAGGAAAGGGCCGGGTACTATGCTTTACTCGACAAAGTCCTTCCACGCGCGATTGCTGTGGGAACGGTTGAAGAAAGAAGTGGAGTAAAACCAAGCAAGATCCTTGGGAACGTTTCTTGTAAAGGTTTAAGTCCGTGGAAGAATATGGACAATTCAAAAGGATCCCAAGAAGGGGAAGTGACCCCCATATGGGTCCACTCGAGCCTCGTAAGTCCTAGGCAGCTCTCATCAAACATATTACTATATATTCACACCCATCACAATTTGGGGGCAAAAACATTTGAAAGGCATTTTCTAAATTGGCTTTCAGAATTCTTTTCTACGGGTAACTTCTTTGATTCACACTCATTATGGTTTCTCAGTAATCGTTGGGTACCCGGGAGAAATTTTAAGTCAAAAAATCCAATCCGCGCATTGTTTTTCGTTGTAATGAGATCCTTATGAATATCAAATTTAATAGTCGATGAAGTTGACATATGCTGTAATTTGTAGCGATGTCAGTAAACATTTTAAGATTCAGATTTCACAATTTCCAGAGTTTGGAAGCATAACGTTTCTTTCTTTTTTCCCCCAGGTCTCAGATATTTTAATTAGCTCTTGAAATGTTCTTGCGCCTAGCCCGAGGCACCATGTCTATCTGCTTAATGCGCAGAACAGCCCGGCTAGCTCAAAGTCCTAGAGGCAAGTGCAATCAAGCTTTATGCTGAATATGGCAAACGTATTTTCTGTGTTGAAGCCAAGTATTTATGTGGAGGATTAGTTGGATACATCCTTCCTAAGGGAACCAGCTGTTTTTGTAAGTAAATGTCTCTTGCAGAAAGAACAAAAAAACCTATTTCGATTGGGAGGTGGGGCTGGAGGGGAGACATCACTCTTCTCCTCATCTGCCAGCGGCGTCATAGGCCCTCATTTCAGCTCAAAGTCTATTAACACTCAACACCAGATACAAGATCCAGGATCAAAACTACTATTTTCTGTCACAAGCCAGTTCTCACACCTTTTCCAGAACGAATGTCCCAGACTCTTTGGCACATACCTTAGACTCTTTTCTTTTTCACCCACCGAGGTCTCCCTTGTGCCACATGACACATATCACCAACCTTTGGACTGGCTGAAAGGGCTTATCCTTGAATGATGAACAAGAAAAGGTAAAAATAGACTGAGCTGAAAAACATCACTTAACCTGAACCAGGTGGTGGGAAAAGAATGCTAGAAGGGAATATCCAGCTGGATATGAACATCACTTTTGGCAGGCAGGGATACAAACGCCCCATTAGAAAGGAAGAAGGATTGGTGTTTTGCACAACCCTGGGGGCGTTGCAACATTCACATGTGGAGTTGTGCAATCTTGTGGGCCTGACAGCAATGATTACATGCCTCTCATTTCCAGGGAAATGAGAAGCAAAATGGTCCAGGAGAAGAGAGAGCATATCCTAGCAATTTGCCTATATGCTACAAGAATTCCAAAACAGCCAATTGACTTCATGCCCAACTCTTGCTACACCTAAGATTTGCATAACCCCATCCTGGGGAGGTCTGGGGGGAAAACCAAGATTCCACCCCTGAACCCACGCCAAGCCTTCAATGACTAGAGACTGGGAAAACAGCCTTTTTTTTTTTTTTTTTTTCAATTTTAATCTAGTTTCTCTTTCCCAAGAACTTTTAAAGGACAAACATGTTCTGTTCTGCAGCCCTAGAACTCACTATTCATGGGTAAGTCATTACCTGTGAGGATTCATGAAGGTTATTGGAAGCTGAGCTTTACAGTAAATGGAGTGTAATTTACACAATAAAATGCAGTCCCTTGCTTAATTACCTACCTCACCTTTTGGGAGTTTTAACTTGTTTCTCAGGTCAAGGTTTTTACTTAGGGCCATAACTATGGAGTTGACATGGCTATGAAACACTTTTGAACCCCTCCAAATAAGACTTCTTGACTACACCTAAAGAGTAACTCGCCAAAAACAATGAATGGTGTTTCACAATCTGAGTGGGTGTACTTCATCTAACTAACGTGTAAACAAAGGAGTGGTGAATTACCAGCTCAATCCTGGCGGGGGGGGGGGGGGGGGGGGGGGGTGCTTGCGAGCAAGCTCAGCTGCTGGAAATTAAGGGCAACTTCGCTCACATCCTGTGACACTGCAGGATGTAGGCACAGCAAGGTGGCTGGGTCTGGACCAAGGGGAGGACAAAAGCCTCCTTTCTCTCTCTGGAGCTCACCCATGTCCAGAAGGATGTGATGCCAAGAGGTGCGACTCCAGAGCTGATTCTGAATCCTCCCATGTAGTTTTTATTCCAGCCTTTTGTTTTGTTTTGTTTTCTCTTTAAAACCACCAAAGAATGATAGGTAGTCCCAGGGAGGAAAGGATCAACGTTGCACTTTCATCTTGTCCTCTGGTTAATGTCAGGGTGAGAGCCCAGGAGGCCAGCAAGACTTAAGGGAGCAGAACCACCCAGACCCAACCAGACAAAGGAAAACAGAAACCTTGGAAGCAGAAAAATAACATTTGAAGGTACTAATAGAATCACTATAACAATAGCGATTCACACGTCTGTAGCGCACCCTCGCCCACACTTGCTTAAACAGGGACCTCAGACCCTAGCAAATGTTGCCCACCTTTGAAGGGGTTCCTGGAGTCTCCAGCTGATTTTCCTCCGGCATTTGTTTTCCGTTCCATTCGAAGATTCGCAGGTCTTCTGGAGCTCCTCGTGAAAACAGCTCCTTCTGCCTCTCCGGCATCCCTTCTCTCTCAAAGAATTCAGACAGGACTCCCAAGGGGTCACACTGGTCCATGTGGGAACGGAGATCTCAGACAGACATGATGCTCTTCTCTGCCTTTCCTTACCCCTTCTTCTCCCCCAGCCCTCCCTCCACTCATGTCAACATATCAGAGTGAACCCCAAAAATCTGCATTTCAGTGAGTCTCCACAGAGGCTAGAGATGACCTTCTGAGAAGCAACACTTGTGTTCATTAAAAGGCAGGACAGTCTGGTGGCTAAAGATGAGTCAATCATACCTAGATCTGAATACAGGCTCTACTACTTCACCCTTCAGCAAGTGACTTAATCTCTTTGTGACCCAGTGTCCTCAGTTATCAAATGGAGCTAATAATAGGACTTAGCTCATAGGGTTGTGGTTAGAATTCCACAAGATCATTCATTTATGTATTCCTTGTATAAATACTTTATTGAGGGCCTGTACTGTTCCAAGCACTGTTCTAGATACTAAGGATACAGCACAGAAAAAAATCCCTAAAACCTCTGTCCTCGTGAAGCTTAACTCTAGTTGGGGACACAAACTGTAAGCAGGAAAATAATATCATGTTGGGTGGTGATAATTCAAGAGAGCACAGAGCCTGATTAGGGTATGGAGAGTGACGGGGGCTACCTGAGATAGGGTAGTCAGGAAAGGCCTCTCTGAGGAGGTAGCATATGAACAAAGATCAGAAGGTAAAATATTTAGCATAGATCAGGCATAGAGTACTCAATAGATGGGACCATTCACAATATTACTTTCCAGGTTCTTATCCTCGAGAATCTCATAGACTATGTGCCCGGAAGTGTGACAGGTAATTTTTTATTTTTAAAACTACATCTCTAAACAACATTAAAAACGTGTCAGCTCATTTCACAAACAAAAGCACTCGTATTTTAATTATTCTATTTTATTGGTTCTTAGTCTCCCACCCCTGGTCGCCTTTCTACTGGGTGCCAGAGCAAGGTCCAGAACTGGATGTCTTGACCACTGGTCCACACTACCTAACAAAAGTCTGTCAGTGCCTGAGATGGGTAGCAATACACTTTCCAGAACGGAGCCACTGTTGGCTTTTGTGGAATCTGGACTAAAGACGAGGAAAGAAGGGATGGGGAAGGGAGTGAAGGACATTTAGGAGACAGCTCTGTCAGTTACTCAGGAGCATAACTCTGTTGGTGGTGGGTAAGCCAGCATGGATGGTGTCACTGCAGTATTATCTCAAATTACTCGGGAAACTTTGAAACCTCGTATTGCAGGCTTTTCCAAAGTGTGTTCCTGGAAATATTTTTCTATGGAGTTCCATGTTCAAAATCTTTGGCAAACAGTGCAGACTAAATTTTTCCCCTGGAGATTCACAAGGCATAGTAACAGTGGACTAAAGGACTGGAGAAGGACTGTGGTAAAGAAATTTTTCTTTTTTTTAAATTTTATTTATTTATTTGACACACACACAGAGAGAGAGAGAGAGCGTGCACACGTGGTGGGGGGGGGCAGCAGAGGGAAAGGGAGAAGCAGGCTCCCCGCTGAGCAGGGAGCCCGATGAGGGGCTCAACCCCAGGACCCTGGGATCATGGCCTGAGCTGAAACCAGATGCTCAACCAACTGAGCCACCCAGGCGGCCCTGTGGTAAAGAAATTTCAACTGACCTAAAATTCTCTGGCCACAGAACCCCTTTCTTTCTCATTAAACTGTACTGTTCAAAATGCTAATATAAAGTAAGGGCAGTGAATTTTAAACAACTCCTCCCAACTTGCCCTTCTAAAATCTTAGAAAGAGCACAAGAGTAGGCAATCAATAAATATGGGGTGAGTGACTCCATATATAGGGGCCATGATAGGTGACGCTGTATCAAATACACATGCAACTTACATTCAAACTTATGTACACAAAGGAGTGCTCTTGCTTCAATATCACAGTGACACTTGATACTATAGAAAGGCTTTGGAACTCCTTTTGTGGGGGATCCATTTTCAGAATTTAAAAATTCGGAGGTGGAAAATAATCTTAAAGAGCATTCAAAGCCACCAGTTCTGAACCATGTTGTCAAGACATTGTGAAATTTGTTAGAAGTAATTTTTAAAACCCAATGATAGTATTATAGATTGTGAATGATGTTTCAAAAACCAAACTGGAACGGTGCCAAGGTTATTCCTACCATCTTACCCCACTTTTACTGCATTGCATTCCAGTATTCTTTTCTGAGTGGGAGAAGGGATGGAGTTACAGCCAGCCTGCTGGGAATTGCCCATAATTGTAGCTTCTCTTACTGGCACCCAGGGACACACCTGTGGGAGTGTGTCATGCACATAAATCTTATCTGTTATCTTATGGCAGAAGCTGAAAAAATGCTGAACTAACACAAACCCCACACTTTATATACAAGAACATGGAGGCCTAGAGAGGCAGAAAACATGCCTAGACCATTCAGTCAGGAGAAAAATCTATAGAACGAAGAGCTAGGTGTTCTATCTTCTAGCCCTGGACAACTTGGTCTCTTTGGAAGAAGTTGTTTCATGTCGGGTTCCTTAGAAGGAGAGCCTGAGATGGGAAATACAGTGTTAGAGATTTATTGATTTATGTTATGTGTTCTGTAACATAAATATCTTGTTCATTCAATCCCCGTGAAATGCTTCTGTGTCACCCAATAAATGGCCCAGTATTCCAGTGTGGAATATGCTACATCCTAAACCCAAAGAGGCCAGCAAGCACTATGACCCTTTCTTTGTTGTATAAGGTACAAAACACAAAAACTTGACCTTTGCCTTAGATAGGATAATCCAACGTGGATTTGATATTATATCCAAATCATTGGATCCCTAAAAACTTCACCAGTGTAGCAAGTCCCTGAATTCTCGAAGCACACCTATCTTGCCAAGCTATCCAAAGAATTTGTCACCGCTCATCAGGTTTGCTTAATATGATGTTGTCAATATAGTGGACAAAGGTGATGTTCTGCATAATCATCAGATGGTCTACAACACTTTGGGCTGCACTGGGACAGAGAGGAGGAAGATGAATGTGCTCTTAAGGTAAAACTGTGAATGGGTATTGCTGTTCATCACATATACATGTCAACTGCTTCTGATCCTCCTTTCTGATGGGTATTTAAAACCACATATTTGCCAGGTAATAGTTGAATACCATACACATGAGGATGTGTTAATCTGCTCTAGTGAAAAACAGCTGAAGTTGGGGGTATTCTCAGTTTTCAGCAGTACACAGTTATACCCCATGATTCAGTTTTTCAAGGGTCAGACTAGTAAATTCAATGAGGATATAAGGGGAACTACCACCCCTACATCCTTTATGTCTTTGAAGGTGGCAGCAATCTGCCTTTCCCCCTACGAGGCAGAGTGTCTGGATATACAAAATTCACCAAAGGGTATAGTTTTCGGAGACTAACACATGGCCTTTCCTACTACAATTGCTTTTACTCTACAGGTCAAAGAACGAGTATAAATATTCTGCAAATTGCTAAGAATGTCCATTCCGTTTATACATTTGGAGCTGGGGAAATGACCACTGGGTGGATTCATGGACTCAGTTTATCAACTGTGAGATAAACCTGGGTCAGGGCTCAACTTATTACCTGGCCTGCATATGTCTCTACTCTAAAAGGGGTCCTGATGACACTTCGGGTTCTCTAGTATCAGGATCACCTCTGAACTTGTATCCAACACACTTGAAAGAACTGGATATTTCCCTTTCCCCAGTGTATAATTACCTGTGTAAAAACCTACAGGTCTTTGGGGCGCCTGGGTGGCTCAGTCGATTAAGCGTCTGCCTTCGGCTCAGGTCATGATCCCAAGGTCCTGGGATCGGGCCCCGAGCTTCTCCCTCTCCCTCTGCCTGCCCGTCCCCCTGCTTATGTTCTGTCTCTCTGTCTCTCTGTCTCTCTCTCTCTCTGACAAATCAATAAAATCTTTAAAAAAAAAAAAAAAAGACCTACAGGTCTTTTTGGAGAAGTACCTGGTGAATAGCTGCTTCCACACCTTCTCACATGGGGACCCCAACCCCTTTTGCAGTCAGTGGGTTCTGGATCTGAGAATTGACTGAAGTCTGCAGCCTGGGCAAGAAATCCTGGTTTTCTTTTGGAAGGTTTGACCCTAGGCTTCTGTTCATCCATTCTTGATCTCTTTCAACTTCATGTGTTAAGTAAATGTTCTTATTGGCTATAATCTAGCTTGGCTCTAGGGACAACATGACCTATTAGCCACCTTCACAGATAGTTGTCTACCTGTGATAGATACCTCCCTGGGCGCCATTCCAATGTTGCTGCCCATTACAGGAATTACATTGACCCTGGCTTCTGATAGTTAAGTGTTACCATCTGGCCTCTGCTTTTCTGGGACACCATTATTAAATCATTGCTACTAGGGAGCCTGGTTCTAGCCTCTACAGAGCTTCTCAATAGTACTGGTACCTTCCCCCAGCTCCTCCCAATGCATTCCTTTTCATGTTGGTAAATGGAGGAACAAAGTCAACTTTGGGATTTTCAGTCCCATGTAGATGACCTAGTCTAGCATGCTTAGTTGTCTGAGAATTTTCTTCTCTTCCCCACAGTCTACCGGGCAGTCTGGCCTCTCTATCTCATTTAATGCAATCTACCACTTATTCTAAGATACTAACAACTCCCACAGCTGTATCTTAGACATGTCTCCTGAGACCCTTAACCCATATTAACATTCCCTTATGCTCCCACCTCCCAGCATCCTTGTGACCCACTCCTAGGCACACCCACCCAATTCCTGCTCGTACACAGTAACCAGTTCTTGAACCCTCTTTGGCATACAACTCCTCTCCTTTCTTTGCAGGCTTGGCACTTCCGGTGGCATTATGCTGAGATTCGACCCTAATTATAGGTCTGGAGGCCAGGAGGGAGCAGGTGGTAGATGATCTTAAGAAGGGCCAGTATTACTCTATAAGGCACTAGCCTCATTTGGGGCTCAGTATTACCTTCAAAAAAAAAAAAAGGAAGGGGGAATCTATCTTCTGACAAGGGGACGTGGGGCCATTTATGCATGCCAAGGGGGTTCAAGGTTGTCCAGTGCATGTCCCCAGATATCTGTATTCCAAGTCTTAGGGTTCTACTCTTTTCCTATCAGGGTCCCGTCTTTGGCATAGGACATTCACCTAAACTCTGAATTCCACCTGCTTTGAAGTCCTGCTGTCCTTACAGTTAAGTTCTGCGCTTCCTCTTCAGCTCCACCTGCCCTCTGGCTGCAAAAGGCTCTCAGCTTTGAATCGCTGACTTATATTTAATCCTTGCATTTCTTCTCTTCAGTGAATCAATGGCACTTAGCACCAGTCCTCTAACTCTGCAATCTCAGATTCACTCTTTGCTTCATACCTCTCCGATGCCAGAGACATTGTACTGACTAATGCAGCCCCCAGCTCACCGTGTGGAATTCTTAGCCCCTGGTAGCTAGAGCATGTCAGAGACTATCAATACTCATGCCGACTGCCAGGGAGGTTTTTTGCTCTCATCCAGTCAGTGAGTGATTCACTTCTAGGTCCCCATTTTTAGAGTCTATTTCCTATGACCATTATTGGTACCGACAGTCCTAAGTAGACCTCCCTGAGAGCAGAGCTTAAGGTGGGGATTCCCATGAAAGTAATTTATTGAAAAAATGCTCTCAGGAGAAAAGAAATGAGGGAAGCAGAGTAGGAGAAGAGAAAAAGCCAGGTATGGATGTGGTCTCAGCTAAAGACTAGCATGTGTCTGGTCCCACAGAAAGTTCTGGAGCACAAACTGCACCATATGGTTGGGTCTCCCTTGAGGCAAGGATGTCAGCCTATCGTATTTCCATGTCAGTCATTGCCTACTGGCTGTCTCTAGGGGACGAGGGGGTGTCTAACCTACGGGCTTGGCTACTCTTGTTCACAGAGAATGCTCTGAGGCAGGGGCAGTTGTTGGATATTAGCAGCATTGCTCACGGCACCTGGGAGACGGGCGCACCAGGCGGGTGAAGGGGAATTAGACAAGACCAACAGTTTCCACTACACATAACTTCTGTAATAACTCCTAGTCTTCTGAGAGAAGACTTGATATTAGCAGACAGCCAAAAAGTTATTTGCCTCCAACTTGGTAAATAAGCCTAGTAAGCAATATATAGTGTTGTGGGCTAAAAAAACAACAAGTAAAAATTTTTTAAAAGTGATAATAATGCTTTCTGTGAGGAATTTCCTCTTTCCTCCGTGCCTTTTAATGACTTCGCATGCACATCCCGTAAGGGAGTTCCGGATATTATTTTATCAAGTAGTGTTATTATCAGCTCAAGTCTCTAAGTGATGATTCATGTTGGCAACACTCACTTTGAGGCATAAGCTCAGGAATGTGTGGATAAAAATCAGGTTCATCTCATTAGATAAAAATAGATCATAAAAAATGAACAATTTATACTAGAATAAATTTAAATGGCCAAAACAGACTTTAAATGGTGTTCAGCTACCCTCGAGATTAAAGCAAGGGGCTCTCTTTCCTCTGCCTATCATGTTTGCAAAAATATTAGTGAGGAGGAAGCGAGAAAGGCAGTCTTCAAGTATTTGGGGTGGACACGGGAATGGGTATCGACTTTTGGGAACATAATTTGGCAATATGTTTCAAAACTGTGAAAAAATTGGTATCTCCCTCAACCCAATAAGTTCACTTCCAAGAATTGACTACAAGGAAATAATCAGGGATCCCAACAAAGCTATGTGTTCACAGGTACTCATCTAGTATTATTTTATGTCAGTGAAAAATTGAAATCTTAAATGTTAAAAAATTATAAAATGAATATATAAATGCTGGAACATTCTGACGATGGAATACTGTGCTTTAGGTTTACCTAGGTGTGGATTCCAGTTCCAATTCTGTCTTTCCCTAACTTTATAACCCTGGGTGAGTCAACTAACATTAATTAATTTTCTTAAAATGGAAAAATTATCATAGTTCCTATCTCAAAGAGTTGCTATGTGCAGTACTTAGAACAGGGCCCAGCTCATAGCAGTGCTATTATTATTGTTTAGGAGATACAACATAAAGATATGTTAATGCTTATATAAGTATTTATATATAATATATTAACTAATTGAAAAAGTAGGATACAAAATATCCCTCTGATGTGGTGCCAATTTTTTATGATTAACCATATCCATGGGCCAAAGACTGGAAAAAGTAAACTGTTAAACCATAAACATTTTGTGCTTAGGACTCCTTTATGCTCTTGGAAATTAGTGAGGATCACAGACAGCTTTTGTTCATGCGAGTTATAATTATAGATAGTTGTTATATTCAAAATTAACATTAGAAAATGGAAAAGCATAGTTCTGCACAAGCACAGGAACTGTGAGAGTAAGGATATCATCATGCATTATGGACCTTCTGGAAAACTCCACTGTACACTCATGAGAGAGTAAGAATAAACCAAACAAATAATGGTTTGGAATTATTATGAAAAGAATTTGGACTCTGTGGCACACTTTGAGAATGTTACACTAAACCATTAACTATGAGTATAAATCATTTATATATTTTTCTTTGTCTTCTGTATTTTTCAACCTCTCTACAATAAGCATATATGAATTTATAATTACAAAATGTAGAACAATTTTAAAATATATTTATTATAGTCATGCCACATGAACACACATTCAGTTGGATCCGAGTTTCTTCTACCTAAATGGGTGTGCTGCATTTTCCAGAGCTCAGAGATGATTCTTTGAGATGTCCGAGAATGCATGAACTAGTCACTGCTTCTATGCGTTGACTTTATTTGGGTGCTTTTCATAGACAGACAATCACCTAAAGAAAATGCTTTAGACAATGTCCACAATAGCCAAACTACGGAAAGAGCCTAGATGTCCGTCAACAGATGAGTGGATAAAGAAGATGTGGTATATATATATATATATATGTGTATATATATATATATATATATATATATATACACACACACACAATTGAATATTATGCAGCCATCAAAAAAAAGAAATCTTGCCATTTGCAATGATGTGGATGAAACTAGAGCGTATTATGCTAAGCAAAATAAGTCAACCAGAGAAAGACAAGTATCATATGATCTCACTGATATGAGGAATTTGAGAAACAAGACAGAGGATCATAGGTTAAGGGAGGGAAAAATGAAATAAGACGAAACCAGAGAGGGAGACAAACCATAAGAGACTTTTAATCTCAGGAAACAAACTGAGGGTTGCTGGAGTGAAGGAGGGTGGGAGGGATGGGGTGGCTGGGTGATGGACATTGGGGAGGGTATGTGCTAAGGTGAGCGCTGTGAATTGTGTAAGACTGATGAATCACAGACCTGTACCCCTGAAACAAATAATACATTATATGTTAATAAAAAAATTAAAATAAAATAAATAAAAATTTTTTAAAAAGCTACAAAAAAACCAAAATGCTTTTAGAAACTCCTCCGTAGACGGAGGCCTGGCTAATGGCTAGTTTTTTACTGACACGCTTATGCACAGAGTAGGGCTCTTGCTCCTCGTAAACAGTTTCTTGAAGGGCTGTGTCTTATTCATTTTTGTGTCCCCAGTGCCTGGCACTTAGCAGAGGCTCGGTAAATACTTGTTCCATTAATTTTGTTGATTCTCCACTCCCCCCACCCCACACCATTGACTAATCATATACATTGAAGTGAGAGGCAACTCTTACAGCACAAAGAACAAAGTCTGGGAATCAGAACAGAATTCTAGTCCTGGCTCCACCACTTTCAAGATCTCTACACTTCAGGGAATTACTCAGCCTCTGTGAGTGTAAAAGGTCACACGAGAGTTGGCGGGGCTAGGCAGTTGTCTGGGTCTTGATAAAGAACAAAGTCTATTGATCCTGGGGGTTCCATAGTGCTGTTATGTTCAACTCGGAGCTGCAATCCTTAGTGGTCCCTGAAGGGGGCAGTGGGGAACCTGTCCTGGAACATAGCTGAGAACCTACCATGTCCTTCTGGGGCAGGCACACACCAGGGCAGGCTAATGAGAGGGGGCTTTTGTCTAAAGTACTCCGAGGTGGAGAAGACCCTGAGATGGCCTTGCAGGACAACAGGAGGGGCTAAAGAAGGCAGCCCCCATGCAGCTGGAACATCTGCATCTGAGGAATTCTGGCAGAGGCTGGCCTTTGGGGTCCGGTTTCCCTCACACCCTCCTCTCTGGAGCATGGCCATCCCAAGGCTTTCTACCTCCAGCCAGGGAAAATGACCACAACACTAAAAACCTAATGATAAAGAGTGGCCGAACAACCAGACCTAAAGGCCAAGGAAGGGAAAAGGCGGAATGAGGAAGAGAGTAGATGGGTTCAAGGGTTCCAGGACCCATGGGGGCTATATGATTAAGAGACTGCCCAGAAAACGGTGGTTCCCTAAGGCACCAGGAGAGAAGCCCTTCAACAGGTGGCTCAGTCAGAATCCATTCCAGATTTCAATCCAAAGGTGGACTCTGAGGGACAGCTTCAGGCCAAAGGAGAGAAGAGTTTTATATGTCCTTCTGGATTCACCATTAGTTATCAGTGAAATACTTTGGGTTCCGGGCTATGCCTTCCTGCCCTTCCGATGTTAAGAGCAAAGTCAGGACTATTGGTAAAGATGGCTAACTGTCCTCATGGAAGGGATATTTCCTTTTCTCCTTCTTCCTAAGCAATAGACTCCCCGCCACGTTTCAGTTGAACATGCAGCTACCTTGAATAAAGACTATATTTCCCAGCCTCCCTTGAAGATAAGCTTGACCATGAGACTAAGTTCTGGCCCAAAGGATGGATGCAGAAGCAAGTGTGCAACTACCATGAAATGTTCTTTAAGGTAGAGGGTGTGTCCTCCTCCTTCCAACTGGCTTAGAATGCAGATGTCATGGCTGGGGCTAGAGCAGCTATGTCTAGGCCATGAGGTAGGATCTTCATGTTGAAGGTAACAGAGCAATAACCCAGAATTCTTGGTCTTTGAAGACTGTGGAGTTGCCACACTAGCTGACAATGCATACCACAAAAGGGAAATAAATTTCTACCTCTTACTTCAGGTCTTTTGTTACTCACAGTCAAGTCTAATCTTAACTGATACAAGGGGCTCCGCAATAGTTTCAAAAACCAAAGTCCTCTATTTCCCTGGGGGGGGGGTGAAAAATATGTGCAGGTTAATGAAACTGAGTAAT
The DNA here is from genome assembly GCF_003265705.2 of Callorhinus ursinus. NCBI lineage: Eukaryota > Metazoa > Chordata > Mammalia > Carnivora > Otariidae > Callorhinus > Callorhinus ursinus. Next base: position 14,760,388 of record NW_027397083.1, read on the forward strand.
GTCTGTTGAGTGCTTGCTATGTCTGACACTGTCCAAAGCGCTTTACATGCATTCGTTCATTTAATCGTCACAATAATTGCATGAAGTAAGTGTCATATTACTCTTAGTTTATAGATGAAGAAACAGGAACGAGGCAAATTAACTAGCTTGCTCAATTTCACATAGTGAGCAGTAGAACTGGTATCTGAACCTTGAGAGCCAGGCTCCAAACCCAGACTCCGTGTTCACTAAAATCTAATCATAACAGAAGTCCAAATCAAATCAGTTTTGGTTGTTCCCTGTCTTGCTTAAGATCCCCCTGGCCTTGTTGCTCATAACCCCATTTCCTTCCCCTTTATTTATTTATTTGTTTGTTTATTTATCACACGTGTGATAACTTGTTTCATGACTATCTTCTCAATAGACTGACAGTCAATGAAGTCGAGTTCTGTGTCTGTCCTATTCATTACCATATACTTGAACCCTAATCATTCCTGGTACTCAGTAAGTGCTCAACAAGCATTTGTTTATTGGGAAGGAAAAAGGGAAGGAGAGAGGGAGGGAAAAAGGGAGAGGAATGGGGTGAGGGGAGAGGGGAGGAGAGAGAGAAGAGAGAGGGGGTAAGAATGGGAAAAGGGAGAAGGGGAGGGTGAGGAGGATTTAGGGGAGGTATGAGAGGGAGGGGGAAATGGAGCGGGAGGAAGAGGCTTGATCAGAGCCCTTCATCCCCCTGCCCCCCACCCCCAACTCCCAGCAGTGTACACCAGCTGAGCCCTTTCTGAACTATTCCCATGCAACAGTCCCAGGGGTGTCTTGAACCTGGTGAGTCCTCCATGGGGAGTATAGAAGTAGGGTGTATCCATTGATTCATCAGTAAATCCAATAGGACTAACTATGCATCGGGCAACTTGCTCTGCTAGGGGGATACTCAGGTGAGTGAGAATAAACAACGTCCCTGACCTTGTGCAGCTTAGAGCACAGGGATGAACATAATCAAACGGGAGCACAGAAAAATAATGACCAACTAAGATAAGTACTCTAAAGGAAGAAGGGGCATGCCCTGAAAATGGCAGAATCTGGTCTGCATCGGGGGGGGGGGGGGGGAGTGAAGATGGCAACAAAGTTCCGTAGGGATGGCTTCCCTAGGGGAGGAAGTGATGCTTGAGCTACAGCTAGTGGGTCCGGTGAACTGGGGCAGGGTTTGTCAACCTCAGTATATTGACATTTGGGGCCCGTTAATTCTTTGTCTCAGTAGGGGGGAGGGGCCATCCTGGGCACCGTGCCATCTGTAGCAGCCTTGCCCTCTACGCACTAGATGCCAATAACACCACCCTAACGGCCCAGCTGGGACAATCCAAGTGTCTCCAGACATGGATGTCTGGAGACATCCAGATGTCTCCTGCGGGGGTCAAATCACCCCCAGTTGAGATCCACTGAACAACGGGAAGAGGCCAGGTGCTTGGGGAATGGAAAAGGGCAGGAAGGGGCAAGGTGTGTCGGCAAGAAGGAGCCACATCGGCAAAGGCCCCGGGTGGGGGAGCAGTGCAGCTGGAGGGGCTGCCCATGCCCTCTGGAGAAGCAGGCAGGGCCAGACCCTGTAGGCTGAGAAAGAAGGAAATGAGTGGTGTCCTCCCTGGTAAAGAAAACAAGCAGAGAGAGGGTGGGAGCCTACCAGGTTCGTGACAGGACCGCCTGACTCTAATCATTGGGATCCCAAAAGAAAAAAGCCTCCATAAATCTGGAGCCCTGAGACGAAATTAATGGAGCTGGGTTAGCACATGCAGTCCATCCATCCAGCTCTCAGGGCTGACGAGGGGATGACAGATGAACCCAAGTAGGGCATGAGGATGTTCCAAGGGCTCCATTTAATAAATCAGCTGACACTCCCCTGCATTTGCATTGCTAATGGCGATACCTAAACCCCAGGTGTTGCTGCACAAACTTGTCTGAGGCCTCCCCATCTGTGACTTCCCAGGAGGGTTGGCAAAGGGCAGCCGGGTGGCTGGAAGGTGGGTAAACTGCCCAAAAGCTCAGGCCACAGATGTGCAGCCTTGGTGTCCAAAAGGGCACCTCAAAGCTGAGTCACAGGGACCCTGAGGCAGAACCGCCCTGGAACGGGACACCAGGACATCCAGCTCCCAGGTGCATCCTTAGTTCTGGTCATTGAGCAACCAGACATTCCACCAGGAATTCATTTGCTAGCTAGCTGTGACCTCCAGGAAGTCCAAGTTAACTGCTTTGGATCTCAGTTTTCTCCAATACATGCTGAAATTTTTCTTTTCTTTTCTTTTTTGGGGTGGGGTGGGGTGGGGTGGGTGGGATGGGGCAGAGAATGCTGAATGTCAGAATCATCTAGGAGCTTTTTCAATATTTCAGTATTTCAATATCGGAGAACTCCATGCCCCATCTACCCTTAAAATTCCCACGAGCTCTCGAGGGAGTGTGTCCTTCAGGATCTGTGCTGCCGATTTTTCCTCCTGAGGCAGATTCCAGGGTAGTCTGATACAACACTGCCCCTGATCCTGTCTTAATTTAAAATGGTATGTTTTCCTTTTGGACTCTTTTTGCACTAATTTTTATTTTTTAAAATATTGCATTAGAATATTATATTGATGACCAAGGTTTTTAGTGCCCCTTAAATTATTATATTTTAAATTGTGGCAAAATAGACATAACATAAAATTGACTGTCTTAAGTATTGGGAAGTGTTAAGTGTACAGTTAAGTGACATTAAATGCATTCACACTGTTGTGGAGCCAACAGTACTACCCGTTTCCAGAAGTCTTCATTTTCCCAAACTGAAACACTCTGTACCCATTAAACAGCAACTCCCCATCCCCTCCTCCCCCCAGCCCTTGACAGTCAGCATTCACTTCCTGTCTTTATAACCGTGACAACTCTAGATACCTTACTTAAGTTGAATCCTCTAGTATTTCTGTTTGTGAGTGGCTTATTTCACTTGACATGATGTGCTCAAGGTTCATCCGTGTTGTAGCCTGTGTGAGAACCTCTTTCCTTTTTCAAGCCGAATAATCCTCCAGTGTGTGTGTGTGTGTGTGTGTGTGTGTGTGTGTGTGTGTGTGTGTACGCCATGTTTGCTTTGCCCTGTATCCATCCGTGGGGACTGGGGTTGCTTCTACCTTTTAGCTTTTGAGAATAACGCTGCTATAAACATGGGTGTACAAATATCTGTTTGAGATCCTGCTTTCGATTCTTTTTGGTAGCTAGCCAGAAGAGGAATTGCTGGATCGTGTGGTGATTCTGCTGTTAATTTCTTGAGAAACCTTCACACTATTTTCCACAGCAGCTGCACCACCTTACATTCCCACCCACAGTGCACAAGCGTTCCAATTTCTCCTCATCCTCAACAACACTTGTTCCTTTCTTTTTTCCTTTTCTCTTTTTTTTTCCCCAAAGTTTTTATTTACTTATTTGACAGAGAGAGAACCAGCAGGGGGGAGAGGCAGAGGGAGAAGCAGACTCCCCGCTGAGCAGGGAGCAAGATGCAGGACTCAATCCCAGGACGCTAGGGTCATGACCTGAACCAACGGCAGATGCTTCCCCTTCTGAGCCACCCAGGCGCCCCTCTTTTTTCTTCTTTTTTAAGTAGTAGCCATCCTAATGGGTATGAGGTAGTAGAACTCCTTCATTTTTGCACCGAGGAGGTGTCTCGCTCAGCTCCCTATAGTCCCGCCCTGCCCCCTGGTCACAAGTTGATGTCAGTGAGCCTCTGATCTTGACAGGTGGGCAGGTAAGGAGAAAAATGTTGTGCATCGGATTAGAAGCCTGGCTCTACCTCATGGTAGCTGTGTGACCTTGGGCAAGATACTTAACCTGCCTGTGCCTTAGATTCCTCATCGATAAAAGGAGGACAACAATTTTATTGCCAAAAGGATAATTCTGATAGAATTGCACAAGGATCTATAAAGCTCTTAGACACAGCCTCCTTTGTGAACGAGCGATAGCTGTTATAATCACAGATCGCCCCTATGGATGTAGCTGGTTTTTAAAAATAACCTTATCGTTTTGGAATAATTTTAATTTACCAAAAAAGTTGCAAAGATAGGACAGAGAGTTCCCATGTACCTTGACCCAACTCCTCTGATAGTAACATCTTACACAATCGCAGTATACTTGCCAACTAAGGAATTAATGTCGGTGCATTACTCTAAGCTAAATTACAGACTTTATTTGCATTTCACTGGTTTTTCCCACAAATGCCTTTTTTTTCTGTTCCAGGATCCAAGCCAGGATACCACATCGCATTTAAGGTGTAGCTATTCATATTTGCTTAGTTTACTTTGTTGCTGTGTCTGCTTTTTTTGCCTGAAGAGTATTTTCAAATGCTGAATTTGAATGTCTTTAGAGGGGGGCCTGGTTCTCCTTGCTGCGACAGTCAGTCAGTCACCACTCCCTAAGGTCATGAGCCTGCTTGGGGCATCTGCATTTACCAGCCTGCCCCAGACTTGAGAGTCTGTAACCTCTGGATTAGGTGATGGCTCAGCCCTTCCCTTCTGAGAGACTGTAATTTGATGATTAAGTCTCCTGGATCTCCAAAGATCTTCTATTAGAACTCAAATACAGTCAGGTAGCTAGTCCACGTAAGGCAAGTCACAGATAAACATCTTAGCAGAAATTAGTTAATAGGGACCAAGGCCTCATGGGAATAGTCAGTGAAGGAGTGTCGGGGAGTCAGAAGATGAGAGGGGTTGGAGAGGCACCTCCGAGGGCAGACTGGCCAGGTATTGATGTAAGACTTACCCATCTTATGTCTTAGGGTCGGGGTGGGGGGCGGCCCTTCCTGAGAGAGGCCCTGACTCTTCCTACTCAGCTCTGGGACCTCCCTCCCACCCTGTGCTCCCTGGCATCACGGGTCTGGGAGCCCAGCCGAGCTCACCACACTGCTCATCTTAGGCCATTCCCCTGGCTCTGCCTTCTCCCTTTCCAGAACGGAGGTAACTCAGATCCTCAGTAGCAGGTGGAAAGAAGGGCTAGAAAAAACTCAGCCACCCAGAACTATTGATTAAGGACCTCGTCTTTGCCCAGGGCAACGCAAAGTGCAAAGCAGGGATTTGAAAGTGAAGAGCTGACATCTAAATGCAGAAGCAGCAGTATTTTCAGTCTTGTTTTTAACTCAGAAATAGACCAAAGGCTATGAGCAATCACTTACCTTGTTTTCTTTTCTCCATCCTTACTCATCTGGATGCTCACATCCAGAGTCTCATGTAAGAGTCGCCTGTCTGGTATCTGGACATTTAGAGACGTCTACTCATTGACCAATAGCACGAGTGAACAGAAAAAGGTGATGGGGTCGATTATTAAAAAATAAAATAAGTGGCGCCTGGGTGGCTCAGTTGGTTAAGCGACTGCCTTCGGCTCAGGTCATGATCCTGGAGTCCCGGGATCGAGTCCCACATCGGGCTTCCTGCTCAGCAGGGAGTCTGCTTCTCCCTCTGACCCTCTTCCCTCTCGTGCTCTCTCTCTCTCATTCTCTCTCTCTCAAATAAATAAATAAATAAATAATCTTAAAAAAATAAAATAAGTGGAGAATTTTTCCCAACCTAATTCCTTGTCCTTGCTTATGGGCAGAGTTTATAAGATGCCTCCAATCTCAGCCGCACTGTCTCCCCCCGCCCTGACCCTCACGCTTGTCTTGGTGCTACAGCGTCGTTGGGTAACAGGATGGATCAGACAGGTCTCATTCTGGGTGCCGGCTCCACCAACCCTCTGTGTGACCTTAGGCAAGTTACTCAACCTCTCTGTGCCTCAGCTTCACCTGTGGAATGAAGAGAATTGTAGCACCCGCCTCCCAGGTTTGTTGTGAAGTTAAACGAAAGGCAGAGAAAACAAAGCATGCGCAGTGCTGGTGTGTAATTAGTCCTCCAGACATTTAGCTCTTCTTACGTGGAATGCTCAGGGAAATGTAGCATCACCACCAGAGAGCTGCCAACATGGAGACAAGGAAAGAGAACAGGTAAGCATGGGCAGAGAGCCCTTGTGGAAGGCGAATACTGTGGGTACTTTAACCACTAAAGGGCTTGCACACAGAGCCGCTCGGTATTTCTGATGGGAACCCTGCAAATGTCTCCATCTGCCAAATGAGAAAAGTCCAGCCCGGAGAGTCCGAACGATGCATCAGCGGTCACACAGCAAAAGAGACATGTAACTGGTCTGGAAATACTGGGGTGGTTAAGAGTATGAACCTGCAACTTATACTGTTGACCTCCGTTTCCCCACCCCTCCACCCCTGCATCTGGCAACCTGCTCTGTTTCCATGAGTTCGCGTGTTTCAGATTCCACATGTGAGGTCATACAGTATTTGTCTTTATCTGACTTATTGCACTTAGCATAATGCCCTCAAGTTCCAATCACGTTGTCCCAAATGACAGGATTTCCTTCCTTTATATGGCTGAGGAATATTCCATTATATTCCTATACTTCATTCCATTATATATCACATTTCCGTTTTTTTTTTAAAGATTTTATTTACTTATTTGACAGAGACAGACACAGCGAGAGCAGGAACACAAGCAGGGGGAGTGCGAGAGGGAGAAGCAGGCTCCCCACCGAGCAGGGAGCCCGATGCGGGGCTCGATCCCAGGACCCTGGGATCATGACCTGAGCCACCCAGGCACCCCTCACATTTCCTTTATCCACTCACATTCACGGAGGGACACTCAGGGTGTTTCCATGTGTCGGCTCTTGTAAACAATGGCTGCAGTGAACATGGGCGTGTGGATAGCTCGTCGATGCACAGCGCGGTGATGATAGTTAACAATACTGGACTGAAAGCTGCTAAGTGAGTAGACTTTTTAAGAGTTTTCACCACACACACACACACACACACACACACACACACACAAATGTAACTAAGTGAGGTGAGGGATGCCAACTGACCTTATTGTGGTGAGCTTTTCACAACATACACACGTATGTCTGTTTGGCAGTGCATATACAATATATACCTGTATCAAACCATCCCATTGTGCACCTTTAACTTATACAATGTTACGTGTCAATCACACCTCAATAAAGCTGAGGGGAGAAAGAGTATGAACCCTGGTGCTCAAAAGCCGCCTGTCTGCCACCTCAGACCGGCTACGGGATATGGGGGGGTCTGGTTAAGTTCTGTGACTCAGTTACCTCATATGTAAAGTGGGGGTAACAATACACCCTGAAGGGTTATGCTGAAGACTCAGTGAGGAAGAGAGTGTGGCACATGGTCCCTAGTAATCTATAAATATGTGGGGGAAAAAATTTGAAAACTCAGACCCTCTGAGTCCAAACCTCCTGCTCTTTGAACACAGAACGAATGGAAAGAAATGCCCATTTTACAGACAAGAAAACTAAGCTCAGAGAAATGGAAGGGTTTTTGGCTTCCACCTAGGAAATGGAATTAGGGGAAATAAAATTCAGGAGATTAAAAAGATAAAGCACCTGCAATAAAAACACGAAGAGACAAAAGAGCAGGGCCAGATCCAAGAGGAGCTAGACAGAGCAGCCACAAAAATGTGCAGGCTGAGAAGGTTAGCAAAACAGTGAGCTCACTTGTGACAGATAACCGGAAAGAACAAGCCAGGCTGTCAGACACCCGGGAAGCCTGGCCCGGCCGCCCGCCAGCGTGCCCACCGCAGGCTTGCCCTGGGCACCGCCATATAGCTCCTGTCCCTTCACCCGGCTCGGCCACATCTGGGGGGGGCATCCTGGTTGAGCCCCTTGAGAAGATTGGCTCCGAGTTCCCTTCTTTCCAGCTGGCTCCCTGTCGGCCCCAGTTGGCCCCGGTTCCCAGTCGCAGTCCCACTGTCCCTGTGTAGACTGACAAAGTCAGGGAGTTCAGAAGGAGCTGTCTACAAAGAGAACACCTTCCCTGGAAGCTGGGGGCTGGGGAATCGGCATAGGCTGTACTGCACTCTAGATCCTTCCAGAAACATGGTTTCTCTTCTCCAGGCATCCCTGTACATGGTGACTTAGGTTTTACACACACACACACACACACACACACACACACACACACGCACGTAGAAGTTACAAGTCAGATGGTGGCAGAATAAGACAGATAATGCACAGGGGCAGGGGACGCTGCCAGGGATGGGTGTGGGAAGGGCTCCAAGGTTTGTTAGTTCTCACCTCTTTGAATATTTGTCCTCCTTCGTGAAACAAGGTGTGTGTGTCTCTAACCTACGCATAGCCCCCTACTCCGCCGGTGAACGGTGTGGTGTCAGGCCACTCACCCCTGCCCCTCCTGGGAAGAGGAAGCCACCTTCTCCCTTCTGCCGTGTATCCTGATGTAGGTGGCAGGCTGTCTGATCTCCTGTCTCCCTCTCCCGCAGGTGTCCTCTGAGTGGCCTCAGGTGGGGGCCGAGACTCCAGAGGCTTGCGGGCAAAATGTGCAGCTTCTCCCTACTGGTGGTGGAGCCCAGCTCCCGCTAACCTTGGCATGTCCCAAACCAGATTTTCCCAGCCAACCCTCACTTTGTATTACTTCATCCCACCCCACAAGGGCAATTCTTTAAATGGGCCATTCAGTGCGATGGGATCTTTATGCTTGGCTAGAATGTTGCATATAGATAAATACACACAGCAGAAAAACAGCCTTTTCTGTAAAGCTGTAACCAACTTGGGCTTCTGAAAAAATAATTATTTCCCATCACAGATGCCTGGAGCACACAGTGTAGACAGGAGAGTGTGGTAGACTGGGAAGAGCAATCATCTTTTGAAGAGAAACTTGGGAGATCTGTTTTATTTTTTTCTAGTTTAAAAATTAAATTATGTTACGTGCAGTAAAACGTACCCTTTTGAGTGTGCAGTTTTATGAGTTCTGACTCATGCCTACACACATGGGACCACCACCACAGTTAAAACACACAACCGTTCCATAGCCCCCAGAAGTTCCCTCGGTGCCCCTGTCACGGGTTGAACTGTGTCCCTGCAGAATTCATATGGTGAACTCCTAACCCCCAGCACCTCAGACTGTGACCTTATTTGGAAATCGAGTCTTTATAGAGGTAATCAAGTTCAAATGAGGTCATTAGTGTGGGCCCTAATCCAACTGGACTGGTGTCCTTACAAAAAGGGGAAATATGGAGATACACACACCCAGAGAATGCCACGTAAACATGAAGATGGCCATCTACAAGCCAAAGAGAGAGGCCTGGAACAATCTTTCCCTCTTAGCCCTCAGAAGGAACAACGCTGCCAATACCTTGACTGCAGATTTCTGGCCTCCAGACCCACGAGACAATAAATTTCTGTTGTTTAAGTCACTCCGTTGGTGGCACTTTGTTACAGTGGCCCTAGCGACGAACACAGCCACTTCCCAATCACCTCTCCCCACCTCAGTCTCTGGCAATCACCGATCTGATTTTCGTGCCTATGGTTCTGCTTCTTCCACAAGGTCGTGTGAGTGGAATCATTAGTGCATAGCCTTGAGCCTACCTTTCTTCATCCAGCACAATGCTTTTGAGATTCACCCACTTCCTTTTTTTTTTGCCATTCCTTTTTATTGCTGAGGAGTATTCCATTTTGTGCATGTACCACAGTTTACTTATCCAGGCACCAGGGGAAAGACATTTGGGTCATTTCCACATTGTGGTTATTGCAACAAAAGCTCCCATAAATGTTCACACATACATTTTTTTTTTTGCACATTTTTTTTCATTTCTCTTGGATAAACACCTAGGGGTGGAATTTCTTGGCCATATGATTTCTGTATGTTTACATTTGTAAGAAGCTACCAAATTGTTTCTCAAGTTGCCTTTCCATTTTTGCATTCTTGCTGGCCACGTGTGAACATTTTAGGTTTCTGCGTTCTTTTTGCTGCACTGGATGTTGTCTGTTGTTCTGTTTTTGCCAACCTAGTAGGTATGTACAGGTATCTCATTGTGGGTTTTTTTTTATTATTATTATTTGAGAGAAAGAGAGAGACAGAGAGAGCACAAACAGGGGGAGCTGCAGAGAGAGAGGGAGAAGCAGGCTCCCCACTGAGCAGGGAGCCCGACGCAGGGCTCCATCCCAGGACCCCAGGATCATGACCTGAGCCAAAGGCAGATGCCTAATCGACTGAGCCACCCAGGCGCCCCTCATGGTGGTTTTATTGGCACTTGCCTAGTCACTCAAGATGTTGAGCAGGTTTTCTATGGTTATTTGCCATCCATATAATTTTTTCTGTGAAGTATCTATTCAAATATTTTTGCCATTTTTAATTGGATTGTTTTCTTATTATTGAGTTTGAAAGGATAAAATTCCTTTATCAAATAGGTGTTTTGCAAATATTTTCTCTCAGAGTATGGACTGTCTTTTCCTTTTTCTTAACAGTATCTTTTGAAGAGGACAAGTTTTTAATTTTGAGCTAGTCTCATTTATCATTTTTTTGATGGATCATGCTTTTGGTGTTGTAGCAGAATCTTTGCCTAACCCGAAGTCACAGAGATTTTCAGAACCCGTGCTTTTCATCTGACTGAGCAGCTGATTCTGACCCTGGACAAGTCATTTCATTTCTCAGCCTTAGTTTACCCCGCTGTGAAATGTGGAGATTGAAGCGATGGGTGTTTTTTAAACTTTCTGAAAGCAAGGGAGCTGAGACTATGCAGGGGACCCCGGCATATAAAATGGATACAAGTGTTTCTGGGGCCCTGCTCTTCTGGAGTCTCTTGAGCAATGCTTCCTCACCTTTCCTATGTTCACCAGTCACCCGACGATCTTGTGAAAACGTACATTCAGATTCCTAGGTCTGGGATAAGGTTGAGATTCTTCAGCTCCCACAAGTTCCAGGTGACGTGCGCACCGCTGGTCCAGGGATGTTGCGCTGAGTAGCAAAGCTCCAGAGTCCTCTCAAGGACAAAATGGGATGTCCACCTTTGTCACACAAGACTGAGGATTTCTATAGTATGTTTCTTCCAAGGGAAGCAAAGCTCTTCCATATCAGTAATTCTCTTCCCCCCCTTTCTATCTGTCCAATGATTACTGCTGGGTAATCAGTTCACTGATGGGTACACCAAGGCCCAGGTTTAAGCCAAGTTCACTAGAATGTGGCAGAATCAGGTGGAGAAGAACGTTGCCAACAGCTGGGGGCTAGCAGCACTGCAAGCAATCCGATAAAGTCTGCGTTCTACTTAGAACTTGTTCTGTTACATCAGAAACTCAAACTGGCTTAAGAAAGAGGCAGAAGTGTTTGGGCTCATGCAACTAAAAATCTGAGGTTGTGCAGGCTGCAGGCATAGTTAGAGCCAGGTGTTTGGATGCTATCACAAGCAGCATGGCTCTCTGAAAGTTTCCGTTCTGTACTCCTCTGAATTGGTTTCACTCCCAGGTAGGTACCCCGCGTGCCGTCATAAGAAGACCCCTAGCTGGTCTGGGCTTGTATTCCATCAGCTTAGCACCACCGGCAGAGAGAGATGGCTCCTCTTCTCCTATAGCTTCAGTAAAAGCCCTACATTTGAGTTTTGGTGGCTTAGCACCGGCCACATACCTGCCTGTCCTTGTAACAGGGAAGGTAGCCAGTGGGACTGTGGGGTGCAGTGATATGGTGGTCCAGGCCTAAAGGATGGGGGTGAAGCGTGGGGGTGAAGTCAGCTTCACCTGAACCCCATGGACATGAAAGATGAGAGGTGGTCCCCTAAAGAAAGGGGAATATTGTTTTTGTTGGACGGCCAAACAGCGTCCACTATAGTCATTATGAAGTCATATGCATGAAAGTCTATGGGTTTGAAAAAAAAATTTTTTTTTGGTCTTTCAGGGGGAAGAGGAAACAAGGACCCATAACTCTGGCCCCTCGGGAAACACTCTCATCGTGCCTCCAGTGCCATACCTCCTCTTTAGCACTCAACGTGCTTCAACTTCTTGAACTCCCTCCCCCCGTTTCTCGTGCAACCCCCCACCTCCAACACCCAAGATTTTCATGCCACCTTTCTCAGTCTGGTAAATGTATTTTGATGCTAAACATTTATATTCCTACCCCTCCCAGAGTTTTTTGGACTTAACATGAGGATTGCGATGGAGAAGGTAACGCTTGGCACAAAAAAATGGAATTTCAGGCACTGGCGGGAGACTTTATTTTCCTAGGAGAGAAGGATCCTCTTGGTCTTGCCAAATTATCCAGCTGGTTCGCTGACCCACAAAGTTGGCCAAGTTCACAGCCTTCTAGCCCTAGAGCAATCCCCTCTGTCTGGAGGTGGCCGTGGAAACAGGTGGAGTCACAGCTGGGCTGATTAAAGGCAATGTCAGGACTGTCTTGGGAGGAACCTCTGAACAGGAGTGCAGGTGGCGAGCCTTGCCTCATTACCAGTGTGACAAGCCTGTAAACTGAGACCTCAGGAGGGGAACATTCTTGCTTTGTCTCTGGCAGACAGAAGAGGCTGGTTGGGGCTTGATAGCCATCAACTTCAGGCTTCTAGGCGTTTAGAAACACCCTCCCTCCAACTGTCAGTCTGCAGACAGGCCCACACGACTCCCCAACAGGGGGAGGATGGCTCAAGCTACAAAAGAACCGGTTCTGGCCAGAGATGGGGACTGTTTTTGTGTGGGATCTGGTTGATGTTCTGTAATGTCAGGTTAGGCTGATGGGGTTATTTTATCAAATGACACAAATTCCACCTTCAGTAACAGTACCCCAATGTCAATAGTGAATGTAAATAGATTATCTTGGAAAATGAGAAAGTATGAGCACAGTGTCCCAGGCGCCCCCCTCCTGAGTGTGTGAGCTATGAGACCACACTTGGCATCTGTGGGCTCTTCTCCGTCTCTCCCTCCCTCGCCCAGTGCACACAATGACCCCCTTATGTGCTGCCCGCCAGCCTCCATGGGAAGGGCTCTTGGTGCGTGCAGAGTTTGACTACAGTACTACTGTACGTGCTAATAATTAACTTGCAGTGGCATTTACAATGATGAGATGTGGTGTGTGCTGCTCTCCCTTCATTCCTCCAGCAAACAGAAAGTACTGACTCTAAACAGGTAGGACCAGTTGCTGCCAGGCCCTGAAAGACACAGTGTTCTGCTATGGAATTAGCTGAGCATAATGGGCCCATTGAATCTGGCAGCAGGCACCTTCTTCTCTGGGCCACACAAATCCAGGTGTTGGGCCTAGACCCCAGGGGGTCTAGGGGGTCTAAATGGGCTTTGTTCGCTCACTGGAAGAGAAGACACCAAAGCTGAGCACAAAATTCTGGGAACTGGGCATAAAGCTTCAGACAAGACTCCCTCCATAAGAAGTCAGGGGCTGAACCATCCCTCTGAGTGGCTTCGTGTTTAAAACAAGGCTTTATCCCCTTAGGGCCCTTTTGTATAATGATCGGTAAGGTGGGCGGAAGTCAAGCTTTCTGAGTAGCTGGGGTTGAGGTGGAGAAATAGCACAGAGCAATTAGGTAGTTTACTCAAAACACACAGCCAGCTTGGGCTAGAACTGGAAGCTAGACAGGTCTCCCAATTTTTGTGTTTTGGCCTCATTAGAGGCCAAAGGGGCAACTACCTTTGCTCAAGTCATTCGATTCCAAGCAAGGCTCCTCATGTTAGGCATCCAAGGGTCCCTCCTCCCTTGCGCTGGACTCCTTATGGGGTAAAAGAGAAGAAGCAGTGGGTGTGGCAAACAGCATAAGAGAAAGCAAGTTCCAGTCCCGGCTCTGGGACCCACCGCTGCGTGACAGTGGGTAGAGCCCTGCCCATCGTTGGACCTATGTTTTCTCATCTGCAAAGAAAGCAAGCCAGGACAAGTGTCTCCAGAGTGGGTCATACCACCAGTGTTCAGTATGTCATGAGCAGGTGCTCCCCTCGTACCGGGAGCCCTAGGGAAAGCATGGGGTAGGGGGTGCTGTGGTATGAAGGTGCTGGAAGGGAAAAGGAAGCCCCGAGAAGCACAGCAGTAATGTGGAGCTTTTACCTTCCTTCTGGTGACCAATAGGAGCCCTCCTGAGAAAAGATAACATGCTAATTAGGATCTTAGAGTCTGTTTTATTGAATTCTTTCATTTGCAGGCCCTGGGTCTTCAGATGTAATGACTTGGCCAAGGTCACAGAGAAAAGGGGCAGCAGATGTCCTGCTTCCCATCTGCAGCTCTTTCTTTTTTTAAAATTATGTTTAATATAATGTTATCTGTCGATTATATCACAATTTTTAAAAAATCGACCATGATCTGTGTGTTTTTATCAGTACTATATAGAGATGTGGAAAAGTTAAGCCTAGAGGATGATTTGCCTGAAGTCACAAGGTTTAAAATTTGAACTCAAGCACTCTGGCCTCACAATCTGTTCACTGGACCATTGCACCCCACTGCCTTGCTGGGGGCAGGGGGGGCATGTGAAGCCATGGGCTCTTATTCAGAATCAGGGAAATATCTCATAACGATGGATTTTTTAAAAATGACTTCAGCATTCCTGAGTAGAGAGAATCAATTGGAGAACAGGGCACCCTCCATCTTCATATGGGCTCTGTGGTCTTCTCTTGATTCACTGGGGGCCAGGCCCTGGAGACAGAGACCTAGTCATCCTTGTTTCAGCCCCCTCCCCGCAAAAAAAGGTTTCTTCTCCTTCTGCTGTGTTGCTGGGATTCTAACACCCTGGGCCCAGCCAGTAGGTGATCCCATCCATCCAGAGTAAGAGTTTGTATAGCATCCTCCAAAGAGAAAGAAAGCAGTGTGGTCACTTTCTGGTTCCTGCTGCTAAGGCAGACAGGACATTAGACCCAAGATCCTTCCCCAGTAAAGACCTTGTTTCTGTGTCTTTGTGTGACAGTTGGGTGGGGACAGGGGGGCGGATGGAGAAACAGGAGTAATCACTTCCAAAAATGACCAGAGCAACTTGAAATGCTTTTCTCTGTCTCTTACTGAAGAAACTCATTCCTGACATAGTCCTTGAAATTAGAAATGGGGAAGGGTGCCTATTTTCCAAATGGATGGCCCAAATCCAGCCCCAGGATTCTCAGCCACTGGTCTTCCCTCCCAGAACCGTAGGTGGAGGCAGAGAAAGAGAACGAGATGCCTGGTGTGTCCCCAGATGCCTCCTTCACTCTGGGGTATCATGACATCGTGCCATAGAATATGCCCCCTGAGGACATTGGATTCTAGGGAAAATGTTTGGCTTTGCCAAACCAGAACTAGCTGACCTCAAGAGAGAATGTACCCAGAGCCACGTGGCCCTTGTGGCAGGCATGGGCTGGAGTTACCTGCCTCACCAGCACTGACTATAAAAATGACCGGGGCTTGCAGAGTCCAAGTTCACAGGACACAGACTAGGAGGGTTTTGATTTGCCTTCAATAGACAGTGCCTGCACCAAACACCTCAGCCTGAGTGCCCTTTCCTTAGGGGAGCCTTTCCATTACCTCCAGTCAAGCTGTGTCCCCCGTCAACTCTCCCTAGTAGTTCTTAACCACAATAGCTATTACACAGTTCCTTGCACAAGTATTTGTTACTAGCAGCTGCCTCTCCCAGCCTGTCAGCTCCACAGAGGACACTGAGTGTTGGACTTATCCACCCACACCGACTACAATGCTGGTATACAGTAGGCACTCAGCAAACCCTTATTGAAGGAAGAGCTATGTAGAGCACATTACATCCAAAAATCAATAGGAAAATGCTAGAAACAGAAGTGATATTACGTGTTTATTTCAACCCTGGAAAGTGAGGCCAGGAGCCATACAGTGACTTATTCGAGGTCACCTGGCTGGATCATCAGGGGGGTCTGGAACTAAACCCAAGACTTTCTGCTTCAGTCTGCTCATCCAGGGGCTTTCCTGTAATGCCTGCTCTTAGCTCAAACTCCATGAGATACTAGCTCTCGCATGGAACACCCTAATCCCCCTGCCTCCAGATGCAGCTGGGGTCTCTACTTCTCTGCATCCTGAGACCCAGTACTCTAGGACGAATCACCAGCAGCTCCTGTCTGGAATTGAAGGAGTTTCTTGGATAAGCTCTTAATTGCCGCTTGCCCTGTCCACTCCCTCCTGCCACCAGGGGCTGGTGGGACACTTTAACCCTCTGCATCTTGGCGCATCATTCCCTTGCTTGGGTCACACCAGGGTATCCTGACTGCAAGCACTGTCACTCCTTACCAAGACCTACAAGGCCTGCATCATCCAACCCTGGCTCCCTTCCCTTACTCTCCTAGCTACAGAGAAGCTGGCCTTTTTCTTCTGTTGCTCCTACATTTGAAGCTTACAGTTTTTCTTGCTTGGAATGCTTCCTGGCAGGTCTGCACATCATTCTTTTCACAGAGTGTCACGTCTGACCGCCCTGTGTAAGGTACCTGCCTCCCGTGTCCCCACACCGCGATCACATTATTCCATTTTGGTATTTCCACAGCATATTTCACTCTCTGAAATCACCTTCTTCCTTTATTTCTTTTCTTGTGTACTATCTGCCAAGTCACACCCTAACGTGACCCCTGTGGGAGTGGGAACATTGTTTTGTAGACCCCTGTGTGTCCAGCACCTAGGTCAGCACCCATAATTTGTTGAATGATTTAATGTTTGCAATCACTTCTGTTTAATTGGAGGTACTCTCATGAATTTGTTTTTGAAGGTAGTGGCAAAGAGTTAACCCATACAAAATCCAAAATGTTCGCCTGGAAAAGGAAGACCCTGGATAGGTCAAGCATTCCCACAATTGGCCAGCATTAGAATCTCACCAGGAGGGTTGGTAAAAATAGAGCTTCCTGGGACCCACCCAGCCCCAGGTGGAGAAGAACATCCAAACCCAGTCAGGAAGCTGCTGGCTACTGACAGGAAGTGGACCAGTTTGGAAAACCACCAGGTGATAGGATCCAGAGCCAAGTACATATTCTTAGCTTTGACCTTGTACCTGCACTTCTGGGAAATAATCTTAACCACAGAAAAGACTTTGTGTGCAGATATATTTATCTCAATTCATTTAAAAGAGTGAAAGTTTTAAAACAACATAAGTATTCCAAAGTAGGGGAAGTGATTAAGGAACCCATGACATAGCCAGTTGATGGACATTAAAATCAATCCTTACGACCATGTTTCTACATGAAAGGTATTCTTGCCTTTGCCCTAGTCTGAATGTTTGTGTCTGTTGTTTTCTAACCTCAGGAGTTTCCTGGGTAAAATTCGAAACTGGCTCTTGTCCACAGAGCACAAGAAGAGATGGAAGAAAGAGGCAGACCACTCCAGATTGGTAGGTGGTGGGTTTAATATGCAAGGGAACTTGCGAATGAGACTTATCGTGGGTGGCTGCAAGATGAGTAGCTCTCTGCACCTACCTGACAGAAGCTTAAAAGTTTATACAGAAGTCTTAATGGGATTCAGTCTTGCACAGTTCAGATGGTCTCAATAACACATCACTCTATCTCAAGGCTGTGTCCTTGAAATAGCTACAGAGACAGATGGCTGCATAAAACAGTCCCCAATAGTGTGGGACTGTTGGGCAGAACATACATTACAGGGAAGGGAGTAAGAAGCCTCTGATTGCTCAGGTCCAGCTCACAGGTCTACCTGCAGTCACGTCCTCTCCATGACCTCCTCCAACAGTGTCCCTGCTCCAAATTCATAGGTTGAAATCCTACCTGCAATGTGATGGTATCAGGAGGTGGAGACTTGAGGAGGTGCTTAGGTCATGAGGGTAGAGCCCTCGTGAATGGGATGAGTGCTCTCATTGAAGAAACCCCAGAGAGCTAGCTCTCCCTTTCCACCACATGAGGATACAATGAGAAGTTGGCAGTCCACAACCCAGAAGAGAGTTCTCACCAGAACCCAACCATGCCGGCACCCTGATTTTGGACTTCCAGCTTCCAGAATGGTGGGCAATAAATTTCTGCTGTTTTTAGCAGCCATCCAGTCTGTTGTATTTTGTTAGAGCAACCTGAATGGACTAAGACGGCCTTCTGAGAATGTAAAATTGTTCGTTTGCCATGATAGCACGACACATCCCGGCAGCTGACTACATAGGTTCAATTCCAGCTCTGACTAGGTGTGATCCTGGGCAAGCTACAAAGCCTCTCCGTGTTACTGTTTTCTCTTTTGAAATGGAGATCAGTAACAGCACACATGTTAGGTCCTCAAGAAATATATATATGAGGGGAATACTGGAAAAAACTATATTAAAATACCCACAGTCATGATGCTGACCTCATTAGATAGGAGTGATTTTTCTTTTCTTTTCTCCATCTTCCATGAGGTGGTTCTATTATCTTCATAACTTATCAAACATAACGATAGTCAAATCATCAGTGCAATGTGAAACCGGGCGTTTTCATGAGGGATATGGTGCACCACTGCAAGCATGGGGGTAGAGGGTGGGGGTGGAAAGAAAGCAAAGGCATCAAGGAATCTTTCCAAATGTAAAATCTTATATTCAAATATATAATATGAGTTAATAAAGATATAGGCAATCACTCCTACAGCACCTATTTGCCCAAGCTTGTCCAGCTGCCCCATGGCCAAGCTGCAGTTAGAACCTGGATGGTCCAACTCCGGAGCACATGCTCCTCACTCTGAACCACACTGTTGCTTTTAAAAAGAAGAATTTACTAGAAAGATGTATTCACAGCTCCCGTTCTCTTTCCTCATAGGTCAATCCAGCTGGGTGGGTTTCCACTATTAACATATTCATTCCGTGAGTATTTACTGAATGCCTGCTTGCCGGAGAACAGATCTGCCTGGTGCCTGGGCGGCTTTGCATGTATCCACAGAGACCATGCATGTACATGCTCCAACCGCAGCTTCTCTGGGTCTTGACAGAATGCCTAGTGGTCCTCCTGGAACACAAGAGCATGTGAGGCTTTCAAAGAGCTGCTCAGAGGCCATCTCGCCTCACCTTTCTATCTCCTATCATGAGACCATTTCTTATCACCTCCTGGGTCCTAATGACATATAGGGCTTCCTGCCATAGCCCCTCAGAATAGAGCTGTAGAATAGAAAGCTGCTTGGGGGCAGTCTAGAATCAGGTCCTCAGCAATGGGGTATCCCACAACTCACATTATAGTCAACAGTCCTCTTTGGTCTATGGGGACAAGGATCATGGAAGGCTGGCTCCATTGGCTTATTCTTCTTTGCTGTGTAAATCTAAAAGTGGCTCAGTGTACCTTTACCAGTCAAGTGACTCAGGCCTTGACTCAGCCTTACCTTATCATGTAAGATGCATCTGTGGATAAAGCTCTTATGGAGCTTGTGTCTTAGAGGAGTGGCAGACCACAAAGATGGGCAGAGTAAATAGGTGAAGCCTATCTGATAATAGAAGGTGCTAGAGATTGTGGAAAACAGTAAAAGGAAAGGGTTAAGCTACAGAGACAGATCGCTGCATAAAACAGGCTGCAACAATCTGAGCTGACTTGACCGGGTTGAGGGGATTAGCCAGAGGGATGTGTTGGCAGAGGGAAGAGCTGGAGCAACATGCCTGGAAAGTTCAAGAGAAGGCAGGGGAATGACGCTGGCTGGAGTGTTGTGAGGAAAGGCGAGCGTAGAGGAGCAAAGTGGAAGCGAGGGTTGATTCAAGAGGCAGCCATGGGTCAGGTCCTGTGTGGCCTTGTGAACTATTTTAAGACTTTGGCTTTTCACCAATGGATATGCAAAACCATGGCGGGGTTTGTGTTCTTAACCTTTTGGTTGTAAAATAAAAGACACAGCATCCCACACAAAACAAACGTATAGCTTGGTGAATTATTATGAGGTCTGTACTCTTAACGACCTTCCAGGTCAAGAAGGGCCTTCACCAGTTCCCTCAGAAGCGCTTCCCCAGGCTCAGTCCCAATCAGCATTCCCTGCCTCTGCACAAATATAACCACCCTCCTGACTTTTCTGTTGATCACTTGCTGGGTTTCTCTATGTTTGCATCTCATCCCCGGTCGCAAGAGTTTAATCCTAATGTGTGTCTTAGGTCGCTTGGAGCCCACCGGTCCTCCTCCTCCTTTTCTCTCTCTTACGGTTTAGGTGTCAAAGGACTAGGTCAGTTGGACCTATAGTTTTCCCCCTGCTGGATCTGGTTAATCACTGCATGGCTTTGAGCAGAGGAGGGCCATGATCTGACCTAGATTTTAAAAGGATCATGCTGCCTATTGTGTCGAGATTGTAGGAGCACAAGGATAAAGCAAAGAGATCTCTTAAGGGCTACTGCAGAAGCTCGTGAGAGACGATGTGGCTTAGACCAGGCAGGACAGGTGGACGAGGCAGGAGGTAGTTGGATTCAGGTTGTATTTTGAAGGTACGTGAGTCAGTGGGATTTCCTTATAATCTGGACATGGATTGTGAAAGAAAGAAGAAAGGAAGGAAAGGAAGGAAGGAAGGAGGGAAGGAAGGAAAGAAAGGAAGGAAGGAAGGAAAGGAAGGGAAGGAAGGAAGGAAGGAAAGGAAGGGAAGGAAGGAAGGAAGGAAGAAAGAAATGAAGGAAGAAGGAGGGAAGGAAGGAAGGAAGGAAGGAAAGTAAGGAAAGAAGGAAGGAAGGAAGGAAAGGAAGGAAGGGAGGGAGGAGGGGAGGAAGGGAGGAAGGAAGGAAAGGAAGGGAAGGGAGAAAGGAGGAAGGAAGGAAGAAAAGGAGAAAGAAGTCTAGAATGATTTTTTTTAAACTGCTTTATTTAGATATTCACATACTATAATATGTAATTTACCCATCTAAAGTGTAGTGGGTTTTAGTCCATTCAAAGAGCTGTGTAACCATCACTGTAATCTAATTTCAGATCATTTCCATTAAAAGAAACCCTGGGCCCATTAGTAATCAGTCTGTTCCTACCCTGGCAACCACTAATCTATTTTATGCCTCTATAGTTTACCTATTCTGGATATTTCATATAAACAGAATCATACCAAATGTGGCCAAATGTGGTCTTTTGTGACTGGCTTCTTCACTTAACATGATGTTTTCAAGGTTCATCCAAGTTGTAGCATGCATCAGTACTTTCTTCCTTTTTATTGTTGAACCATATTCCAGTGTATGGCTATACCATAATTTGTTTATCCATTCATCTGTTAATGGACATTTGGGTTGTTTCCACTTTAGGCTATGAAAAATGCTGATATGAGTATTTGTGTACAAGTTTTTGTTTGGACATATGTTTTCAATTCTCTTGGGTATGGACCTTCGAGTATCATATGGTGGGGTCATACAGTAACTCTATGTTTAACCTATTGAGGAAGCGCCAAACTGTTTTCCACAGTGAGTGCATCGTTTTATGTTCCTACCAGTAATGTATGTGGATTCCAATATCTCTACACCCCCACCAACACGTATTACTATTTATCCCTTTGATTATAACAATCCTAGTGGATGTGAGGAGCTTCTCATTGCAGTTTGTATTTGAACTTCCCTAATGACTAACGATGTTGAGCATCTTTTCATGTGTTTATTGGCTATTGGAATATCTTCTTTATAGAGATGTCTATTCAAACTCTTTGTCCATTTCTTAATTGGGTTATTTGTCTTTTTATTGCTGAGTTGTAAGAGTTCTTTATATATTCAGGTACATGTCCCTTGTCAGCTTTTGTTTTGTAAATATTTTCTCTCCTTCTGTGGGTTGTCTTTTCACTTTCTTGGCAGTGGCCTATGAAGCACAAAAGTTTTTAGTTGGGATTAAGTCCAATTTATCTGTTTTGTTGTTGTTGCTTGTGCTTTTGGTGTTATTTTAAATAACTATCATTTAACCCAAGTTCATGAAGATTTACTCCTATATTTTTATCTAAGTGTTGCATAGTTTTTGAGGTCTATGGTTCAGACTTTGTATGTTTAGATCTATGATCCAATTTCAGCTGATTTTTGTGTAGGGTAAAAGGTAAGGATCCATTTGGACCATTGATTTTTCAATCTTTGGCAAGTGGATATCCAGTTGTTCTAGGAATATGTGTTGAAAAGACTATTCTTTCTTAATTGATTTGTCTTCACCCTTGTTGAAAATCAACAGACTGTAAATGTGAAGTTCTATTTCTGGACCCTCAATTCTATTCCATTGATTTATACATCTATCTTTATGCCAGTATCACATGGCTTGATTACTGTAGTTTCTAGTAAGTTTGGAAATTGGGCAGCCTGTGTATTGTATAACCTTTTTGTACAACCTTTTATAAGATTGTCCTGGCTCTTCTGGAACTCCTCTCTCATTCCTGACTTTAATAATTTGAGTCTTTCCTCATTTTTCTTCTTGATCATTGCAGCTAGAGATCTGTCAATTTTGTTCATCTTTTCAAAAAAAAAAACTTTTGAGTTTGTTGATTTTCTCTAAGTTGGATGAAATGGATAAATTCCTCAAAAGATATAATCTACCACAGATTACTTAAGAAGAAACACTAATCTGCATAGGGCTATACCTAAAAGAATCTGAATTCATCGTTAAAACCTTTCCCAAAGAGACTCCAAGATCAGATGGTTTTATTGGTAAAATCTCCTAAACATTTAAGGAAGAAATTAAACCAATTTTTTTTTACGAATGTTTTCAGAAAATAGAACACACCTGAAGTCATTTATGAAGGCCAGAATTACCCAGATAACTGAAACCAGGAAGAAAAAAAATTGTAAGAAAAGAAAATTACAGATCAAAGGAACACAAAAATCCTCAACAAAATTTTAGCAAGTCTTATCCAGAATATATAAAAAGATAATAAATACATCATTAGCAAGTTAGATTTATCTCAGATATGCAAGTTTGGTTCAACAGTCTCTTTTTTGAATCAACTAATCAATTAACAAACTAAAAATAAGAAATCATATGATCATCTCAATTGATGTAGAAAAATAATGTAATAAAATTATTTGTAAAAGGCTCAGCAAACTAAGAAAAGGAAACTTCTTCAACTACTGAGTACCTAGAGACAGCATCATACTTAATTTTCAATGATTAAGGGTTTGTGTAAAATTGGTTTCATTTCTTCCTTAAATATTGGGTAGATTTCACCAGGAAAACCATCTGAGCATGGAACTTGGGGGGAGGGAGGGGAAGGCTTTTCAAAAATAATTCAAGATTTTTAATAGATATAGAACCAAGGCAAGGATGTTTACTCTCACTTCTTTTACTTAACATTTTACTAGTAGTCTGAGACAGTGAAATAAGGCAATAAAACATATATAAAAGGCATACCGATTGGAAAGAAAGAAATAAAGCTATCTTTGTTTGCAGACAACATGATTATGGATGTAGAAAAGCATAAGGAATCTAACCAAAAAAGCCAGTAAAACTGACGAGTAAGTTTAACAAGGTCGTAAGATACAAGATCAACATATAAAACTCAATTTTATTTTTAAGTACCAGCAAAGAACAACTGAAAATTGAAATGGAAGCACAATCCTATTTATGGTAACATCAACAAACACGAGATACTTAGAACTGTATCGAACAAAATATGTGCAAGATTTGTATACTGCAAATTACAAAACATTTCTGAGAGAAATTAAATGAGATCTTAAATAAATGCAGAGCCTTAATCATGCTCATGAATTGGAAGTCTCATTATGATTACAATAGCAATTCTCTTTAATTTGATCTACAAGATTCAATGTAATCCCAATCAGAATCCCAGCAGGCTATTTTTATATAAAAAGACAATCTGATTCTAAATTGTATATTAAGTAGCAAAGGACATAGAATTGCTGAAACAATTTTAAAGAAAAGAACAAAACTGGAGGACACACATTACTTAATTTTAAGGCTTTCTATTAAGCTACAGTAATTAAAACAATTTGTTCCCAGCAAAGACAGATATACGGGAAAAAGAACAGAATAGAGGGTCCAGCAATAGACTCATATACCCATGCAAAATCGATTTTTGACAAAGATGCCAAAGTAATCTGTGCAGAAAGAATAGCCTTCTCAAATATACACTGCAGGAACTGTTGGGCAGCCATATACGAAAACTTTGAACTTCCACTTTACCTTGTTCTATACACAAAAAATTATTTTGAGTGGATCATAGACAAAAGTCAGACTTAAAGCTATAACATTT
This sequence comes from Callorhinus ursinus, assembly GCF_003265705.2. Taxonomy (NCBI): domain Eukaryota; kingdom Metazoa; phylum Chordata; class Mammalia; order Carnivora; family Otariidae; genus Callorhinus; species Callorhinus ursinus. Next base: position 14,784,230 of record NW_027397083.1, read on the forward strand.
TTAGAAGAAAGCATGAGAACCTCGTGATGCTGAGTTACACAAAGATTTCTTAGATACGACAAAAAACACAAACTATAAAAAATGGATAAATTGGGCTTCATCCAAATTAAAATTTTTTTCTCTTTGAAAAGATAGTGTTAAACATATAAAAATGCAAGCCACAGACAAGAAGGAATGTTTGCAAAGACCTGCAAATGTAAATGCTTGTGTAAGCTTTATTCATAATTGCCCAAACCAAATGTCTATTAACTGGCTAATGGATAAACAAATTGTGGCGCATCCGTACACTTGAATACTACCCAGCAATATAAAGGAACAAGCTGATGTTACATGCAACAACACGGATGAATCTCAAAATCATTGTGCAGAACACCATACAAAAAAAAAAAAAAAGGTTGAAGGTTGTAGGACTGCAGAAATTCACTTATATGACATGCTGGAAAAGGCAAAACCATAGAGACAAATATCAGATCAGTGGTCACTAAAGGGGAATGGAGAGAAAGACTGATCAGACAGGGGCACAGAGGAACTTTTTGAGGCAATGGGTATGTTATATATTTTTGACTCTGGTGGTGGCTACGTGACTATATGCACTGTCAAAACTCATAAAAATGTGCACCTAAAAAGGATACATTTTACAGTATGTAAATTATATCTCAGTACATGTGAGCACAGGAAAAATAAAGGAAATGGTGAGTGGAATTGTAAACATCAAAAAGAGACAACTATCTTAAGAAGTTTTCCTGAAAATAAGAGCAATGAACTGGACATTGGACATAGAGTCAAAGTGAAACAAAGATTTTAAAATTGATTTTGCAATTATTTGTTGATGATGAAAGCAAGAGCAGTGGGTTTGTCGGTTGATGAGACTAGCCCAGTAACGAGAGAAGAGAATTACTGGACCAATATTCCTGAATTGGTGAGAAAAGATGAGATGGGGAGCACAGCGGAGGAACTGGCTTCAGACTGGAGCATGGACAACTCTCCAGTGGTAACGGGACAGAGGGCACAAGACATGGGCCTAGACACCAGCAGTTGGCAGATGCTGTGGTGGGAATCCGGTAGTTTTCTTCTGATGGCTTTAGTTCTGTCCATGAATTAGAAAGCAAGGTCAAGAGCTGAGAGAGTTTTCATTCTTACTGACTACTAGCTCACCTGAGCCTGGCTACTTCTCTTCATCTCCACTAGACTATAAACAGGAAAGGACCACACCTTGTGTATGATGATATGGGATACTTCAAGGGCAGCCAATAGGTCAGGTCATTGTACCACTCAATGTCAAGCAATTACATTTTTTGTTGATTTGTTTTTCAGCTGAAATGACCAATAACTTTGGGATCAGATCCCCCCCCAACAAAACCTATTTTCCTCTTTATCAAGTATTCCCATTTCAGTAAATGCCATGATCATTGGAATTCTGTTTCCTCCCTTCATCCCCACCCCTCACTGCATCCATCTTCTTCAGGTCATAAGCAAGTCCTCTTCGTTGTTTCTTCAGGACATCTCAAGGAACTGACCCCTTCTCTTCATCTCTATTTCCCCCCACCCTAATCCAGACCACTGCACCACCATCCTTCACCTGGACTACTGCACACCTTCCTTAATTTTCTCGCACTTAAGCTCCCTACACCCACAGAATCTATTCTCCCTACACCCACAGAATCTATTCACGGTTCTGTCCCCCCTGAATCTTGCCTACTTCTCAAACCTCATCTCATGCCCTCCCCCGTACTTACTCCTATCCAGTTGCACCGATTTTTACTCGTGTCTTTGAACATCCTATGCTCTTTTTGGCGCAGAGTATTTTCTCTGCCTTTTGCCTGGAATGCTCTTCCATCTGCCCCTCAAATAGCTAGCCCTTTCTCATCTTTGAGATCTCTGCATAGTTGTCACCTCCTCGGAGATGCTTTCCCTGACTACCTCATCTAAAGCAGGTTTCCCCACTCAGCTCTCATCACCCTTATCATGCTCTAATCTCTTTTGTTTTGCTCCTGTCTCCACAACCTCTTTTAGGGTATTTCTCTGCTAGGTGGAGATTGAATATACAAATGGACAATAGCTAGACCATATATAAAAATAGAATTTTGGCTCACAAGCTGCAGCAACCTGCCCAGTAAACCAACCCCCTTATCTACAATAAACAAACCAGGAAGCTAGCCTGCTGTAAGTCAGACTTGCAGCAACCCAGATCGCTATCTCTGATGACAATCCAGGAAGCTGAACAGTAACTTCTGTGACAATTGGCCCCAAATAGCCAAGACTTGATTAATTACTGACAGCTTCCCTAATTTTTGTCCCTACTGCCACCTTGGGACTAATCAGAAGAAGCCAGATATGGACCCCTGACCTATCTCATAGGATGTCCTGCTTCTAGATTATGTGCCTACAGAAGAAATCTAAAAATTATTGGTTAGGTAGTCAACCCTTCCTTAGCCTGGCTTCAAACTTACTCCTTGCAATATCTACTCTTACATCCTCCATGCACAATTTTCTTCACCAAATCTTCCCCTGTGCTCATGGTACATTCTTTTCTATAACACAGTTGAAGTCCTTTATTCTCCATGAAACTTTTTTGGATCACCCTAGCTCTTAGTGACTCTTCCCTTCTCTGAATTCACAGACCACATGCCAGCTTATTTGGCATTTAATTTTTCTCGGTTCAGAAGGCGTCTAATGTTCTTGGACTGAGGGTCACATTTTTTTGTACCGCTCATGGTATCTAGCCCAAGCTACAATAATAAAAATAATGATGATAACAAATAATACATTCTGCTGCTGTTCCCATTTTATAGATGAAGAAACTGATGCACAGAGAGACCAATTCTTTTGCCTAAAGCAATGAATTATTAAGAAGTAGAGCTGAGGTTTGAATTCAGTTCTACCCAACTTATATAGTATATATGTCAAAGCTCTAGACTATGCGAGCTATTTTTACTATACTGTACACATATTAGGTTCTCAATAAATGCTTCTGAAATTAATGAAATAACCAAATGCAAAAGTTTCATAAACAAAAGAGAGAAGGGAGCAGAACTCTTCAGGATGGTCCCAAAGGGTTGAATGGAGCAAGGGACTTGGCGACTTACCCCAAGTCTGCATTCTAACCCTAGCCCCTGCTGTGATCCGAGGGCAAGTGCTCTTGTCTCTAGGCCTTCTTCACTCATCCCCTGTTACATTGTTCCTTCTACCTGCCTTGAGGCTGTTTCCCAAGACAGAAACAAAGAGTGGCTGTGGGATATTTGGTGATAAAAATTAGCAGTTCTTGGGTGCCTGGGTGGCTCAGTCAGTTAAGCGTCTGCCTTTGGCTCAGGTCATGATCCCAGGGTCGTGGGATCAAGTCCTGCTCTGGGCTTCCTGCTCGGTGCAGAGCCTGCTTCTCCCTCTCCCTCTGCCACTCCCTCTGCTTGTGCTCTTCTGTCTGTCTCTCTGTCAAATAAATAAATAAATAAAATCTTAAAAAAAAATAGCAGTTCTTTTCTTGGTGATTACATTATTATCAATTCAACCATCCTTTTTGAGGTATGGTGCTGGATGCCAAGGTGAGAGCCAACACCTAGCAGGCACCAAGGATGTCCTCCAGCAGTTTGTAATAAGGATTCATGGAATAGCAATTCAGCAAAGACATAGACCTTCCCCACGCCTGCTTCAAAGCCAGGATTAATTACTATTTCATGTGATATAGAGTCCCCTATAATTTTGAGTACACATTGAGTAGAAGGGTGGGAAAACCTTCCTGACCAGCTAAACAAGAGCTGTTCCAATACCACTGTACCTGCAAAGTTGTCAAGAACCTATTTCAATAAAGATTTGAAAGCACTTGCAAAAGCAGAGTTGGACTAAACAAATATAAAGGTAGTCTTGTTTAGGAATGTGTCCTTGAAGGGGTGTAGGTAGCATCAGATCTGTTCTGGAAGCATGGGAAATTGTGACTTGTAGCAAGTAGAATTCCCTATAGCGGCTGCCATGAAATCTGTGAGCTTACAAAGCACCTGGTACAAGGAAATTCCCCAGGGACGGCTAACCCCGGACAATGCTCCTTACACTCTCAGCCCTAACGTGGCAGTAACAAGCCTTGCTTGATGTGGTGTTCTGAAGGAGATGGATGGATGTGTCATCACTGAATCACTGAGAACTAGAGCCCCAGCATAATCTCAACTATAACAATAGATGTAAAAATATACATAACAAATACACGGATGTGCATGCACCCACACCAAATTGTTCAGAAAAAACAAAACAAAACCAGAATTCTGGGTACATATAATTTTAATTTTCCTTCTCCATACTTTTTTGTATTTTAAAATTTTTCTATAATGAGCATAAATTACTTACAACATTAGGAAAAAGAAGTTGTTTATCATATTAAAATATATTGCCACGGATACAGCAAATTCCTGCTGAGAGCAGCTTCTGAGAAATATTCTCTTATTCATAGGGCTTTTAAAGCTTGTAGATGAAAAATAGATTCTGAGAGACATGCAGTATATTTGGTTCATTTAATACCTGGCCAGCAGCTGCCAGGTGAAGACATGTTGGAGAGCTGATAATAGTTCTTTATTAAAAAGGAGTAGAAAGTTGCCACTTAGGATTGGAAAACTTGTCATCGAGTTTTGCAAGGCAGATCAATATCTCCTATGTGTCTACTGCTTTCTCTGTATCTCTGGATGGTTGACAGTCTCTCTCTCTCTCTCCCTTGTAACCCTGCAGATCAGGGGACGAAGGGGGCCTGAAATTCCTCCCTACACGGTTCACTATCAGCTCACCAAGACAGATGCAGGGATGATTACTTAAACAAAGGCGCCCTCCACAGAAACTGTGAAAAGCTCTCTGATCTTGAGAGGATGTCATTAGGAAGGGCTTTTCATATTAAGCTGGCCTGAACTCCTCAAGTTTTTCCTATTGATAGTATACCCCAAAGGATGAGTTAGCAAAAAAGAATCTTAATCAATGTCTGGGATAGGTCAGGATTAGTTCTAGTGACAATTACTCAGGGCAAAAGGCAATGAGGAAGGCATTATATTAAAATAGAGCTATCATAATTTAGATTTTTCAAGTAAGTTTGGAAACTATCCAGCCCAAATCTTTTATTTACAAATGAATAAAGGGCAAAGAAAGCCCAAAGAAATTATATTTTAACTGAGGTCACACAACTGCTTTTTGCAGAGCTGGCCTCATACCAAGGTTTGGAATATTGTGGTCTTTCAGGCAGATAACACTGCTTCCTATCCCCAAGTTAATATTTCTTATGAAAAAAAACCTGACATCATGGGTATAATTTTTAATGGTTTTTCTGTTGACATTTATTTATAGCCAATAGTCACTGTTTTAATCTTTTTAAGAACCCTATATTTATGTGGGAAAAAAGCAATAGAAGATTAATGTTTATAATCTGAATTCCATTTAATTGCTATACTCTGTATAATTTAGATCATAAGACCCCCATGGACCAAGGTGCTCAATGTCATTTGGAAGCAGAACACTCAGTTCATCATTTTGTTTTTACCTACTCATGAATAACCCACTTGAAATACAAATTTACAAACTGTTATCATCATCACAAACAAGCTTGAGACTAGAGTTTAAACTTTGGGAAGAAGGATGACTTTTATTTGGCATGAGACAGAGAGAGTTGAGGAGGAGAGATTTCTTGTTTTCTTGGGCAGAAATTGAGAGATGTCCTTTTTCAGAATCTAATGGCAGTGAATTAGATTATCTCCTATGCTTTTAGGCCTCATCTGTGGGAAATTCTAATGGAGGCAGGAGAGAGAGAGTGGGGGCGGGAGAGAGGGAGAGAGAGAGGAAGCGGGGGAAGGGTGCATGCACGCGCATGCGCACGCACGCTGTACGGGTAGACATGGCAGCTTCAGGTTTATTGTCTTCTCCTTTCCATTATGTCTCTTCTCTTTGGCATGACTGTGGTCATATGCAAACCATAGTTGGCAATTTTTCTTTTATTCTTTTGGTGGAGTGGGAAAAGAACAAGTTATATCCTGTTGGTTTGGCTCTGAAAACCTAAATCGTCCTGGTAGAAGCTTGGTGCAGTTCTTGGAATCCTAGCTAACAAAATACCTAAACATCTTTGCCATGCCCTTGTGGATGCTGATAAGGTTTGGAAGAATGGAGGAGGTAAGGAAGAAGAAGCTGATAGAAATAACCCCAGCTGTCTGGCTAATCTCACACCTGGGTCATATGAAAGCACACACCTTCTTTGAGACCAAATGGTGTGTTGGGTTGCCAAAGTTAAAAAATGCCTTCCATTTTTGACTTGTTTGGACTCAAAGGTATTCCTTGAATATTTTATGATGAGGAAAATAAATACAGCCATCATTATAACCCAATATGCACAAACAACTCCTTCCTTACCAACCAGTGAGGAGCTCATGTGCAGTTTTTCTAGCTTCAGAGTACTTTCCTTATCTCTCTTCCTATCTATGGGGACATGGAGGGTTAGTTCTGTCAGCAACATACAAAGTCAAGCCCGATGGGTCGGGGGGTGTCTGGAACACCAGGACATTCTTAGAAATCCAATTCAAGAATCACAAAGAGTATCAGTCTTGAAGGGGACTCAACAGAGAACTGACTCTAATGAGAAAAGACCAGACTGCTGGTGGTGAATGGCCTGCTTAAGGTCACATGAGTTTTCAAGGCAAACCATGATCTCAGTTGGACTCTTCAAGCTTCTGGTTCAGTGCTCTGATGACCACAACATATAGATTTGGGGAAAATATTAAGAACACTTATATAAAAATTCAGATATTTTCCTGACACTTCTGGGTTGACCAGAATTCAGTACTGCTGCCTTGACCTGTTTGTTAGTCAATAACCTTGAGGCACGGACATAAATCAGAACTCAGGCGAACCAGTTTAACCTGAAGATATTTAAAAATCATTCTGCAGAAGTAGAGAAAAATCAAATGATTAAGCCTCTACCACAAGTTCTAACGCATCATTGCTTATTTGTGTTTTCCCTTGTTGAAAATGCCCTATCTTGGTTGGACAGTCTTCTCTTGGTTGGAGAGCTAATCAGAGCCAGTTAGATCAATTAGCTGTTAGGAAGAGCTCACATGGTCAACGTTTTGGAGGCTGAGTCATGATTACCAGGGGACCATCTCCCAGAAGGCAGCTCGAGAGATTATGCACGTGGACAAATGTTACATGGGAAATTGTTTCTCTCCTGGTCTCTTCATGTGCTAGTGCAGGTATAGACAGGGAGTGGAGCTTAGATTGCACCGTCCCTAGTAGCTAGCACAGCAGGCTCTCAATGAACTTGCTGAGGGAGGGAATGAATAAGCCACTGATTTCACCATACCACACAACAGTTAGGCAAGGAACAATAGAGGTAAGGAGACAGAACAGATTTAAAGGAAGATGATCTACTTTGACCCAGAATGGAGATGAACTGGAAAAGGTTATTTATGGAAGAAGCACTGGTTCTGGCTCCTGGTTTAGAAATTCAGGTGGGCTTTTGTCCAGATTAATTCCTCAGACTTCATCGGTGGTCCCTCCAAGTTTGGTGTCTTCATCTGAAAAGGGGGATTAATACAGCACCAACATCATGGGGTTGCTGTAAGGATTAAGTGAGGGAACCTAGGTGAAGTACTGAGAATGTCTTGGGTTCATAATAACTACGTTTATATTTATATAATTTATAAATAAACATTATTATGTAAGCCTTCTGTCCTAACACCCTTGTCTATAAAATAGTGAGAGGAATAGTTTCTACCTCATGGTTTTTGTGTACAGATGAAGTAATGATAATGAAAGATAATATTTGAGTGCCTCGTATAGACTAAACATCATTCAAGGCACTTTGCACTTAGTACTAATCCATTATATTAACCCAACGAGTCAGACACTGTTATTATTTCCATATGCAGATGAGAAAATTGAAGTTCAGATAGGATAAGCTCAAGGTCACACAGCTAGTAAACAGTGGAGTCAAGATTGGAACCTGAGCAATTAATTCAAGAGCATTAACCATTGGGCTATGCTGCTTCTCGCAAATATAGAAAAAGCATTTAGCACAGTGTCTAGCATATAGTACATGTTGATTTATTATCAATCAATACATGTTGCTCAATAAATGCCGATGAACATAGCAATTTTTTGTATTTAGTTAGCTGAATGATTTGCTTATTTACATTTTTAACTGTGACTATGATGTCATTCGGGAATACTACATCTATCATCTCTTTAGGTTTACTACATCCATTGTCCTTTAAGCTTTGGTAGAAAAGCACTAGCCTTGCAAAGAAACTCTCACTCTTGCTAATCACAGCGGAATCACATCACACATGATTTAACCCAGAGGCATTCAACTACGTATGCTTGGCAAAAGTGTTAAAATCCTGTGCAACACTGTAAAAGCAAAATTTGCATTTAGAACTTCTATTAGGTACTGTAAATTGCTGAATGCATAATATATTTATACATAGATATTGACTTGTGTATAAAACCAAGTACACAGTACTTTGTGGGGACTCAAAGGTATTTTCAGGGGAAATTTTGAATAACTGTGACTTTCACCCTACATGCTACCCTTGATCCTGACTTGTGTGCAAGGTGAGGGGTCCCTTGATCCACACCCCCATCGAATTGTCACGGGTGGAAGTGAATGGGAGGGTGGGAAGAGCCAGTAGCAGCTTCTCCTATGATTAATAATAGTGAGTAATCAATGATGATTTAGTTCTATCCGTGTGCCAGGAGCCATGGTTGGCCCTGAGCATAGATCATCTCACTTGATGCCCACAGCGATCCTCTAAGGCAGGTGTAATGGAGATCGTCCTTGTGCAGATGAAGAGGAAGGCAGAGAGGCAAAGGCAGGTATCCTTACTGAAAGCCTGTTACACAGTGGTGGGTGCATACTTTCTCTCTGGTTCTCTTCAGAACCTTGTAAGGTAGGTTCTATCCTCCTTTCAAAGGCAAGGAACTAGAGGCTCACGGGGTTAGGTAACTTGGCCAAGGTCATGTTGCTGGCAAGTGACTGAGGTAAGACTGAAGCCCAAAGTCTTTGCTCATCGCTTCACGTAGCCCTCTCATCTGGGAGGAATCAGCTCCCCGCCAGGTGATGCATTCTCATCGGCTTTCACTTATTCTGTGAGCATAATGAGGCATTGGCTTTACCAACCATCACGATCATGTGATCTCCTTCTGTTTGTCCCCTCACCTCTCTTTTAATTGGCGGGGATTTTATGAAGATCATCGTCAAGTTTATACACTACTTTGACCTCCTTGTAAACAAGACACAAAGGAAACTCCTGGCTGACCATGACATTGGCCCTAGTGCAAGACATTCATTTGCCTAAAATCCTGGAAGTTATTACACAGTGAATTCTTTCCCTCTTTCTTCTTGGTCAGCTTGCTTTCTGCCCAGAAAAGCCTGAGGCAGAGAAGTGAGACAGTCTTTTCCTTCTCAACAGAAGGCTCTACCACCTGGTTGCAAAAGCCAGAACTTGAGAGCTTTCCTTCTGCTTTAGCCTTTTGTCCAGTCCATCAACAAAAGTCCTCCATCTCTAGACCATCCACACCCTTCCATTTAGTGTCCTGGCTGAGGGAGGGTCGGTGGGGGGCGGGGGGCGGGGCCCAATCTCTCCCGATTTGCCTGGGACTTTCTAGTACTGCAAGGACAACCCCCAGGGAACCCTCAGGTACAGGCAGACTGGGCCGGTTGACTTCTTCACTGGCCTGGGCATCTGTAGTAGCTGCCTAACGGACCCCCAGACCCCAGGTTTGCTTGCCTTGGATTCTTTCTCCATCCAGTAGACCCCAGCAACCCTTTGACATCACAGATGGTATGTGTCATGCCCCGCTACCCCTTGAAATACTGCCTTTTGAAGAAAATTCAAAAGCTTTACCTCAGCCTCCAAGTTAGTGCCTGATTTGGCCTTTGCTATTTCTCTCACCTCAATGCAGTCCCTGCCCCTCCTCCTTCACCAGGCTGTTGGGTGTCAGTTCCTCAACTCTGCCAGACTCTTCTCCCCCCTGGCACCATTGCCCTTGCTGTTTCCTTGGCCTGGAATGTTCTTTCTCCAACTCTTTTTATGTTCACAATGTGTAATCACGTACATGTGTGATAATCTGATTACTATCTTCTTCTCAGCATTATGGCTCCTGGACTCCCCAGTTTTTCACGTCAATCCCCACCGTCTAGCACTGGAGCTGACACCTAATCAAGTCACATGAAATATTCACAGAATCAATCAATGAATGGGCGAAAGAAGAGATGAATGAATAAGGGGTAGCTCACAGGAGGTGCTACTGAGATTCCATAAACTGAAAGGTCAGGGTCCCCAGGACACAATGAGCAAGGTTCCATGAGGGTGGACAGGAAGCAGAGGCCAAGGCACAAACAGCTTCACAGGCTGTGCCAAAAGCTGTTCCAAGGACCATGGGGGAACTTCTGAGGGAAACAGAGCAACGGACTGACATAATCCCATATATATTTTGAAAAACTGAAGGATGGAGAGGGGGGAGAGAGGCCTGTTCAGCAAGAAGTCCCTCTAACCTTGGGCAGCTGCAGGAATTAGGAGGTGTGTTGGTGGTGAGGCTTGTGGAGCCAGCTGGATATTAGTGTTCTTTTGATTAATTTTCAGGAAACAATCAGCCAATTATGATTCAAAGGCTTCTGTAGCTCTGGCCCATAACTAATTGCATTTTAAAAATGTGTTAATCACAAACCAGTGATTATGTAAAGGGTCTTATTGATGACAAGATTGGCTTCCTATAGGAGCAAGCCAATGGTGCCATTTGTCCAAGGTTGAATTTTATAGTGTATTGCATTAGGCTCACACTCAGGAGCAATGGCTTCTATCTACTCTTGAGTACCTTGTAGCCAGAGTTCAATACATTGAAAGAGGGGTAGAAAAGCAGGTGCAGGAGGTACGCAAGGGTTTCTCTATCCCTATGGGTACTCCTTAAAGTCAGGCAGTGTATTTTGTCTCACTTTTGAATCCCTTTATGGTATCTAGCACAATGTCTTTGATGTAGTAAGTGCCTAATAAATACTCTTTGAATTTAATTCAGGGTCCATTTCACCTCTAGAATTCTATGATTGTATGAATTCTTGCCCAAGTGGTCTGTTATCTGGAAGTATAAGGCTCTCAGCATTGTGCTTCCTAAGTATCCAGGAAGTTTGCAAATTCCAGAAGTACCAACTGGCCATGACCTCCATCTGAGCTTAGGGGTCTTCTTCAAGAATAACAGTGCTTTAATCTGTCCTTTATCTCTCAACTGGGCTGGGTCAAGAGCCCCTACTCTGGGCTTCTCTAGCATGATTTTCATACCTTTATCATTAGATTAACCATGTTATATTGAATTTATATCTATTCACATGTCCCTCCTACAAGGCTGTATATAGCTTCAGTGGGATACAGGGCTTGGCACACTATAAGCATCCAATGTAGATACTTATGGGGACTTTTGAGTCATCTGCTACTTGTGGTTAGCTTAGTGATGTACAGGCCTGTGGGACAATTCATTGCAGTAACTGAAGTGTCCCTCGATTCTACAGGACATTCAAGGCAGGATGCCATTCTTCTTCCCTTCCATCTTTCTGCTTTATCTGCATCTGCTCATCCCATCAGCATTTCAGAATCAGTATATTCTCACCCTGAACCTACCACTCCCTCTGAAATCTGTTTCTCATTTTGTTAAAGGCTCTGTCACCAAAACCTTACATCACTTTTTAACATTTGCCTTTGAAAACTACCCCTTCATCCAAATAGTTGACCAGAGACTTCAAGTTCACCTCTAAAGTCTCTTTCAAGTGTCCTGGCTTTTCTCCTCCCACTGCCCTGATCCAGGATCATTATTGATTCTTAACACTTTATTATAGGAAAATCTCAAACATGTACAAAATAAACAGAAAAGTATAATGAACTTCTTGTACCTATCACTCAGTTTCTACAATTATCAGTATTATGCCATCCTCCATCCCCCGCTCAATTATCGTTACTATATTTTTATAGCTATTTTCTAAGAAAGGTAAAATTTATGCAAAATTGACACAGTAAATTTCAGCCCCCAAATCTGGCCACCAGGCCAAGCTCCTTTTCCCAAAGCAGAACTCCATACATGTCAAAAATCCACTTAGGAAACTCCAGTACCCGCCCCCTCCACCGCCCCATTGTCTCCTGAGCCAAGTCAAGCCCGCCTGGCCTGATCTTCAAGACCCCCCACACTTCCCTCTCAACTCTCTTTCCCCATGTTTACTTCCTGTGTCTTCCTTGATGTTTTCCAGGAGCTGATAACTTAGTCTCTTTGATCTTAAGCTCCTGTAGGACTGCTGCCCAGAGGATCTCATTGTATTGGACTCTGTAATTCATGGCAGTGTCTGGCTCACAGGTGGACTCAAAAAAGTCTGCTGGCTGGACATCCAATGCCGCATCATGTAGAGCTCACACCTCTAACTGCGGGCTCAGGAACATACTTATGATGTAACTGCGGCTTTCAATCTAGCCTTCTAGAATGTAGGAGATGAAACCAGGTGACATTTCTCTGGATGCTCAGATTCTGGGATTCTGGGAATATTACCAAATCCACTGGATCTAGACATTCTATGTGGCTCATGCCACTGAGCTACCAATAGTAGGGTGCTGAAGGGTATAGTGGAAAGAGCACAGGAATAACAGTCTGTTGTCCCAAGTTTTACATATTTTTACATATACCATTCACCATGTGTCCTTGGGTAGGTTCATCACCCGAGCTCTGTGGCTCCTTCCGGGACACTGGCATGGAGAGAAGTGACCTTGGTAATGACTAAAGTAAATGCAAAATCACCCAGTGAGATGAAATTTCACAAGTAAACTGAGTCTGCTGGCTTTTTTGTTGCTAGAAGGCCCTTTGTATGCTCCCCGTGACTTCAGTGATCCCTAAGTAGAACCCTACATTACTCCTTGCCCCAAACTGTTGATGCCAGCCGCCAGACTATAGTTGGAACACCAAATTCCTGCTAGTAGGACCTCACCCACTGGTGGTAAAAGTTGGTATCCGGCAACATTTTTGCCTGAAGCAGAGATATTTGCTTGAGAGCACACCATTGCTATAGGGCACTCCACAGGTTGTAGATTATTTACCTAGCAAACGACAGTGATAGAATTGCCAAGAGGCATACCACATTTTTCTACGGAGGAAATAAAATCTCTATCCCCACATCAGAGACACTAGTCACCTTCTAGGTCTATGAATTAGTTTTTCCGTGCCTCTATTTGCTCATCTCTAAAATGGATGAAAGGAAGGAAAAATTCTTCCTCTACCCCTCAAGGTCTTCCAGATAGACTAAAAATTAAATTTGCATGAGGCAGGTTTACAGGAGAAAAACCCAAAGGTTTATTATGTGCACACAGAGGTCCCATAATTAAAAGTGAGACCTAAAGAAATGATCAAGACAGGCAGTTTTGATACATTTTAGACAAAGACAATAACTTTGTGAGAAATGGACAATGAAAATAGATGTCTGGAAGCTTTCATTAGTAAGGAATTCTAAGCGAAATTTGGGCTAAGGTAGCAAATTAGAAAAAAAAAGTAACAAGATTTGTTTCTACAGCTTCCTGGATTTTAAAATTCCTATGTCTGGTGATAAAAATATCTTTTTACTTCTCAGTATAGAGAGAGTATTTTTCACATGGGCAATTCGCTTCCTGCTTTCTGGGGGATGCAGGAGGATCTGAGTGTGCTCACACTGGCTGTTTCTTAAGTAGCTTTCATTTAAAATAATCCATATGCCAAAGTGGCACATTTGGGGGCAGCATGCCCTTGGCCGCTACATGGGAATAATAAAGTAATAATGACATCATAATGCCATTAGCCACATCCTAGGGGACACAGGTAGCCCTGAGGAACATGGACCACACACTATGTTCTGCAAGGTTTTAAGGTACTCATCAAGTTCACCAAATGATTTCATTTCCTCACTCGTAAAAACACATTCCAAATGGAAACAGCATCTCTAAGGGCAAGCAGCCTCTGTTCTCTGTTTTCTTAGAAATGGAAGTTTTAAACTAGAAAGCTCATTTCTCTGAGTCTCCCATCCCTGACATCCCATCCATGGTTGTCCTCCATGGGTGACAGCAGAAGTGGGCAATGGACTTCTCGTACCATGTTGGGAAGAATGAAGGGGAATTGGCCAACCCTTGGGAGGGCAGAAGCCTAATGCTCGTGAACATGCCCTTCACCATAAATGAAGGAAGGAGCAAAGAGAACAGAGTGGCCAAACAAAAGCCAGAATTGTTTGAGCCATGGACCCTTTTCAGAAGTCTTCAAAGCCACCCTTTCAGCAAGCCTGGCAAGGGTACAGTATCGAGCCTGGGTGCCCGCCAAGCCTGGCCTGAATTTATTCTTGCCGAACTGTTTGCTGTCTTTATTTGCCAAGACTTAACTAATTGAACTTTTGTTTGTCCGGCTGCCCCTCCGGAGAACTGGAGCTATTGTTACCTGCTGCAGGAGTCCTTCCATGGAAAGTGCCAAACACTTGACCCAAGCTGTGGCTCATTCCTTTTCCCTGTTCAGGTTGCTCTTTTTCTTTCAGGCATGTTGTGTTGTTGTTTTGTTTTGTTTTGTTTTATCAGTTCCAACTCAGAGTATGTGTTTGGAATGAATGAACTGGAACGAAGTTCACTGACCCAAGGGGAGGATTTCTGTTGGGAGGTTGGACACGTTCCCCAGTAAGACCTTCATGGAGCCTCCCTTCCTTGATTTTCCCACTATGCCTCAGTGAGAGGCACCTGGTCTCAGCTTCTCCCACAGAGGGCATGGAGGCTATGAACCAGGTATTCTCAGAGTGTGGTCCCAGGGGCAGCATCAGTTTCCCTTGGGAACTTGTTAGAAATGCAAATTCTTGGGCCCTCTCCAGAGCCACCAAATCAGCAGTCTGTCTTTTAACAAGCCCTTCTGGGTGATCCTGATGTACAATGAGGTCTGAAACCAATGTTCCAGGCTAGGGGTTCTCACCTTTGGCACTGATGACAGTTTGAGCTGGATGGTTCTTTGTAGTGGGGGCCATCCAGGGCACTATAGGATGGTTAGCAGCATCCCTGGCCTCTGCCAACTGGATTCCAGTAGACCCCCACCCTCATCCAATGTGACAACCAAAAGTGACTCCAGTCCTTGCCAAATGTCCTATCCAGGAAGGAGGTAAAATCATCCCTGATTGAGATAAAGGACAAACTGCTTGTGGTTCCTCTAAGCTCTTGCATTCTCTGTACCATATTGACAAACAACTGCCAAACTATCTGGGTGGCTCCTTAGCACACACTACTGAGGAGCACAAAAAGATGTAACCACTTAACAGCAGATCTTGTTTTTCAATCTTGATAAATCTTCCCTTTCAAACAACCCACAGGCAAAAGCACGTGACTTTGACTTTGCGTTAAGAGCTATTCTCTTGCTCATCTGGGTTTGTAGTCAATCAAAACACAACAACAACAACAACAACAACAAAAAACACCTTCACAGTTTGAGCTCTCCTCATCCTTTTATTTGTTTGCTACCCTCAGAAGAGATAGCAGGACCGAATTCAGAGATTCCAGAATATATCTAATGCCCAGAGTGAAATGAATGGTTCATCTGCTCATCTTCTCCCTCACCTCCAAAATGAAAGATTTCCTTGTGCATTTCTGGATGTTGCCAGATGGATGCTCTTTCTGTAGAATTTCCATCGTTGGGTTCTTAGTGTTGTTGCATTTGTGATTTGCATTTGAAGGGAACCCAAACCAGGAAATTTGCTACTTGGCTTTATTCCCACCATTGTCATTTAAGGCTTTTGACAATATTTCCACTTGAGGAAGCTGGGTTTGGCAAAAATCAGTTTGGACTGACTCAGCCAAACCTAAAGTCAAATGCTCAAACAAACTTCAACTAAAGGTCACAGTTAATTTGCTCATTAGGTTGGAATCTATTGAGCATCTACTATATGCCAGCACTCTTCTAGGTCCTCAGAGGTGGTGAGAGAAACATAGGGCCTCTACATGGGGACTGTTCATTGTCAGACAAAGGTAGAAGACATTTCAAACAGAATGCAGAGTCCTTGACACGGACAGGGAAAGCACAGAGCCCCCTGGGAGTATGCTTCACTGTGGAATCCTCAGTGTCTGGCACATACTACGGGCTTACTAAAAATTTGTTGAATGAATCTTAGAGGGGAACCATTCCACATGGACTGGGAAGGTTAAACAAAGATTTAGCCAAACATAGTGCTACTTAGGTTGTCCAGGAAAAAAAGCAAACTTGAGTCAGGCAGAGGAGTGGGAAGGGTATCTCAGAGAAAGTAGCAGGTACAAGGACAGTGGATGGAAATATGCATCATGGCCTTGGAGAGACTTTAAGAAGGTCTGAATGAATTGTCTGAAGAAGGGATTATTCTGGTTATATATTGCTATATAACAAATTACTCCCAAACTTAGTGGTTTAAAGGACTTGGCTGGATGATTCATCTCTCATTCACTGGCATTAACTGGGGCAAGTGGGGCTGATGATCCACCTCCAAGATGGCTTCTTCATTGACATCTCTGGTGTTGTCTGTTCCTTGGCTTCTCTCTCTCATTATCCAGGGGCACTCCATGTGGTCTCGGCTCCTCATGACATGGCACACTCAGGGCAGTTGGGCTTCTTACATGGCAGCCAGCTTCTTCCAGAGAAAACATTTCAAGAGTGAGTGCTCTAAGAGACCCAAGAGGAAGTTGCAAAACTTCTTATGATCTAGCTTTGGAAGTTCTAGAATCTACTTTTGCTGTATTTCTAATGATCAAACAAGTCAGTACGGCCAGCCCAGATCCACGAGGAGGAGAGACATAGCCCCTTCCCTTAATGGGGGGAATGGCTTGCATACAGAAGGAGAGGAGAAATTTGATAAAAGGGAGCCATCTTGGATAAAATCTTCCAGGTTTTTACCTCCATGTACCAGGAGTCGAAGTTGGGGCTACAAAATTGAGCCTGAAGGACTCGGAGCAGCAGGCTAAGGGGTGAGCAATCTGCCCTGAACTGTGTGAGAAGCCATGGAAAGGTTTCAGCATGGAGTTAAGGAAGTGGTGTGATCAGATTTATTTTAGGATTCTCTACCTCTGATAGCCACGGAAAATGGGGTGAAGCGGGACAAGACCCGGGACAGGGAGGCCCAGTGTGAGATGTCACCAGGCTCAAAGAGCAAAAGTGATTTGGGGGTTAGGGGGCTGGTGCCTGGGTGATGGGCAGGGCTGTCAGATAGTGAGACTATGAGGAGTAGTCAAGTTATCTGAGGGCTTCTGACACCTCTCTCCACGTGACCCCAAATAGCTCCCTTCCAAAGGAGAGAAGAAAGGTATCGTTTTTCATTCCAGGAACTGAATGTGGGTAAATGGCAGCTGGTGACTGAGCTTGCCTGCCCGGGCTTAATGGCCATGCTTCCTCAGGTTTGTTAGGAGCTGCCCCCGAGGAAAACAAACAGGACTGGTGTGAAGACCATTAGAACGGCCCTCAGAACAAAGGCTCCATTCAGCAGCTGTTGCTCAGAGCTGAGTGGAATAAACAAAAGAGTTCCGTGAGCAAACATAAAAGGAGCCTAATTGAGGCAATTAAGGTGAAATTAAATAAAGGAAGGTTTTAGCCCAAAGTTCATGGAGTATTTTTCACAAGGTTGTCACTGGACTAGTCATTTGGGGCTTTTAAACAAAGAGAAGCACAGGATGTGGGAAATTGGCCCATTGGACCCTTGGGAGTGGACCAAGTCAAGTGTGGTGATGTGGCTCCCATGTGCAATTGTTTGGCCCGAGCTGTCCAATCTTGGCGGGGGTGGGTGCGGAGTAGGGTGAGGTTAGTAGGACTGAAGAGGGATGGGACAGACGCAGTCACTAAGGGAACGATTCAACGATACCAAAATCTCTTGGTTTTCACATTACTCTGTCGTGTTTCCTTCATAACACCACTATCTGAGATTATCTTGTTCATTGCACACTTGTTTACTGTCCTCCCCATTCAAACACCCACATGCACACACACAAACACATACATGCATGCGCACACTGTGGAACTCTGGGTCTTCTTGGAACATAGCTTTGGAGATGCCTACCCGGCTGGGTTAAGACCCCAAATACTGAAACCCAAAAGCAAACATTTGTACGTCACACATGTTCCAAACCACTGATCTGACACCTCCAAACTGTCCCATGGGAAACTTATGCCTAATATCAATTCAAACAAGTCCATTTATTTAACAATTACATAGTACTTACTATATGCCAGGTACAATTCCAAATGTTTACAAATATTAACCTCATCCTCATAATGATCCTATGAGGTAGGGATATTCTTATCTTTATTTTACAGGTGAGAATGGTGACAGAGAAGTCAAAAAGGTTATCTGAACCAGTACGTGGGGAGCGAGGATTTGAACCCAGGCCTGTGGACTCTAGCAGCCACACTCTTTAACCCTACACTAGAGCCCCTTGAATTATAGTAAGGGAGTAGTGACGGGAGCTGGATGATGAAGTCACTGGCCATGGTCAGTGGGATCTGAGCCCATGGTCTGCTTCCTATATAACTAGACTCTCACCAGCACTGGCTGCTAAGTGCAAAGCTTAGCCCTAATGATGGATCAGAGGAGAGACATCCAGAAAATCCAAAGGCACACGCTGATCAACTGATATATTGACAGTGGTCAGAAAGGGGGCCTTTCAGAGTGAAGGATGAATGCATGGTGAGTAAGTTCCAGCCCTTTACAAGTAAATGAATAAAATTTAAAAAGTCTGACCAGAGGAAAATTAAGGGCTTAAAAAAAAAGTAAACTATATGGGTAACAGGAAAAAACACAAATGTATGGGGTTAAAATATTTTTTTTAGAAATAATTCCAGTTTAATTACTTCATTTCACAAATGAAGAAAGTGAGGAGTCAAGAATTGTTAAATTTTAATGTTCATTAAAAATGACCAAGGAGCTTTGTTAAAAATGGCAGATACCAAATATTACTTCTGACCCCCTACCAGACATCACAGATCAGTAAGTAACCTGATTCATGAATTCCAGTGTGGTCCAAGAATCTGTTATTCACAGATTTAAAGAAGGAGTTGGTCTTTAGGTGACTCTGATGCAGGTGGCTCAGGAATCACACTTAGAAATACACACCAACCTGGAGATGAAAGATTTTGTTTAAGCCTTGTATCTACTCAATGACAGATCCCTCCAAGCCGGCACCAGCATCTGTTTGGATTATAGGCTATCTTTTAAACACCTTTTATAGATCCAGATCCACTTTTGGAACATTATCTATAGTATGTGTAACTTGGTTAGCATACCATTATTTAATTCTTTTTTCTACGTTTATGATTTAGAAGAGAGCTTCCCTTATTTTTTTGCCATGTTATGATTAACACCAAAAGGGTGAGATAGAAAGCATGAGCACATGGGTTAAACCCTTGTTCTCTGACCTATCTGTTCTCCCACAGAATTAATCTGAAAGGGAAGACATCTATTTCCAGAAGGGGGGCAAAGGCAAAATGATAGCCCAAACTCAAGTATTAGAATTTGTTCCACTTAGAACATTTTTTCGAATCATTTTTACTTTTTTATAACTTTACTGAAGTTTAATTTACATCCCATAAAATTCATTTTTTTAAAGATTTTATTGATTTATTTGACAGAGAGAGAGAGACCAAGAGCAGGAACACAAGCAGGGGGATTGGGAGAGGAGAAGCAGGCTTCCTGCTGAGCAGGGAGCCCGATGCGGGGCTCGATCCCAGGACCCTGGGGTCATGACCTGAGCCGAAGGCAGATGCTTAACAACTGAGCCACCCAGGCGCCCCTCCATAAAATTCATCTGTTGTAAGTGGACATCCCAGTGAGTTTTAGTAAATTTATACAATCATGCACCACAATCCAGTTCAAAATACTTGGTTCACCCAAAAGTTCTCTTGTACTCATTTACATTCAGTCCTGCTCCTACCCCCGGTGGCAGGCAACCACTGATCTTTCTGTCTCTCTATCTTTTCCTTTTCTAGAAATGTCCTATTAATGAAATCATATAATAAATAGTCTTTGTGTCTGGCTTTTTCACTTAGCATAATATTTTTGAGGGATATCAATGTTGTTGCACATATCCTTTTTATTACTGAGTAGTATCCCACCATCTGAATACTCCACATTTTGTTGATCAATTCACCAGTTGATGGGCACTGAAATGTTTCCAGTTTTTTGCTATTATGAAAAATGCTGCTTGGTCTTCCTTATATGCGAAACCTAAAAATGTTGAATACTGTACATAGAAAGAGAGAGTAGAAAGGTGGTTACCAGGGGTGGGGAAGTGGGGGGATTTGGGAGGAGGCTGGTCAAAGGACGCAAAGTCGCAGTGATGTAGAATGAATAAGTCT
Organism: Callorhinus ursinus; assembly: GCF_003265705.2. Classification (NCBI taxonomy): domain Eukaryota; kingdom Metazoa; phylum Chordata; class Mammalia; order Carnivora; family Otariidae; genus Callorhinus; species Callorhinus ursinus. The sequence goes on from NW_027397083.1 coordinate 14,804,561, forward strand.
TGAGATCTAATGTATAGTACAATGACTATAGTTAAGAATATTGTATTGAGTGCTGGAAATTGGAGGAGAAAGTAGATTTCAAGTGCTTTCATCATATACAAAAAGATTATATGAGGAGATGATATGCTAATTAGCTTGGCTGTGGTAAACAATACAATATGTATACGTATATCAAATCATCATGTTGTACACCTTAAATATATATAGCTTTTATTAAGAAAAGAAAGAAAAAAGAAAAAATGCAGCTAGAAACATCTGCGTACAAGTCCTTTTTTTTTCATTTCATTTTTTTTCATTTTTCTTGGGTCAATTTCTAGGACTGGAATTGTGGGGTCATATGGTGAAGTTTATGTTTAATTTTTTAAGTAAGTTGCTAAACTGTTTTCCAAACTGACTGAACCATTATGCATTGCCACCAGTGATGTATGAGAGTTTCAATTGTTCCGTTGCTTCATCAGCACTTGGTATTATCAGTCTTTTTAAATTTTTGTCATTCTTGTCAGTATGTATTGCTATCTCTGTGGTGTCCTTTTTCGCTGATGGAATATGATCTTCTGCATCCTTTCTTGTGCTTATTGCAGCCCGTGTGTCTTCTGTGGTGAAGTGTCTGTTTCAAATCCATTGGCCATTTTTAACTAGGTTGTTTGTCTTAATATTGGGTATAAAAGTTCTTTATCTCTTCTAGATACAGCACCATTATAAGATACATTATTTGTACAATTTTCTCCCAGTCTGTGGACTGCCTTTTCATTTTCTTAATGGTGCTTTTTGAAATGCAAAATTTTTTTATTTTGATGGAGTCCAATTTGTAAGTGTTCTTTTCTTTTACAGATTGTGTTTTTTGATGTCATCTTTAAGAACTATTTCCCTAACCCAAGATTGCAAAGATATTTTCCTATGTTTTCTTCTAGAAATTTTATACTTTTAGCTCCTAAGTTTAGGTCTGTGGTACACTTTTAATTAATATTTTATGTGTAAAGTGAGTCAGGGTCTAAGTTCATTTGTTGCATATAGATATCCAATTATCCCAGCTTCATTTTTTGAAAAGACTATCTTTCCCCCCATTGAATAACCTTGGTATAAGTGGGTTTATTTCTGGACTCTGTATCCTGTTACATTGGTCTTCCATGCCAATACTGCACTGTCTTGATTGCTGGAGGCTTATAGTAAGTCTTGAAGTTCAAGTAGTGTACCATAGTCCTTTTTAAAAATTCTTTGGGCTATTCTGTGTTCTTTACATTTTTATATTAATTTTGGAAATAAATTTCCCAATTTATACAAACAAAGTCTGCTGAGATTCTGTAGGATTTTGTGTTGACTCTACAAATCAATTCCAGGAAAATTATTATTTTAATAATACCAAGTCCTTCCAGTATTGCTATGAAAAGGGTATGGATTTTTATTTATTTAGATCTCTAATTTCCCTCAGCATATTTTGTTGGTTTGAGTATCTTTTACTGCTTATGTTAAATTATTCCTAAGTATTTTTATGCTATTATGAATGACATTATTTTCTTAATCTTATTAAGATTTTTGGATTGTTTAGTATTGCTTCTTGAGCCAGTTTTGATAATTTGTGTCATTCTAGGAATTTTTCCTTTTTTTTTCTATGTTGTTCAGCTTATTGGCATAAAGTTCTTCATAATATTCCTTATAATATTTCAATTTTTAATTTCTGTAGGTTCTATAGTGATTGTAAGTATAGTGACTTTATTCCAATTTTAATACTTTGTGTTTTCCCTTTTTTTCTTGGTAAATCTTGCTTAGGATTTATTAATTTTGTTGATCTTTACAAAGAATCAACTTTCAGCATGATTTTTTTCTGTTGTTTTCCATTTCATTAATTTCCACTCCAATCTTTATTTTGTCTTTCTTCTATTTACCGTGGATTTTATTTACTCATCTTCCTTTTTCCTTCCTTCTTCTTAGAAACTTAGATTATTGATTTTAAGTCTTTCTTTCTTTAGAATATAAGCATTTAATGCTATGAATTCTCCTCTCAGCTCTGCTTTGTCTGCATACCATAAATCTTGATGTGTCACATTTTTCTTTCAGTTAAAGATATTTTCTGATTTTCTTTGTAATTTCTTATAGCCTGAGACATTTACTAATGTGTTAATTTCCAGATAGTTGCAAATTTCCAGTTTTTTTCTGTTGTTGATTTTTAATTTAGTTATACTGTACATCGATACTTTTACATTTTTTGAGAATTTTTTTTATGACCTAGAATATGGTCTATCCTGGAGAATGTTCCATGGGTGCTTAAAAGAATCTACTTTGCTGCTGTTGGGTAGAGTGTTTTATGAAAGTGTATATGCTGGGGTGGAAGGTGGGAGAATAAAATGATGAAAAAGACATGATTCTTGCCCTTTAAAAGTTGAAATCTTGCAGAGCAGTGGTTCTCAACTCAGGGCAATTTTGTACCCCAGGGGACATGTGGCAATGTGGGGAAACATTTTTGTTTGTCTCAACTTGGGGCATGTACTATTGACATCTAGTGGCTAGATAATCTGCTAAATGTCCTACAATGCACAGGATACCTCCAACAGCAAAGAGTTATCTTTGGTCCAAAATGCCAAGATTTAGAAGTCCTGATGCAGAGGATATAAAAGGCATTTTGTTTATAACTTAGAGCTTGAGACAGTAATTTTCATGCTATAGCAATTACTGCACTGTGGCTGAAATCAATCAACCCCTTAGCAGTTGCCACATCTCTCATGTGTTTGTTTGTCTTCCCACTAGACTGTGAACCTCATGAATGTTGGGATACACCCAAATCTTTATGGTGGTTAAAAGCAGAGAGAGGATCTGGAGTCAGACAGACTTGGATTTCAATCCTCTATCTATATTCACTAGATGTTTGACTTTGGGCTAGTTCCTTGACCTCCTTAGGCCTCAATTTTCTCAGTGGTATAATGTGAATAATGTGCCTACAATAGGATTACTGGGACAACTAATCAAGGGAGGCAACTGGCACAGTCCTGGCACATATAGTCATTCCCTTATTATTGTTATTGTTATCTCCAGCACCGAGCCCAGTGCCCTCAAAATATGTGCAAATACATGAATGAGTAACTGAGTCACCATCTCTCGCCTTCCTTCCTGCACTATAGGGGGCTGGTTCTACGGTGTTATTTTTACTGAGAAGACTTTACCCCATCTTACTCCTGGACCAAGGCTTAGTTTCCACAGGGGAGGTCATGTTTACCCACAGAAGATGGGCAAGAGTCCAACAGGACAAACAAGTGCAAGACAAATACAGACTGACCTCAATTCCATCCTTGAGACCCCTTTCAGCCCCATATGAAATAGTCATATGGGGAGGCAACAAGGTTTGTGCCCCCAAAAGCCCCATGATACTGTTCAACTGGCACCACTCCGGGCCATCTTTCCCAGTTTTGCTTCAGAGAAGGAGTTCTTTCTTCTTAATGTCCATCCCCTGCCATGACACTCTCTACCCCATTCCTGAGTCTCAGACACTTCCTCCCCATTAGGAACCTCTCCCAGATATTCCCACTGTCTGTCAGGCAACTCTTTGATCAATGTTAAAAGCCGTTGCATCCCTCCCTAAGCACCTCACCTCCTGTCACCATCTACTTCTGAGAGACTTGGCAAAGATCACATCTGCGAAGCAGTTTGCTAATTTTTAAAGTGGTGGGTAAGGGCAAAGCTTTAACATCCTGATTTCCCCATGTGTTTGCTTTTAAGGAAGGAGTTCATGGTGAACGAAAAGACACCTCAAGCTTCTAAAGACCCCTATGGTATATAAAGCAGGATTCACATGGTACCTGAGAATCACTAACCAGCCAGGAAGACAGTGAGTAAAGATAAAGTTTAGAAGCAAGGTGGGGTCAAGTCCGCTTAACAGAGAGTGCATGAGTCCATTTCACTATCTGATTCCTACTGTGCCCTATCAGGCACAGACAAAATCGGCAGCCATCCGCCTTATTGAAATTGATTTATAGGTCACTGATTGATGTCTTTAATACTCATAATAAAAAAAAAAAGCCATTATTGCCTGTATGGAGTTTCTCTATATATTTATCTAGAAACTTGCCTTCCCTGATCGTATATATCAGAGATCAAAACTAAGTAAGAACAAAGTGATCTGAACCTAAAGGAGATAAAGATAAGAGCAGCAGAGAGCATTAAGGACAGAGTGGTGGCCTTATTTTCCAAAAAAGCATGAAAAGAATTTCCATTTTCTGTTGTTTTAACCTTATGATTTAGAAAAAGTATTTCTACTTTGTTAACTCAAACATAACAAGAAAAATAGTAAAAAACTAACACTTTTTCTAAAAACTAACATTTTTGAATACTGAATATGTACTGGATACTTTTCTAAATCCTTCACACATATAAATTAATTTAACGCACTCATTTAACAAATATTTTTTGACCACATATTAGGGGCCAGGCACTACGTCATGTTCTGGAAGTATAGCAATGAACAAAGTCCTCAAAGATCTCTGTCTTCATGGATTGTACACTCCCTTGGGGAGTCAATAAACAAGTAGACTATATAGTATGTTAGAAGGCAGAAATCAATGCTATTGAGATGAATATATCTGGGCAGAGGGATAGAGAATGTTAGGTGTGGGGTGCTACAATTTTCAATCAAGCGTTCAGTGAATGCTTCACTGCAAAGCTGTCATTTGACCAAAAACTTAAAGGAAATCTCACAATTAATAAGACCAAATCCAAATAGTGTTGCTGTAGGGTGTTCTTGTTTGTTTGTTTGTTTTTACTGAACCTTGGACCAACACCCTAAGCTCCTAGGAAATCTGTATGAACTTGTACATTGTGTAAAATGATTAAGCCATGGCCAGGCACCACGTAAGCAAACATCAAGTCACTCCATGCAGTCCCTGGTCCCATTTTGTGAAGATCTCAGAGCTGTTGATTTTCCAGGCTACTTGGAGGAGCCAGAGGTGTGCCTCTGAGGGGGTGTTGGCATCATGGGCATCTGGCGGGGTTCTCTGTAGATGGATCACAACGTGTCTCCCCTTCTTGTAATTGCCCTATTTCCCAGAATTGGAATTTCTTATTGCTAGATTTGGATGCTAATCATCAGAGAGCCTCCTTGATGTGAGAAAAAACAAAGGGACCAGGCCTTCCAAGGACCTGGGGAGCCCCAGTCCCAGAGCCTGTGAACTGTCTATGACTTTGCTTCTGCCACTTTGTCTGCCTTCAACTTAGGCTCGTTTTCCAAGTTCTTTCAGACTCCTTCCCCAAGTCTCTCAGCTATGTCCCTTCCAACACCACTTCACTGACTGCCCCAAGCAAAACCAGGTTTGACAGATGTAAATTAGTCATGTATACCTTAGTTTGACTTTCAATGTAAGGGTCCTCTCTCTTTAAAGCTAATTGTGTTTTAAGACTTACTTTTAACTCTGTGCATGTAATTTTAAGTATCAAGGGGCCAATAAGCAAGTGAGAAAATATGGCTCCTGGGCAGCTTTTAAAATATTTCATGTGGTGGATCACACTGGCATTTTGTCTCCTTGATGTGCATAATGTTATAGTTTCTCTGTCATGATACAAAGGAAGACCCCGGTGCCCTGATCCTTTGCAAATTGAGTTGGACAGAAGTGCTGTCAGTGCACCTGCTTATAAAGGGACAAATTGGTGCTTTGTAGATTCACTTCTAGGTTTCTCCTATAGCTCTGTGAGTCAGGACCAAATTCAGTTTTTCTCAGTCTTTCCACCAATGAGGAGTCTTTAAGTAAATGTTCCCCATTTTCTGTTATTTAAAAGATTTTGCCTCTCAAACATTTTTTTCAGTAATAATCATAGTGTAAGTTCCTGGTGTGGAGTAGATACTCAATAAGTAGCTCAGTATAATGGATATCTCTTATTTTTTGTCTTTTAGCCCCTTTCTTTCTGGGAATTACTCCATCTTATATGATAGGTAGTCAAAAATATGGTTCACTTCTTCCACCCCAGGCTGGCCAACTGAGTACCTGATCCCTCTGGCCCAATAATTGATTTGGAGAGGTCATTTAACTCAATGCTGACAAATCAGAGTGATCCCCAGGAAGTTGTTGGAATTGTTAGGGTATGAGTTCCCTTTCTTTTCTGGGGTGACTAGCAGTAATAATTGTGCAAGTCAAGAGCTGCCATTAATCATCTTTGCTATCAATTTACCTGAAAGTAAAACCAATAACCAACACAGACAGATGAAGTGAGGGGAATGGTGACCAAATATCCCAGTTTTCCCAAAAACTAAGGTTTTTTCCAAGATGGGGGACTTTCAGTGTCCCACAGTAATCAGAATGGTTGGTCACCTTAGGCTGGAGTCCTAATGATATCATTTGAACGCCTGGATTTTGATGGGTCTGAAGACAGTCTATCTTTGTACTGCTTAGCCATAGGAATCAATAAATTAACTTCTTTGCTTTAGCAAGTTGGAAGAGGTTTCTAGCACTTGCAGTTTCTTGCTTCCCAAATAAAAGTGAAATTGCTATTAACTTGTGTTGTTTTATTACAATTTCCACTAGATACAGCCATAAGAGCTCAATAACCACCGTTATTTTTAAATTGATGGGACCCTAAAAACTCAGAGTACCCAAGTTGGAAACCACTGAAATGATTTCACCTTCTCCTCTTAGAGATGCTGAGTTTAAGTTTTATTCTACCACTGACTCTTAAAGTTTAAGTTCATCTACTTCCCTATAAAGGATGGAAGGAAGGAGGAAGAGATGGAGGGAAGGTAGGAGGGAGGGAGGAAGGAAGAATTGAATAAGCTTTCCACAAAAATGTCTGGGAATAGAAGACCAAAGTCTTTTGGAAGAAGAAATTTGGAAATAGAAATGGACTGGTAATAATTCAACCTTTCCTTTAGAATAAACACCTATGGACTTTTCACCAAATAATTTAGCAAATGTAAGTACATGCAAGGTGCAGTGCCTAAAGCAAATAGTTCAATGGATGCCCAGTATCCTGGGGAGTCCAGCTCAAAGCAAGTAAGTCAGGGAGGGATCTGAGGAATGTAGGCTCCACCTGGGGGAATTACCACCATTTTATTGTTCTCCTATCTCTCTCATTATTGCTAAGCACTGCTACATATCAGGCTATTTCCCTAGGAGGGCAAATACTTCAACAGATGTGAACCATGATAACCATTACTTACAAGGGAGAAAGCAGAACATCCTCACCATAGTGGGAGATTTTAATGCATATACTCTGATAACAAATAGAACAAGCAGACAAAAATTTGGTATGGATATAGAAATGTGAATAAAATAATGAATAAACTTGACCTAATCGACGTATATAGTATACTGTGCCAGATAATACAATGTACCACAGAACATACATTCTTCTGAAGCATACACGGAATGTTTACTAAAATTGACCATATTTTGTTAGGTCATAAAACAGCCTCAAGAAATTTCAAATGGTTGAACTAATATAGAATATATTCTCTGACCAAAGGTTATAAAAATGTTTTTAAAAGAAGAAAAGGAAAAAAAGATAGAATGCCCAACAGCTTGGAAATTAAACAGTACTTTCTAAATAACATATGAAACAAAAAAGTATCACAATAGAAGTTAGAAAATAGTTTTAGTGGAAGGATAATAAAAATAATATGCATAAAAACTTTCAGGATGTAGTGTTCAGGGAAATATCTTAATGAGTATTATAGAATTTAAGAATGGCTAAAAAAGCAGTGATCTACATTTTCATATAAAAAAGCCGGAAAAACAAATTAAACCCCAAAAAAGTAGAGAGGCGGTAACTTAAAAAAATTAAAGAAGTAGAAAGCAAAAGTACAGTAGAGAAAATTAACACAGTCAAATGTTGGTTTTAAAAAGACTAATAAGTTGATAAATTTCTAGTAAACTAAGAAAATAAGAGAAATTATCACAAATTATCAAATTGTCACAAATTATCAAATTGGGACTCAAAAGGGAGATAATACTACAGACATTAGAAAGACAACAGTATCTTATGAACCACTCTGTTTAAATAAATTTGACAATTAATATTAATCCAAAATCTGACAAAAAATTTGTAACAGTGGAAAAATTACAGGCTACTTTCTCTCTTATACGTAACTGGAAAAATTCTGAACAAAACAGTATCTATTAGAATGTAATATTATATAATAAGGATAATACACATCACCAAATTGGGTTTACTACAAGAACATGTGTAATTTAATATTGAATATGAATGCATGTAACTTACACACTGATAGAAAAAAAGGAGGAAAAGAAATCACAGGATCATCTTAAAGATACAGAAAAGACTGATAAAATGTAAAACCAATTCATGATACAAAAAAAATCCTCAGCACACTAGGAATAAAATGAAACTTTTTCAATTTATAAAGAACATCTAAAAGGCCAACAGTAAACAACATAATCCGTGGTAAAATAATGAAAGCTTTCCCCATGAGATCAGGAATGAGACAAAGATGCTACCAAATTTCTACTCAACACTGTCCAAGAGAGGGCTATAGCCAGTGCAGGTGAATTTCTATATGCTTGCCAACAAGAAATAAAAAATGAAGCTTAAAAAAATCACCACTAACATTAGCATAAAAAAAATCATGTACCTACAAATCAATCCAATGACAGGTATCTTAGACTTCCACATTAAAACTTAGAAAACATTATTGAGAAAAATCAAAGAAGACATAAATGAAGGAATATAACTTACTCATGAACTGACTCCATATTGTAGACATGTAAGTTCTCCTCAGATAGATCTATAGACTGAAGATAATCCCAAATCAAACACCAAACTGATTCTGAAATTTATGTGGAAATACACTGGACCAAGAATAAACAAGGCAATCTTAGAGAAAGAGAATGAGGCTGGAAGCCTTACCCTACCAAATATTGAGACCTATTTTTAAAATAAACTGGTATCAGTAGAAGGGCAGCAAAGAGACCAAGGAGAGAGAATAGAAAATCTAGAAATAGTCCCATGTATAACTGTCCAAAGATGGTTCTTTTCAAAAAGTCATGCCATATAAAAAGTCATCAGAGAGCCAGATATATAGATAAAAATAAATCTTTCTCCAACCACAGACAAAAATCAGTTCTAGATAAATCTTTAGATCAAAATAGCAAAAGTTAAAACAATAAAACTTTGGAAGGAAACAGAATATAATGTCTTCACGACTTGGGGTAAGCAAAGATTTCTCAAGTATGATATGAAACTGCTAATC
>NW_027397083.1:14816241-15274125 GCF_003265705.2 Callorhinus ursinus
GTGCTTTCCAATGGTCCCGTCTTCAGAAGGATGGCCCTAAGTAGGCAATTTAGAGGGAAGAACTTCTCCTGTCCTTGGTGTAAATGCATCCGTGAGGCAGTATTTTTGCTGCAGTAATTCTGCCCCTGGGACTTCACCCTTTCTCTGCTCTACCTTTTGGGAATTCCAATACCTTAAAAGCTAGCTCTGTTCTTCTCTTCTTGGACATCTGCCAAGCTAATCTCCTGACATTGAAGAGTATTATGAAAGTTAAGCTGCATGAAGAGGAGTAATAATTCTGTCCTACCTATATGGCTTAGGGTCAGTACTGCCTTTATAAATTTGTATGGTTTTTTTGGCAGCTACCAAAAACTTTTTCTGGCCACCATGACTTTACCCCTTTGTTACCACATCATTGAGCTATTTATTCAGTTTAGTTGAGTTGGCTGAGGAACTGTGCCAAAAATTGTTATTAGGAGGCTAATCTTATTTACCCCTAAGCAACTCAAGGATTCTCAAAGTAGCTGTCTGAATTTTTTTAAGCCTTAAGAAAAGTCTCATTTTTTTTCTCCTCTTGTTGAAGCAAGATAAGGAAACAGAGTTCCAAAGAAGTGAAGTCACTCAGAGTTGATGATGGGGCCAGAACTAGAATCCGCCATAGCTCTCTGCATCTCTCAGATTTTAAGATCTGAATTTAGGCAAAAAAAATTATGAAGTGAATGAAGAGTTGAGAGTCAGAGGTCTGTCTTTGCTGTGACACACAGGAGTAAACTTGTTTTGTGCGTGACTCTGTAGTATGTCATATCCAGGCAAGGGGACGTGGGTCCCTCTGGACTCTCCTGGATGCAGCCTGGATGAGGGAAGCAGACCTTGACTGGCCTGAAAGGAAAAGTTCTCTGTAAGGTGTTTTAAATACCAAAATCCCATCCTTTCATTTGAATCCATCTTCAAAAGTAGGTTCATAAAGACTGTTGAGCTTCAGGGGTCAGACTGGAGTTGTGGGAGATTCCTTGGATGTGCCAACAAGAAGCAGTTAATAATTCCAGTAATTTGATGAGCATGCCCGAGGAGCTCTGGGCTGCTGGAGTCAATATCTACAAGGGGTGGAGAGGGAGTGTTTCTCTCGCCAGCACGGTGCATTGATGTCATGTCAGCCCTGGTGACTCAATTTCTCTACATCACAGTACCTTTTTTTTTTTCCTCCTGAGAGGAGACTTTCCTTTCCTTATTCATCCCCACTTCTTTCTGTATTAAAAAATGTCCAAAAGGCTCTCTTGATATTTGTTCCTACTCCAATCAGTTCTTATTTTTCCCAGGAATTGGCAAGATTTCAAGTCTGAAAGTGTACAGATTATCCTAAAATTGAGGGGAAATGAAGCTTATCTTTGGAACCACCCCTACTCCCTGTCCATGGATGGGTTACAATGAGGAATGTTGATCCTGTTTTATCTACAGGAATATCATTCCGTGCAACGGGGGGAACTGATCAACTAAATTCTTCTTCTTTTTTTTTTTTTTTTAAACCCTTGTGTCGAGGATTGACTTTCAATAGATCGAAGCGAGGGAGCTGCTCTGCTTTGTAGGAAACCCCGACCCAGAAGCGGGTCGTCTACGAATGGTTTAGCACCAGGTTCCCCACGAACGTGTGTTGCGTGACGGGCGAGGGGCGGCCCCCTTTCGGGCCGCGCCCCGTTTCCCGGGACGAGGGGCTCTCCGCACCCGACCCCAGTCCCGACGCGCGGCAGGGCACGCCACGCCACGCCACGTGGGGCGCGTCAACTAAATTCTCATAGAGAGCCGACAGGTGTCCTGGAGCACGGGCTCTAAGGCAGATTAAACCTTGATTTATTACAAAATGTGTAACTTTCAGCAAGCACTGACCATCCCGTAGTCTCAGTTTTCTCATCTGTAAGATGGGTCTACTACTACTACTACTTGCTTCATGGGGTTATTGTAAGGAATAAATGAGATAGTGGATATAAGGCAAATGAGTAAATGCTACCACTTTGTAAGCATCAGTGTAATGTAACTACTACAGTGTAATTGTTAATTCTTCCTGAGATGGTTTGGTGGAAAAGGAATAGAAATGTCTCCATCTTACAGGGGCAAAATAGACCTGTGTTAGAGGAAAATGATTTCCATTAACCAACCCATGTAGCCTCAGATCAGGAGAAAAAGCTCATGTCTTCAGATTCTTTATTCTTTTTTCTTTAGCATAGAGCCAAAACCTGGCTGGGGCTTTATCCTCTTGCTCATGACAGCTCTGACCCAAGTCCCCAAGGGCCCAACTCAACCACTTTTCAGCTCTGAAGCCAGATCACATTCCCTGTTTCCACTTTTTAAATACCCAGGGAGCCAACCTCTGTTCTTATTTTTCCTAGGAATTGGCAAGACCTGATTTTACACAGTCCTGCTGTGATGAAGGGCATTTGCCTATGGACTCAGGAGCCCCGACTTCCTTCTGAGAGGCAGCATAGCAGAGTGTCTAGAAGCTGGATATGACAGTGTGCCATGTGTCCTGGCTTTTTCAGCGAATTTTAGTGTATGCATGGAGTCCCAGACTAATTAGTATTAGCACCCATTCCCACTCTCAAAACTGTCCCAATTTGAGTTTTTAAATATCATATCACCTTAACTCTAGAGTCAGAATGTCCAGACTCAAATCCTAGATCCACTACATACTATTTGCATGGCAAGTTACTCCACTGTGCCTCAGTTTCTCCTGCTGTAAAATGGACATGATGATAATAATAGGAGCTACCCTTGAAACTGTCATGAGATTTGAATGTGTTAACACTGATAAAATGCTCAGAATAGCACCTGTCACATACTACGTGCTATGTCGGGGTGAGGCACTATTAATCTCCTACCAGCGAAACCACTGGTTACCCCAGCCCCATTTAAAAATTTGTTAAATGAGAAGTGTGACATTTGCTGTCCTTATATTATAGAGTCCTTTAGGGGTCAGAGGAAATATTGCAGTTAAAACATGTGAAGCAATTTATGATTTATGGCATTATTGTTTTTCTGGGAGAATGAATAACACAAGAAGCAATAGAGTATGAAAGAAAAAGCACTGAACAGATTGTCAGTTGCTGTGGGTCCCTTCCCCTTGTTCCTTTTTTTCAAATTACTCTTTAACTTTTTTAATCGATAAGACACTTAAAAATTCTATTGATGTCCACATCCCACTCCCGGTCTCCTCTCATTCCTAGACATCATGCCAACATCTTCATCTTTTCACGGGTGTGTATTTTTGTGAAATACGTAGTTTTGTGTTTTTTCTGTTCAATGGTTATATTATGATATCATTTCTAAATATTTTCACGAAGCACTGTATTTTTTTTACTTGTCCCCTGTTTTATTTTTTTATTATGTTCAGCTAGCCAACATGCAGTACATCATTAGTTTTTGATGTAGTGTTCAACAACAAAACACCGTATTTTTAAGGTTCATCCATATTTTTATGTGAACATGTAACTTTTTTCATGTTACACCTGCTATTAATACCCCATGGTGCGGGCCATGTCTTATCAGTGACGGACACTGAGGCTGCCCCCAACTCTGTCACCATAAACAGCACTGCAATGAACAAGTAGCTCACCGATCCCTGTATTAGTTTTGCTGCTACAATAAAAGCAAAACAAAGTTCCTCAGTGGCTTACAACCACAAAGGTTCCTTTCCTGGTCACGCCACACGTTCCAGCTGCTGGCAACAGGCTCCTTCCTGTTCCACGTATCTTCATTGCAGCATCCAGGGTGAAGGAACAACCCTGATTTGGGACAAGCCCTACTCCTGGCAGAGAAAAAAAGAGCAAGAGAGCTGGTGGAAACAAGCAACCGCATTTGAAACTTCCGCTCCAATTGGCGCACAGAACTTCCACTCCCGTTTCATTGGCCGAAGCAAGTCACATGGCCGAGGCCCCCCCGCCCCCCCGCCCCCAGGCTGAGAAGTACTGCATCCTAATGAAAATCAATCAATCAGAAATGGGTGGAAGTTCTTTTATGGGGAAAGAGGAGCAAGTAATTGTAAACAATAATAAAATCTACCCCTCTTAGAGCCCAGGAAGAATTTCTTTGGGATTTATACCCAAGAGTGGGATTGCTGGGCGATAGGGGATGCATGCATATTCTCAATTTCATCAAATAACTCAGATTAGTGCAGATACATTCTCATCAGTGTACATCAGTGCATGTGGGTCCCTTTATCCCTGTACCTAAATGCCACTTGCATTTTATAGTTTTCTAATTTTCCAGTCAATAAGTTAAAAGGGCATCTTATTGCTTTAACTTTCATTGACTATTCATGGTTTTGAGCATTTCTTCATTTTTCTATTATTTTGTAAGGTTTCTTCCTCTTTATTTATCTACTAGGTTTTCTTTTCCATTTTCCTACAGGGGCGGCTCCCCTCTTCTAGTTGGGTAGCAGGAAATCATACGTTTTATCTACAAATCATACAGGCCTTTTCGATTTGAGATAGCACAACAATCTTTATCTTCCCTGTCATCTGTCCAGTGACTTTGTCCATATGTATTTTTGTTGAAAAGTAATCTTTATTTTTATTCATGAAAGCTTTTCCTTCCTCTAGGTCACAAAAATTGTTCACTTTTTTTCTCTAACATTTGATATTTTATCTCTCACATCTAGAACTTTAAGTCATCTGGAACGTTCTTAAGTAGGGATCCTGTTCTGTTTTCCTCCAAATAGTGAACGAATTTCCCCTACTCCATACACTAAGCAATCTGGTCTTTCCCTACAGAATTGCGAGGGCTCCTCTGTCATATATTTATTAGGGTCTGCATACATGTGGGTCTGACTCGCCTCTCTACGATGATTTACCAACCCATCTGTTTATTCTTGTGCCGATACTAACTACTTTTTATTACTACCACCTTGTACTATGTCTCCATGACTGCTAAGGCAATTCTCCCCTCTTTTTCTTTTCTAAAGTTAACTTAGCTATTCATGGACCTCTCTTCCTCCAAAGACATTTTAGAATTCATTTCTCAAGTTCCTCAAAAATCCCAACTGGTCTCTGATGGCGTTAATTTATGAATTAACCTGGGAATAATTATTACTATTATAATGTGAAATTGCCCATTCAAGAGCACAGACTATCTCCATTCACCACTTACTCAGATCAGTTTTTATGTTTTTCATTAGAATTTCAAAGTTTTCTCCATAGAAGTCACATATATCCCAGGTTAAATAATTTCTAGATCCCCTATGATTTTTGTGGCTTTTTGGTAGGTACCTCAATCGAGATGAGACTTGGGTTCTAATTTTGATTGGAGATTTTCCCTGGCACGGATTATGCTGTATGGCTTTAGACAAGTCGGTCACTGCTTCTAGATGTCAGTGTTCTCGTTCATTAAAAGATTAGATTGAAGTTGTTGGTCCCCATGGTACCACAGATAATAGTAACAATGACAAACCCAGATTAAAATCTCAAAATGTGCCAGTCTTTACAGAGGGAGGAGACCACATGTGCAGTGCTTAGCATGCCTGATGCATGTAGGCACTGAATGTATGTTAGCAATCACTGTTATCATGCCTAGATAAAAGGGAAGAAGTGAATGCTCAGAGAGGTGAAGTAACTTTCCCAGGCTCACTCAGCTAGTAAGTGGCTGGTCTGGGGCACAGAAGCACTAAATCCCACAGGTGGAACTCCTTGGAATCAACGATATGCCTTACCTCATGAGGCTTACAGCCTCTGAGGATTTGAGTTACCAGCTCAAAAACGCCTGTCAATGAGCTGGATATCTTGACTGCCAGAGCTCGTGCCTTCTGGCTCCCGAATACCACAGGCCATGAATAATGTCCAGGGTTTCATTGTGTGCATGGCTGCTAGAGTTACTGTATGCTCTGGCTGCCTGCATTTGCTCTTGTAGAACATCATTTTTCCTCGAAGTCCAAGGTGTTCCTGGATGCCACCGGCTGATAGTGGAGTCAGATAACAGCCCAGGAAGGCAGCCCAGGTCTGCAGGACAGGAAGTGGGTGCCATCCAGCCAGCTGGGTGAGAACCAATGCCTCTGTCAGACTGCCCATGGAGACGGAGTTGGGGACAGTGGAACTCTCCCAGGAAGCCGTGCTTCTCTCCCCAGCAGCCAGGGCAATTAGCCCTGAAGCCCGTGAACCCCAGCCTGCAGCCTGGTATGAGAAGAGAACGTGGCGAGAGCCTCCTGATGGATCGCCCTGCTTCCAAATTATAACCCCTGGGTCAAGACCCTTCCAGCTGCAAGAAATAAGGTCCTAACTCAAGCTAGCTTAATAAAAACTAGCTTCAGCCATTTTAAATAAAAACAGAAATGTTATCAGCTTAAGTTACTCGTGGTTTTAAGTCCGTTAGATCCGGGATGTCGGAATGATTTCACTGGTCTCTCCCCCATCCCGCAGCCCCATTCGCCAGGCAAACTCTCTCTACAGGAGGAAAGTGTGGCTACTAGCTCTCTGGGTTTACATCTAACTTAGGATGGAGTCTTAGTCAGCATCCATATCAATCCCCCTGTAAAAGACTCTGGTTATGCTTGGTTGAGGTCCGCCTGCAGGAAATGGAAGGTTGGGCCATGTCATTGGCAGACCTGCAGCGTGAAGGGAACATTTCCCCAATTCACACTATTCTCCATAGAGCCAATGGGCATGCAGAGCCCTAGGTGACTCCATGACCTGTTCTGTTTCATTTCCTGCCACCCCCCCTCCTCCTGCCGTCCCTCCTGTGTTCTAGACACCAAATCATGGGCTACTCGAATCATGCAACATCTTTTCCTTCACATCTCTGGGCCTCCGTGCTTGCTGTTCCTCTACCTGAATGCCTTTCTTTTACAGTGTGGCTAGCTGCTTCCCAGAACTTTCTCTGACCCTCCTAGGCAAATCAAGTAGCTTCCTACAGCTACTTGATATGTATCTCTTGATCATTTGGTGTAGTAGTCAAAATTTTGGAGAAGGTCACTCTTGTCTCTGGGTTAGACCTGAGGTGACTGAGAGCAGGAATTCATTCTTGTCCTACTGATCTTTGTCTGAGTACACGTGGCTCTCTAGGAGATACTGTTTGTTCGCCCAATATCCACCCCTCCCCCTTGCTCCTGAGCCCTGACTTGGAGCACTTTGTACCCAGCTACCTGCTGACTCTCTCAGCCTTCCCTGTAGCCAGTGATGGACACATGACAGAGTTTTGACCCGGGAGAGCTGCTGGGGTGGGAAGCAGTCTCTGAAATCGCTTTTGCTACCTTGTTAAAAGGGATGAGATGAGGTCGGCACTACTGTCTCCTTCTCTCCTGCTTTGTTCTGATGCTTGGGACTCTAGCAGCCATCTTGTAAATAAGAAGAAAAGGCCAAAGAATTGCCTTGACAGTCTTGACATGATTGAAGTTTTGGACCAATACCTGCAACGTCCTTCCTCACGATATTAGGTCAGGAGAGTTTCTTCCCGGCTCTGCGGTCTGGCCTCCATGTGGAGGACCTCAGGTTGTGTAATAGTCTCGGTTTTCTGAAACTCACTGTGGAATAGGGAGTTAGGGTGGCAACACCCAATCTGATTCCAAAGTTTGAGAAATTGTGCAGTGCCTAAAAGGCACATACATCTCATCAGTAAATCATGGTGATTATTTAAGAATGAAACTTTTTTTTCCTTCAATGTGTGTGTATTATTTTTTCAAACAGCTGCGGGGTTGTTGTATGCTTATTAAATGCTTATTAAGTTGTACGGACCTAACTACTTAGCAGTTTAACTGTGAGGTATTTCTCTTGGCTTAGGGCACTGAAAAGTTTGCTGAGACACTAAGGATCCCTTTCATGGAAAAGTTTGGGCGTCTCTGACTTAAGAAACGAAGGAACGTACAGGGAAGGGTCACGTGTGCAAAGTGGGGTGAGGATCTCATCTGAAGACTAGTAGAGGAGTACTCTTTCATTCTTCCTCTTAAAAAGGAGTCCTCCTCTTTAAAAAGGAATCCTGAACATTCTCCTTTTTTTTAAAAATTCCAGATCACAACTGTCATATCAGTTGCCACCGTGTTTATGTGACTGTGGGCTTAGGCTGCAGTTTCTGTGTTGAAAAAGTTTTCTGGCTTCATCAGTGCCTCCCTTGCCCCCACTCTCATTGGTCTCTGAGAAGCACGCCTCCTACAGGAAGCCCCCTGAGACTATGAGGAAGCCATGTGATTTTGCACCTTCCTCCTCATCTCGTCAAACTCAGGAACGCCAGCTCTCTGCCTGGCCGGGAGTGATAAGCTGACGAGCTCAGGTGCGGCTGGTGACCTCACCTCTTGCAGTGATTGTATGTCTTCCATCTCTCCAGCACCGGTGTCTTTGTTTCAGACTGTAAACTCTTGGGTGAGTGCTCGAATCAGCAGAAAGCCAAGCTCATTTTTGAAAAATTCATCAACAATCTATTAGGAACCTACTCTGTGTCAAGCATATCTTTTGTGATGACTAGTTTGCCAAGGACAGCCCTTGCCTTCATCTGGGTCGCCAAGGTAGCCCACGGGCTACGCGTGCCGTGCCTTGCACCTCACCAGGGGTATGATTCACAAAGACAGCAAAGGCTATGCTATGTCCTGGCGGTTGTGCATCGTGGAAACCCTGTTGGCAGGGCTTGCCATTCAATTTCTAATGAATATGAGATAATTAAAGACCACTGCATACAGCGATTTAAAGCTTAGGCTTTGGCTCCAAAGCCCAGCTCAGTCATTTACCCTCAGTGTCACTCAGGGCTCTGAGCTGCTTTTTCCTCACTGGGAGAACAGGAATTCTGGAGCCTCAGAGGATTACTGAGAGGATTAAATCAACTAACATCTGTGTAACAAGCTCTCAGCACCATAGTTGGCGCCCAGAAAGGACTTGATAAATGTTCGTGATTGTTATCCTCAATATTGGCATATACTTGCCAAAGGAAATGTGCCGAGGGTCTCACGTGGGCAGGGTCAGTCAAGACAGCAGCATAATGTCCTGCCTCGTTGGGATGAGTCTGTCCTCTCACGGCTGCGTCCCCAGGCCTAGTCCAGGGCCTGGCACATAGTAGGTGGTCCACAAATGCTTGCTGAGTGAATTTATTAAATCTTACCTCTTCATCCTTCTTTCTACATTTCAGAACACGATCATATCTGAACTTGAATCCAAGTCTAGTGGTCATCGTGACAAGAGGAAAATAAGCAGGGCCTAACACTGGGGAGGCATTGGTAGCTTTTGGGCACCATGCTTCATGCGCATTATTTTACTTAATACTCAGCACCTCATTTTGACCCCATGTTACGGTTAAAGACTTCAAGAGGCTGAGTGACTTGCTCAAGGTCACCCAGCAGCAAGTGACCGAATTAGCTGATGACTGGGCAGGAATAGTACTCACCGTTGGGTAAATACTCATTCAACGCCGACTGCATGGCAGGCGGAGCTGAGGCCTGGGCTGCAGAGGTTCCGGGGACAGGGGGCAAACACTCCTCCTGAGGGAACAGGTGAGTGGTCCATTTTTCTGGACCACGTGGTTCTGCCGGAGCTTTCTGCTGGAACGTTGTCTGGAAAACGCCTCGCAGAACGGTGCATAGAAGCACGTTGTCAGCAGAGCCAATTAGCTCCTGTTCGTATCACCACCACAAGGGTCAGATTTATGATTTTCTTGATTCATCATTTGTTCTAATCTTTCCATGATGGTTTTGGAAATACTTCTCCATTTTAACCATATCCTCTTTCATGCATCCATTTGACAAAGATTTATGAAGCCATTGCCTAAAACCCTGAACACCAAAAAAAAAAAAAAGAAAGAAAGAAAGAAAAAAGAAGCTCATGTTCTTTGCACAACATCTGGGGGAATTCGTATGTAAAATGGCCATTATAATCACACTGTCGGGAGGAACTCCAAAATCTTTAGCCAAGACCCCTGAGTAGGTGATGACATGGGCCCAGCTTGGTCCGGAGCCCTGACCCCAAGTGCAGAGGTGCAGAGTTTGAGGGCACAGGCGCTGGAATCAGGCTGGCTGGGTGTGAGTTCTGACTCCGCCACTCACAAGCTTGAGTGAGTCACTTAAGCAGCCTGGAATTTATGTAAAGTGGGATCATAAAAGTAAGTAACCCACAACAAGGATGAAGCTCTCAAGCATCATGCTAAGTGAAAGAAGCCAGAACAAAAGGCTAAATACTGCATTTGTGTGACATTCTAGAAAAGGATCAGTGGACATCTGGGACAGCTGAGAGAACAAGACTGACTATAAAGGGCCATAAATATGCCCTTGGGAGTAATGGAAATATTTGGTGTTTTGGGTGGTGTGTAGTTATATATGTGTATTTATCAAAACTCTGTATATGTATATCCATAAAATGTGAATCCTACTGTATTTAAATTTATCTCAATAAAACTGACTTGAAAAAAGAAATAGGGGCGCCTGGGTGGCTCAGTTGGTTAAGCCTCCGACTCTTGGTTTCTGCTCAGGTCATGATCTCATGGGTCGTGAGACTGAGCCCCGTGTCAGGTTCTGTGCTCAGCAGGGAGTTGGCTTGAGATTCTCTCTCTCCCTCTGCCCTTCCCCTCCCCACTCGCTCTCGCTCTCCCTAAAATAAATAGTTAATGGGTTCTTATTCCCATCATATTAAATAATACCTATAAGGCACTAAGAATAGCACGAGGACAGAGTCAGTACTAGGTACGCATTTGTACTTCTCACCAAGTCAGTGCAGTCAAGTATGCCCATCTCCGGAAGCCAAGAAGAATTCTGCAGACTGCTGGGTGAAAAAAAATTGAAAATTTCTTCATGAATTCTTAAAATTTGGTGTTTATCACTTAAGGGAAGACGACAAAGCAAATCCTAAATTCACTGGAATAACTGTATAATCGTTTAATGCACCTTTAAAAGACCAGCAAATAGCACCAAAGTGAAACATACAGATGGGTAATGAGTTAAAATGGCAATTTACTCTGTAGTGTTTTCTGGCTGTGCACGAGTAAATACTTGTTTATGAGGATAAAAAAAAAAAAAAATACCCGGGACAGTCACATATGCAGGCTACTCTCTCCCTTTTCCCAGAATCAGCTGCAAGTTGCTTGATTTCTGAAATTTCCTTAACGGCTTTTGTCCGCAAACTCTGGTGTTAACCACTCCAGGCACACCTACCTGACCCAGACGCTGTAGTGGGATGTAGAAATGACGCGGGAGCTTCACAAAGCTGAGATCTCAACCTGAGGTTGAATCCCACCTCCCTCCGCCATCACCTCCTGGGGGACCCGGGACAAGACTCCCGTGTCTCTAAGCTTAGTCCTCACCTGTAAATTCAAGGAGTAAGACTAGACGCTCTGCTAAAACCCTTCACACTCCAACTTCTAGAATTCTACTGCCCCTGGAACAGAAAGGCAGACATGCTTTGGTTAGCTTTCAATGTCTACCAGCTATACAAATTCTCTGGGCCAGAATTTCTTCGTGTAATGAGATAACAGTGCCCACCTCCACAGGCTGTTTGTGAAGATCAAAGGAAATGATGCACATGAAATCTAATATAGTTTCTGGCCCAGTGATTTGATCTTTCCTCTCTTCTTCTATTTCTTTCTTGTTTCTGTCCTTTCTCCCTTCCTCTCTGTTTGTATAATAGACTTCCATATAATATAGAAAAACTTATATTCTTGTTCTTTAATTTGAAAGCATATTTGGTCTTGAATTTGTATGTTCATAGTGTCATATGCCCAGTACTGTTGTCTGGTGACAGTGCTTGTTCCTTATTAGAAGAGAGTTTAAATGAATTTGCAATTATAACAAAGGTAAAATAATTCAATGCCCAAACTGTCTTACTGCTTTTTTAGATATATCAATAGATTTTCTGAACGTTTCTTTACTCCTATTATTCACTTCAGTCATTCATTTATTCATTCAACAATCAATTTTTGATCCCCTCTGTGTGCGGGGCACAGTGCTCGGTATTAGGGATACAGAAATGAAACAGATAATGTTGTTAAGCTCAAAAAGCGTCCAGGTTAATGGAAGGAGGCACTGGGGCTATGAGAGAAGTCTGTTCAGGGTACATTCGAGGTCTAGAGAGAGGTGTGGTGGGTTCTTCCAGGGAGGAGTCAGCAAAGGCTGCATGGAGCCGTGGAGGCTAGAAGATGTGTAGGTGTTCACCAGACAGAGGTGGCAAAGAGGACGGCGTGCAGAAGGAGCAGCGTGCATAAAGGCCGGGATATGCACAGTCATCCCATATAAACTGGAAACCACACCGAGGTCAAGGTGTTAGGAGTATAGAGTACAGTGTAGTGGATCCAGTGAAAGTAGGAACTGGAAGTCATGGACATGTTTTCTTTAAGTAAATGCTGATCTGATCAGGAAGGGAGGACTTCAGATGCTGCACAATCATTGGGGACAACAGAAGAGGAACTCATTATGTCCCAACTCAACTGCCGACCGTTCACATTGATAGATCATAGCTCTGCTGTGTGTGATGGGGTGGACGTGGTTCTTCAGGGCTTTCCAAGGATTCGACTACGATTGGATTGATTTCTTTCTAAATCAGGTCATAGCCATTACAGACAGCACAAGGTGAAAGCCATCTGGTTGAGTTTTCCTTAGAAATGGTGTCAGATTTTTTTACTGACTGTAAGTTCATTGCTCAAGTGTAACGTTAGGCATTAGAGTTTAAGAAATTAAGGGGTTTTTTTGTTTTTTTGTTTTGTTTTGTTTTTGTAGGATGATGACCCACAACTTTTTAGTGTGATGAAATGAGCTGTCGATAAGGGAACCAAGAGTTATCAAACGCCTAAAATGTGTTGGGTGCTTTTAAACACCTCAACACCCTGTGTGATGTTCAGGTGTCCACCTCTCTGAGTCCCAAGTAGTGCTCCTCCCGCTACACCACCCTGCCTCTCAGTGACCTCCTCAAAGAGCCTTGGGTAGGTCTTAGCTTTGTGCTTCTAAGGAGCCAAAATGAAAGGAAAGCAATGAGGAAGAAAGTGGTCTTCTCCTCCTCTCTCTCCTCACATCTCATTGAGGCCACAGAGAGTTCCAGGTTTAGATTTAGGTGAGGGGAAAAGTCTGGGTTTTGGAGCTGATGACAGAACGTTGCTAGACTATTTCAAACCTCCAACCCTGACAGAAGCCCCTCAGACATTTTGCCTCCTACTCTTAAGTGGGAAGAAAGAAAGAAAAGAATACTCTTAGAGATACAGCCATGCCTTGGAGAAAAGGTAGGCAGGAAAGAAAGTTGCAAAAAGAGCAAAGTCATTTCATCTCTTTCCTATTTTCAGAAAGACCTTTCCCTCAGTAAATGGAACCATTCTCTTCCTTTTGTCTTGGTTCTTTCATTCCTTCCTACATTCCTTCCTTTCATGCCTCTCTTCTCCCTCTTTCTTTTTCTCTCTTGCCATTGCTCCTGTTCCTTCAGTCTCTTTCTTAAAGTTCAAATTGAAATACCAGGCTTAATCCCTGAGAAGCAGCTCTGTTTTCCCTGCCCCTGCCTTGCACAACTTGTGGTATGGCTCTGTGCCACCATTAGCTACGCGGCGAAGTCTGACGTGGCCAAGGAACATCTTGTACAATGCCACTTTTTATCAAAACCAAATAGCATAACAATGAATACAGGGCCCCGTTCACATCAACCTCATAAGATTTCACTATGATAAAAGCAGTAGAGTTGAAATACAAAATCCATCTCCATTTGAAAATAAATAGCCCCAGTAGTGCCTCTCCCTGCTCTGCGCCCTTCCCAGGCCCTCTCCTAAAGCCCCCACTCCTCCTCCACTGGCTCACCTCCCCACCCTTTTGTCATCAAGTGCTTCCTTTGGCCTCCAACTGTTCAGGTTTCTCCAGTCTGGTGACCCATTAGGATGAGGTTGCACCACACTGGGGTGGGGCTTAAGGGGAGGGAAGGAAACGGCTTGAGTTGAAAGCCCCACTGAAGCCAGGCTTCCCTCCCTTGCTGTCACGGTCCCCATAATCCTGGCAAGGCAGGAATGTCTTAGAGATGAGTGTTCTCATTGTGGGGATCAGAATAAGAGAAAGGGAGAGGAACATCTATACATGTAAGTTTCAGCCCTTTGTGCAAGAGGTGCTGGTCCTGCTCATCAGCTTAGCGGTAACTTTAGCCAGAGACCTCTGAAGAGAACAACAGTCAGGACAGCCCAGGATCAATGACACAGGCCAGGCTGTGCCGGTATTACATGGGCATTAGATTAGGGAGGCATCCAAGAAGGATGGCCTTTGCCCCCACTGCCCCCCCTCCCAAATGGTTCCCAACAATAGGACTAAATGGGATTCAGACATCCCTCTGCCTAGACATAATCGTGGCCTTAATTCTCCAGAAGAGTCATAGGTTTTCAATAAGGAGGCTTAACGCTCTCTCCCTGAGCACGGAAGCAAGGTCTTCAATGCTGGGTAGGCAGAAGGGAAGACTGGAAATGGGGATGACAGCTGAAGTCCGATGAGAAAAAGAAATCCCCCGTTAGAGAGTCCTTGGGCTCAAGACTGAGCCCTCCTACCTATCTAGTTTGTGGACACCATTCATTCATTCTTTCAAGAAACGGTCATTGGATTTCTATTCTGTTATCAGCACTGTTCCAGCCTCTGGGGTAATGAAATTGACACGAGACAAAGTCCCTGCTTCATGGCAGAAGAAGAGGTAAACAATAAAGCAAAATAAAATAATAAGTAAATTCAGCCAGCATTCAGTGCTATGAAGGTTTATTTTTTCCAAAAACAGGATATGGGAAAGAAACAAACATGGAAATTATGTGGCTATTTTACTTTGGGGTGTACAGGATGGCTTCTCTGAACAGGTAACATTGAGGTGAGACGCATGTAAGGAGAAGGGTGCAGAGGAAGAGCATTCTAGATGTAGGGAATAATGGCAGGTGCCAAGACTTGGAGGCAGACACAGGCCTGGCATGTTGGAGAAATACAGAGGTTTCATTGAGGCTGGAGTGAGTGACAGGGACATGGAGGTCATGCCGGGAGGTCGTGGAGGCAGGACCCATCTCTAGTCTCCTTCTTGCCCACCCCCCAGCCCCAGTACGCTGCCTCTTACTGAGCGCCTGGGTCCAACCAGTTAAAATCTATCTGGGGCTGGGTAGGGAGTCTCTGGCTTCTGCATGTGGAGGGGCTTTTGGCTTCTTCCCCGGGAGAAACCCAGCCCCTCACATCCCTGCCCAAACACCAAGCACAGAGACTGGTGAGCAATTTCTCTGGGTGTCAGCCTTTGGGTGTGAGACTTAAACTCTTAATTCCAAACCATTACGACATGGGTGTCCGGTTGCTGCTGATGACTCTGAATGATTTGTTTGTGTGTGCCAGACATTTTGTCAATGAAGGATTTCTCTCCTGGCTTTGGTTTTAGATGAGTTTGATGTTTGCTGAAGCTCCAGTTTAATTAAAAACAAGCCGGATGGATGAGAAAATGAATAGGGCAGAGACTACCTCATTGAAGGTCTCCATGAAAGGGAATATGGGCGCATTTAAGGAAAAGGAATATTGTAGTGTGTGTAACAGGGGAAGGAGTGAAACTGTTGGGAGCCTGCGCTCTGGGCTGGGCTGTAGAGGTTCAAACCTGTCACTCACTAGCCACGTGACCCGGGTGTGTTACATATCGAGTAATAGTACTTTCAGTGTGGTTTTCATGAAGAAAGGAGTCAGTGCATGTGCAGCGCTGAGAACACTGCCTAGCAAGTTACAAGGATGCGATGATGGCTAGCTTTGTGTTGCTGAAGGAGCGATGCTGGTGTGCTCCTGGGTTTGTGGTCACAGTGGCTTGGTTCAGCCCGGTAGGGTGGTGGGACACTGTGGTGGAGTGTGAGCGAGCTCAATCTCTGGAATCACACCACATTCCCAATTCCAAATCTTTTATCTCACAGACACAGGCCTTTGGTCCCAGAAGGGAATAAATAAAAAGGTGTAGGTAGTTCATCATGAATCCACTCTTCCTTCCGGACAGAAAAGCTCAGGCCATCGTGGTGAGAGAGGGTCCTTCTCCTGCCTGAAGGACAATGCGTTACATCCTGTAAGGGAGTCCTCAGGCTCTCAAGAGAAATCTAGTCCCTGGAAAATGATGTCCAGGTCTAGGCTTTCAAACATTTTTTTAAAATGTTCTTAAAGCAATTGATCTTTTTAAGTAAAATGCATTCTCACCAGGAACCCCAACACATAACACCAATAAAAATGTTGAAGGGCTCTACCTTCTTGGTTACCCTTTTTCCCTCTGTGACTGTCCCTAGAGCAATCATAGAAAGTATGACTTAAACAAAACCAAACAAAACACTACAAAGCACAGGCTTAGCCGTCAAAAGCCCCCAAGAGGAGAAGTCGGCCTCCATTCTCTCAGTTACTCCTCCTCTAGCACTTTTATGAATTTAATTTTTCAAAATAACATAGGTACATCATTTTTTGAAAGTCAGTCTTGTAAAGAAAATCAGCAGTGCCTGCTCTACTCCTTCCTCCCCTTAAGTTGTTCTCCCAGAAGACGGTAACTTTCAACCTTTTTAGCTATTTCTTTGGCATTTACCTCTCTATCTTGAAATGACAGGCTTATCCTGCTAGCTCTTGATTTTTCAATGTTAGACATTTATCTTTGGTTTTTCTATCATGGAGGATCAGGATCCAGTTCTTTACACCTCCTTTCTTCTGTTCCTTCTGTATCTCCCTACAACACACACACACAGACTTCACATTGATATTTTGTTAATAATCCAATACTAACTGTTTACCTGGTAATGTCTATGAAAATGTTGTTCACTGGGGAGCCACCTAACATGACATGGTTATGTTTTCTTTCTTGCGTATTTTTTTTCCTATAGTCAACAATTGTCTCATTTTTCCATTGCAGTTTTGGCTACCTAACATTTATTCACCCCCCAAATTCTCGCACAGAGCTATAAAACTTCTCCCAGTAATCAAAGGGTTTCATTTTCTTGGGAGGGGGAGCAGATATCTCCCTCCTGGAGACCCTGCGACCTCCTCCTACAGTCCAGGCGGGTCGCTCTGCAAGTCTGCTGCGCTATTACAATTAAGATCTTTCCTTTGTCATCATCCGAAGAATTCCCTGTGCACGTCCCCTGGGCTCCATCCCTGGATTCTGGATTCTATGGCTTGGTTTGCTCCCCCCTTTTTTCAGTAGAACGCATCCTCCTGTAGCTTCCCAAGAAAAGCTACTTGGGAAGTGACTTTTTTGAGACCAGGGTTATCTGAAAATATTTTTTATTGTATGCTCACACAATTCATAGTTGGCAGGTCAGTCTTTTTCTTTACTAAACTTAATGGTACTTGTTAGAACCATGCATTTTGCTCTTTGTCTGCCCAAGAGTTGAAGAATGGGCGTGTATCTAACTTTATATATGAGGCATTATCTTCCATCTCCTTTTTGAAAGGATTTCTGGAGACATAAATATATGACTCTGGGTGCATGACATGCCATCTATAGCAAGATAAGGCAAGAGATAATTAACACCATCCTTCCTCTACCATCCATATTTTCATTTAGCAAACACTTGCAGAAAAGTACCTAATAGTATGTGCCATGTACTGTGCTCAATGCTGGGACTTGTTTTGATTTGGGATGATTAATTCATATGGATTTATTTTGACAGGTTCACATGGAGCCCTCAGGCCATAGAGCAACACTAAGACTTTCCTTTCAAGCTAGTCTCCTCAACTAGGTCAGCTTCCCTGACTTTAGTCAGCAGAAGCCAAACTCAATAGATGAGCCTGCCAACCAAAGGGCATGACAATGAACACCAGACTCTCGCAGGTGTCACTGTGCAAACAGTATAGAAGACCTATTGTCTAGAGTTGAGGGGCTCTGTGGGGTCAGGAAAAGCTTACCTCACCTGCTCAGATGAGGAATGTGCTGGAATCTCTGTGCTACACTCCATGGGAGGTCAATGGGGCTGTCAGCAAATGGCCCGCTTCTCCCTCAGGAGCCCAACTAGAGGGGATCTCTGAGCAGGAAAACAGCACAGAAGACAGTAATAATAGCAACAACTACAATAATAATACTAGTCGTTATTATTGCCAATGAAACCAGAAGGGAAATACCACTCATGTGGTTATTTGGAACACTAGCACTGTGCTAGAGACTCAGAAATATTAACTTACAACACTCACTTCTGATTTGGTTCCCAGAGCTGTTTTTCACGATCAGTTAGTGAAATTACAAGAAAGGAATCCCACCAAAACTAAAGGCTACTGACCTTGAAAATGTATTTCCTTCCCGACCCTGCAACAGCACTGCTAAAATTGATCCCAAGGAAATAAGACATGAACTCTTGCTGCTAGAAGTTATGAAATGATGAAAGATGTGAGAAAAGATATAATCTTAAAGATATTTACTGAATTACTGCTATGATATTAAAAACTGGAAATAGCCTAAATAGCTCCCTGATTAAAAATTTGAACAGCACCCTCATTCAGTGAAATACCAACCAGTCATTAAAAATTATTTGAAAGAAATGTGTCCATTGATGTGGAACGATTTTTATAATATATACTATTTTGTGCATGTATGTGTGCATGTGTGCATACATATATACACATATATTCAGAAAAAGATTGATAGAGAAAATACCAGTTGAGAGTGGTTATCTCTGGGTTGATGGAATAATGTTTGGTTGGGTCTTCTCCTTTTTCTGCTTCTTCTTCTTCTTCTCTTCTTCTTCCTCTTCCACTTCTTCTTTTGCTTATCTGTATTTTCCACCATAATCCAACTTTGCTTTTGTAATAAGAAAAAACAACAATAAAAGTATTTTGAGTATCTTAGATAGAGAAGAAAGGGCA
This sequence comes from Callorhinus ursinus, assembly GCF_003265705.2. Taxonomy (NCBI): domain Eukaryota; kingdom Metazoa; phylum Chordata; class Mammalia; order Carnivora; family Otariidae; genus Callorhinus; species Callorhinus ursinus. The sequence continues at coordinate 14,834,945 of NW_027397083.1, forward strand.
AATCTTGAAAGAGGCTTCCCCAAGAGTCATGATTTCCCAGAAGCCCCCTCTTTGTACTAACCATTCTAGAAACTTACGGTTTCTGGCTTTCTGTAGTGTAGGCTTGAACAGACCTGGCTGCAGCTGGCCAGGAGATTAAGTGCTGGCTGTGGCCACAAGGGTCCCACCCGCCCACATAATGTAGGTGAGTCAGGGCTTGCTTGTGTTGTTGCAAGAAGCATCCAGGCATTGAGGCTGGAGGTCACAGAGAGGTCATCTCCCATCAGAAGCCCTTACTAAATGTGCTGATTTGGTAGAGGAAGCTTTTCCCAAGGACAGATTCTGGAAACCACCCCACAGCCCTGAAAGGCATTTAACCTGCCTTCCAGTCAAGTCTGTGCGATGTGGCACCATCTGCCCAAACTAACTGCTCATCCTCTGAACGAGATGCTATCGCCGCCATTCTTTGATCAAGTACTATGCACCATACATGATATTAGACTTTCTATGCAGAGGGTTCCCAATCCTTGGAATTCTGCAGACAAGACATTATTATCTCTGTTCTTCAAAGGAGGAAATTGAGCTCAGTAATTTGCCCAGCATCTCATATGAAGGAGCAGAGTCGGGGTTTGAACCAGGTCTGTGTCACTCCAGACCTGCAAGGCTGCTTTTCAACCCTTCCCCTTTCTGTCGGTAGCCCACATTCGAGCATCAACCTTATACTCTCCTGTGATGGATCCTATTGTTCTCAGCTATGTCAGGAGCTGTGTCTTCCTTCCTTTGACTCTCACTAGGTGCCCAGCAATGTACTAGACCATCACGGATGAGCAAAATTCAAGTTCTGTGCTAGTCACACCACCTTAAGGGAGAATTGTAATTTTTCTTTCATCTCCTCCCCTGCTCTGCCCCATCATCTCATATCAGCTTTGGATTAGGAGTTGAGTTCTTAACTGCCCATGGTAATATTCAAAACTCTTCCCAAGTTGGAGGTTGTTCATGGGCTGTGGTGGAGGAAGGCACCAAGATCTCCTCTGGTTGTTTCCCGCCCCATCACCCATCTTTCCCCACCTGGGTCAGCCAGCCAGGGCTGCCTTTTGTTCCTGAACATTCCCACTTCCAAGTCTGTGTCCCCACCATGTCCGCTGTCTGCAATGCCTGACTCTGAGGAGGCATTGAATAAATAGTCATTGATAAATTAATGCATGGTAAATGAATGAGTAGATGCCTTTCACTTCATCTAGTTAAGCTCTTCCCTTCCTCCAAGGTCAAGCTTCAGCCCCATCAGGTCTGTGAAGCCTTTTCCCCATTGCCCACAGAGCAAGTTATTCCCTCAGAACACTGAGAATGCATGCAGTCAAGGCGCTGGTTTGTCACTCAGCATGGGTCTTATACATGTAAAGTGTTTTGTGTATTCTGTTTCGTGAAGGTAGGGAATGTGTTGCATTATTCAGTAACTCTGGAGCCAGAGAGACCTGGGTTCAAGTCCCAATTCCATTGCTTATCAGCTGAGTGATCTTAAAAAGGTTGCTTAAACTTTCTGAGATCCAGTTTCTGTTAAAAAGGGACAACGCCCACCTTCTACGGTGTTATGAGAGCTAACTGCCCTTTCTCACAAATGTCAGAGTCAAATTATAAAATAATGTTTAGAACATGATCCCATTTTCCTAAAAAGGAGGTATTTTTTAGAGACTTACGTATTTATAGGTGTGTTTATGTTTGAATGTATGTGTAAAGTCTGGAAGGATGTACACACTAAGCTATTCAGAAAGTTAATTCCATCATGACTATTCTGTACAACATCTTGTGTGTATTTTTGACTATTTTGTGTGTATTTTTTTTTATTTCTCTCCCCAACGACTGTATGGATCTGAAAGGCAAAAACAACCTTTATCAGTTCTGATGGGCTAAATTATGCAGCGGTAAGCACCCCCAAATCCCAGAGACCGCACCAACGTCATTTCTCACTTGGGCTACATGGCCACGGTGAGTCTGGCAGGCTTTGCACATCAAAATTGCTAAAGGATGCGAGCCGCCAGACCACTGCCAGCTCAAAGATCACCAGGTAGCACATTGAAGGGAAAATAGAGAGTATTTGCTCATAGCTCTCAATACCAACTATGTTTTTTTTTCATACAACCAAAGTAACAAGTCATAATTTTAGGATATATGGATTGCCAAGCAAGAAAAAAAATAAGGTTCACATGTAGACCCGCTTCCTCAGTAAAAGCACAATTAATGTTTCCTAATGTCCTTTCTGTTTTATCTCCACACACTTTCCAATTTAGCCAAAATGGAATGACTTTGCACAACCTATCTTAGAAAATGAATATTCATGAAGCATCTGGGTGTCACGTCCCTGAACCCTTGTTTCCTGCTCTGTATCTTACAAGGTATCTGTAAACTGGTATTATAAATGTAAACACATTCAGTACACATTGACAATTATCATTATCATAAACAAGAATCATAATTATTATTATCTTGCTTAATCATCGCAGCAACCCTGCCAAATTATTACAGATGAAAAAAAAAAAAAAACAAGACTTAGAGAACTAAGTCATTTATCCAAACTACATAACTTGTAAGGGGGGAATTCGGGATTTGAACCCACATTTATTTTACTCAAAACCCCATCCCAGTGCTGCCCCAAATGATGAACAAGGGGAGAGAGCAAATTTCCCACAGGAGATTTTTAGTCTAGGATAAGACTGTTTGCTCCAGAATCTTCTCAGCACATCACTGAACTGCTTTGTAGCCCATTGTTTCCACCCAGATTCATTGCTCCAAGCCTCCTCCTTGGATAAGGAGCTGCAAGAAGCCACAGCTATTCAGAATGGCTTTCCCAAACCTTGGGCACCCCCAGTCCTGCCTACTCTCTTGATTTCCAATTACAGCCAATTTCTTTTCAATAATAATAGTTTGAGCACAAATAAGAAGTCTTCCAGTAACCCAACTGGCTCCTCCTAAACCCCTTGTAAATGCTTTAGGATTAGCCACGGCATCCCTGTGCCTCCCTAGCCCTGCATTAGAACACGTGAGAAACGACTGTCACTGTCCTCCATCTGCACTTTATTAGACTTCATTCATTTGGTTCCCACAGGCATCCCGACCAGAACGGCTTGGGCAGGATTCATCCCCTGGGTGGTCACCTTTGCCTCTCTGCCTCACACACGGGCACACACGTGTACATGCACACACATGCACTCACACACACATATGCATGCGTGTGAGTCATGTGTTAGAGTATCCCAAAATCTGGCACCGTAGCTGGGCCGGCCCAGATCACATCAGGGTAAAGGGCGGCTTGGCACACAGCTTGGCTCTCGGAGGGATGTGACTTCAGCTGGAATTAATTAAGGGAGAACTGGCTTCCAGCTCTTAGTTCACGTGCTGCACCTGCTCCTTTCTAGTCCCTCGAGAGTGTGCTAATGACCAAGCCCGGGCATGATGAGGGGTGTGGGGGGCAGCACCAGCAAGATCCTCCAGCTTACCTGACCTGCAGGGTTGTGTGAGAATCTTCTGCCCAAAAGGCCCCATTGCTAGAGTAGCTTGTCTACCAGTGGTGAAAAGTGCCTGGAATTCTACCATTAGAACTTCATCTCTGTGGATTAAGGCTTTGGAGCTGCAGAAGACCCTCTCTTAAAATGCACATACCTATGGGGGAGAATAAAACAAGGCCTATTAATTAATAATGTAGGAATGTAAACGATTGCCTTGGACTATTTCATTATTTCATATGGCCCTCAGGGGACCAGGCCATGTGAGTGTGGACAGGAAGCTTCACCAAGGTAAGGGGAATGGGGAGCAAGGCTGCACAGAGCACTGGACCCTGGGGAGGAGGGTGTGAGCAGAACTGACTTCATAACCTTGATATCCACTGGCTGGTGAGGTGACTGAGCTGCAGACACTGCTGGGTGACCTTAGACAGATCCCTAGCCTGACTTGGTGACTCAGCTACACCCCGAAGGTGATCAAGGTGACCTACAGCTCGGGGTAGCTGGGTGCAGAATTAATTAAGGACATGCAAGGCATGCTTATTAAGTCATTAGGAGGACTGATTAATTATCATTTCAAAAGTTGCTTGTGGAAGGTGACAACCCCCTGTTGCTTTAGATGGGGAAAGCCTTGATAGAGCCCAGAAAAAGGATGGGGAATGTGGAAGGGATACAAGTGTAGCCTTCATCACTTGTTCCCAGTCTGTCCTGGAAAACTGGGTCTTTCTATATCCAGAGTACCATCCCGTGGGACATTGGTGGCCAGTGGTGGAGGTTTAAGGAGCAGCAGTCCAAAATGGGCTCTCTGGGCTTCTGGCCGGGCTATTGGTCTTTTTACCAAGACCCTCCATGGCAGTTAGCTCCCCCAAGAACTGGGAATACCGAGCACTGACAAGAGGAATGGGTCTGTGGTGACTACCTACCACCCTTTCTTGTGTGGCCCAGGTCGCTCTGGTGACCAGGAAGGGAAGACGAGTCCAAGAAAGGTGTGGCTAAACTCGGCCAAGAGAGGTGTCTAACCTTGGGTGAAACCTCCTGAGCCAAGGCTTCTTCATCTACAAAACTGGGGACCACAGGCAACATCTCAGTTTTCTCCTCCCAGGATTGAGATTGGATGAGACATCACATATGAAAGCTCTTTGTGCAGCATAAGAATGCGAGGCAGGTATTATCTCTATTCCTGTGATCTTCAGTGGCAAAGTCGGAAACTCTGTTTCTCCCAGAAGCTTTCTCAAACTTTGAGGAGAGAGAAGTCATTAAACTTCACAATGAGTACATTAGAAAGAAGATGCGTCTGGGGTGTCCTGTGAGGAAGCCTTATTTGGTAAAGTGAATCTCACCCAACAGACTGCCACAGCACCTAAAATTTTGAGCATTTGTCAGTGTTTTCATTAGAGGATTTTCCCTCCCAAAGGTTCATCTTTAAAACAACTATGTAATAGCCAACATGATGAGTGGATGGGAGAGGAATAGGGGAATCCATGGTTATCTACAGATAGACCGATGTACAGTGGTTCACGAAGTCAGCCTGCTCTCTAGCAAGACCTTGACATAACGGCCTTGGGGTGGGGGGTAACTTTTGATGAATGGGAGGGAGAGCTCAAGGAAGCAGGAGCCCTGAAACCAACAATAGAATTTTGGGTGCCAAAAAGTGCAGAGTGGGGAGAATTGTGCCAGGAGACGGTGACGAGTAGAAACATGGTTACTATTGATATTAAGACTTTTGCATAACCCTTTGCAGGTTAGAGCTTTAGTACATATTTTCTCTCCTGATCCTCACAGCAGCCTGTTGCATGATTATTTCCTTTTTACAGAGAAGAAACTGAAACCTACGGAGCTTCACAGACTTGCCCAAAGTTCTAGATCCAACCTGCAGTAGAGGCAGGTCTCAGAGGCAGCTCCTGAGTCTCCATGTTCTTTCCACCACACCCTCATCCCTGCACTTCACATTTTACCTGCAGGGAATACTTTTTTCTAATTTGAATTTACCCAGCCCTAAAAGATTTTATCTTCCCTTCGAGAGTGCCTGAGATGTTGGATGGAGATTCTCAGTAAGTAGCTGGCTCCCTTCCTCTCCTTTCTCTATTTAGTGGGTCCCTGTCCAGTCTGTTCAATGGAGCAGTCATACTAGTTGACATCCACGGAACATTACTGTGTGCTGGGCATGTTGTAAATAATATACCGAACCCTCACCATAATCTTTAAGATAGTCTCATATCTACTGTCTACAGAGGGAAAGACCAAGACTTAGAGAGTAGGAACAGCTTGCCCAAGGTTGTGCAGGTGGTAAACATGTGAAATTAGGATTCAAACCCAAATGTGCCTGTCTAAAGCCCATGAAGAAACATTGTCATCAATACACAAAAGCCACTGACTGGTATCTTTTTCCTTCTTCCTTTTTTTTTTTTTTTCTTTTTACTAGCTATTCTCAAATTCCCATTCATATAAAAGTTAAACCCTTAGGAGCCATCCTTACTCAAAAATATTTTTATTCATGTTTCTGTAGAACCAATGAACAAGAGTTTCCCTACACTATATACCTAGAAGTAGAATTTCTGTATCCTGTAGTGATGGACATTTTCAATTTTACTAGGTAAAGTGGTACCAACGTACACAACCACCTGTGGTATATGGAAAAACCATTGCTTGCTCTACTTCCTAGCCAAAACTTGGCATTGTGAAAGTTTAAAGTTTTTTTCTAACCTAGTAATGTGAAATGGTATCTCGCTGTGGTTGTAATTTGCATTGTTTTGATGACTAATAAGGTTGAGCACCTTTTCATAGGCTACTGGCCATTTGCATTCCCTCTATGGTGAAATGCCTTTTTATAGCTTCTGACTACTTTTCTATTGGTTTATTTGTCTTTCTTCTTGGGTTTTGGAAGTTCTTTGTAAGACAGTCTAGATACTAAGTCTCTGTGAGTTACGTGTATGGCATATATTTTATCCTGATTCGTGGCTTGTCTTTCACTTTTTAAGTGCCCTTTGGTGAACATATTTTATTTATAATATATTGAATTCATCAATTTAAAGGGTTCTACTTTTTGTGTCTTGTTTGAAAAATCCTCTGCTACTCTGAAATTATACAATATTTTCCTCTATTATCTTTTCAAAGTTTTAAGTGCTTACATACAGCAATGTTTTCGAACATTCTCATTAATTTTAATAATTCTTTAGTAAATGCTTTTGGGTTTTCTGGTAGACAATCAAATCGCCGACTACTAACATTTCTGTTTCTGTCTTTGAATATTTATATTTTATGTATGTATGTATTTTTACCTACTGTGCTTGCAAGATCCTGAGGTAGAATATTCAGTAGAGATGGTGAGAGTGGTCACTCTTGTCTTATTCCTGTTTTGACCATTGAATAAAATGTTGGCTATAGGTTTAGGTCTGATAAACTTTGTTTAGGATAAGGAATTTCCCTTGTGGGCTAAATTTAAAAGATCTTTTTACATGAATATATGTTGAATTGTGCTTATTCTGTGTCTATGAAGGCTATCCTAAGTTCTTGATTTTTAATCTGTTAATGTAGTAAATTACATTAATAACTTTTCTAATGTTAAGCCAACTTTGCATTCCTGATATGAAGTCATGTCAATTTTATACAGGTGCTTTCCTGGGACAGTGCATTCATCTGAGTGAAATTAGTTGTACTTCCCTTTCTTATACTGTATTTATCCGACTTTGGAATTAACAGTTATATCAGCTACATAAAATGAATTGACAAGTATCCCCTCTCAGCCTTTTCTCTAGAAAAGTTTGTGTGAGGATTAGAATGATGGGTCCCTTGAATATGTTTGACAGAACTTCCTGTAAAACCATCTTGTATCAGATGTTTTCTTTGGGGGGGAAATTTTAATTCCTGGTTTATTTTCTTTAATGGTCACAGAGCAATTCAGATCTTTCATTCCTTCAGAAATTGGTTTTGTAGGGGTGCCTGGGTTAGGCATCCGACTCTTGGTTTCAGCTCAGGTTGTGATCTCAGGGTTGTGAGATTGAGCCCCGTATAGGACTCTGCACTTAGCAGGGAGTCTGCTTGAGATGCACTCTCTCCCTTTCCCTTTGCCCCTCCCCCCTGCTCTCTCTCTATAAAATAAATAAATAACTCTTTTAAAAAAAAGACATTGGTTTTGTTATTTGCATTTTTTTTTTTGTATTTATACTTTTGGTCTGTGTTGTCTAAGTTTTCAACTTTACTTTCTCATCATCAGAGCTTTTGCTGCTTCTCAGTGTGGTCCCCTTCTATAATTTCTAATTTCTTATTTGGGCTTCTTTCCTATTTCCTTCATCCATCTTGTCTTCTCCTCTTCCTAGGTGCTGTGCCATTTGCCACAATGACTTTAGCTATTGATTTCTTTATATTTATCCTGTTTGTGATTCATTGGCCTTTCTGAATCCAGTAGGGCATATTTCTTAAAATATGGAAAATTCTTAGTTCTCAATATTTTCTCAATATTGCATTCTCCAAATCCTTCTACTCTCCACTTATACAAGTTTGGTCAGATGTATGTTAGCATTTCCCCAGGTTCCACCAACTCAATTTCCCTTTTTGTCCTTCATAGTTCTTTCATATTTTCCATATTTTGGTCTCTGCTCCACACCTGGGTAATTTCTTGAGATCTATCTTCAAGTCAAATAATTAACTCTTCAGCCAGCTTTTGCTTTCTGTAAGGATTTTGACTCCTGTTACTGTTTTTGTTTTCATTTCTTAAAGTCCTATTTGGTTATCATCATCCAAATCTGCCTTGTCATCCTATTCACTCATGATATTCATCATATTTTTAATATTCAATTTTTATTCTATATCTGGATCTATTCCTCCTTTATTGTGGCTGAGCAGGGAGCCCAATAAGGGACTTGATCCCTGGACTCCAGGATCATGACTTGAGCTGAAGACAGTCGCTTAACCAACTGAGCCACCCAGCTGCCCCTAAAGATTTCTACTTTATATTTTATCCAACATTTAAAATTGTTTTCCCTTTTTTTCAGAAGGATTTTACACTATTCAGTTCTCTGTATTGCTGGAAATATAATGTTTCTATAATGTTCTTCCTCCCAACTTTTCCCACCTAAAAAGCCCTCATTCATTCTTAAATTCTTCACTGAGATATTGATTCTTCTGGGGAACATTCACTGTCCCACTCACTGCCAAAGCAGAATAAATTAGTCCATTGTCTGTGTTCTCATATACTTGGAACATACCTCTAATAAAGATCTCCCACATTTTCATTATAGTTATTTGCTTATCTGCTTCCTCCTACTGTTCTGCAATATCCTGGCAGAGTGTTTTAATTATCATTTTAGGTTCCCTATTTAACACAGTGCCTAACATAAAATAAACAGTTAAATGGATATTTATTTGAGTTTCAAGACAGAAATTAATAAAACATCATCGTTTACCAAATGAAGTCCAAACTCATTAGCATGTCACTCAGGTACATCTACAATCTAACTGCAACCTCCTCTTCCAGCCTAATTACTCAATCAATGCATTATTAATTAATATATCAGTCATTCATTCATACATTTGTTATCTAAGTATTTTTCGAGTGCCTATTATATGCAAGACTCCATGCCAAATTGTGGAATATCTCCATGAATAAGACAAATGTGATCTATGTCTTCACAGAGTATGTTAGCAAAGGGGGGCAAATATTAAGCAATTATGTAATTATTTAGTTACATTGTGGTAAGTATTATGAAGAAAAGATAGAAGCCCTGTGAGATGCTCAGCAAAATATTTTGGTGCACTGCGTGAACAACATCCTGGGCACATGGAACAACTCATCCTCTCATTCATTCTGTGCAGCAACATGGAACCCAGTCATTGTCCCCTGAATGTGTCCACGATGATGCCTAGGCTCAACCGGTTTCGTTTATCTGATCTGTCCTTATCACTCGTCTATCCTCCACCACCTCTGTCTGTCAAAATGTCAAGATCCCACTTCTTTCCCAAAGGTTTTGTCCATGAAGTTTCCCTGGTATGGAATGTATCTTACTGCCTTCCCCCCCCCCACTTGGTATCTGCATTATGGTGTTGATATCATAATTCCACTGTCTATGTATGTGAACTATGTGAAAGCAAGGGATATATTTTATTCAGCTTGATAACTTTCTGCTATGTAGAATCTCAGTTTGGCCACAGTTTCTTTTTTTTAAGATTTTGTTTATTTATTTGAGAGAGAGAGAGAGAGAGAAGCGCAGACTCCCCACTGAGCAGAGAGCCCAATGCAGGGCTCGATCTCAGGACCCCAAGATGACCTGAGCCAAAAGCAGATGCTTTACCGACTGAGCCACCCAGTCGCCCCATGACCACAGTTTACTTCTGTGGCAAAGTTATAACCAGATTGTGCCAGACCAGAAACCACAATGACGTCAGAAAAAAACTACAAACTTGTTTACCAAGAGAAGAATTTTTGAAAAATCAACCATGCCAAACCACAAGGTCACAGGGTTTTGGATAGGTAGCCAATACCCAGGACCTTTTCAAGCTTCCCTAGCACTGTTAACCCGCTGATTTGGCACAAAATAAAAAACCCTGAACTATATAACTTTATTTGGCTATGTTGGGTAACACCAACTGTCTAAGTTCTTCAGGTAGGGAGTTAGTGTGGTATGGTTAACTCCTTCCCTGCTCTTTCCACAAGGAATGGATTCCAAGGATTATTTGCCCCAAATCATTCTGGGTTTGAAGACAAAGTATCTAGGGTGGGAGGACACTCAGGTGAGCTCAAAGCAAGAATTAAAATGAAGACCCACATACAATATTTCCAAATATTTAAAATTTATAAATTAATTTCACACATAGTTATAAAAAAATGTTCCATTCTACCACCTTGACTAATACATCTTGAAAACAGTACAGAAGACAGGTTGTAATTTGGAATTCTCTAGCACATTGCAAGATGGTGGTTCAAGAAGAACCAGGGACTCCATTCTCCAAGAATGCTTCTTCTCTTCCCACATTTGACTCCATCCTGTACCAAAAGTGTCATGCATACATATGCAGATATCCTAGCTCACATATCCAAGTTCCATCATACCTCTCACAAATTGATACCCATTGGCTTCCTCTCCTAGAGGCACAATTTATCCTCAGGAGAATAGATCCAAGAAAGAGGCCTATGCAGGCCCAGAAGCAAGTTCAAGACCATTTGGGTAGGGAACTTTTGGGTCTAGAACCATAGTCTTGAGGGAAGGATATGGGATGCAGGTGAGCCCTTTCCTTTGGTCCCATGGACTCTTCACCTTGCAGGGAGAGTTTTAGCCAGAGAAGGGCCAGAGTGGAGTCTTCTAAAAGGATGAGCCTGGATCAAGAGCCCCTCTCACTTGCATCTAAGGACAGTATAATGGAAAGGGACTGTGATTTGTGTACTAAATAATGTTAACAAAGAGGAATGCAATTTCCAACACTTTAATATGATAACCTTTGATGGCATGTGAAGAGAAATACACAAGGAAACAGCCATGTGATGATGGAGGCAGAAACTGGAGTGATGCATCTATAAGCCAAGGGGTATCAAGAATTGCCAAGAACCACCAGGAACTAGGAAGAGGCAAGGAAGGATTTCTTCTCTAGAGCCGTCAGAGAGCATGGCTCAGCTGACACCTTGACTTCAGACTTCCAGCCTCCAGAACTGTGTGACAATAAATTTTTGTTGTTTTAAGCCACCCCTTTGTGGTACTTTGTTACAGCAGCCCTGGGAAACTAATACAATCCTTATGCATAGGTTTGTTACAGTAAGTCTTAAAACTCTGTGTGAGTCATGTGGGTTTGGTTTTTTTCGTGATTGCTTTAGACATTCTAAGTCATCTACAACTCTCTATATATTTTAGAATTGCCTTATCATTTTCTACAGAAAAAAGTATGCTGGGATTGTACAGAATCGATAGATCAATCTGGAGAGGATTGTCTTAATGAGATTTCAATCCATGAACATGGTATATAATTTCATATGCTTAGTTAAGTCTTCTTTCATTTCTCTCAGCAGTATTATGTAATTTAAGGTGTAGAGATCTTGCACATCTTTTGTTAATTTCAATTCTAAGAATTTTATATTCATGTATTTGTTAATATATTTTAAAATTTTTATTATCCAACTATTTGTTCTTACTACATAAAATACAAATTTTTTTGGTATATAAACCTATTATCTTGTGACTTTGCTAACTTCACATTAATTATAATGGTCATTTTGTAGATTTCTTTGGATTTCTTATGTAAGAAAATTTTTCATCTGAAATGCAGTTTTCATGACTTCCTCCCACTCTGTTTGCCTTTTATCTCTTTTTATTGGATGTTATTATCATTACATGAGTTCTAGGTACAGAATTCATTCTCTCAGCTCAATGTGTGATCTTGAAAAATGGTGAATCTTCATGGGCTTACTTGCCTTTCCTGATGTCCTGAGATTATGCAGAGGCAGGCAGGGACTTCTTTTTACATTGATGTTTCACATAACTTTCCTTAGACTATCTTACACTGACTCATTTTGCTTCTCCCTAAGTTGAAGAATCATGGTAAAAAAAAAAAAAAATCCCAAGAATGTGTCTGCTTATGTTCTTTCTTCAGGATTGCTTATTAAGAATGATGCTGAACTGTTCAAGATTTTTTCTTTCTTTTCTTGTCCTTACCTTTTACATTTTATAATGTACCTTTTCTAATATGAAAATATTCTTTATTTATAACTACTGAATTTTTTTTTGCTTCTTTTAAATTTCCTTTGTATTCATTTTGTTAGGTATTTGGGGAGGATAGTGCATGATATGGCTTTATTTTTCTGTCTTTAGCAGAGAGACCTTCAACTCAAATACTAGAGTCTAAAAAATAGTGTATATAAAAGAACTGGGCTGTATGGAGCCTGTGGGGGAGAGAGGTCCCAGGATTTGTCTAGAGGAAGCAATTACTACTCTCCCTATTCCTGTGAAATGTTTCCATGGGAGCACATGGTGAGGTCTTGGGATTTTTAAAGAGAAGTTAGAAATCATATTTTTTAAATGTAAAATCTCTCTATCTTTAAATGTTGGCAACTAACTCAAATTTTAAAAAAAATTCTGAGGGCAAAAATAAATATTGGCAACCTGGATGAGGTTGTCAGGCTACCAGTTTCCTTTGGAGAATCACTTCATTGAGGGCTCAGCCAGCCCTTTGGTGCTATTGTAAGTCAGAGTAGAATTTTGACTTGGGTCATTCTGATGCAGTTCAACAAACAAATGAGCAAGTCATTAGCAATACTATCTCCAAAAGCATTAGTACAAACTCTTCAAACTAATGAGGAAAAATACTTGTCGGTTAAAAGTTTTATAACCGGTTAAGCAATTACTTAAGAATGAGGGCAAAGGGGCACCTGGGTGGCTCAGTGGGTTAAGCGCTTGCTTTCCGCTCAAATCATGATCTCAGGGTCCTGAGATTGAGCCCTGCGTGGGACTCCCTGCTCAGTGGGGAGTCTGCTTCTCCATCTCCTTCTGCCCCTCCCCCCGCTCATGCATGCTGTCTCTCGCCCTCTCTCTCTCTCAAGTAAATGAAAAATAAAATTTTAAAAGAAAAGAGTGAGGGCAAAATTAAGACTGTCCTTTTCATTAGCTTTTAATATTTTTAGTTACCTTAATGTTATGAAATTTTACCCCGTTTTTTTAAGCATAAAAGTACCAAAAGAAATTACATTGCAGACTCTAAACTATTGAAGGACATGTTTCAGTAAGAAGGAAAGCAAACCATAAAGAGGATGTGAGAGGGATGATGAACACAAGGCTAGAAGATATGCCAATGAATTTAACTAATTAACTGTTAATTTAAAATTGCATTTTGTGTATTTTAGAAGGTCAAAGTAAAACTTCAGTCAACACAAACAAGGTAAGGAATTTGCAGTAAGTAGGTTTAACCTGTGCTAATTTCTGAGTCTTGTGTATGAAAGGGTAGACATACAATGTGCTGACGAACTTTAGAATTTGTTAGAAAACAACCTATGGTTATGTATGTGTGGCAAGTTAAAATTCCATTCAACATATTTTTTGCTTCTTGTGAAGTTGACTCCTTTTGGAATAACAATACTTCTCTAAATCGTTAACATTAGGCTTGGTTATTTAACTTCTGCAGCCACTGAAATGTAATTGGGAATAATACGTTTTACAGTCAAGTGGAAGATTTCAGAGCCAGTGTGACCTTCACCATGATCTTTTTTCCTGTGCCTCCAGACTGGGGTTGCCAGATAAAGTGTAGGATATACAGTCAAATTTGAATTTCAGATAAACAACAAACAATAAGCCATTTTTAGTATAAATATATCCCATGAGTATAAATATGTCAAAAGACCTTAACAAACACGTTACCAAAGAAGATGAACAAATGGCAAATAAACATGAAAAGATGCCCCACATCATATATCATCAAGGAAATAAAAATTAAAACAAGATACCACTACACATCTATTAGTGTAGCAATATTTGTGACATACTTACACTAAAACTATTGCTCATTCATTATCTGAAATTCAAACGTAACTGAGATAAATACCCCTCACAAAAATTAAACTCAAAATGAATTACAAACTTAAATATAAAATGCAAAACTATAAAACTCTTAGAAAATAACAGGAGAGGGTGCCTGGGTGGCTCAGTTGGTTAAGTGACTGCCTTCAGCTCAGGTCATGATCCTGGAGCCCCAGGATCAAGTCCCACATCGGGCTCCCTGCTGAGCAGGGAGTCTGCTTCTCCCTCTGACCCTTCCCCCTCTCATGCTCTCTCTATCTCATTCTCTCTCTCAAATAAATACATAAAAAAATATTTTTTTTTAAAAAAAGAAAATAACAGGAGAAAACCTAGATGACCTTGAATATGACAAAGACTTTTTTAGAACAAAAGATATAATCCATGGAAGAAATAATTCATAAACTAAACTGCATTAAAATTTAAAACTTTTGCTCTGCAAAAGACGATGTCAAGAGGATGAGAAGACCAGCCACAGAGTGGGAGAAAATATTTGCAAGGGACACATCTGATAAAGAACCGTTATCTAAAACATACAAACAACTCTTAAAACTGAAAAAACAAGAGAACAAATAACCTGATTTAAAAATGGTCCAAAGACCTTAACAAACACCTTACCAAAGAAGATGAACAAATGGCAAATAAACGTGAAAAGATGCCCCACATCATATATCATAAGGGAAATACAAATTAAAACAACAAGATACTACTACATATCTATTAGAATGGCCAAAGTTCAGAATACTGACAACACCAAATGCTGGTGAGGATGTGGAGCAACAGGAACTCTCAATCATTGCCTAAGGGAATGCAAAATGGTACAGCCACTTTGGAGAAGAGTTTGGTGATTTTTTACCAAATCAGCATATTCTTAGCATATGCTCCAGTAATTGTGATGCCAAGAATGAACCCTAAGGTCAACTATAGGCTTTGAGTGATGATGATGTGTCAGTGTAGGTTCATCAGTTGGAAAAAAAGTACCACTCTGGTGGAGAATGTCAATAGTGGAGAAGGCTAATGCATGGGGGGTGGGGAAGAGGGGTAGGGAGTAGATAAGAAATCTCTGTCTTTCCTGTGAAGTTTGCTGTGAACCTAAAGCTGCTTTTAAAAAATTAAGTCTTTATTTATAAAAAGTCAAGCCATGTACTAAGTTTAGAAACCTGCAATGTATGTAGCCAAATATGGTCCATAGCTAAAGTATATTAAAAATGCTTGCAAAGCAATAAGAAAAATAATCGATTCAATGAAATGGGGCAAGAATATTAATAGGCAGGGCATCTGGGTGGCTCAGTCATTAAGCGTCTGCCTTCGGCTCAGGTCATGATCCCGGGGTCCTGGGATCGAGCCCTGCATCGGCCTCCCTGCTCCACGGGAAGCCTGCCTCTCTCTCTCCCACTCCCCCTGCTTGTGTTCCCCCCCTCGCTGTCTCTCCCTCTGTCGAATAAATAAATAAAATCTTTCAAAAAAAAAGAATATTAACAGGCAATTTTCAGGTAAGAACAATAGGAAAGATAATACATATATGAAAATGGCTCAACCTCATGAACTTTTGTGGAATGCAAAGGATAATAATAATGAGATACCATTTCACAACCATTATATTTATAAAAATTCAGAATTATGGCAATGCCAAGTATTTGTGAGGACAGGGAACACTCACGCCTGCTGGTAGGAAGTGATGAGAAATACTCATCACTGCTTTGGGAGACACTTTGGCATTGTCTAGGAGCACAGAAGGTGCTCGTACTATCCGGTATGTCACGCTGGAGAAATTCCAACATGTGCTTAAGGAGGCATGTGCAAGAATGTTTATTGCAACTTTTTTGTGGGAGCAACAGTTTGGAAATTATTTAAATATCTATTGACAGAAGAATGGATAAATTGTGATCTATGTATATAATGGAATACTATTCAGCACTGAAAATGAAGATGCGTGAGCAGCACTTATCAATACTGATAAAACATAAGTTACAGAATGACAGCATAAGGCCATCTACGTAAAGTTTTTAAATGTGCAAAAGTTCTACTTCCAGCTTAGGGATAGAAATATAGATAGCAAGAGTATAAAATTAAGCACGGAAATTCAGGAGAGTATTTCTCTCCCTGGAGTAAAGGAAGAAAATAGAACTGGGGTCTCCAACTGCTATTTGTTGTTATAATCTTATATTTCTCAAAAACAAAACAAAACAAAACACCACCACTCTACACATTTCTTCATGCTTGCAATAGCCACAATTATTTTAAAAATTCAGAAAGAAAAGTAAAATCAAGATTTTTTTTAATTTTTTTATTAACATATAATGTATTATTTGTTTCAGGGGTACAGGTTAACATCAAGATTTTTAACAGCAATCATCTCTGGGTATGTGAGTTTATTTTGTTGTTGTTATTCTAGAATTTCTTTCTTTTTTTTGTCTTTGTTTTTGTTCAAAAGAGTGATCTTTTCCTTTTGAACAAAATTGAATATGAAACAATTGGGCTTTTTCTCTAACTGAATATTGTAGATGTGTGTATCTACGTGTGTATGTGTGATACAGCACATAGTCCTCTAGTAAAATAGCAATGACAGTTACAACTGGAGAAATTTTTTCTCCATCATTCATTGTAAACATTCAGTAGAAAAGTGATTTTTCTGGACTATGCAGATGGTAATCTCACAAAAGTCTTGGCATGTGTGGCATGACCTCACCCACGGTGGTTTCCAGGGTTTGGATGGGAACCAGTCTCTGGCTATTTCACCACTTTCGGAGAAGTGAGAGGCGTTGCTTCAGGGGCACCCGTTCGGCACCGCATCTCCTAAGAGGCCCTGCCCAGCCATGCAATCTTTTCTGAAACTAATGAGATCAGCAGCTTTTCACGAAACCATGAGTCATCCCTATTGGTGAGGACTTCCAGGAGCCTGAGGAGCGCCTGGAAGGGCAGGCTTCACCAGATGTGCTCTCATCACCAACCCTTCCCCTAATGCCGAGCCCGGCATCCAGCCCATGACCAACGGTCACAAGGTCACCAACAGCCAAAAACACGCCTGGGCTTCAGGTAAGGACCTGTAAAATTAATGCAATTCCAATTACAATGCCAGTTGGACTGTTTTTCAGGAACTTGATTATCTAATATTTATGTTAGCTCACAACTAATCAAAACATCATTAATTTTAAGACATATTAGAAGACCAGTAATAAAAGCAGTGTGGTATTGGTTCAGAAACAGACAAAGCAGGCAGTGGAAGAGAAATTAGTGTCAGATAAGGACAGATAGTAGATAGATGATAAACTTATTGACAGATTCATAGAAAAAGACACTTGTTTAATAAATAGCATTGGGAAACTAGAAAACAGATTATTATGGGAAGAACATCAAAGCTAGACTCCTGTCTAACTTCATAAATAATGGTAGATTCTAGATGAACTAAAGACCCAAATGTGAGCAATAAAACAATAAAATAAGTAGAATAAAATGCAGGATATCTTTGTAACCCAAGAGCTGGAGAAGGATGGGAGGATGGCAGGTAATAAAACTTCCAGAATACAAATGCTATAGCAAAAAAAAAAAAAAGATGGATTTGACTATAACAAAATTAAGAACGTGAACAAAAATAATAATAATAGGTAAGTGATAGAACGTGCAGTCTCTGAAACCAAAACCAATAAAATCTTCAAGGAGATTCATTATATAAGACAATAGCCCTAATAGAAAAATAGGCAGAGGTTATAAAAAGGCAATTTACACAAGAGGAAACATAAAAGGTTAGTATTTGAAAGGCTCAAAATTGTTAGTGACCAGAAAAAGCAATTTAAGACAAGATATCACTTTACCCCAAATACTTATTCCCAAAGCTGGAGAGTGACAGTCTTGGTGAGGACCAGGAGCCACAAGAACTTTCGTGTGCACTGTGGGTGGGAGCTTTTCCCAGCAATTCCACTCCCAGGTATATATCTCAGATGAATTCTTTACCCAGTCCCATAAGAGCCCAGGTACCATAATATTCACTGCAGTGTGATTGCAGTGGCGGCAGAACCTTGGAGACAACCAGCAGATCCATCAGTAAAAGAGGGGAGAAGTAAATTATGGGAGAGACTTACCCTGGGCCATTGAGTAGCAATGAGAAGCAATGGATTATATGTAACCACAGTAACATGGAAAGGCTTTTTAAAAATGTTATACCTAGTATTAAAAAACATAAAAAATAGAATGAGATAAAAAATTGAATACAATTTATATAACATTGAAAAAATGCACACAAAAACATATATTTGAAAAACATATATTTTAAAAAAGACCTAAACGTGTACCATAACAACAAACACATTAAATAGAATAGAATGGTTGCCCATGAAAGTGGGAATGAAAATAAAATACAATAAATAAGTAAGTAAAACCAGAAAGAGATGCTTAGTGGGCCAATCATAATTGTGTTCCATAAACTGCAGAGTGTGATTAGCTCATGACTAAAGATATCCTTACCCTCCAAGTGCTCATTCTCTCATCATAGGGAAAATGATACTACAAAAGTCAGACATTTTATATGCATTAAGGAATTCACGTGGCAAAGAGGAGATATTTATTATACAGATGTTCCTATCAAGCCAGGTGGACTGTGATAAAAACCATAATACAGGATGTATCATAACATAATATAGAGTGACCATCTATTTTTTTAACAGACTAAACTCCCTAGATTTCTCCTTCTGGGAGTGTATTAATGGCACAGTTTACTCTGAAAGTCTGAGCACAAATTATGTGAGGCAACGCATCACAGATGCACGTGTAGGGATCGATGGAAATGCATTAAGGGCACTGTGTTCACTGCCATTTTCCATCAGCACTTTGGACTATACATTGATAATGAGAAACAGCAAGATGAATATAGCTATTACATGTAATATCAATAAGCCATTTATTATGTGTATCTGCCTATGTTCCTAGATTTTAAGATGACCCTGTAGAAGAACAAAGTACTAGGGAAAAAACGAACATTTCCCTTCTGCCCTTTTTTTCCCCCTTCCCTAGAATTCCTCCCCCATCATCATTGGACCATTGAAATAACAGAAATGCTCAAGGACAGCTCGATTTCTCCCCCGTGAGTTGTTTTGCCGGTATCCTAGTGATTTGTCTCATCTGTTTTGCAAGCAGTGCTTCATTTAACAAAGTCCACACCTCTACTAACCCTTTGGGAATTCAGAATGATCGTTGCTGACAATGGCAGGTCACACATGGACAAAAATATACAATAAAATATTTTGCAGAATTGATTGGGTGAGGGTGTAGAGATTCGTAGAGGTATAATGAGAAATCCTGGTAGTAATACTACTAAATTTCACCTATGCTAATTGATTGTAAGAAGCTCCATTATTTTATGTATCATTAAGTAAGGAAAAACACTGTCAGTTTAAACTATGACATAATGGCATCCTTTAAAAAAACAACGTGTGTTCAGCAGCCTGGCAAGCCAGGGTTTACATGCCAGCTCTTCTGTTTCTAGCTGTGTGGCTATGAACACATGAACTAATATCTCTAAGCCTCAGTTTCAGCTTTTCTAATAGGAACATAGTAATAGTACCTGCTAAATAGGGTTTGTGCGGGGATTAAAGGAGATTGTGAATGAGAAGTGTTTAGCATGGCATCTAGCACATGCTCGCCCTCAATACTTAAAATATATTAGCAATTTTAGGATTAACAAAAAGTTTGTAATAGTATGGAAGTTCTCATGGCATAACGATAAAAAAAGCAAGATACAAAATTACTACTATTTAATCTCACCAATATTCAAAAGAAGTAATGCATATAAAAAATGCTGCAAAGAAATATGTGAAAACGTTAGCCTGTGTTAATATATATAACACATATTTGGGTCAAAACTATGGATTATTCTTTTTCTTTTTTCTTTTCTTATTTTTCTGGCTCCCTAACTTCTCTATTATAGTCATTTTAATGGAGAAAAAAATGGCTATATTTTGATTTACTCCTAGATGCTTCTTTCATACTTGAAAGCTTCTTTTCACACATTCGCCACTGAATGAGTAAGGACATGCACCTATTCTAGAGCCAACAAATGTGCCTACAAAGCATCTGTCCTAAGACTTCTCCTTCCAGCCCAAGAAAGACACTGCTAATCAAGCACAGCCTCCTGTGATTCTTCCCCTGAATCCTGCCTGAGATTACAGTCCTTCTCAATACAATCATCCAGCTCTCTCTTTCTAATCAACTGAAAGAGCACAGTGGGTGAAGTATATCTCTGGTCTCATGCATCATTCCTCCCCAGGACATTTACATGTTAACTATTGACATATTTCATCACTAGATCAAAACTTTAGTCTAAAGACAAAAAACCCAATGTGCCCAATATTTGGGAAAGGAGATTTGGAAAGAAGGGGCTTTCAATCCCAAGAAGTTGATTTTCCTTTACCAAAAGGTTGTAGAATTAATGGCAGAGCCCCCTATCTTAAACCTATCACAGAATTCCAGATTTTCCTAAACAGTCATAATATCGAATATTCTACTACTTGTGCTGGTCAGGCAATGTGTTCCAACCTTGGTTTTACCTCTAAGTTCCCATCGCTTTCTATATTCCAGGCATCTGGCTCTCAACAGGTTCTAAATCACCTGGTTCCCTAATGACCAATTTCTCCTAGCAAAAAAAAAAAAAAAGGAGACCTCTTTCTTTCCTAGTGAAGCCATGAATTCTTCTTGCTTTCAGACTTTGTTCCTCACCTCTTCAGATCTACTCTACCAGGATGGCACAGTGCAGGTGACTGACTGATACATGAATGAGTCCTCCCAGGCATGTCCTAAGAGCCTGTTTCCCAGGAGACAGAATAGCTGGTCAGGGTCATGCCATGCCCAGGCTTTGGAAGTGACTGGTGGGTGAGTCATGTGGCTATGTCACTGTGTTTGTCTACAGGGACCAAAGCTACATTTGTGTCCAAGCTTGTAGATTCAGAGAAGAAATAATCTCATGAAAGAAAACAAAGGCTCGTATTATTCCATATTACCTGCAAGAGATAGAGTGTGAGGTTGCCCTCAGTGGGGAGGTGGGATAGCCCTTAAAACTCTCACTGAAAGGCTGCAGGGTCCAGTGTAGTGGGTAGTTCACACAGAGGTAGATGTTTACCTCTGAAGGAAAGAGGAGATCTCGTCCATCCATATACCCAGGGTGGGGATGGGAAGCAGCTCCAGGACACCCTTTGGAATTTTCTGGTTGGTCTGGCAGAAAGAACATATGCCTTGGTTTTAGAAAACCTGCCTTCAAGTTTCACTTCCGTCCCCTAATGACAGTATGAACTTGGGTGAGCCTAGCTCCCCTGAGCCTCAGTTTTATCATCTGTAAAAGGGTTGACCATAATTATAGGCTGTTGCTATGAACCATTGAGGTAGCTTATATGGATCTCCTGGCATGTAGTAAATGCTCAATAAGCATTTCGTTCCTTCTTCAGTTTTGTCCGATATGGAAAGCAGAGCTTGGAGAGATTTTACAATTTGCCAAAGTTCTCCCCCCTCAATGGTGAATGACACACATTGTTCTCCACCTGGAAAGTGGGAGAGCTGGGACCTAGTTAGTTTTCTGGTTTAAAATCTAATTTTTTGAAAATTCTTTTTGCCTTCTTGTCTATCAATGCTAGCTGGTGGGGATCTAGCTGGAATTGAGGTTGAGGATGGGCCAAGAGAGGAGAAAACCCAATAGGAAGAGGCCACCGAGAAAAACCCTTTAGCTCTGTGGCGGTGGGGTCCACCCCAGACAGAGAAGCAGGCAGAGGCAGCACATGGGAAGGTGCAGCCTGCACCATCGCATGGGGGAGCTCACTGCAGTCACCTGGCACTGCTGAGCCAACACCGTGTCGCTGTAAAGCAATAACCATATAATGACAACTCCCACTGACTGATTGCTTCTCAGGTACCAGTCAAAAGCCAAGTATTCCCACCTCCCAAAGTTGCTGTGAAGCTGCAGTAAGACAACCCATCTGAAACACTCAGCAGAGCTCACAGCATATAGTAAGTGCTCAATAAATGGTAGCTGCTGGCTCTTTACATACCTGGTCTCATTTCACCTTTCCAACAACTTGATGAAGCATTTATTACTATGCCCTCCGTTTGACCAATGAGGACAGATAAAGGAACAAGATAAAGGGACTTGGCCACAGGCAAAAAGCTGCAATCAATGGAAAGCAGGACTTAAACTAGAGATGTTTGAGTCCAAAGCCTGCACTTTTAGCCATTAGGATATACTGGCTCTCAGCCTCCTAGAAGTTGTGACCTGCTAAACAGTCTCAGTTTGAGGTTGCCTGGTTTTCCCCATTTCCCATGGGGCCTGAGCCCTGAAACTGAGCATAGCAGGAGGGCAGCAGATACTGCATTGAGCCAAAGGAGGTCTGGCTCCATACTCACTCATCATTACCAGGAGCCTCTGAGACTGAAGACTGATGGCTCAGAAGGAAGAAACTGGAGGGGGTTTTTATAGTAGGGACCTTTGAGGCTTTCTAATCATTAAGGTCAGTGGACCTGTTTATTTCATGTGGACTTCATTTGCTTTGGAAAGCTTTGCTCAAATGAAATTTTGTAGGAAAACCCAAAGTGTAAGGTGAAAAAAGTAGAACCAGTGTGTTGAAAATGAGTGGGAAACCCAGAGCCTCACCTCTTCCAAGGAGCCCTGACATACTCACCTTTTAATTCAAGATGGTGGCCATTCAGCTGGTGGCTAAAGGACTATGTCATCAGCACATGGATAGAGACAGTGTGGGTAGTGGAAAGTGCATGGGGCTTTGAAGTTCCTGGTTCGTATCTCATCTCTGCCCTTTCTGATGTGCATGGCTTGGGCAAAGGAAAGAACCTTTCTGAGCATATCTCCTGTGTAAAATGGAGCTCTGATCCCAACCCAAGAAGGTTGAGAGAAAAAAATGCAGTAATAGATGAAAATGGCCTCAGACAATAAATGACACACAGAAGAAGAGAAACAACTGTTAGCTTGACCACCAAACTGAGTTTTAGTTTTGGTTTGGTTTGTTTTTGTGGAAGGAGGAAGAAATTTTTAAGGGTTAAAGTGAATAAAGAAAACATATCTTAAAACAAGCATACATAATCACCACAGCTGAAAAATGCACATCCTTGCCTTCACTCAACATTTACCTTGCGCCTAGAACTGACATGTGATAGCCAATATGACTATTACCTGCCCTGGAGGAACTTACAGTCCACTGTACGCACAATTGTATACACACACACACACACACACACAGGAAATTTCCAAACTCTTCTCAATGTGGCAAATTATGACAACACCGCAGCTTTGAGTCCTGAACTCTGGGACTCCCTATCCTGGTTCTTATTGAAGCAGGAAAAACGCCAGAGGCTTCTCACACAGGTTTTCTCAATAGGCCTGTATTTTTTCTTGATCTGGCTTGACCCGGGGATTCATTATCAGCCTCTTCCTTGATTTTGCCCAGGTCCTCGTATAATGGGATGACTTGAAAAGCTTTTTTTCCTTTCCCACAAGTGTCTCTTCCACCCCAGCCTACCCTCTGGAAAGAAATATGAAGATTGGAATGGAATAATTTTATTTTTTAAAATTTTTTTTTGGAATGGAATAATTTTATAAAATGATGCTTCCTTCAGGAGCTCAGATATAAGTTTTCTATTAATGTATTGAAATTTGTAATGAAAACAAGCCTGGAGGGAAATAATTCCCATAGCTTCTGGATGCATAATAAGGTCAGGATTATTCTCTTAAGGAGAACAGGTCCAGTCATTGCAGTGGAGAAGTACCAACCTGAGTCAAGTGACCCACAGTCTAACCATCTTGCCCCATCTGGCTGAAGACAGGATGTGAGCAGGAGAAAGAAAAGAAGAAAAAGATGAGGAAATGCCATGATCAAGAAACAAAAAGATGACTCATTGGTATGGAAGAGGCAAGTGTGGGATCTTGGGAAAGTTACTCAGTATGTTGAATTTAGGATGAGAAACCAAATACAGGTGCATTAAATTATTCCACAAATATTTATTAAACATGTTTAAGGGGTATATTAGTATCTATTGCTGTATTACTCTAATATTTAGCATCTTAAAATAAGAAACATTTATATTCTCACACAGTTTTTGAGGATCAGGACTCTAGGAGCTGGTTAGTTGGGTAGGTCTGGTTCACAATCTCTCACGACATTGTAGTCAAGCTGTCAGCCAGGGCTTTAATCATCTGAAATCCTAGTTGGGGCCAAAGGATTCACTTCCAAGCTCATTGATGTGGCCATTGTCTGGAGACCTCAGTTTCTCCCCATGAAGGCCTCTCTGTGAAGCTGGTCATGACATGGCAGCTGACTTCTTTTAGAGCAAATAATCTGAAAGAGAATGCCCAGGATGGAAGTCTTGATCTCTTCTATAGTCTAACGTTAGAAGTGACATACCATTACTCTGCCATATTCTATTGCTCCCACAGACCAAACCTGGTACATGGTTGGAGCAGAATATACAAGGATGTGAATACCAGGTAATGGGAATCACTGGGAGGCCATCTTAGAGGTTGGCTACCACAAGGTGATACAATCCTCAATCCCTTTGCTCTAAGGCAGTGAACCAGACTATTACCCTTCCAATTTAGACACTGTAGAATTCTAAGACTTTATTTGTCTGAACAAAGAAACTTTTTTGTTGTCCTTCATCCAACAAGAACAGAAAGGTAAAGATTTTAGATGAAATCTAGTGATAGTGCAATTAATCCCTTTCATTTACTGAGTGGGCACCCTGTGTCAGGCAATGTGCAGACTTTATACAGATTACCACTAGGCTCTGAGCACCTGAAGAGCAGAGAGTTTTGTGCTCCCAGAGACAGAGGAAAGGTCCAGATGGTCTTTTAAAGTCCTTTCCAAACTAGGATAGTTTTTCTTCTTCCCAAAGAACTCCATTTAGTATTAATTTTACTGTAGGTCTGTTAGTAACTCATTCTAGTTATTTTTGTTTGTTTGGAAAGTCATTATTTGGCCTTAACATTTGAAGGATATTTTTGATGGGTACAGAATTTTAATTTGGAAGACTTTTTCAGAACTTTATAGAAGCTCTTCCATTCCAAAGTCTTCTGGCTTCCATTATTTCTTAAGAAAAGTCATGGAACTAATTTTTTTCTCTGCTTACTTTTAAGATTTTTCTCTGTCTCTTGCCTTTCTTTTTTGTTTTTCAGAGCATAACAGTGAAAGCCTCGGTGTGGTTTTCTTTTGAGTCTTTCTTCAGAGTTTGCAGGAATCACTGAAACTGTGGGTTTCATCCATTTTGGAAAATTCTTGCCCATTACCTCTTCAGTGTTGCTTTGGTTCATTCTCTCTTCTCTCATTCTGGCACTCCAATTATACAGTTTTTAGACCTATTTACTGCCTCCATACGTATTTTCTATTGTCTAGTTTTTTTCGAGGTTTTTGTCATTTGGTCTTAGTAATGTTTTATTGAAGTATGTATGAAAACCTGTCAAGACATTGAATAATGTTATTTTCCTCTTGAAAAGCTTCACTCTTTCCTTTGTGAGTCAGACAGATGAGGGGCTATCAACTTCCACCAATCAAGTACTTAGTTGATTTGAAGTAGATTTGCAATTATGGCAAGAATTCACCATTTTGGGTAAATTCCACCTTCTGGAATTCCCAATAAAGGCTTCAGATGTTTATTGGATATTTTTCCACCTGCTTGGTCCTGAATCCTAATCCTTTGCCCTTTAGCATTATGACACTAACAACATTCCATTCTGCTTTTCAGAGCCTAGGTTTATTCATCTCTTACCATAAGCAGTTTTAGAATTTGGCAAATTGTGAGGGGTGGGGAATCCAATGGAGTGTTGGGATTAGTTCTCCAGCCCTCTCTTGTCATTGTTATCTTAATTCTTTAAGCATCGGCTTTTTGTCTCACCAGCCCTACAAGACTATCAAAACTTCTACAGTTTCTCTGCCTCTTGGTAGATGCCTCCCACCTGGGCTTTTTGTCTCAAATCCAAAATTGAAAAACGACCTGAGATTAGAAAGTCACTCAAAATGTC
This sequence comes from Callorhinus ursinus, assembly GCF_003265705.2. Lineage (NCBI taxonomy): Eukaryota > Metazoa > Chordata > Mammalia > Carnivora > Otariidae > Callorhinus > Callorhinus ursinus. The sequence continues at coordinate 14,860,906 of NW_027397083.1, forward strand.
AACTGACCTCCCATGATTCCGTCTTCCTTGGGACTTTGTCTCCTCAAATCCTGGCTGCCTTAGGAGCTCTCAATGTCTTCCAACCTTTCTAGTCCTCCTGCTGTGATCTACTGTATTATAGCTGAAAGTAGAAATCTATAGTGTTATTTAAAATTTGAAAAGTTGGACCATAATTTTATTTTATTTTTATGGAGGGTAAGAATGGAAATATGCAGTCAGAGTTTGATTTGTAGATAATGGGAAGATTTTTTTAAAAGATCTTATTTATTTATTTGAGAGAGAGAGAACACAAGCAGGCAGGGGTAGGGAGGGGCAAAGGGAGAGGGAGAAGCAGAAGCAGGCTCCCCACATAGTAGGGAGCTCAGACATGGGGCTTGATCCCAGGACCCCGGTATCATGACCTGAGCTGACGACAGATGCCTAACCAACTGAGCCACCCAGGTGCCCCAATAATGGTAAGATTTCGGAGATGTTAATGCCCAGTGATTGCATGACTGGAACTGCGTATTACATAGAGTTTCCTGGTAGTAGTGTATGGAATAGAATAGAGGTGAGAGAGGCAGAAAGTGGAGAAACTGGTAATTGTTTCCCCAACTCTTATCTGCTTGAGAAATGACCCAACCTTTTAGGCTCCCATTCCTTGCTCTAGAAAAATCAGAAAAAGGTATTCTCCCTGCAACAGTGAGCTTATGGGTGGCATCTCCTAACAGAAGTGATAAAAGGTAGTTGAGGGATAAAAATAAGGACTTTGAAGCCAGATTGACCCTGGTTTATATCCTATCTCTGCCATTAACTAATTGTATGAATTTGGTAACATCACAAAATTTTCAAACCTCACTTTTTAATCTGTACAATGGGAATACTAATACCACATAGAGTTATTTTACAGGTTAAATGGGATTTTAGGATCATGCTTGAGCCAGGATTCAAACTCAAGCAATTTGACCTTGGAGCCTAGTGTTTAAGTACTATAATATACTGCCTCTCTAAGAATCAGAGATTGTTATTGAAATTCCCCAAGTCAAATATTTCCAAAGGCAATCTTCTCCATTATGCAGGTCAGTTTAGGGGCAGTAGGGATCTTGCACAGTCACCCACATCCTGCAGTTGTCCTGGCTCATAGTTCCAACCAGATTAGAGATCAGTGGCTCCAAAGTTGTACTCTTTCAGGAGGTTACAAAACAGGACTTTGTCCTGTAGATAGACAAACTGCAATCAGAATTTCTGATAAAAAGTTGTCACCTTCATTAGTATGAGTTAAGGTTGCTCTTACTCAGAATTTTGTCTCTATTTGTCCGAGGACTGAACTGTAACCAATGCCTAATAACATTCCACAAGAGAATGAAATGAGCTTCATCTATTTGCCAGGACAATTCCTTTCCCCCATTTCCCCACCCCCCCACCAGGTTCTTCTTGGCTCCTTTACATTTTCTCAGCACCAGGTAAGATCTTCCTATAAGGAGAGGCGCCTGGGTGGCTCAGTCAGTTAAGGGTCTGACTCTTGCTTTCACCTCAGGTCATTATCTCAGGATTGTGGGATCCAGCCCTATGTCAGGCTCCATACTAAGCGGGAAGTCTGCTTAAGGATTCTCTCTCCCTCTCCCTTTGCCCCCCCCCCACTTGCGCTTACACGCTCTCTCTCTCACTAAAATGAATACATCAATCTTTTTTTTTTAAGAAAAGATTTTCCTATAAGGAAATATACTGTGATAGGCAAGTCTTCAGTCCAAGGTTCTACTCCTCTTTAACAAGAATAAGGTCCCTTATAATTTGAGAAAAACTAAGCTCCCAAAGACTAAACCACATGCTGTCTGTTCTCTGGCCTCTGAAGCTTTGTTCATGCCATTTCCTTTAAAGGAATGCTCTTTCCATTAGTTGTTGTCACCAGCTATCCTCACAGTTGCATTAACTAGTACTCTTCATTTTGCAATCAACAGAAAAATCAGAAATCTAAAAGAAGAACTTACGCTCCCGTAACTGAAGTCCAATGGTAGGAGGGCTTCAGGTGCAGCCCAATCCAGAGTCCATGATATGGTCAGGGGTTCAGTATCAGTTCTCCGAAATTTGGTTTGTTCTGCCCCTCCTCACTGTAGTGACTTTATCTTCAGGCTAACTTCCCTTATGGAAGGAAAAAAATAGTTGCTATAGTTCTATGATTCATATCCTCATATCACACAATCCTGAGGAAGAGAGTTCTAATCCCCACTTTCCCAGAAAAATCTCCTGAGATTCACTGAGTGCACTAGCTTAGGTCATAGAGATAACCCTCATCAAGGATACAGAATACTCTGATTTGCTCAGCCTGGGTCATGGGCTCCATACCTGGAGCTCAAGGAAAAGCTAGTTTCCTCAGAACAACATGGATCCCCAGTGGAAACCAAGAACTATCAGAAAGAGAGAAGAATATGCACAAGATGGATTCATAGGAATCCACTATATTATGAAATCCAGTCATCTGAGAGATGAATCCAAATAAAGAAATAAATACAAAAGGGTAACCAAAGTAGAAGGACTGGCGGCAAACATTTAACACACTTAAATTTAGATCTAAGACTAGATAACTTTGGAATCTGGGTTTTGATTTTATCAAAAAGAATAAAAGTAATCCTCAGCAATAGGAAAATGAAAAAACACTAACTTGAATCAGTAAGTGGGAGAAGGGAAATATGAGGGACAACACATTAATTTTATCATCTTTCAGAATAAGGAGTCAATCAATCCCATCTAAAATGGAAACATGTACCTTTAGAAAGTATAATCACTCCAAGATCAATATTCTTACTTTATTGTCATGAACTTAGAAGTGTCTTTTTGAACTAAATATATTTCATATTAAAGAAACATTTATTTGAATTCAGAAATCCTTTCTATTTCTTTTTCTTCAAATTGAGTTCAAGTCAAATGGAATGATTTTTTATTGTTAAATAATGTTTAAGATCACATTTTTATAAAATTCTATCTACACACCTATTTTTTAATTGAGTAGCTAATACATTAATATGGTTCAGATATAAAGTTTTACAGTGAAAAGTCTCGTTTTCACCCATATCCTCCACCCTCCTAGTTTCCAGCTCTCAATCCCTCTATATTTTTATTATTCTAGAGACCCAGAATGGAATGGTGTCTACCAAATGTGTACACTGGCTATTTTGAGTGTTGGAATTTGAGGGGTTTTTTTTAACTTTCTTACTATATATATATAGTATGTATATATATAATGATTAAACATCATTTTTTAAAGTTAAATTAAAAATGAAAATACTTTCTCTGCCCAATTAAATCCCATTCTTGTGAAGGCTTTGAAGGTGGTCGGGACCAGAAATTACCTCTCTTCTCCATTACCCTGTATCCCTTACTCAGCACCACTCACACAGCACACACATATTCTCTGAAACTAACACTGTTTGTGGACATGGAACGCATGCTTCCCTGGGAGTCCAATCTGTGGTTCCACCATTAGCATTAGTGGGATCGATCAGACTCAAGAAAAGGTGATATTCTTGTGAGTTTTGAATTTCAAATTGTTCTCAATGCCTCAGGGACCTGGTTATTTCTTGCACTTTTGGCAAAATTCTACTTCCTGTTTCTAAGAAAGCCTGTCAAAGAAGGGACTTCATTCAGCTGTTGAAACCTCAGGTGGTGCTTCCTTTAGCAGTTGAGGAATTCGTGTGATAGAAACAGCATTGCTTGGGAGCTAGGTTCACATCCTAATTCCGCCACTTGGCAAATGGTCTAATCCTTCTGGTCCTCAGTAACCTCAGCTGAAGGGAAAGATGGTAATAATGATATTACCTACCTCATAGGATTAAATGAGATCATATAAGTACAGTGTATGGTACTTTGCTTGACACAGGAAGCACTAAATAAGTATCAGCCATCACTGTCACCGATGAACCATTTCCCCAGGGAGCAGCCTCACCAGGTGGAGACACGGTTCTTAGATCTGGAAGGATGCTTCCGCTGAAACTGGCTACATATGTCCAGGGATCCAGACTCTGCTGCTTTGTCTCCACTCCTCTCCCACTTCCACAGTCCTGTAAAACTGCCAGAGACACCTCCATGTTCACTTTAACAACCCAACCCACCCTGGGGCAGAATCATAAACACTTAAATTATATTTGGACTAGACTCAAACTTATTTCCATAAATTCCTGGAACTTTCTATTTGGAACGACTCTGGAGATGATCTAGTCCAAACTGCCAATTTACAAATGAAGAAACCAAAGCAAGAGGGTTTAAGAAACTTTCTGAAGGGCCATGGCTAGTTGGTGATGGAGCCATGACCAGATCCCTTCCTGCATTTTCCTATCAGTGACCACCCTGCAATGTAATACCCAATTATTTGGCTGTCTCCCCCATAAAGCATAAGCTCCAGCTTAGGAACTCCTGCTCGTTTATAAGGAAGTTGAGCTTTAAAGAGAGAGTTTAAGTCAACTGGCCAAAGTCACCCAGCTTATAGGAGAAGGAATGAAATTTGGAGCTGGAATTGTTGCAACTCAAAAGCCTATGCTTTTTATTCTGTTAGCCTGTTTTCCAGTCCCAGTGAGTTAAGGATATCTCCTTCCTAAAGAAAACATGGACATTGATGGAGACAGCAGAGTAGAGTAGAACTGGAAGTGACGTGAGCTCTCACACTGATCTGTGGTGTGAACTGGGACCAGTCACTTGATCTTGCCTTGAGTCTGTCTTGTGCTCTGGGGCAGCACCTGGTACAGTGACTGGCACCTTGGCTGTAATCATTATGTAGCTGGAAACAAAGTACTTCAGTTGTTTCCTGTGTGCCATGCTGCCACATCCTTTACTTCTTGCTCTCCCTCTCACCAGGGAGCTCAGTGGGAAGTCCAACATGGACCCAGAATCCTATGTAACCCCATTCAGGTGAGACGTGTCCTCTGGTCAAACTTAAGAGATCGCCTCTGTTTTCACAGCTTTGGCAGGGATCACTGACTCGTATCAAGTGTGAATACACTGTTTGTTTTCCTTCTTCTTTTTCTGTTTGCTATTGGAAAAGTCCATTAATGCTGAATGACATGACTAAACAGTCAAGGGGAGAACAGTTGATGTGTTAGTAACTCTTAGGTAAATACCATTTGTTATTGTCACCACTGAGGCTTTCAGGGAGGTGACACCATTCCTGGTCCAGGACTGTCCTCTTGTCAGCCCTCCATCTTTCAGCAACCTGGAAAGACAGGTTTGGAGCAAGAAGAAGTCTGAAAGGGACTGGTGAGCAAGAGGAAGGAAAGGTATGGGAAAGAAATGAGAACTCTGAAAGAGACATAGAGTAAAAGCAAGGAAGATGCGCGCGCGCGCGCACACACACACACACACACACACACACACACACACACACAGTGAAGCTGAGGAGAGAAGTCAGAAAGCTGATGATTCATCGGATCTTGTACTAGATTCTGTACTCTCCCATGCTCCCTCCTTAGCAGTGCCAGGGACCTTTGCATTTATGGTTTCTGAGCAGCTCTCGGTCTCATCTGCTCTTCCACTAACATCGAGGAAGTGTGGTTTTTCTTCGCAGACCTGGCCGGGCTCCAGAGGGGAGATGATGTTGACTGGATTCAAAGAAGCCGCATAAGAAAGTTGCATGGCATCACCATGGAGACAGAGGAAAAGGAGCTTCCTTGAGGATGTCCCCATGTTGGGGAACAGAAGACCCCTGTGATTATGAGAACCCATAACCTGTACTTGTAAGGATTCATGAAAGGAAAACAGGGAAACTGGCTTCCCCTCCTAGCTAAAAGCCTGTGTGACTTTGGTCTATGCATTAAGCTCTCTGTGCTCTTAGGACAGGGGTTTGCACCAAACGATCTTCCAGCTCTAAGTGTGATTAGGAATGGCGACTTTTTGAACTGAAGTCCACATGACTGGAAGTAGCCAGCCCCATGATGCTCAAAGGTGCATTCTAGGCAAAGGGAAGAGCTAAAGCAAAGTCCCCGAGGCAGCAATGAGTTTGGCTGTAACCTTCAACAGAGCATTTTCAGTGACTTGATGTAAACAGAGGCCAGATCATGCTAGTTAATAAAAGAGAACTGACTTGTAAGGAAAGAGCCAATGGGTAAATGAATGATTCAAGAAGTGAGTCTTGAAAAAAAAGGAAGAAAATGGTATTCGTGTCATTTGTGGCAGACAGTGGAAGTAACCAGCCATTCCTACTTAAGAAACTTTCATTTCCCTGCCCATTTCAGTGATCTTCCCTCAATGCCAATATTCCCAACCAGAAAGCCACATCCTTGGAACACTCATTTTAATGACTGTAGGGTATGTGTGGGGTTTGCAGATAAGAATAATAAAATCCTCCCACTCCAAGTCTCCACTGACAGCATCAAACTTGTTTGCACTCGCAGATACTGTCACGTATCCAGCAAACGTAAAGATATTTGCTTTGGATCTTTATTTTTATTGTTCTCTACAATTCAGGGTCGCCTTTGGTTTCTAAGGCTCCCTGGATCTTATTTCAGCCTGGGTTAGTTTTACTCACTACCCTTTTCACCCTTACTCCCTCCTTCTAGTCAGATTCTAGAGCACTGCTGTCCCGTCGATTTTCTCTGATCATGAAAATGTTCTACGGGGGCACCAGCCAGTACTGGAGCCAATAGTAATACGTGGCTGGGCAGCTCTTGGAATGCAGATTGTGTGATTAAGGAACACGATTTTTAATGTACATAATTTGAACTCACTGAAACTTAAATAGCCACATGTGGCTAGTGCCTATAGTTTGGGACAGATAGTTCTAAAGCGTTAAAATTCAGGAGGATTCACAGTTCCCCAAGAGGAGTCACTTGGCCAAGTCCGTTGTGATTGCTGAGAAATGCATCGATGCAAATAAATAACGCCCAGGGCAGCAAGGGAATTTCTTCTCAATGAGAAAGAAATAGAATATATTCAAAGTTGGCCAAGTGTGATGTGCATGAATATTATCAGCATATTAATTCGGCCCAAACATGAAAATACTGCTTTTCCTAAGTCAGAGAAGTAATCTCTACATATCATCATTTCCCTGGGCGTCTAAAGAGTGCCACTTTCATCAAGTCTGCCTTGATGAAAAAGGTCCATTTTACATACGTTTGGGAAGTTGGGAACACTTTTCCCTCTCTTACAGATTCACAGTGCACACCATCATCATAAAGGCTCTAAGAATTCCTACAGAATAACTCTGTAAGACTTTGCTTAACTCAGTATTACTCCAAAATATTTAACCATGAAACTGTGTGTGCATGTCTGTTGTGACATTAGCATCCCAATAAACTAGAGATTATCGGGATTAGGAAAATGGGCTTTGGGGAACTGAGGTCTGGGTGTACAAAGACAGCTTTACTGCTTATTTCTAGCCGTGTGACCTTAAGAAAGTCATTTAACCTTTCTGACCTTTGTTTCCTTAATTGGAAAATTGGAGATCATATCTATGTATCAGAGACTTGTGGGAGGATTAAATGTAATAATGTATGTAAAGCACATATCGCAGTTCCTGGCACCAGTGGATCTTCCTCAAATGCTCACCTATTATTATTTTCATATTATTGGTTATGAAGTTAAGAACTGACTGAGACTTTCTGGGCCCCAGAAGAAATATGTTATGAACAGGTAGAGCTCACTTACTGCCTTGAAATATTTGCTAAGTATCGTATGGGAAGCCTGGATGTGAGTGTGAGCTTTTCTTCCTCCTTTTATTCATCCTTCAGTAAGAATGTTTGTTCGGCATTGAATGTCTCCCTGCAATTCATTCTCAAAACAACAGCCATAGGGGTTGTTTTAAAGCAGAAGTGAGAGTGCGTCACTTCTCTGTGGCTCCCCACCTCACTCAAAAGAAAACCTGGAGCCTTCATAATGTTCTCCGTGTTCTATGTCATCTAGCACCTCGTTTACATCCTTTCCTACTATTGCTTATTCTCCTCTGGAAAATAGACTTCCTCGCCGCTCCTTGGACATGTCAGGAACATATGTCAGGAACCTCAGGACCTTTGTACTTGCTGGTCCCTTCAGTAAGGTATTCCCTCTTATCTGCATGGCTCCTTTCCTTACATCTTTCCGGTCTCCACTGAAATGTTTCCTCCTTATCCCCGGTGAAACTTGCATACATCCCTACACACCCCAGCACTCTCCAGTCCTCTTTGCTCTATATTTCCTTACTACATATCTGATATTTGCTTGTTAGTTTTTGGTTTTTTGTCTGTTTCCATCCGATGAAACATGAACCTCATGAGAGTAGAGGGTTTTTTTTTTTTTTATCTCCTTCATTTTTCTAACATAGTTTAGTGTCTAGGAAAGTGCCTGGCACATAGATGTTCATTAAATGCTTATGGAATAAATATATGCAAGAATAGCATGCATTTTGTTGCTGTAGACCAACTGCATTTCCTCTGAGCCCAGTTTTGGGTAGTTTGTTGAAGCATGAAACATACAATTACGGGCTGGTCTCTGTGGTTTTTATTAGTGTTTTCTGGGACCCATCAAACAACAACAACAAAAAAACCCATACTTTGAAAAATATAATTTTTTCATAAAATAAAAATACTCAGTTTGAATTTCACATAGTTTAAAGGGCAAGATTTCTGATTTTTAAAAAAATAGCCGTCGCATATTCTTTCAGTTTCTGCCAGTTGTGGAAGCTCTGCATCTCTCCATCCATTCTAAATGAAAGCCTTGCCAGATAAAGTATTCTTGGCTGCATGTTCTTCTCATTTAGTACCCTGAATATGTCTTGCCAAGCCTTTCTGGCTTGCTAGGTCTCTGTGGATAGGTCTGACGTTATTCTGATGTTCCTCCCTGTGTATGTAAGGAATCTCTTCCCCCTAACTGCCCTTAAGATGGTTTCCTTGGTTCTATGATTTGCGAGTTTTACTATTACATGCTGGGGTGTTGGACTGTTTTCCTTGATCTTGGAAGGGGTCCTCTCTGCCTCTAGGACGCGAATGTTTGTTTTATTCCCCAGATTAGGGAAGTTCTCAGCTACAATTTGCTCAAATACATCTTCTAGTCCTCTGTCTCTCTCCACCCCCTCCGGGTTTCCAATTATTCTGACATTGGAACGCTTCATGGTGTCACTTATTTCTCTGATTCTATTTTCATGGATTCTGAGTTGTTTTTCCCTGGCCTCCTCTTTTCCCTTTTCATCTATTATATTGTCTTCCAGGTCGCTTATTCGTTCTTCTGCCTCAATTACCCTGGCTGTTAGATTATCTAGATTGGATTGGATCTCATTGATAGCATTTTTAAGTTCTGCCAATTCAGCTTTCATTTATTTTTGCCCTTAGAGACCCTATGTTGCCATTAATTGATTTCTCCATTCTAGCCATTGTGTTCACAATTGCTAGCCTGAATTCCTTCTCCGACATCTTGTTTATATCTGCATCCATTTGTAAATCTGCAGCATAAGTCATAATCTCTGAGTCTTTTCTATTTTGGGGGCTCCTCCTCCTAGTCATTCTGTTAATGGGTGTTTGGGAGGATGTATAGAATCCAAATTATTGACCACAACGCAAGAAAGATGCACCTGTTTTCTTGGGACCTCAGGGTTGCTGGCCTTTTGTTTTCCCAGCCTGTCTTCTGCAGGAGGGGCCTGCTGCGCTGTTACTCAGGCAACCTTGTTTGGGCAGAGTTGCCCTGCCCCCTGTGGCGGGAGGTGGGCTCAGCGGGAATCAGAAAAGACCCCAAATCACCAAGGAAATGTTGAAAAAGAAAAACAAAGCTGGGGGCATCACGTTGCCCGATTTCAAGCTATATTACAAAGCTGTGATCAACAAGACAGCATGGTACTGGCACAAAAACAGACATATAGACCAATGGAACAGAATAGAAAACCTAGATATGGACCCTCAACTCTATGGTCAAATAATCTTTGACAAAGCAGGAGAAAACATGCAATGGAAAAAAGACAGTCTCTTCAATAAATGATGCTGGGAAAATTGGACAGCCACATGCAGAAGAATGAAACTCGACCATTCCCTAACACCATTCACAAAGATAAACTCAAAGTGGATGAAAGACCTCAGTGTGAGACAGGAATCCATCAAAATCCTAGAGGAGAATATAGGCAGTAACCTCTTTGACATCGGCCACAGAAACTTCTTTCAAGATACATCTCCAAAAGCTAGTGAAACAAAAGCAAAAATCAACTTTTGGGACTTCATCAAGATAAAAAGCTTCTGCACAGCAAAGGAAACAGTCAACAAAACAAAGAGGCAACCCACAGAATGGGAGAAGGCATTTGCGAAATGACACTACAGATAAAGGGCTGGTATCCAAGATCTATAAAGAGCTTCTCAAACTCAACACCCAAAAAACAAATAATCAAGTCAAAAAGTGGGCAGAGGATATGAAAAGACACTTCTCTGAAGAAGACATACAAATGGCTAACAGACACATGAAAAAAGTGTTCATCATCATTAGCCATCAGGGAAATTCAAATCAAAACCACATTGAGATACGACCTTACACCAGTTAGAAAGGCAAAAATGGACAGGGAAAGAAGCAACAAATGTTGGAGAGGTTGTGGAGAAAGGGGAACCCTCTTACACTGTTGGTGGGAATGCAAGTTGGTACAGCCACTTTGGAAAACAGTGTGGAGTTTCCTCAAAAATTTAAAAAATAGAGCTACCCTATGACCCAGGAATTGCACTACTGGGTATTTACCCCAAAGACACAGATGTACAGAAAAGAAGGGCCATATGCACCCCAATGTTCATAGCAGCAATGTCCACAATAGCCAAACTGTGGAAAGAGCTGAGATGCCCTTCAACAGAGGAATGGATAAAGAAGATGTGGTCCATAGATACAATGGAATATTCCTCAGCCATCAGAAAGGATGAATACCCAACTTTTGCATCAACATGGATGAGACTGGAGGAGATTATGCTACGTGAAATAAGTCAAGCAGAGAAAGTCAGTTATCATATGGTTTCACTTATTTGTGGAACATAAGGAACAGCATGGAGGACATGAGGAGAAGGAAGGGAAAAATGAAGGGGGTGGGAATCAGAGGGAGAGATGAACCATGAGAGACTATGGACTCTGAGAAACAAACTGAGGGTTCTAGAGGGGAGGGGGGTGGGGGGATGGGTTAGCCCGGTGATGGGTATTAAGGAGGGCACGTACTGCATGGAGCACTGGGTGTTATACAAAAACAATGGATCGTGGATCACTACATCAAACACTAATGATGTAATGTATGGTGACTAACATAACATAATAAAATTAAAAAAAAAAAGAGCAGCAGTAGGATTGTTTCCCACAAATTGTCGACCCAGAAGCCCAATGGGGAGAAAAGCAAGAATTATGCAGATAGCTACAGAAAGATTAATCCCAATTAAGCTAAATTTGTGAGGGCTTATACATTTCAGTTCATAAGGCACAGTCTTGATGGGTTTTTATTAAGTGCTCTATCTCCTATTCCAGAAAAGGCATCCTGAGAACCAATGCTGAAGTTAATTCAGCTCTGATATTGTGATTGCTGTGCTGTTCCTTCTTTCACACCACATGTATCCATGCAGTAGGGTCGTGTGGAACATCTCTGACATTCTGTAGAATTAAAGAAGCTCCTCACATAGAGGGCTCCATTTAAAAAATGCTTTTTTTAACTATAAAAGAATAAGATAATTGCCTTTCTCTCTTACTATTTTATCTTTTCCTCTATTTTATAGATTTGAAAGACAACACACTTGCAAAATTAAGATCTAACATGCATGACTAACCTTATCAAAAGATCCCTTTTTTCAAAAAGACAAATATATATATATATATATAAACCAACCCCCAAATACTAAAACTTAGAACTGCTTTACACTTAAATAGCAATGTACACCATATAAACACATTCATAATCTTCATTGGTTGAAACAGTTCAAAGGTCCATTACTGGCTTTTCGTACCTGATAAGTCTCACAGCTCCTAAGAAGGCAAAAGAATTCTCATCCAACATATGTTGACTTGTGGAACCAAACAACCTGTCTATTTGGTTTCATTTTAGGACAAGTAGGAAGGCAAAGTAAAAGGTCTGGCAGTAGAATGTTCATCTAATCCATAATATGTTCTTGAAGTTTTGGCCATTGAGCTTTTATTCCGGTGAAGAAATGATTCACATCCCGATTATGGATATGGAGAAGTCTTCCAGAAGACATTCATTCATTAAGTCAAAACATATTTATCAAGGACCTAGCCCATGCTAGGTGCTGGGAAACAATATGGATAAGATATAGTCTCTGCCCTCCAAGAGCTTACAGTCTAGCAAGGCAAGAACTTTGAGGGACCAGCATGTTCAAAGGAAAACTCATCACGTGGGTCTGCCCTGTTCAGAAGGCAAGTTCAAGAAGCTGTGGGTGTATGTCTCTGGGATCCAGGACCTTGCTCAAATTTCATCAAGTCACATATCCAGGAGACTCAGATTATGTGCGTCTGGTAAAGTCTTAGCAACACATTTCCTGCCTCAGATTCCCATGAAAATGGCAAATTAGAGCCTAAGCTTTGAGAGATCAAGGAGACCAGGTGTAGGGACATTGTGAGCATCCAGCACAGATAAGCTTCTTGAGTGAGAAGCTGTGAGTCCCCAAGAGACTGGGCGGGGCGTGGGGGGGGGGAACGCTTCACCTGATGCTGGCTTATCTCTGGGATTTTGCTCTCCCTTGCAACACTGTGGTGGGAAGTATTCTGTTCACACCCCAAGCTGGCATGGCTCAATTACCTTGAGTTCTCCAAGTCACGAACAGCACATAGAAAATGCATCAACTCAAGCCAAGACAATAGAGAGATATGCTGAGAACTTAATATTCCAGCCTATTTAAGCAGGAACTGGGTGCCAAGAAACCGTCACTTTCAACAAATAGCACAATCTGTTAATTATCTGCAGAACGGTTCCAATCGGTACTCCCCAGATTTACTTACTACCTAGTAGAAATTGCTCATCGATGGGGAGGGTGCAGAAAGAGCCAAGGCCAATTTGGAGAAATGTGAGAAACTTGCAGGTTTAGGAAGGGTGAGCTCAGGGAAGGATCTAGCCCCCCTGGATGATGAACAGGCAAAGCCAGGGAAGAAAGAGCAGAGAGCAAATTAGCAGACGTCCCTAATAGCTCCACACATTCAGATGCACACAGACACACAAACATTCATGCGTTTACACCGATTCAGATATTTGGATGTTTAATTTGTTCTGAGTGAAACGTAGTAAAATGCTGGGAAAGCAAGGTGTGTCTTTTATGCAGCATGCTTTAGGTCTGTGTTGCTCATTGTTATTTCTCTCAGTTCCCTCCGTAACTGTTACTTGACAACACCAAATAACACCTCCGTGGAGGTGACCAAGCCAGGCAGAAATACAAATGGACTTGGTTGTACCTTCAGAAGATCATCTCACTAAGCTGCCATTCCAAGGTCACCATCCATAATAGGTCTCATTATAATCAGGACAAATTCTTAATTCTTACTTCCAACCTTCTGAATACATTACAAACACTTTGCAACCTCTGACTATGAATTGCTCACCTTTGCTGGGTAAGACACAATGGTAGGTGCTCCATTCGTTGAGGAGATTAGCTGTCTCCATTCCCGTATTATTGCTCAAGATAGAGAGGCAAAAGGGGGGAGAAAGCCAAGGACATGGGGAGCCAAAAAGAAAAGGTGCAAAAGGGATCTGGGTGTTCAAACCCATTTTCAAAGTGTCTACAGGCTCATGATCCTCCCAGCCTGCAGGGCCCAGTGACACCAGAACATCCCAGAACAATTCCACTGAAGAAATCCCCAACGTCTTACTGACAGTAGCTCCTGAGCTGAGCTTTCTGTTTCTCTTCCATCTACCTTTCTTTTCTCTGTCTTTAAAAAAAAAAAAAATCCTGTGGACACAAATCTAGGCAACACACCATTCACTTTGGGAGGAGTCCAGATAAGATGGGAAAGAGATTATCCAAAAGAGGAAAGATTTTCCCTGGATCTCTCTCTCTTCCCCCCCACCACCACGCCCCAATTCTTCTCTCAGCATTTCCTTTTGCAATGTAATTTTTACTCTGCTTTGTCATTCTAGTGAAATGTCTTCTATTATAATTCTTGTTATATTACTGTGTTTAATTTGTCTGACTTTGGCTCTCATCTGGGGTTCAGAACCTCTAGATTTCCCATTTCTAAAATTCCCATTGTCCCTAATATTTTAGAACTTAAAAATTGATTGACTTTGAAGTCTTGCTTTTACTTCACTCTAGGGACTGAAAGATCTACACATATTTTTGTTCTGAGAGTAAATCACCATCTTCATCTCAGCAGACTACATCAGTGGTTCTCTCAAGGACAATTTTGCCCCTCAAGGGAAATCTGGCAATGTCTGAAAATGTCACAACTTTGGGGATAAGAGTGCAACTGGCCTCCAGTGGGTAAAGGTCACGGATACTGCTAAACATCCCACAATGCACAAGACAGCCAAATAATGCACAACAAAGAATTACTCAGCCCAAAATGTCCATTTTGCTAATCGAGAATCGATGGGCTATAGGAATACAAAAGCAAACTCATCACCACCTCCTTTTTCCCATTTATTTTCAAACAATTGGGATTAAAAACAAGCAAGGCTAGAGCCTCTCTTAAATACCTAGAAGTGAGCAGAGATGGCATTTGAAGATTTTTTTTCCCCAGTCATCGAAGAGGGAGGGAGAGAGACAGCATTGGCATCAGGTAAATCATTCTTGAATGAGTAGAAAGCCTTCACCATTATTCTTGCTGATTTAAGCATTGCAAGTCATGTGATTACGCAGTGATTATAGTCCACTTGGATTTTGGAAGTCTTCATGCTCCACTCACTGGCTCCTAAAGGTCAAGTTAAACTTCCTTAAACTTCCCAGCATCCTTGGGTTCATCCTGTCAACCTGACACCTTGGAGTTCATCCTAGCAACCCCACCCACCTCTCCTGATGAGGCCACGTGGATGCTCATGCGCAGAGGACACATCACCTTCTCCTAATCATTTTGCATATAAAAACATTTAATGCCCTCTAATTTTTTTTTCTTTCTCTTAGCAAGAAGCACAAGGCTACAAATCCTGCTCTTCTTGCAGTGGAAAGGAACTTCACAATAGAGGCAAAAACAAATCACGACCACATACAGCATCATATATCACAGAAAACTGTGTACGTTTGTTCCCCATATAGGACATACTTCAAAGTAACAAAATAATTTTATCAACCGTAGTGTTCCTTCTTCCGATTAGAAGTGGATGTTTTTCCCCCTCAAGGTACATAAATATCAGAGAAAAGTAGTCTTTGGAATACTTATGTCCAGGAGCTCTTGGCTTGCTATCATTTGGGGAATGTTTGGGTTTGTGTTCAAAGTGTTGGCAGGTTCAGTTTTCATTTTCTCGCCATCCACGTGCGTTCTTCCCAAATTTATATACCAGCCTTCGTCCATCTACACGTTCCAGAATTTCTCTTTTGTAGTAATATCTGTAACAAAGGACATTGCATAAGGTGGCCGGTCAGACCAAGCCTGCCAGGGAATTAAGTGGTCACGGTCAGGACCGGAAACTCCTCACCTCATCGCTCGGCTGAGTTTTTCATAGGTCATGCTGCTGTTGTTCTTCTTTTTGCCCCATAGTTGAGCCACAGCCTCTGATTTCAAGAACCTGAAGATGCCCTCAGACCGGTCTTCCCACTTGATTAACCCTGGGTTCTTGTCTGGGTTCAGGAGGATATCACGGATGAATTCCCATAAGTGAGTCCCTCGTGGATCTGAGGGCAAGTTGGAAAAGGAGTTTATTAATGGCCTAAGTCACAGGAAAGAAGGGGGAGAGGAAGCATAGAGTTGCAACATCCTCCATCAGGGAGGACATACTCATTTTTTCCCCATCCACCAGCACAGTCAGATCACAGAATCACCAAATATTTTATCTTAAAAAAAAGGCATTTGAGAATGAACTAGCACAATTTTTCAGTTTATATATCAGGAAACTGAGACACAGAGAATTCAAGTGACTTGACCAAGATCACCCAATTAGCTAGTGGCAAAGCGAAGACCAAGGAATAAGTCTTAGACCTCCTATGCCAGGGGGAATCTCTTTTAATTACTGTTGATGAATTGCTCAGGATTCCTTGTCATCTGTCATTTCCTGGAAGAGCAAATTTCAACCACTTTTGTCTAGAACCTCAGCCCGAGTATAGCACTCTCACCCAGCAAGTGTGGTTCAGTCAAATGCACGTCAACAGGGCTCGAGAACTTTAACTCCTAGAATATACTGGGTCAGGGTCTGGTAGGAGTTGAGGGGGCCAATGTGACAATGAGGCAACTACTGTAATAAGATTAGCAACCAAATCCTACTTGACCCCCGCAAGACCTGCGCTACACAACACCTCCTCGCCATTTACTGCGCTACGTTCGTTCAATTCTGTGGAACGACATGTAACAATGTCCAAATGATTTCTTTCTGAGCCCTCCCCTCCATGTCTCTGAGAGTTACTATATTTTCATAAAGTCTTATTACTGGGGGAAAGACAACTTCCAAAGAGCACTGTTGAATATTAAGAGTAAACAGTCCTTTCTTGGATCAGTCACTCAACAAAGGTAGGAAAGCCAACAGCCAACAAAAGAAAAAAAGAATACATCTCCGCTTTTACTTCCCATCTTCTTTTCTCATCCATTTTTCTGGAGAGAGGGAAATTGCTAACCTCATGCCTGTCAGGTCTCATTCACTGGGTATCTCAGTTTTAGAACAAACAGCACAGCACAAGGAGGAAATATCCAGTGGATCTCCACTTTGAGAAACTGCAGAGGGGCTTACTTTGCCAGCGAGTGATGCCCCCACTGTCTCACCCTAAACAGGCTGAGGTAAAGAAGTGGAGGTGACAGGCAGAGGCAATATTTGTCTAAAACCTAGTGGCCTCCAGTTACACCGCCCTGAAGGGAAGGGACAACAGCCATCTGAAAGCCAGCCAACTTACTGTGCTTTTTGGTGTGGGCCTTTGCAGGGTGGTCTTGCTCCTTTTTCATCTCAGGTGACTCTGCTAAAAGGAACAATGAGAGCTGCTTAATTTACCCATTTCCTACAGTCATCATTGCCATTCATTCATCCACTCATTTAACCAGTATTTATTGAGCACCTACTACATGCCTGGCACTGTTTGCGTGTGTGGTATATGAGCAAAATAAAACAGAGATGAGAAATACCATGAAGAAAAATCTTGCAGGGTAAGAAATGGGGATAGAAATGTGAAGGTGGGAATAATTTGCAATTAAATATAAGGCGGTCACAGAGGACCTCTCACAGAAGGGGACCAGAGGATGTGAGGGAGACAGCCAGCTATGCAGAGAGCTTGCAGAAGAACCATCTATGAATAAGAATAGTAAATGCAAAGGCCCTGAGGTCAGTATGTGTTTGGTACATTCACAGAATAGAAGGAAACCAGCGTGACTGTGAACAAGGGGCAGAGGTTGAGATCAGTAAGGCTTTGTGGGACTCTTTTTGGATTTTAGCTTTTATTCTGAGAGAGATAGGAAGCCACTGAAGGAAATAGGTCATTGAAAGAAGGTGTGTGTGTGTGTGTGTGTGTGTGTGTGTGTTTTACATAATACAAAATGTAAACACTTATAACAAAGAAAAATGGCTTTTAAGCCAGAGGAGTGGCCTTTTTTGGCATGCAAAGTTACATTTTAATCAGTCTGACAAAGGGGCCATTGACTGGCCTGCACTCAGTACAGAGGGCCACCAGTGGACTATGGAAACACAGATTAGTTTAACAAATGATTCATTATGGTAACCCTTGTGAGTATCACCAAAGACAAGATGACAGAGGCAGATCTGGTGAAATAAAACTTCTTAAAAAGAAAAATAAATGGTCTAACAGTGTGCGTGCATGCGTGTGTGTGTGTGTGTGTGTGTGTGTGTGTGTGTGTGTGAATGGGTGCTTCAGGTGTCAGGAAGACCAAGGTAGAACTTACCAAAAAAATCTCTCAATCAGTAACCCAGCAATTTGAATACAGAGTAGTCCCTAAATGCAAGCCAATCCTGTTAAGAAACTGGGCCAGTAAAATGCATTTCTCAGTGCACAGTACATCAGGGCTTCCTAAGCTAGGGTTCACTGATCCCTGTGTGGCCTTCAAGGGCATTACGGATGGACTGAAACTGCACGCAAATGGAGAGGACCCAAGGCATTGGGTTGTGGAGAAACTGCCGGGAATGCTGAGTTGTGACGAGCTGGGTGCTCTTATAGGTGACCGTGTACATGGCATTGTACATGACCTTGTACATGTACAAGGCATTCATTTCCATTGTCAAGAGTGGTTCATGATTCAAAAAAGTTAGAATAACCATTAGCTCCTAAATAAAATGGTTAATACTGTTTATTGAGCACTTACTATGTACCATGCACCGTGCTACACTTTATACATGAATGACCTATTCACTTCACTCAAGAACCTTCTGAGGTGGCTACTATGATGATCCAAAGATCTGTGCAGGAGCTGAGACACAGAGAGGTCAGGTGACTTGTCTGAAGTCACACAGCCTGAAAGTGGAGCCACGATGTGAACACAACACAATTTGAATCCAGAGGCTTCGGTCACAACCACCACTCAGTGCCAATTCTAGAGACAATGGCACATAAGAGATTTCACAGAAGTCTTCCCTGCCAAGACTCAGGCTCAGGTCTCTAATGCTCAAGTTAGTGGGAAAAAGTAATTCCAACTCAACGATTCTGGATTTCCCAGCACGCGTGGACATGTACACGGTCACCTATAAGAGCACCCAGCTCGTCACAACTCAGCATTCCCGGCAGTTTCTCCGCAAGCCAAGGTAGAGAGAGGACAGGGATTTCATAAGCTCTGGTTAGCTGGGAAGCCTCTTCTTCAGGCCAAGAATCTCCCCTGGCATTGTGAGCAGGAGTGCCTGCACCTGACTTGGGTTTCTCTGAAATCTGGAAGGGCAAATTCGCAGGAAATGCAAGGAGACTCCACTCTCCCACCTTGAGGTTTCAGGGTGAGGTTGCAACATCCCATCAGGATGTGACAATATTGCGACAGGTCTGGCACTCACCCCGGTTTCCAAGTGATACATCACTCTGACAGGGCTGCGTTGTTCTGCAGACAAAGAGTGGCATTTACCCAGTAGGCCACAAGCAAAGCTCATTTTCCAATGGCATCCAGGAGGGATGCAGGGCCATTATTTCAGAGCCAGGGTTGAGTTCAGAAAAACCCAGGGGTTTCTCAGCTTATTGGCCTCCATCACTGTTTAAGGGTTCCAAGCTGATACAGAATTAGTTACTTTGGGGGCTAAGGTACCCTTGTGAATAAGACGGAAACCTTGGAGCCTCTCCCCAGAAACATGCACGTATGTGTACACTCATGAGAATCTGTAAACAACTTCAGGGGTTTAGGCTCACTTGACAAGTCCATGGACTCTAGACTTAAAGACCCCAGACCAGACAGACCATGAGGGAAGGTCCTCTGTGAGATGTCAGCCCTTTACCCAGCCTGGACTTCCATCCAGCTTCAAAGAAAAACCAAAAACAGAGAACAAAATAAATCCCCCAATAAAAATGTTTCCGTCATAACATGAAGGAATACGCAGCCAAAGGCAAAAGAAAACTCGGATATCTTCCAGCCTCCTCTTCCTGTCCCCAGTGTGTGTGGGCAAGCTGTGGAATCACGGACCTGCCTTCGCACTAAAGTCTTTTGATCTGAAACCTCACTTTAATACGATGGCCTCTCCCCTTGTGTCTTCCCCTCACCCTAAAATAAAAGTTAAAACCTTTGAAGTTAGCCATGTGGTTAAGTGATTCATTCTTGTAAAATAATGGCTTGCTCTGGGGAAGTTGTCCGGCTCAGCTTTCTCTCGCTCTGCTCCCAGGCACCTCAGGCCAAGGTCCAGTCTGGGCAAGGGGAGCACCGAGCCACAGGTTTATGACGCAAGTTCCAGAGTGTGACTTCAGCTAAGCCGCTTCGCAAGAAGCGAAGATTAGAAGCATTTGCATGTGATTCAGCTGTGAGCCATTTCTTTACGGGATATACAAATATCAGTGTTATAATAGACCATGCCACCCTAGCTCTAGGCTCAACAAGTCAGTGAATAAACACATCAGGCCCTAGTTGGCATGACTGGCTCGAGGACTATCGGGCAGATCAGGAACACTGGCAGCAGCCATTTTGTGAAATGGGCAGATGACAGAGGAATCAAAACAAAGCCCGCTTCCCCACCTGCGTTTATCACAGAGGGCATCAGTTTATGTGGAGCCTCGCCTTCGCTTGGCTTGTAACTTGCATTAAAACATAGAAAGACATTTAACTGCACTCAGTCTCATGGGAACTTGAAATCTAAAGACTCAGACGAATGACAAAGGTCCTTTTTTGGGGGGGGTGGTGTTCTGGTCCCATCCAGTAGAGACTACACCTTTCCAGAAGGAATAGACCCATGCAAGGCTGTAATTAACTATCCCTCTGGAGGGCTGGGGGATAGTTAATTACTCCAAAGAAGCTGCCAGCCCCAGACGCTGAGTGGATTCTATCAGTAATAATTCTGGTAGAGGTCCTGGATTGCTTCACCGTGTTACAAGCGAAGGATCAGAATGGGCGACAAAGGAATCCAGGATCAAGGGAGGTAAAGGAGTGCAGATCTGTAAAGCCCGTTTTAAGGATTATTCAAAAATGGAATAAGGGGACAGTGGGTTCCCTATTGCTGCAAATATGAAAGCAGAACTGGCCCCTATGGATTGTGAGATTCTAGAAGGTAAGTCAGGATACAGAAGAGAGAAGGGCGGCCAGGCTGTGAGGGCAGGAGAGCTAGGACTATGGCTTTTATGTTTTCCAGGCGCTTCAGGACCCCCGAGGCTCAGGAAGTGATCGATGCTAGTTTATTCTTAGCTGCAATCTTTTGCCATAAGCCAGAGACCCAACCGGAAGGACACGGGAGGCATCACCTTACAAGGTGTCAGAGGAAGTCAGAGTGTGACCGGGTGGTTTCCTCGGCTCTGAAACCCTCGGTCTTGACTGGGTGGCAATGACTGCTACAGAAATTTCCCCCTGATTGGCTCAGTTCCCCCAGAATGGCAAACCCACTGCAGAGCCTTTCCAGTATCTGATCTGTTTCCTAAGTTGAGCAAATACTGAGAGTGACACATAATGCTGCGCCCATTGGGGGAGGGGGGAAATCGAGAAATGAATTGGCCTCCGTCCTTAACCTCAATTCCAGAAGCACTGACACTGGCTCCCAGCCCTTCTTCATTCAGGGGGTTTGACCAGAACAAAACCTCAAACCTCATTATTTCAGTTCTTAAAAACACACTGAACAAAATCAAAAACAAGGGGAGGTTTTGGGGGAGGAGAGGCTGTGTGATTCCAAGTTCTTTCAAAAGCACACGTTTAAATCCCAGTTCTGAAGATGCCCCAACTTCAATTCCAGGAAAAGAGCAATCGCCTCATGACAAGTCTAAGCTCCAAATTTCATAGACCCAAGCAGTTTTACAAGTTCGCACCCAGGTCAAGGGACACCACGAAACCCTCTGTTCACCTCCCCAGTGCACTCACGCTCACAGGACACGTGCCAAAATGCCTCTTTGTAAGCAGAGGGGAAATTATCACCTGAAAGCCCCTCTCTGGACTCCCAACGGACCACCCCTGTCAGGGGAACCTTGACTAGGAGTCAAGGATAGCGCCCCCACCGGTTGCATCCAATTTTAACCAAACACAACTAACGTGAGCATAATTCATACAGTACAGGGGGTCTGACTAATCAGAGTCGCAATGAGCCATCAGGGTCAGGCTTAAAAGCTGATCTGTGATAGCCAGGGTTCTAGAAATTTCCAACAGCTACCCCACTACCCAGAGATCATCACTGCAGGTTCACTGACCTCTGAAGGCCACTTCTAAGGTATTCTTTCCCTAAAGTCAGACATAGTTTGTTGAAAATTAAATACAGCTTCTTCCGCCATAAGTATACCCAAGTCAAAACAGTTTTATCAGATAATTTCCTAAGAGCAAGCTTCTGCTGAAAGGAATTTTTGTTGTCACAAGAGAGTGACTTGGTTTCCCAAGAGACCAACACTTTTCCCAGAGGCTTCCTTGCTGGTCATTTTCAATGTACAAATATTGGCTGAAAAGCAGACCTTTTAAAAAGAGTAACTCCCTTCCTTTCCTAGTCTTTTAACAAGAAAGACTCCAGCAAAGTAGAAACGTAGGGTGTTGTAATTCTCATTAATTCTCGGTAAGCACTTGCAGGACCCACCCTCAGCCCCTGATGTCAGGACAACTTACCGACAGGAAGGTGACCCGTGCTTGTCATGGAGATCTGGGCCCGACAGAACGTCTTGCTGTCCAACAAATCTGCAGCAATGAAATGATAAATGACATTAAGAGCCCCTTCCTTACAACATAACTTTGTGGCTGTTATCAAACAGAATAAGAAGAATGTCAAAGGCCCATAAGTGTTGCGGAGTTAGTTACCTACTGTGCTACCATAGTTGGTGTCATATAAATAGTTTTCTTCTTTCCATGTGTTCATGATGGAAGGGTCTAGAAGAGACAGAAAATGGGAATGGTCAGCAATCATCTTTCCCTGGGTGATGAGTTTGCCCTTTCTAACTCACTGCTCATCAGAGAGGTGCTGGACCTCGTGGGTGGTCCTCAGAGAGAAGGGGTAAGATTCGGCTTCTGCCACATGCTACTTTATAAGAATGTTAACTCCTTTTTCTTCCAGCGTCCTAAGGGAAATGGGCTTTGTTATGGCCCCAACTCTGTGTGTTCTACACCTACTGCCTCTTTAGGGCAGTGAGGGAGTACTGTAGTGAGACCCTGTCCTAGGCCCATGCTTTGGCTTCCTGGGAATTTTCCCATAGCAGGGGGTGGGCTCAGGAGCCTGGCATCGTCTTGCATGCTGCTGTATAATCATCAGAATATTTTTACATTGGAAAAAGAAATTGTTAAGGCCAAATAATTCCTAATTAATGAGCGTAGTTTCCTAGAAATATCTTCCTAGGAGAATTAATGTTTCTTTCAGGAAAGTCTAGTCAGTCTTTATCACAGTGTCTTCATGGCTGAAATTTCAGAAGCTCCCCTTGCAGTTGGGTGACAGTCCCCTCCCTTCAGGATTTCTCCAATTAACATAAGGGGTGACACAAAATTCTCAAAATAAAACAGAGCAGAGGGCGAAGAGAGTGTCACCAAATCAAGCAAACAACTTTTCAGAGTGAGGTCCCATTGCCTCATCTTTGAGAAGAAGCGCGCTCCCTCTCCCCCCCCCCCACCCACCCCTGCAGCGTGCTGGGTAAGCATGTCTCACTCGTCAGATGTCAGATTCAGAGGAAACTGCCGTCCACCTACCCCAAATGAAGCCTCACTCCTACACAACCCCCACGTCTGGGCTGACCTCCAACAGAAGCCTTTTCTTTCCCGGCCAAGAGCTGTGAGACCTGGCGGGAGCTCTCACCTCGTCCCCACCGGGAACTTCCTGCCTTTCCCCCTCCTCACAGATGGAGGCTGCCCTCCGCCCCCCCCCCCCCCCCGCCGTCTGCGTTCTGAATTTCAGGGTCAGGATGGTAAGCCACTGGCCGAGTTTCATTTTGTTTTTATAGCATAAATAGTATAAAACCTGACTCACTGGCTAAGTCCTCCTGTTTGCGACATAGGGATTTAGCTGGTATTTTAACTAATAGCTACGTGTTTGGGCACCCCAAGCCCAATCTCTTGGGGTTACACCCTCTCTCCTCATTGGGTCACCTCGTACACCTGTTGTTGTCTCTGAAAACAAACTGAACCGAAAAGATTTGGGGGGTGTTGGCCCCTCTAAGAGCCTCTTCTCCCCTCCTCCCAGGGCGGACCTACTTCTCCACCCCTTGGCTCAGCTTTTCGGAACTGGCAACACGAGAATGTCTGGATGGTCAAGGAGGAATTACCGAGTTATTTGGGCTCTCTCCAATACCAGCTGGCTCCTCCAGTGGGTCTATCTGTCAGGTCCCGGTGGGAGTGGGGGTGGAGCCCCAGCCTCTGGGCCAAGTCCTGTGTCTGCCTCTAGGGCAGTCAGGCCCAGAGACACAGGCCCATCCGGACAACCCCTGGCCTCTGCAGGGTGGGAGGGAAAGGCAAGGCTAGGAAGACCTAGTTAACATGCTTAGCAGCTATTGTTTTTTCTTTAATAATGGTGACTAGCCCCTTATAAAAGAGTAAATAACTGCATGGGGCCAATTTCAGCCCCTAGCAACTCACAAATCACCCTGGGTCAAATTCTGTCCTTGGTGACTGGCACGCAAGCCTCAGGGAGGCCCGTGGCAACCTCTGCCATCCTACGTGGCTAACAATCTCACTGCTGTGGATGTGGGGAGTGGCCCTGGAGCAGCGTTGGCTGCCTGGTTTTATCAAGGCCGGGGGATGCTGGGGGACTTGCATAGCTCTCCCTGGACTGAGAGGTCATAGGCCAAAGTCAATATACAAGGAGCTCTGATGGGTGTGAGACCCTGGGGTACATTTCTCCAGGCAGTTACTGCCTGCCTCCCGCCCCCCACCCCCCCCATCCCCACCCCACAGGTCCACCGGGTCCCCAGGAGAAAGATTTGGAACAGAGAAAGGAGGACTGATTGGACCAGGGAAGGAGAACAAAAAATAAACATAGATCCTATGAGACTGCAGACCCTACTCAGAGCCCAGAATCGTGTCATTTGTCTAAAAGTGCACCTGAGGCAGGGAGTGGGTTCCGCAGCTGCTTTTGGATGTCCCCCAAGCCCTCTAGAAGCTACAGTAACTACAACAGCGAGTCTGTAGCTTCCTCCTTTTTGTGAAATGCACTCCCACTGAGGGAGGAGCGGGGAGGAGACACTGGACCTTTCTCTTCTCTCCCCTTGCTTCTCCTAACTTGGCCCAGCCCAAGGCCCTGACTCTCTTCATGTGAGAAGGAGGCCCACCCAGACTCTGCATTTTCCCCACCTCCTGGACCCGAGCCTAGATGATGCCCTCACCAGCAGCGGGAGGCACAGACGTATGGACAGCTTCAATCTAGATTGGAAATAGTTGGCATTCGCTGGTCCCCAAGGCAAGGAACAAGACTCATGGTGGGGTGGTCCACTGGAGACAGCCAGGCAAGAGGCGTCCCTTGGCTTTGTGCCAGAGCACTGGATTTGTCTTGCTCCCACACTCTCCTGACACCCTCCCAACGTCCTCCCCCGGGCTTGGCCTCCCAAGTTGGCTCCCTTTTTCTGCTGCTCCTCACCAGTTTGTTCTGTCTTGACAATGACATTGTGTGTGGACTGGAACAGGTCGCTGCTGCACTGGCCTGTGGAGGACAGATTGGGGAAGTCAGAGCCGGCCCACATGGAGCCAGAACTTAAACAAGTCCCGAAAGCTTCAACCGGGACGGAGCTGGCTTCTAGGGAGAGCTTCTGCCCATCCTGCCGTCTGTCCACCTCCGAATGTTTAGGCCACGGGGCTTCCCTCTCAGCGTCTACAAACTGGGGCCTGGAGTCCCTGGCCCGGAAAAGCAGGAGCTAGGGCGTCTACATCCAATGCAATTGTTGGGCCTTGTAGAGGGAAGCCATCCAGGACGGTGGAAATAGAACTTAAGAAGTCAGAAGGCCAGTTTTCCCACTGATGCCTGGCCTTTCCGGCTCTTGGTTAGCTCGTCTGTAGATGAAGGGGATTAAACCAGATAAAGTCAGTCAATGGCCTCTAAAGTGCTTTCCCTTACTAAACTTAGGATACAGAACGAAAACGAAAATCCCAGAGAAACCATTTTCACCAGCTTGATTCTTCTTTGATCTTAAATGTAATCAGATCTGTTTTGATTAGATCCAATCTGAGATACACCCAGATAAATGGAATAATTCTCCTCTTTTTTATGCCTTGCAACTCCTCTCTTGGTTCCATATATATATATATATTATGATATTTATATTATCAAATATAAAAGCATATATACACACACACATATGAATGCGCTTAGTATGTTTTTCCTCCCCAGACAGGTTATAAATATCTCAGGAGCAGAGGTCGTACCTTTAACCTCTCTGACCTTCGGGTTTCCCATCTGTAAAATGGGTACATGTTTATTTTTTCATAAGGTCATTAAATGAATCAATTTACTTACAGTATAAATAAACACTCAGTGAATATAAGCTAATAGAATGTCTACAAAAAGACAAACAATGAAACAAAGGAAAGAAATCTGGTCATTAGGCACTCAGAGGCACCGACAGCATGCAGTGGGGCCGAAGAAGTTATGGAAGGTCAAAGACGGAAGGTCAAAGATGGCCACCACACCACCTCTTTGCTCTCTGCCTCCCAAGCCTTTCTGCCTCAGGCTTCAATCAGGGCAAAGCTTTAAAGGAGTGGATCTAATTGAAGGTAGGGAGGTAAATATATTTACATCTTCAAGTGTAAGTCTGCTCCTTCTGAAGATTCCTGGGGGTTATTTATAGAGCCTTGTTTGGTTTGGTTCTAGTTAAAAGAAAAATGAGCAACCATCTCTGTGAGGCGGATGGGAAGAAGGGAGTGCCCGGGAGCTGAATGAGGTCATCCAAAATGGCCACCTCAGCTGCCAGCTTTGCAGCCAGATCCTGGGTCCTCCTTAGCATTGATGCAGCTGTCAGGGTCTGAATCTGGTTCATAGCCCAGGACCTCCTGCTTCCCGAAGTTCCAGCTACCTGCCCAAACACAGGTTCTGCTGAGACAGACATGCCCGTTCTGACGTGGACAGCCCAGCTCACTATTCCTATGTAATATTACTGTCTCCCAAGATGCCCGCAGCTCCCAGAAGAACTCTTTTTACCAGCATTGTCAGGAGAACCTTAGGTCAGTGTCAAAGACATTCTGCAAGACGGGTTGTTTGCCCTATCGTGTCTTGGAAGCCAGGAGAGAATGTGCGTGAAGAGACTATCACCGATGGACAGCATTTGAGGTGGTGGCTTGCCTCTGCTCTAGGTGGGGCCTCAAGAGAGACACATTCAGGGCCCTAGGGCAGCACTAATTCCAGAAATCACTGCAGAAACATCCTACACGTGTCCAGGCCATTAGTTCTAACCCTTTCTCTCTCTCTCTCTCTCTCTCTCTCTTTTTTTTTTTTTTGAGTTTTTGACTGACTCTTGAAATATTGAGAGCCTTCTCCTCCCCAAAACAAACATAGACCTAATTAATTCTCCATCACTTCTTACCGCGTGTAGGTCCCATTTTAGGAACCTCGGTCTAGAAGTTTAAAGAAAATAAAAAGGGCCCATGTTGATCTTAACAAGCAAGTGATTGGGAGTTAGACTATCCCAACATGTTTGGGGCGGGGGGGGGGGCGGGACGTGGGGAAAGAAGAAAAGGCTTTCTGAGAGCAAGTTTTCTGTGAATACCCAGCGAGCCTTTGTCTCCTGAAAAATTAACCAGAAGGAGAAATGCAATTACCTTGGGTTCCTGTGAGATTGGACACGCCTGGAACCCCAGATTCGTGCCTGTTCTCTAGCCTCCTCTCTCCTTCCCTCCCTCGGGAAACAGTAATTCGGAGGTGAGACCCACCCCCCCCCCTTGGAAGTCCTGGACAAGGAACCTCCCAGCAGGGTAGAGAGAGATAATCACCATTCCACTTGAGGTGCTGCAGGTTGCTGTAGAGAAGCTGACCCGCCGTCCCCGCTGCCCGCGTGAACTCCTGCAGACTCATGCTGCAGAGGTGCTCGCCATTGACATCGAACTCCTGGAAAGGGATGCAGCTGGCGTCCAGCTGGTTGGTGTCCAGGAGGTGCTGGAGCCACTCCCACACCTGGTACTTGGTCCAGTACTGAGGATGGATTTCATGCCACTGGCCTCCGAAAAACCCGCTGGAAACTGAAAAACAGGAGGGACCCATGTCCCGTGAGTGACCCGTGGTTCTTCCGGGACATAATCTCAGACGTGGGAGGCACCGCTCGGCTGCCAGGTGTCGGCACAACTGCAGCTGGTGGACGTCAGTGTGGGGGTTGAAGTATGAGACAGGCTCTAGAGAGGAGGCTCTCAGAAATGTGCCTCCCTGCCTCTTCACGTCCTCCTTAGAATAGTACTTATCCCTGGGCGCTTCATGAGGACACAGACCTGAAATGCTCTGAGATCATGAGTGCATCCCCGCCTCCTGCAAAGTACCGTGAAGGCTAACACATCGCTACAGTGTCATCAACTTATTAGCCTATTGTCCACTCCCACACGGTTTCCTTCCTCTCTTTTCTCTCTCGCATTTTTAACTCTCTCTTACACACACACACACACACACACACACACACACACACACACACCACATACATACATAAGCCCAAATTCAGACCATTTTCAAGAGTAAGAGTCTTTTTCTCTATGATGCCTTTTCTCCTCCCCAGAGTGGTCCAGCTTAGTCGCCTGCTAACTGTGCTGATCTACCCCAGCCCCACACTGGTTATTACAGCCGCTATGACTCACTTCCCTACTCAGCTACCTTCGGGAGCTTCCCATTATTCACTGAAATTAGCTACAAAATCGCCAAGCCAGGCATTGAGGCTCTTCGATAACTTATCCAAGTGACCCCATCACTTCTGCCTTTTTTCTCTGGTGTTCTTTCAGTCTGGTTTGTATCCTGCCAGTCATTACCTACTGAACACTTAGCCAGCTTGCAGACTCTGGCCACCCCATAAAGCCATCATAGACCACTCCCCCCCAAAAAAATTATTATTCAGGGCTTGATGTCCCCTGAATCTCCAACAGATGTGTTTGGCACTTCTCCTAATGGCTTTTGTCATGTTCTGCTTTACTTTACACATTTCTAGGTTCTGTCTTATTCTCCTTTTTTAAATTGTAAACTCAAGGTCATGGAGTCATGGTCATCTTTGCAACTCCTACAAAAACGACCTCAGAGACTATGCCATCGTAGGTGCTCTCTGTATATTTCTTTGGTGGAATCTGTTCCTGAAGAAGAGATAATGTAGCAATCTAGAAGAGTTTGAGGTGCATTCACAAGATGGTTAAATTAAATATCAGAGAAGTCAAGTTCACCCAAGCCAATAAATATTGCTGAACTGGATGGGCTGAATTTCTACATATGTGACTCTCCTGTGCTCACTTCAGAGAAAATCACAAAGTCAGCCCAAAGTCCTGGGAGGAGATGGAGACGAGAGAGCCATCCTCTGGGGACATGGTAATGGGGCTGAGATCTTACAGTCCCCTTGAAAACAGAGGTCAAAGGGAGGAACTCTCATCCAGGAAAGATGAGGGGCAGGGACTAGGGGAAGACACTACTGTAGCCCACCAAGCTGAAGCAGGGAAATCCAACTGAACATGACATACAAATATTTCCACTAACTGAATAATGGACCGACAGGAGAAAACAGAGTGCGTGAAAACTGTCCCTATTTTTTTTTCTTCGAAGTCATGTTAGATCAGTACTTCTCAAACTCTAATGTGATTGTTAATCACCAGGGAATGGTTATTCAAATGCAGATTTAAATTCCATAGATCTGGGGTGAGGCCTGAGTTTCTGCATTCCTGACAAGCTTCCACATGATGATGTTGATGATGATAATGATAATGATAATGATGATGATGATGGTCCTTGAATACAGTTTGAGTGGCAAGGAGCTAAAGAGCTCCAAAGGTTTGAGTCCCATAATGGCTCTTACCTAGCCTCAACACCCCCAGAGAGGCTGAAGGGGGAATGTTTCCAACCCAGTCCCACTTGTGCTCAGCCCCTCTGAATCCATCCCCTGCTTCCAGACCTTAGGAGCACCAACAGGAGGAGATGGACGTCATTATAGGCACAAAGGTGAGTGCCATGGGTCACAACTACCACTCACAGTGTATGCTTCACTCGTCATACATCATGGCCAGACAAAAGCAGCCCTAAACCCTCTGCTTGGGGCCTGGAGGGGAAGCCAATTGTGGTGGGGAACAGGGGCAAGGATTGGAACAATCTAGTCCAAAAATTTCATTACATAGAAATATTCCCAAATATACAAACACATGGAATTTCGACTGGATATTTCCATGTCCCTCCATCCGTGTCCCTCCAATTTTTTGGTGTCTCACAAAAACAGCTATTTAAGGATGGAATATATTTCTGTGGCTCCCTGAGGCTTTGATCTTTTTTTCCAAAATAATGATACGACTATGACAGTACAACTCTGAGTTTGCCAACAAGAGAACATAACTCTCAATACCCCGACAACAAGCCTCTCTAATTCCTCTCCCAACTTCACATGATCCAGACTAAAGGACAGTTCCCAATATTGTATCCTGAGAACCTGGGAGAACCAGAGGATTTTGTCTCAAATCGACTAGGAGATTCTACCATCTGCCAGGGGACTCATCGGATTCCCAAAGTTTTAGGAGAAGACATGAAAATCCTACAAGGTCAGCTCTTGTCTATTGATCAACTGACCTCCCTCGCCCCATCAGTCATGATCAGGAACTGGGCCTTCTTTGGGGCCTCTGGAAGTTAAAACATACCAGTGGCACCCAAATTCTACTCCCTGCTAAACACACTGCCCCAGCTTTCTCCAAAGCACACAGGAGGAATGCTGCCATGATCCAGGGCCCAGACTGGGGACACCGAAGGCTTTCCAGTCTGATGAAACTTCCTACCCTACTTGGAACCCTCCTTTGAGGTCCTCACAAGGAATCTGAGGCCTGCCACAGAAAAGTTCACTGCCCAGAAAGGACAGCAGTTCTGTGATAGGTGACCAGGGAAGATCACCTGACCATGCTTCCCAGCCTTATTTGACTAGGGTTCCGGACTGAAAGGGGGTGGAGCCACACTTGCTCTTTGGAGAATACAACCTTCCATTATCCTCCGCCTCCTGCTTTGCAGACTCTGCTTACCGACAAGCCATCTTCCTTTCTCAGGAGAAGCAAGAGCAGCTTGGCCTCTTGCAAGGAGATTAGCAGCAAGTATGGGGCGGGAGAGGGCCTAGAGCTCCTTAAACCCACCGCAGTCTGATGCACAGCAGTCTGCCTAGACCTAACACCTTCACAGTGGGGTGTGGGGCCTAATTCGGCAACATCTGAATTCCATTTGCTTCTACGGTAAGCAGTGGGCTTGATTCCCAAACCCTCTACTGAGCCCCAGCAGCAGGCCCTCCCTTTTCTGATCAAGGGCTCTAAATTAAAGCACCTAAGGGAGGCACATGGTCTCCTAAAAAATCTCTCCCTTTGAAACAGAAAGAATAAGCTGCTATAAGCCTGTCTTCCTTAAGTTACATGCTTCTGCACAACACACATGCGCGCGCACACACACACACACACACACACACACACACCTTTCTCAATATCCTGTCTTAATATCCCAGCCAAATGCTGTTAAAAGCATCAACAGGTGGCCTTCCCTTTGAGCATATCTTCTAGCACTTTCTCTGCCAGTCTGCCTTGAATATTGGGAAGAAACAATGGAAAATCTCCAAAGGGCTTCTGTCTGGAGCCCCAAGAGCCCATTGGGACCTCCAGCATGAAGTGCTTTCCATTTTCCCTCGTCCCCACGCGCCTGCTGAATAAAACCTGTATTTTTCAAACATGAAGTTGGGAAACGAAGCCTAATTAAAGCAGAGGGAAAAGCCCTGGGGCAGGGGGGAGGGTAGTGACACTGACACCTATTTGGTCCCCTTACCATTGCACGTGGAGTAGCCGTCTGTCCAGGTTGGCTGCTGGTGGAGGAGACTGTTGCTGGGGTTGAGATTCATTACACCACTTCCTTCCAGAATCATGATCTGTAAGGGGATCAAACAGTTCGCTCAGTCAGGGCGTCCTGGACAAATGTCATTTGAGAGCACAGATCATAGAGTTAATTCGGAAAGAAAAAGAAGGGGAAAAAAAGAATTTGTCCTTCCATCCATTACCTCCAAAGCGTGTTACCACAGCGCTTTCAGTAAAAGCAAAACTTACTGGCAATTAAAAATTTCCAGGTTCACCTTTCATATGCATGAGGCAAGTTTTTACAGCCACCCATTCATAAATGAATAATCTCTGATCAGGAATGAGGCAGGAGGAAAATGCAATACCTGCTCACAGGGCGAGTCTGGCCAGCAGCCACGATTTTTTTTTTTCTTTTTTACAAAAGTGAAAATGCCAAAGAGATTTTGTGTAAAGTGGAATTGCAATCAATAAAAATCCAAGCCGGTAGCGGCCAACTCCCAGCATCTGTGCAGGAACTCAGATCTGAAACCAGGCGTTCACAATCCCCCACAACGGAGTGGCCCTGCACTCAGACACCTAGCCAAGCTTCCTTAGTGCAGACATCTGCCACAGGCCACGGCCACGGCCACATCTCAGAGGACTTCAGTCCGATGTCCCTAAAGTGCCTCCAGTGTTTGGCTCCATAATAACATCAGGGATCGGTCAGTTTCTCGGACAAGACCCTGCCCCTCTCCTTCCTTCCTGGTAAAAATTCTGACAAGATTTCTCTCTCCTTTCGGAGCCCCGGAGAATACCAGAGGCTTCGAAGCGGACCTGAAAGTGACTTTCTCCTCTCATTTTCTCAGGAAAGGACACAGGGGAAGAGCCTTTCTCACATGGGACTGTTTGGATTTTTTGAAACGTAAAAATGTTACACTTTAGAAATAGTCACCTCCATCCTCCAGCGTTTATATTGTTCCCGACCCTGAGGCTGGCCACCCTCCTCCTTTCAGACTCAAGCCCTAAAAGTGTGTTCAATCATTCAAAAGAAGAGTTGCCTATTTCCAAGAGGGGATTGAGCATCCCCCAGGGCCTGTGAAGATAACTTGCTCTTTCTAAAATGTTGGGATGGAGAGGAGGTAACCTTATAGCAGCAGCTCATGGAAATTTTTCTGCCTGTTTTGGGGAAATCTTGTATCTTTGGGTGTTACCAATGTCCCCAGGATTGAAATTGGTCAAGCAGAGCAGTTCCAGCCTCCAAACCCCGTCCCCTAACTTAGCTCCTATTTCTCTGGTTCTGGGTAGGGCTTCAGAGGGGAGAAGAGGGGTCTGGAAGAGGCATAAACATTCATTCGTGTATTGATTTATTCAACAAATACTTACCCGCCCTACAATGGGCTGGGTACTGTTGTAGGGACCGGGGACGGAGCAGGGACTAGGAGTCAAGCTAGGCCCAACAGAACATTTGGGAGGATTATTAACATCATCGTGGTTGTTTTGCCAATAATTGGGCCTGAATCCAGCCTAAGTAGAAAGTAGAGAAGGAAAGATGGGACCCCAGGAGACCCCGGGCCGGGAAGAGGGCAGAGACGGGTTCTGTGTGGTGGAACCATATATGTGAGCTTCAAAGCCAGAAAGAGCAGGCTCAGTTCCAAGCTCTACCCCTTACCAGCTGGTTAGTATTAACTCACACAAGTCACTACTGTCTCTGAACCTGCTTCCTCACATGCAGAATGCAAGTCACTGTCCCTACTGTGTGCGTTGGTGGGAGGTTCAATGAGTTTCTATACCTGGAGCGTTCTGCACGAAGTGAGGCTCGGCTATACGGCAGGTGTGTTGAGGAGGAGAGTCGCTCCCCGTCTGGTAACCCAAACCACAAACTATCTTGGGCCTCATTTTCCCCCGTACAAAAATTCAAAGATGGTGACTACTTCGATTTTTCTGTTCCCCATCCAGAAACCTCTTTGCTTCTCACTCCGAGAGAAGGAAGACCAACCCAAGCCAAACCTTCCTCTCCTTTTTCCCATCGAGGTTTCTAGAACACTTGCCCTCAGCTAAGCAATCCGATGGGGGACTCCAGGGCAAAAGAAACCCTGCAGGTCCCCAGAGGGGTGGCTGGGGGAGGGAAGGGGCATGGCCCGGTCTCCTGTTTGCTCAAGGCTGGGCTTGTTCTTCGCCCGCATTTGCTCAACCACAAGAAGTAGAAAGGTTACTGTTTAACCCTGAAAGAGCTGAAACTCAGAGCCCAGCCCATCTGCACAGAGGAGGGATCGGCCCTTCAGCCTGGGGTTGGGGGCTGGGGAAGGCTTCCCTGAAATGCTTTCGGAAGGGTTTGCCTGCAGGGCTGTTTCCAAGCGGCCATTCAGTGGGAGCAAGACCAGCCCTGGGCCAACCCCCAGCTGCTCCTCAGCCAGGGTTTCTGTTCCCCCCTTCTTCCCCCGAACCTAGAAGGCAGGTTGGTATGAGGGCTAAGGACCCCAGCTTTGGATTTGGGTTGAGGTGGGCTCAGATCCTAGGTCCCCTGCTTGCCGTGCATGACGTCGAGCCAGTTGCAAGCCTGTGTAGCCCCCAGAACGTTCTGATCCTCACTTTCCCCAGCTATAAAATGAGAACAACCCCAAACAACCCCAAAGGGTTGAATCAAATGAGGTCATGCGTGTGGAAAGCTCTGCAGGTAATGACAAGGAATTCAATAAATGTCGCAGGACAGCACGGCCTAGTTCTCCACTTGTGACCAAACGCCCGCAAGCCCCTTCCCTTGGGGTAGGTTATCTTTTCTCTCTGTGATCTCCTGAAGGCGCCCAGAACTACTCTCAACCCACAGAGAAGCCTTTAGGACGAGGATGCCCCGGCTGCCCCATCACCCCAGGCCCCCCAAGAGACTGGCCTATGCGCATGAGCACTGCTCCCTTCTGGAACCCCCTCTGCTAGAGAAAGCTGCCAGCTAAGCAAGGGGCCCTTTTTTACAGGACACAGTAAATGGTTACTACTCGTAAAAGAGTTTATGTGTCTTAACCCTTACTGAGTCAGAGTTCACTGGAGCTCATGCAGGCTCGTGAGAAAAGAAGGTCAGCGTCTCTAACCACCGTGGCCCTGCACGGCTGGTGCCCCGGGGGTGGGCGCAGAAGGCCCGGGGCCAGCGTCGCTGAGAGCCTCTCCCCCAGTCTTACTCCCTGGGAGGTCCCGCTCCTCAGGTGGAAAATGAGGACACTTGCCCCCCACCGACAGCCTCCCAAGCGTCTTGAAGAGATCAAATGAGATAATAGATAATAAATGTCCCTTGAGAATTGTAAAAAAGCATTATTATAACCAGCTCACCCACACTCCCATATACTCATGTATACTTTCTATGGCGCATAGAGATTACTTTATGGGGTATAAAAAGCAATCCTTTTAATTACAAAGTAGGGGGACTTTTTTAAAGCTCCTCTGTAAGCTTTGCAGTTCACCATCAGCATAGCTTTTATTGTTTCTTGAAAAAAAAGTATCACGTAGATACAGGTGGAGACTTTGGAACCTTTGAGGTCTGGGTTAGAATCCAGACTCCCCATCCGTAAGCCATGTGACGGCCTTGAGTGTGATAACCTTTCCAAACTCAGTTTCTTCTCTGGCCTTCAAGGGGGCATGGAAGGGAATGTCGACATCCTGGTTAAAGGATGAATAACCTACTGGATTTAAAGATGTCTAGTCCAGCACGGCACACATGTTCTCCATCAGAAATCAGTTTCTTTCCCTTTCTTTAAATGCCAATTCTGAAGGTGTTTCCCTGACACATTTAGCTTCTTCCCAAGACTGCAAGAAGTAAATTCAGTGCCTCAGTAAGAATGGTTCCACCTTTTGAGTCAAAAGCAAGCAGAGAAAAGAACCCCCGTCTCCTCTTCTCTAGCTAAAGGGGGGATTCTGGCAATGATCCTTGGCCACGTGCTCAGGGTGAGAAGCCGACTTTCTCAGCGTCTGCGAGACTGACATCCTGGGCTGGGAGGGGTCTGTGGCTGTCCTGGGCATCACAGGACGGTGGCTGCCTCCCTGGACTCTAGACACTATATGCCAGACACAATCCCCTCCAGGCCCCTCCCCCCGAAACATCCCCTGGGGCCAAATCACCCCCAGTGGCGAACACTGGTTAAAAGAGAGCCTGTGGATGCCGCAGGCTTTGATCACGCTGGCGTGGTGACCTTGGGCTGTCCCCTAGCTTTTCTGAGCTGCCCAAGCCTCTCCTGGGAGACAGGCATGGCATTAGGAACTACCGCAGAGGTTTGCTAGAGGATTAAAAAGGACAAGGGGCTTTAAAATCCCCCAGTGCAGTGCTTGGTACAAATAAAGAATAATTGCCTCATAAGTGGGGTGAAAAAAAATGCACTGGGCATGCGGGCCACCTTTGTGTCTTCCTAGGTGCTGTGCATTCTGGGAATATAGCAGACATTTATTCCAAACCCAAAGTGAAATGAAATGTGGACTATCCAGAGGTTTTTTTCATCTGCATTCTCTTATCCCTCCCTTCATGAGCAGCAACAATCAGGGAGAATGGTATTTGACTCTGCGCCCCCAGTGATTGTTCAGAGTTCCACATTCACCCAGGACATTACCCTCTGCACAGCTCCCTCGCTTGCTTGCTTGCTTGCTTGCTTCCTTCCTTCCTCTTTCTTTCTTTTTAAAGATTTTTTTTTTTATTTCTAAGTAATCTCTATACCCAACACGGGGTTCAAACTCACAACCCCAAGATCAAGAACAGCATGCTCTTCCAACTGAGCCAGCCAGGTGCCCCTACCTGCCCCGTGGTTTCTAAGACTGACACTTTTGGAGACAGAAGCCTGCTCTTTATTCGAAGAGGAGGAGGCAAGGGTGCCTGGGTGGCTCAGTCGTTAAGCGTCTGCCTTCGGCTCGGGTCATGATCCCGGGGTCCTGGGATTGAGCCCTGGGTCGGGCACCCTGCTCAGTGGGAAGACTTCTTCTCCCTCTCCCACTCTCCCTGCTTGTGTTCCTTCTCTCGCTGTCTCTGTCAAAAAAAAAAAAAAAAAAAAATCTTTGAAGAGGAGGCAGCATGCATGCTGCCCAGTAGACTATATGGATGTCTACCTCATGCCAGACTTCCCGTCAGGACCTATTCGACCCTAGGCATCAATGCCCCTACACATGATGAGCCACTAGGGTTTGACCAATCCCAAATGCATTTCTGCAGAGAGACAGCACTGCAGTGTGCTGGGGTGGCCACAGCCTGTGTTCTGGGGGGAGAGGGAGGCCACAATCCTCGTGGCCAGTCCCCCTCCAGGCTTCCATCAAAGGCTAAGTTCCCATCTAGCACCAGCTTGACCACCACACACAGGGTGAGGCGGGGGCAGGGGGGAGCCTAAGGGTCGATGGGGTGGCAGAGTACTTGGCCTGACCCTGAAGTTAAAGAGTCTCACATTTTGGCTACTGCTCAGGGACACAAATGGGAGATGGTGGGGCCTAGCCACAGAGACTGAATCTCCCTTATATATTCAAGGTGTGAGGAAGGAGCTCCAGACCTAGGCTCGCATTGCTCCGCGTCTCAAGAGTGGCTCTTAAGAGGAAGAACTCATGTCTCCGATGGTAAGGGTTGAAATCAATTCTGAACCTTGGCAGGCTGTGTTGACCTCGAGGAAGTACTATTTTTTTCTAAAGCTTCAGTTTCCCCATATGACAAAAAGTGGGGGGGCATGGAACTGATACATGGGAAAAGTGAAAACGTTTGTAAAGTTCTCACATATTAGCTCGTACGTGGCGAGTGCCCCCCAAGTGTCAGCTATTATTAGAAGGTCTGCCCATGAGTCTCTCTTTAAAGTGTGTTGGTTGGCTTCGAGGACGTTCTTGGGGTCAGGGTAGCCCCTTCAGAGGCAGCAGACTATAATGGTTGGGAACGCCGGGCTCTGGGGTCAGACAAACGCGATTCACATCTTGGCTTTGCCAGTTTACTAAAGGGGCAAGTTTGAACAAGTTATTCAGTTTCTCTGGGCCCTAATTTTCTCATTTATAAACTGGAGATGATATGAAAAGGGTTGTTGAAAGACAAAATGAGATGATGCCTGTAAAATCTTTGGAAAAGTGTTTGACACATAGTAAGGACTTGGGGAATGTTAGTTTTTATAATTATTATTATTTATTTATTGTGTTATTACTAGGATTTTATTGACTCTCCAAGGACGAAATTGACAGCCAAGTTCATTTCAAACAGGGCCTGGAACTTCTACCCTCTATACAATGGTTTGAAATTCTAGCTTTAGCTGGCACATTCAAGTCTAGGCTGGATCTCCTGCCTCCCCACCTCCCGTCTGGGGCCGCTGTGTGGATATGCTATTAGGCTGAGCTATGAACCGCCCCTCTTGGCCCAGGCTCACAGAAGCTGTGCTATGTTCCTCTGGGAATGGTCCCTGCTCAGGCATTAACAGCCATCCCTCCTGCTCCCCTTCCTCCCAGCAGACACACCATGCTTGGGGCTGCCAGGAGCAGTGGGAGAGCACAGCCCCACAGGCTCTGTGTTATGGCCTCCGTGTTGTACTTTCACCTGGTTTGCAGATGCAAAGGACAGCAACACGTCTAAAATGGGGGCTCCTGGCAGAGGGTGGCCAGAGTGCTTCCCTATCTTACAGGCTCCCTTAGCACAAGGAGCGCTCTATCACTGCAAAACTGGGTTTCGAGCTCACAAGGACAGAAAAGCCATGGGAAGAAGGCACCCCTGGGACTCTGGCAGGGAGCTGGAGCCATGCACCCCAGAACCTAGAAGGCTCTGCCCAGTCTCAGGGCCCCTGACAAGGCCAAAGACTGCTCGACTGCTCTTTCTTCTTAAATATACAGAGAGAACCTGCCAGAAGAGACAAACACAACCCAGCATGGGTCAGGCGGGAGGCATGCCTTTTGCTCCGTGGTGGTGCTACTAAGATGTAGGACTGAATGCTATAAGCTATAAAAATACATACATACATACATAATAACTATACTATGGCAGCTAGAGTTTATTGAACATTTAAAATGTGTGAGCTCTGTGCTGATAGTTTTACATGCATTATCTCGGTCAATACCAACAATATCTCTACAAGGCATGATGTCATTTAACAGATGGCCTATCTGAGGTTCAGAGAGGTCAGGTAACTTATTCAAGGTCACACAGCTTTGCAAGAATGGGAGCTAGACGAGAATTCAAACTCCG
Source organism: Callorhinus ursinus (assembly GCF_003265705.2). Classification (NCBI taxonomy): domain Eukaryota; kingdom Metazoa; phylum Chordata; class Mammalia; order Carnivora; family Otariidae; genus Callorhinus; species Callorhinus ursinus. Next base: position 14,899,592 of record NW_027397083.1, read on the forward strand.
ATCATCTAGCAACAAACCCTGGGAACTGAGCCACTTTCTGCTGAGAAGGGTGTGCTTTGCCAGAGAACGAAGTTGCCTTCAACCCATCCTCACCCCCATCCCCTTTCCATACATAGTCACAGCATTGTCCCTGTGCCACCTGGGGCCTCACACCTTTATCAAGCTTCTCCAAGATTATAAAACTCACTAGTTCATTCAATCATGCAGGGACGCCGATTGAGCCCCTCTTCCCTCTTTGTCAGATCAACCTGAAGCCATCTCTCTTGGCAATATATCAGAGAGATCCTTCAGAATGAAAGAATAGAAAGCTGCCTTCATTTTGCCACTTCACAATATGCGCAGGTAGGAATACGTTAGTGGCTTACAAGCTGGGCCGTGATACTCCTTGAGCCATTACGGCCTAGATCCATGCGTATAAACGGTACATGTACACACACATATACGAACATACGTGCCGTACTTAACATACGTACGGACGTAATATAAATACTTTTCCTATGACTCAGTAAAGTTATTTTATCTTGTATTTTGGAAATAAACTGGCCCATAATTATTTTCTCCATCTGAATTAGACCTCAGGACAGCTGGTTTTTGCTGTGAGGGTGAAAATACACTGGGAGCAATCAGGGTCACAGAATAGATCTTAAGCATTCCCTGTCGCCAGGCCCACGGTCTGCCTTCTTCCTGACTCCTTTATTCATTCAACCACATCATCCCTGAACTGCCACAGAATTGGCTGCCTTGTGGGTATTTTTACTCCTCAAGCCAGAGGAGCAATTAGGCATTTTAAATAATTACTTTTGTGATGACAGTGATATCCAGACCATTCTCAGGCCTTAATCAAAGTTACCAGCAGGTGAATTCGCAGCATTTGCCCTAAGGGTATTGCAACAGCTTCCTGACTTCCTGTTTCAATATGACTGTCATTTCAAAAGAACTACTCCCAGAGAAGAGAAAAGAAAATCCACGTACATGTGAAATTTAACTGGAGGTAAGACAGGCGATAATTCATGTTTTCCAAATGAATCAAAATGTGAATCAAGTTTGGGGAATGTATTTGATCCCCTCGGGATTACATCACAGGTAATTTCATACCCTCATAATGTGTTTTGAAATAGACATTTCGTGTTCCCAGGGGCAACATCTGCAGTATTATTCCTGGGCTTTCAAGCATTTTCAGGAGTGATGATGCCGTGTTGGGAAGCCAAGTGTTGATCCATTATAGCTACACTTTATTGACTGTAAGCCATTTGGAAATATACATATTATGCTGATCTTTATCATTCTTGGTGCCAGACAAGATGCAGATACTGACAGAGGACAGGCACCAAAGTGGATCAAAAGACACGATCGCCTTACATGACCTCCAGGGCCTTTATCAATCCCATTCATATATGGCAAACTAAGAAAAACGGGGCAAGCTTTGACTCTTAAAAGGTCATGGAGCCTTTTGACACTGGGGCTCTCACCTACCAAAAATGCCCATTCATCCGTACCTTGCTTTGCATATATTCTGTGGGCCCCAGGCCCTGTAAAGACCATCTCTGAAGACCATTGACCCCTACAGATCTATGGACACCATGGATCTTTAGGAAATCTCCCTTACACCCACACTGGATTGAAATTTAAAGAAAACTTTGTAGTGGAGTCAGGGTTGGGAGACGTAAGTTTATTCTGACCTATGAGAGAAAGCCTCAGAGATTTTATTCTTGCCCTCTTCCTTGGCATGGGTGTTGCCTTATTCCCCTATGGTGACACAAGGAAGCGCCCCATTGTCCCTCTCCATTGGCAGCTGAAGTAGGAACCAGGCTGCGACCAGCAGGGCCATTCTGGACCTCTGTTTAGCAATGCAGTAACAAATTCCCCATTTTCCCCACATCAGTATCTGTCTCCCTGCTAATCCCCCTTCTCTATTCTAAAACAAAGTAAACATAAAATAGAGAGGGAAATGAATAGCAGAAGAAAAAGAGGCCTCGCTTCCTAGTACAACCATAGGTCTCTGTAGGTCTTTGGAAAGGCACTGTTACGGAGACTGGAGCATCCAAGACTCCTAGGATGCTTATTTTCCATCCAGGCTGAAGAGGCCATACAGGTGCTTCTCAAAGTTTGATCTACAGACCACCTGTATCATTATCATCATCACCTGAAGAGGGGTTAAACTTCAAGTTTCCTGGGGTCCCACCCCAAACCTCTGAATCAGAATCTTCATTTTCAAGAACCTCCCTTAACTAATCCTCAAGCACTCTCATGGTTCAGAACCTCACCTGCTTGCCTTCCCTTGATGTTCACAATAAGATAACTGACTCCAGGAGATAGTATACTTGAAGGAAACATCTATGAATGGAAATCCTTGTAAAGTCAGAGATAACACATTCAATCCAGAGGACACACACTCCAAACCATCTGTGGAGACTATTGCTGTATTACTCGCCAACTTGAAATAAAGCAGTTGCTAGTGCTCAGTACCACCAAATTGTGAAATTCAACAATGCTCAGCTACTCACAAGTATGAGCCTCTGAATGCTGAACAAACAAACCTGGCCTCAGAACACAGCATTTGCCGAGGATTTTTATGACGATCACTTCCATCCAGAGAATCTCGTGGCTGGCTGAGTCACCCCTTACCCAATCCCACCCCCATCTTAGACCTTCAAAAGATGACTTAACCACCCTGGATTTTAGGCCTCATACCCAAGAAAATTGATGTCTTATCCTTCAGTGGAGAGAAAGGGTCATCAGGAAATGCTTGCCTTGCTAATACAAATATTCATTCATCCCCTCCAGTTAATATACATTTATTGAATGTCTACTGGATGCCGGGCCCTCTGCTAGCTGCTGAGGACACAATGATGAACAAAACACAGATGCTACTCTGCCCTGATGGAACAATTCAGCAAAGACACCGCCTCCAAAACAATGGTAGCTCTTTCCAAAGTCGTCTGAGCTCATTCCCCATCTCCTGTTGGCGATAGAGGGAAGCCAGTGCAGAGGGAGCCAGGCAGCCTGTTGCTATTTGGAAACAACCAACCTTGGAAAGAACTGCGACTGTGTTGAAAAGCAGGAGCGATCCTCTTCTGTCAGGCAACCCCACGGCCTTGCCTTTACAGGAAACCCTAACTGAGACATCGAGTTGGCAGACAGGATCATGCCCCCGAGTTTCACAAAGCGGCCTCCGCCAAAACCAATCTCCACTCGGGACAGAAGAAAGTAGTTAGTTGTCTGGATGGTTGATTGTCTCTCCCCGAGACAATGGCGAGTTTCTGTGTGGGAGGTTAGTTAGGAGCAGGTTGTTAACATAAAACCCACCGTAAACAGAGCTGTTAATTCAGTTGCTGGCAGGGTCTTCTGTTGTCTTCTGGATACCTCCCAGAGGGTGTAAGCCCTACCTTCTCATTTGAGTCGGCAGCAGAGTGATTTTTTTGCACCTGTTGCTCTGCTCCAATAACAACGCAGTTAAGCATTGATTTGTTGGAAAATAAACAGAAAAAAGCAAAGAAAGGCATCTGCCCAAACAGCCTGAGCTGGTTTGACTGAGCATTCATGCCAATTTGTTTTTCCTATAAAAACCAAAGAAAAACCTGTGCTTTCAGTTTGGATACTACCTTCCCACTCCCCCAGAAGGAAAGGAGGTATCGAATAGACCGGCCAGAGCTGGCAGGGCCAAGAAGCCAGAAGACACTGTACTCTTCCATTGGCTGGCTCTGTGAGGGCACTGAGGGGTGTCCAAGATCTGAAGACTGACATGGCCAGCCTCCAGTCAGCCCAGGTGAAGATCACAAATCAGATTAACAGGAGCAGAGAAGGGGCTGCTGGGATATGATCAAAACCCAAACCACACTCTTCCCGATGGTTGACTTCAGAAAGTCAACATGGCCCAGGGAGTAGGTGTGGTCTAAGGTAACCTAAAGCAGAGATTCAGCGTGCTGAGTCTCAGTCCAGCCTCTCCCACAGACTTCCTACGTCCATCCCTGGGCAACACGCATAATTTGAAAGCCTCTGGTCCCCGGACCAATTTTTCCATCGGGGAAACGAAGCTAGCCATACCTACCTTGAAGGTGGGCTGTGTAGACTCACTCATGTTCCACCAAGTGACTTGAGGTCCCACATCCCAGGTAGAAAGGACCTGAGATGTTCGGGTTCGGGGTGTGATTTCTGCATTAATTCAAGCATCATTGCACTCCCTTTCTCATCACTTTGTCAGTATCACATGATGAGCTCAAGCCAAAAAGGGCCACAAAGTGCTAAACAAATCACTCAAATGCAGATCACAACAACACTAATTAAGCAATGGCATCATCACCCAGCCTTCAATATACACAATTAGAGAAAGCCTCTCAATATCTCTTTTTAAGCTCTGAGAAGAAAGCACAGGACGTGGGCAATGTGCGATGTTCCCCTAGATTACCACCTTCTCCCGGCTTTCTCTCAGCCACTGGGTCTTCATTATCACCAGATCACTGGCTTAATGGGGGGGTCATGGCAGCCAGGGGAGGGCCCAGAAATGCCACTTCTCAAGGAGCGTTAAGAACAGGGTGTTCCGACAGGGGAGGGACATGGCTGGCTGAGCATTCCCCAGCATTCTTGTCATGAGCAGGGCAGGGAGTGGAGTGCCTCAGAACCAAATCGGGCAGCCAGAAAAATAAAAGATTTAACAACACCCTCAGTTGACTGAAAAATAAATTAAGACCAACTGTGCAGGAATGCGGGAAGGGTGGAGAGAGGTAGGAGGTGGGGATTGGAGCCAGGGAGGGGTTGGGATGGACTGGAACAATGGATTTGACCATTTCAAGATTCAAGTTTCTTTCCAGGAAAAAAACCAAGATTCTCCAGCCAAAGAAAGATCAATAGCCGCTACATGGATTCTCACAGACCAATTACAAAACAACAATCAAAACTATGACAGCAATGATAGTTTCTATTTTTTGAACATCCCCAATGTGCTAGGAAGTGAGCTAGGCTTTACATACATGATCTCATTTAATCCTTGCCATAACCCTGGACACTGGTACTAATATTATCCCCATTTTACAGATGAGGCACAAGAGGTTAAACGACTTACCCAGGGACATAGCTAGTAAATGGACTGTATATATTATAATAAATATACTGGAGAGTTGGGGATGGGTATAAATGACAGGAAATGCAACATCATTCTCTGGAACTGAAAATGGATCCTTGTATTTCTGAGTGGAAGAGGCTCACTTTTAGAAGCTCACACTTTTGTTTTGGAAATTGAGATCCTTTAAGAATGGCTTCCATCATTTTTCCCTACATGTAAATAGGAGGCACACCAATCCTCCTTGTGCCCAACTATAAAACTTCCCTTTAGTGTCCGTCCATCCCAATGCTACAGAAGCAGCAGATCATAGCCACTCCGACCCACCTGTCAAAACTTTAGTCTGGCTTCTTGTTGAAAGCCCCACATTGACTCAGGGGCTGGGCTTGGCTGCTTGAAGCCACCTCAGACTTATTAGCCATGATAAAAGAGCAGTAATAATAACAAGGAAAAAAAAACTGTTGAGAAGTTAAGGGAAAATTATGGCTCCTTTGGAAAAGCACCTGACGGCTGAGCCGTCACACGTGGAACCTGATGATAGACCCACTGTGTTGTGTTGTAGACATGACACCGACGAGTGAGAGACTGGATGTGTCATTTGGGAGCCTGAATTCCATTGCTCTGACCAATACATCTAGGAAAGTCCCTCCCCCCAGACCATGTCCATGACCCCGGAACAGTTTGTAAAAACATAGCTGTAAAATGCAGACAGAACCTCATAAGGCTTTTTCAATGATCATCTTTGAACTTGAGAAACAACTACTATCCGAATTTCCTCACAGATTAGAGGATCTCCTCTTTAGAAGAAGTAGGGTCTTCTTTTTGCACAGATAATCGTTAACTGACAATAGGCAAGAAAGCCAAGTTCATTCATATCACCTTCCTACAAGAATGATCGACTCTCAGCACACCTGGTCTCATTTTCCCTTCCAGAACACACTTTGCTTCTCCTAGCGCCCTGTCTATGTAGTAAGACCCCTGGAAAATAAAAAATGAAAAAAGCCAACAGCAAGATAAGCAACTCCCTACCAGAAAGATTTTCTGAGGAACCGGGAACCTTCCAGCCAGTTATTCAGCCATTCCCCCAGCTGCTTTGGCGGAAAGAAATCTTTGACATTCAAGAAAATCATAAAATTCACCAACTCAGAAACTACAGCATCCCTCTTTGACAGGCCTCAGCTTTCCACCAAAGGTCAGCTAGATGAGTAAGGGGGATCTCCGAGCAGATTCCTGGCTTCCCAGTATCAGGAGTTGTCACACATTACAACAACTTCATTACATCCAGGGACGGACCAAGCTACGTAATTCAAAGGGCTCAGTGCAAAAGGAAAATGCAGGGTGCCGTGTTCAAAAGCTATTAAGAATTTCAAGACCGTAATAGCAGAGCATTAAACCATGCCCAAGACCTTTCTAAGTGTGGAGCCCTGTGTTACTGCACAGGTGCCATACCCAGGACACTGGCCCTGTTCAGGGGGTCAGTCCCATCCTTTGCCTTCACCTGCAGCAACGCTCTATCACCATGGGGAGCAGGGGGGGAGTCTTTTGTCTTTGCCCCATGAATGACCTCCTGAAGTAGTTGGTAGTATTAAACAAAATATGACATTGAACATGCCTGTAATACCACCTGGCTTATAGCAGGCACCCAACAAATGCTAGCTGTTATTACTATTATTATCATCATTAATTATTATTAATCATTATCTTCATTACTCCAAGGTCCCTCCACAACCCCAGGGTTATCCATAGGCAAAAACAATGAGTGGGAAGAACATATATCCCTGTTTTGACAGAGACCATCTATTAGCTGACATCATTCAGAAATCATTTCATTGGCCCTGTGCAAGAGAATGATATAAATTAAGGGTTCCTAGACTTTTATTTCTATACATGGACCCATTTTGCAGTCTGGTGAGACCTATGGAGCCCTTCTTAAAATAATGCTTTTAAATGACAAATTAAAATAACAAGATTAGAAAGAAAGTTTATATTGAAATACAATTATCAATATACTTTTTAAAATTAATGTGTGATATCATAAGAACATATATGCTTCTTTATTAACGCATTAAATAAGAATATCTAGTGCAGATCGAATAACATCCATGATATCAAAGTAGAGATGAACATCGATATTGAGACATCTGCAACAGGTATAATGTGATATGAAAATGTTAATCTCTCTCAGTGATAGTCACAGCTAATGCTACTCTAGGGTTTTGCCTACATTTATATATTAGAAGAGAAAATATTAAATTTTAGTTAGATTATTAAGAATAAAAACATCATTCTTTTACACATCCAAGTTCACAAACTCCCTGAATTTTTTCCATGGACACCAGGAGCCTCTTGGATCCTAGGTTAGAACCTTGCTCTTTTATTAACAGCAAGGACTGCTTGTTCAATTCAATAGCTTCTAGAAACCACTTCCACGTGACTACAAGTCACTACAAGACACTACAAGTGTCATTTGAACAATTTACCAAGAGGTAGACACCATGGTGTCTTGGCAATTTTTTTTCAAAGCCTCTATAACACCAAGGGTAGTAGTCAGTATACATCTGGAGACATTATCAAGAATTTTAGGGGTGGGCAATGGTATATGATGTTGTGGTTAGTCAAGTGAACTGCCTGGAGGGGATCAGTTTCTTCTGAAAGCCCCTTACATGCCAGGCAGCAAAACACATGCATATGAACATGCTGGGTGCCCACACCAGGTCTTCCTTGGAACTCCTACAGGCTGTGGTGCAGCCAGCTAAAGACAAGCTGAATTTGGAGGTCCCCCATGAACACGGCTGATCCCATGTCCCTGCTGCCCGCCTTCCCTAGTGAAAACCTTATTGCATTTCTTTCCCAAGGTCACAGTGCGGAACCTACATCAATCACCTTGAAAAACAAAATCCCAGAATTATTCATCTACTCTGACCCAGTCAAGGTTCTCTGAGAACAGCCATGTTGAGGACTTACCCTCAATTATCATTCTACAAATTTCTAATTATTTACTCACAAGCATTTGTCCAGGTATTTTCAGATTTTTTGGTCTCATTTAACCCTGACAACAGTCATGTGCAGATGCTATTAACCTCATTTTCCAGATGAGGAAACTTATAGTCTAGAGCTTACATAACTCACCCAAACACTCAGCTACTCAGTGGCAGAGTCAGATTTGAATCCAGGTACTCTGATTCTACACGTGGTGTTCTCTGTAACACATTCTAGCTGCTTCCAGGCAACAAAAAACTCACAGCCTCCTGCCCAGTTCAGATACACAAGCGGCCAAAGTCTACTGTTCATCAACATCGTTCAACCCACAGCCTTCGAGCTGGTGGAGTTAAGATGGGTGAAAGGTGAGCTAAGTGCTGTCTGAGTTTCTAGGTGGACATCTGGCTGATCTTGGGGCCAAATCTAAAGCCCACTGCAAAGACAGAACACGTCTTGTGAGTAGTCACCATGAAGACAGTGCCGAAAATAGCCTTCACCTTCCAGACCTCACTGACTTCATCCACCAGAATCTATCATTGGCCCTACTAAGGGAGTGTTTTCAAAGGTTCCTAAGAGGGATCCCAAAATAATCTCTACAAGACCGCCATATTAGCCAAGCTCCATTGTCATATACGAAAAGGAGAAGGCCCTCTTCGTCTAGAGAAAGACCCAGCAGAGTTTTAGAAGAAATTTGTATCAAGCTGAGAAAGGGCTGGCAGGATGGCAGAATCTTCTCTTATCCACAGTTGGCCCAATGGGGGCCCAGCCCCCAAGATTGTTTATTGTGTGTCTATGACATAGAGTGAGAGGAGAGTGACAAAAGACGCAATTTTAAGGTCACCACAATCACAAAAACTTCAAAAAAAAAAGTGTGCATCTAGATAAGGTCATACAAAAGTAAAAATAAGTAGCTATGTTAAAATGATGGGGTTAATGGGGTGGTCTATTAAAATATTATAGTAGGCATTTAGGTTCCTTTTTATTTGGGGCTTTGTTTTCCTCAGAAAACATGTTTTAAATGCACCAATGCTGGCTATATTTTTAAATAAACAGGCAAATACTCTTAATAATGATGGAGATGCTTCTAAGAAAGGTAGGGAAGGAGGCTCTAAGGGCCAGGGTGTGCAGGAAGATCGGAAGAGGAGAGAGAATATGAATCCAATGAACAAGGGCCCAGCCCATAAAACAAACCGAAGACAGAGTGTGGTTAGGTGCTAGTGAAATCAATTCTCAAAGGAGTATTTTACAGGGTGTCTCTTTTAAAACAAGGTCAATCAAACCCCCTGGAGCCTCTTTAAATGGACCACTCTGTTCGACCCTGTTGCAAGCTCTGATCGCTCCAGATTCAGGCCAAGATCCTCTGAGAACACCGAGGCCCCGGGTGGGCTGCCCGGCAGCTGGGCCAGCCATGCTCTGTCTGATTGCATCTTGGTTCTTCCTCTAGGAGTAGGGAGTCCGTCTCTGTGCAGTCTAGCCAATAATCCCCAGAGAGTCAGTCAAGCAAGCTGATCAGCACCCCACAAACGGAGTAGACTCCATGGGTGCCTGAATGTTTTCAGCCAGCTGCTTCGGTGTTCTACAGAAGACAGCATCAGAGTGCCCTGTGGCCACAAAACAGCTGCTTTCATCCACTTCTACACCCCCCACCCACTTTGGAATCATGAGGCCCATTGATAAAGATGAGAAGTTGTCATGGCAGCAGACGCTAACACCCTTAATCAAGGCTCCCGGAATCTGGTCTTAGTACCTCCACCAGGTATATCCCTTCAGCCACGTTCCAAACACCTTAAGGAAGCCACTGACGGGCTCCTACTGATTTTCTTTCCTGTCTTTAGCAGGGCATCCCCCAGCCCTTCTCAGCTGCTGCAGACTCAAGCCGAGCCTGCTGACCGCTAGGCTTACCTGCTTTCTCCCGGTCATCAGAATCTGAAGGTGGAAACAGATCTTAAAGATAATCAGGTTCAAATGCCTTTGTCTGGATGAAGAAACTAAAGCCCAGAGAGAAGGGTGTGCTGCTCTGGACACCCGGCTTTGCCAGGACTAGAAAACCAGGTCTCCTGACTGCCAGTCCTGTGTACTGCCTCGTGCACACTATGCTCCCCTCATTCAAAAATGTAAGTCTGAAATTCTTCAGGGAAGATTCTTGAAGAAATATCTTTCTTCTCCCCTCTGAAGCCCAATAAATGTTTTATCAAATAACTCTGAGGGATGCATGGAAATTTCTACTCCAGCACATCTCGGCTTCCTGACATCAATGCCATTTGGCTTGAACATATGCCCCTCCTAATAGTAGCTGCTGTGGGAGCCGTTCTCCCCACTGCACTCTTTGTTCCCTGCACAGCCCTATAGCTTGGTCCTTTGAAACCCCATCGAATTGAAACAAACCTAATAGTCACCTATTTCTAGCAAGAGCCCAGTCACCTGCACCTTAAAACAAACTGTATTACTTAAAATCGTATTACTAAAAATTAGGCAAGAAAACATTAAATAAAATTTATTATCACCCTCATCTCTTCAATTATTCAGCAACAGATTTAAGACAACACTGGTGGGGCGCCTGGGTGGCTCAGTTGGTTAAGCGACTGCCTTCGGCTCAGGTCATGATTCTGGAGTCCCGGGATCGAGTCCTGCGTCGGACTCCCTGCTCAGCGGGGAGTCTGCTTCTCCCTCTGACCCTCCCCCCCCCATGTGCTCTCTCTCTCATTCTCTTTCTCAAATAAATAAAATAAAATCTTTAAAATAAAAAAAAAGTTAAAAAAGACAACACTGGCAATATATGACAACCATCCTCCCTCTGTCTTCAGAGGACAACCCCCTACCGCAGACCCAGTAGTTACTCAGGCTGAAAACCTCTGTACTGCGTCAGTTACCCCGTCACAAAGCCAGGGTGAGAACGCGTACTCTCTAAACACAGAGCCCACAGTGGACTCCATGCCTCCCCACGAGAGCCCCACCACAATAGAAACGACTGTCACTTCAATTGTACCAGAAAGAGATCTCAAACAAGAAAAATGGGCTGAAACAGCCACAAAAAGGTGTCACCGAGTATCAAGTTCCAAGTTCATATTTGGTTTCTTAAAACCGTGGCACTACTCCTCAAATGTGTTAGCAGGTTCGGCCTTGGCATTCTTGGTATCCACCCCACCCCATCTCCCAGAGGTCTCTGAAAATCACATCAGTTGGAAAGGGGGTAGAGATGCCTCCATCTGGAGAAAGGGGAACAGACTGAAGGGCTTTTGAATGATTTGTTTAAAGAACATAAAACATTACAGAATTCCAGAAAGCTAAATTCTATTTCCTAGAAGTGAACTTTGGCCCAAAGCACTCACATTCTGACCTAGGACCCTATCCGAGTTCCTTCCAGTTTTCAATTAGCTAATTGAATACAGTTGAGTAAATATTTTAACCTCTCAATTTCTTTTTTGTGCCAGCGTCCCCAGGGGTCAAAAAGATATTGAAAGAGGTAATTTAATGGGAGCATAAAAAGCATGGAACCAGTAAGTGTGAATGTACGGCTTCTCAGAGGTCCAGAAAGACCCAAGACATTTCCATTTGGGGGAGCTCACGATATATTAAAAAATGGAAAAAATATCAAAAAATTGTTGTTTGAATTTAACAAGTAGATGCTTTTTATTTTAACACAAAAGAACAAATAAAATTGAATTTGTGATCTTCCGTACATATGAGGCCTGAATCAAATTCCTTGCCGTGCCCACAGTCACTCTAGAAGGGGCCTGGCTAATGCCGCCATCCAGAACAGCAGCACAAGAGAACCTACAGCAGTTATGCCCTCCAAGTTATTTTCTTTTAAAAGGTCTCTGTAAAATACTTTGGAAACGTGGAGAAGGATTGTCTCCATTATATTTGTTATTCTTTCAAATGTGATCACAGACTTCCCAGTGACCCTCATTTCAGGTTCCCATGGTTTTTCAAATCCATCCACATCAGCCATTAGCAGTTGTTGTAGAAATGACAGATCCTACCCAACTCTGGATTATAAGAACACATAATGGATGACTTATTTCAGAGTCTCAGAATGCTAGATCTCAAAATGAGGACAAGTGAAGCCTTCTGGCACCTCCAAATACAGCTTTTAAAATTATTCTTGAAATCTTCGAAGAGCCTTTTTCTGGTGAGACTTCTTACCCATGAAGTGCTTCCTAAGGACTTCAGCTTCCCTATTGGAAATCAACGCGTCCCTTGACCTCCATGGCATTAGCGCATGGCCACCCGTGATCCTTGCCTACCCTTTTACACATTGAAAGGCTCTATCTGAACACATCCTCACACCCACGCCTGCAAAACCAATTCCTGAATTTGTCCTCCCATCAGAAAGTTCTCAATCTAAAACCCCCACTTTCTCCCTGTGACTAAGGTCGGTGCAGATAAATAGCAGAGGCACCTGTGAACGTAGACGCACAGGGTCTCCCAGTTCATCTTAGAAACATGCTTCCACAACACTGGGAGTATGCCAAATCTGCTCAAAGGCAGATAGTGAAAATGTTACTTTCCTGACTCGATGTTGTTATTTACCCCAAGATGAATTCCACACTGTTCCCAGTTCTACCCACATTGAGGCCAACACTTCTCTATGGTGTCCAAACAAAATGAAAAGAGTCCCTGTTTTGGTAGGCATTTGGTGCTGCTGACTCACATCTGCCTGTCTGGTCTTGGTATCCCATGATGGTACAAACGAAGGGTTAGTCTGTCCCCTTGCAATATGGCAAAATTCTTTGTCATTTTTTTTTTTCGGGACAGAATCATTTTTAGGTGTGCGGCACTCCCCAGCGTCCTCACCTACTTGGGCTGCCTGACCACTTTTTCCAGTGTGGGTGCATACGCCATCACCTGTTTCCAGCCATCTTCCAACAACAGATTATACCAAAGACAAATCTGCCTTTCTCTCCAACCAGTGAGTCAGAAAAACTACCAGTTTTTCTGACTGGTAGTAGAAGTAGTAGACATCTCTAGATGTAGAAGACAGTAGAAGACATCTCTGGAAAGTGAGAACATGTGCTCTGAGCCCCAACTCAATTCTGCCAACCCGTGTTTCACTGAGCTATCTCGGGATCACCTGGCTGCCCTGACTGCCTTTTGGCTTCACAATTCAACCCAGGGAAATGGCTTTATCACACAGAGGAAAACCAGGGGGCTTTTAAATCCACAGTGGCTGAAAGTCCAGACTCAATGCAGCGAATTCACAGACAATATCCAAAGAAGCCCAGCTGCCTTCCAGAATAAAATTCTAATGAGACCCAGTGAGGTAAGCACAGGTGAGGCGAGCCTGCCCCCTGCCTCCAGGAGTCTTTTATTTTCATCTGCCTGATTCAAGGCAGACTGCTCTTTCACTCAGGTGTTTGAATTCCAGATTCAAAAGAAGGTTTAAAAAAATAAGAACTTACCTCATTTACCTAAAGATTCTGGGTGGGAAATCCAATAGCTGTGGCTAATGGAGGGGAGGCAGCCCGCAGCCCGCAAGCCAGCTCCCGCGGGGACAGGGAACCAGAGGTGTTATCACGTCTGAGCCCTCATCAGAGTGAAGATAAACGCATATGACAATAATTTTAAATCATTTTGTAGAATGTTAAGCAATAAGCCACCAACCGGGAATTCCCTAAGTCACTTCCCCCTCTTCTGATTGGCTGCCGGGCTCTTTAAAAAAATAAAATAAAGGATTACAAACATTGGCTCATTTGCATTTGGCCAACTCACACGTTAGTGTTCAAACAAAACAGGTCTAACCAGGTTATGCCTGTGTCTCAAGAACAGAGAGACGACCTGTTAATGGATGAGGAATTGATTTGGTGGTGACTGTTCTTTTCAGCTTAGAGACTGTTTCAGGTGAAGAGCGCCATGCTAGCTCTCCAGAGACACCATCTCCCCAAAGATGTGTAAAAGCAAGCTAAGCAGAGGTTCAAACATGGAGGGAATGGTGGTATCGGGGAGTGGCGGCCCTCCTAAACACCTGTCTCGTGTACTAATCTGTATTTAGTCGACTCTGCTTTGGCATCAAGACCTGTGCCCTGGCCGTGCAGGTACCAGATTCTGAAGGAGTTCTCCCCAGGCGCCATGATTGCCTCTTTGACAATGACCCTTGGCGATGTCAATGGACTTTGAAAAGTCACTCGCCCCCCCCCCCCCCCCCCCCCCCCCCCCCCAGCCCCAGATAAGAGCTTTCGGAAGTCTGAAGGGAGAGTCCTGAGAGGGAGGGTCTGCTCTGAGTTGCTCAGGTGGAACAGTCAACTCTCAACAATGCAAGGGCTGACTCTCTGGCTGGCGGTTTATCCAGGTTCTTTATTCCTTCTTGACACTTACAGGGTCTTTTTTATGTCAACACTCCCTATAGGAAGGAGCTAGAGAGAAAAAGACCAAGATGCTGAAACTGGAAATAACACAGTGTGGACAAAAACAAGGTAGAATCCCAGAGAGGATCCATGGATTTCAAGTGCCCTTGCAACCCCCATTCCCCTGGGCTGAGGGCCTGCTTCGCTGGGTCACAAATGCATTCCCACCATGTAGGTGAATGACGGCTCCTGGCAAGGAAAAAATACCATATCCTAACCATTAACTTTCTCTCTTGGGTCTTCCTGGACACTGGCCTGGCATGAGCTAAGCGTCCAAGCAGACTTCTTTAACTCATCAGAACTCCCCTTTGTGGGAAAGGAAAGGAAAACTGAGTTTGGGCAAAGAAAGCTTTGCCAAAAGCCTTTATGATCAAAACCAAGAAGTTCCTTGTATAAAAAAGAAAGTGTGTGTATGTGGGCAAAGACTGAATAGAACAAAAAGTAAGTGGTTGTCCTATGCAGGTGGAATGGTGAGTGAGTGGTAGCAACATTCCTTTCTTGCCTGTGTTCCTAGTTTATGTAACATGAAGGCAGAGGTTTTTGAATGTGTGAAAAACTTGGTGGGAGAGCAGGGGTGCATTGGGGAGGGTCTTGGAATTCAGGCAGGTCTCGGAGGTTTGGAAGGTTTGGGGAGTGTGATTTAGGCAGCCCCGAAAAGCCCCTTTGGCTCCTAGCTTTCACCAAATATCGCCACCCTCCCCTATTGTCCACCTGTATATTTCCCAAGGGCCCTGTTAAAATGCAAATGTCTGATAAAAACAGTAAATGTCATTATTGTGCATTATCATATTAGCCCCAATTAGTCTATCAGCTCCAGATCTGAGAGCAGAGCCCTGAGGGAACAGACTGGTGACGTTTTGCTTGAGAGATGAATCAGGAGCAATCTGAAGTAGCACCTCCACCCACTACAGAGTATGTGCGTGCATGCGCGCGTGCGTGTGCGTGCATGCGTGTGTGTGTGTGTGTGTGTGTGTGTGTGTGTGTGTGTTGGGGGTGGGGTGCTGTGGGCTGTTATTTGTGCTAGTGTGACTCCAGGAAGTAAACTTGGCCCTTACAATTTTGCCTGAGATTAACCTGAGACCACGGCGGGGCAGGTGGCCTCAGGTTGTGTGGTCAAGAGGTGATACACTTTAAAAGCAACCCCAAAAGTGGTGTGGCTCACTGGTCCAGTCCCAACCACTTATAATTTATAGTCCATTTCATTTCTAGCTAAAGAGTTCCAGTGACATCGCTATTCCTTTATCCACTCTTCTCCTGCCTATTTTAGATCAAAGTACTGCTCCATTAAGGCTTTCCTGACAAGAGTCATTTGGGGATAGTGCAGGTGGAAGGAGATGGAAAATGTCACCTCATACTCACAAGCTATTTTATTCGTGGAGTCTTCATGTATATAAAGTACCTAACAATGTGTCTAGTACTTAGTGGGTTCTTGTTAAGTACTGGTTCTTTTCGTTACCTGGGTCTTAGTTGAACCTTCTAGAAGAAAGACAAAAACAATACCTCCCCTCTCCAAAAAAAAAAAAAAAAAAGCTAGATTTTTTTGGCATGTTGAATCCATAAATAAATTCCTTCAGCGTATAAGGGCTTTCATCCTATGGTCAACTTCAACAAGACAGCATTTGCATCAAATTAGATGATTGATTGGTAGATGATAGGTGGACAGATAGATAGATAGGGAAAAAAATGGATGGAAGTCCTGATTTTTAACTGAGAATGCTACAAGTTGGATTTAATGCTGAGACCTTCTGTCACAAGAGTCTCAAGAACATCAAGCATGTCTCTCGTGGATATGAAATTTAAAAGTATAACCACAAAAACATCAAGTGCACCAGAACCTTTATATGGATACATCATTTGTTTCCTAAAAGTCATAACCTTCTCGAGGAGGAATCGGGCAAGGTTCTCATTATCATGTCAGACCTCCAATCCTAGCACAGATGCCTTCCATTCTGTGCTCCCAGGACTCGGGGTTGGTGGGGGGCCACTGATGAAGACACAGGGATGTGAACGGAGTGGTGAGACAGAGCTGGCTGCCTGAGTTATACAGATGGACTTAAGGGAGAGAAAGACAAGGCGGATTGCCCCCAGGTCAAGATCAAGATAATACTGGGATCAGGAACCAGCTCTACGAACCCAATTACTCTTTCTGGTCTCCCCTGCAGGCCAAGGCCCTATCCCTGTCCCAGATCTGCACAAAGACACTTGAATCAAGTCCTGATGCTGGTTCCCACAGAGGAAAAGGAAGGCAGAGCAAACCAGACCACGTGGTGTGCAATAGCGTGGGGACCCTGAGTTCTGTTGGGTTGTCTCCTAGAAGACTCACCTTTTCTAGGAGACACAGAACCAAAGAACCCCAGGAGACCTTACTTCCTAAATCAAGGCCAAGAAAAAGAATCTCTCCAAGCCAAGTATCAAGCCCTAAGGGGTCTGAATCTTATACCAACACAGGCTGTGGTTACAAGGTTAATGAGAGTTACGTGCTTGCTTTGCAAGAAAGAGGATCCTTGCTTACTTTACACAGCACCTTTTAACTAGAGGCCCTAAATGTATTTTTGAAAGCAAGTGTGTGTTTGTATATGTTTCTGTCTATCATCCCCTCCTCATGACATGGAGTTACCTCAAGGGCAGAACCTGACAACTATTTAGTGAGAGCCACACAAGAATATCACTGTAGGACCGATGGGAACAAGAACTTCTGTCTGGTAGTGGAGGGAAGGTTACATAGAGCAGAACATTATCATCAGTTACCCTGACTAGAGTCAAATAAGGAACTAGGATTCATAAATATCATTTTGCCTCTTACCCTACTCCCCTCTAAAAGCCGTGTTTCCAAAATCCTTACATTTTGACTTAGATTAGACTCCTGGGGATCTTCAAATGCCCTGAGGAGAAGCTTCATGGGCTCCGAAGGTAGCTCCTGAGTTCTATCTGGGAGGTCTGACACTGTCAGCTGTCCTAACAGATCTGCATGGCGCCTCTGATCATGCCTTTTGCCATCACATCTGTGCCTACACGCTGAGCAAATCCTCCACCAATGGCACGTACCACTGAACCGCTGAGGTGGGGGACAATGCCAGTGCTGGAGTGGGAGAGGGTGGCTTACCGTGTCTGGAAAGAATGACCCATTTCATACATGCATGTATGCACGCACACACACACAGAGATACCCTTCAGGCATCTGAATAAGTCACCAGTCTTAGCCATGCAGGGACCAGAGTTTTCAGAACTCCCCCTTCAAATTTACTTATTCTCAAGACACTCATTCTTGCCTAACTTAAATCACCCTGCTCCGCTCCTTCACCTACATGTTATCATGCTCTTACTTACCTTATCTTTCCTCACAAACAGCTCTACACTCAGAGCCAACTTCACTGTCGAGATAAGCACTTGGGTTCTTGAACCGAACTGCTTTGAGTCTCAAAACAGTATGCCCATCAGGGTCTTCGAGAAGGCACATTTCTCAGTCTCAGAGGAGGAGGGGAGAGCAGACAAATGTTGGCCATTTCCAGGCAACCTGCTTGCAGCCAATATTTTCTTTTCTTTTCTTTTCTTTTTGGTCTGGGGAAGTTTCTTATAATTATGGCAGATGTTTTATATTGTTTTAGCATAAGAACAAATATATATTGTTTTAGCTTAAGAACCCATTTTCCACTCTCATGGAGCCCCCAAACAGAAAAGAGAATGAAGAGATGCCACTATGTGTGGATTGGGGGTGACACAGCTAGTGTCCCCCCTAATCCATTGCCTTTCCTGGCTCCCCCCAGCAGCACACAGCTTTCTCTGCTAGATCATCCTTCTGACTCTGTTCCTTGCTCTAAGCCAATGGAGCATCAGAACCACCTTCACAACTCAGGAGTCTCTCCCCATGCCCACCAAAGTGACACCTGCAGGGGTGAGTGATAGCAAAGACAATAATCAACTTTTTGTTCATCGAGATCTGTTTATATTTTGTGGGCTCCCATATCATTCCACTAATGATAAATCAGAAGACTGGGTTCCTACCATCTAAAAGTACATTTTAATGGAGTTGACCTTGGGTGAAGGTCTCAGTGCCTGGTATCTTTTACCCAGGGACCACAAGAGACAGCAGACTCTCAGACCCAAGGAGAAAATGTGTAAAATCACCATCTAGATGCCTAATTATTTGGGAGAACCTGTCGTTTTGGAAGACTAGGGGTGCTCGGAACCTATTCTCTCACCCTAAAATAACAAGATGGCTCAGCTTTCTCCGGAGCAGCCTGGTGTGATAGAGAGGAAATGGATTTTGGAGCCAGGACAACCTTGTCACATCTACTTAAACTTTAGGTCTCAGTTTCCCCATCTGTTCTTTGGGAATATTGATTTCTCAGTGAGCTGTAGGGAGTTAAGTGAGTAATTGTATAAAGCATTAGCAGAGTGCCTGGCACTCAGTGGGCTCTCAGGAAATGTTTACTGTCTCCTCTAAGTATAAAGTTTCAATCTTCAGTGATCCCCTTAATGACATATGAGGTTGCGTACAGTGGTCAGAAAACTAACTCTCCATGTTTCAAAAGACAAAAGAGGAGAAGGGGGTGAAGCTGGAAAAGTCATAGGAAGAACAAAGAGGTGATAATGACTACTCACATTTATGAAGTTTTAACCATGTCCTGGTCGCTAGACCAAGAATTTAATTTGCATCTGCTCATTTAATCCTCATAAAATTCCATCAGAAAGGTGCTATTACCATTTTTACTTTACAGATGAGGAAATTAAGCCTCATAAGCCTGAGAAGTAATTTGACCAAGGTCACACAGTAAAGCCAATGGCTGGAGCTCAGACCAAAGTCAATATCATTCCAAAACAAGATCTCCTAACCACAACCCTCTACAAAAAAAGAGAAGCTTAACAGCTTGTTGAAATCTGGACTGTAATAGCTTACTGAGGCATGGAAAACCAAGCTCCATTCTGGAAGGCAACTGGAGATGTGAATATTTCTTGGAAGAAGGAGATGGTAAAGTTGAAATGGGAGAAGTATGAAATAAGCAAATAGGTCTGGCTCCTATTATGGAAGTCCTCAGCCTCTGCCCTTCAGTACCAAATACTTAAAAAGCTAAATGCTCAGAATAAGAGTTGAGGGGAAACCCATTGGAAAAGCTGTGACTTGGTCTTGCCTGGGAAATCATGAGACTCTTTTGACACAAAGGTCACTCTACCCCCCACCAGGCTTAATAGCACTGGGCAGGCTAAATACCACAGTGAGAAGCCCGTAGGCATCTGGATCCAGAAATGGCAGAGGCGTAGATCAAAGAGTGGGTGTGATGATGAAGGCATTAAACATGAAGGTTGCATGGAATCTAGTTGAGGGTACGAAGTGCCATCAATTCCTAGTTTCTTCCGTCCCCGTTCTTCATAAGCAGCTGAGAGTGGCTCAAGGTAACATAAAATGCTAATCAACCAGATTCTGCCCCTAAATGCATTCCAGATAGAAATTAGGAATTCTAGGTCTGTTCATGCCTCTGGAAAGAATGCATCTAGACACCTCCTGGAAATGGTATCTGAGAGTTGATAAGCACATCCATTAGGACTGTGCCAAAAACCCATTTGCATAAATAAATTATCCATTCAGTCCATTCAAAACATGTGCACCTGCACCCTGGTGGAATGTCAAGAAAGAAGCCCTCGAAATTATTTCTGAATAAGTATCCCATAGTTGGGGAAGTCCAGATGAAATTTTCCCTCATGTATCATGGCATGTCTATGATTTTTCCTCCCCTCTCTCTCCCCCACCCCCATTCTTAGCAACTACATGTGAGCTCAGGGTTTGAAATTAGTCAATCTGTCTTCCTGGGCAAGGACAGTATACCACACAGTCATATTTTAAGACCTAGTTTCTTTTATGACAGTGCCCCAGGAAAGTTTTATGAGAATCCTGATTTAAGGTTTGAGGTTAATGGCTCTGAAATTCTGAGAACCAAAAAATATTGTGTAGGTGGGTGTACAGTAAAATTGAAATAAGGAACTCCTTCTCTGCAAACTTAACCCAAAATCTGCACTGTTGGTTCATCTGAAAACTTCTCTGTCAGGGCGGACAGCCCTGTTTTGAAAGGGACCAGCCACAGTCTACCCACTTCCTTACAGTGGAAAACATGGAAGCCATTGAGTTCTGTTATGCTAGAAAGAAGGGGACACGGAGGGTGAGGGGCTGGAGCCACCCCTGACAAGGTGACGGTGTGAGAAAGTCACGGTCATCTTGCTGGGGATGTTCTCCGTCAACAGCAGAGTTTGGTGTTGATGGACTTTTTCCAAAAGACTTCAAGGTCTGCCCAAAGCTCACAGTCCTCAAACTGACCAGTTTGTGGGTCTCCAGGTTGCCAGAGCCACCAGAGCAGAAAGCCTCAGGGAGTCCAACCCTAGATCTCACAATTGTGTGTGGTCGCGGTGGAGGAGGGGTACCCTTGGCAAATGTCTGATTTTTGCTGATCCCTTTTCTTTCCAGCTTGGCAGGTCACCTTAACTTGGAAGTCGAATGCACAGCTAGGGAAAATAGGCTGGTTAGGGGATGGGTCAACGCTCTGTGAGCCTTGGCTGGGGTAACGTTCTTTGAACAACCAGGTAAGACAAGTCTAGGAAAGCCACAACACTATACAATCAAGAGGCATCCAGACCCACCATGGGTCACTGAATGGCCCACAGCCTCACTCAGAGTGCACCATTCATTCCTCTAACTGCAGGGCTCCATTATCCAGAGCTCCTGGCAGCAAGCATTAGGCCGTAGGGCTGAGTTGCTAGGAAAAAGTGTGAAGCAAGACCAATAAGGAAGGAGACAGCATTCCCTGCATGTTTTATCCTGATGCCCATTGACAGACTGGAAAATGTCCCCACAAACTCCCCTTGGTAATATTTCTTACCATTTTTGTCACAACTGTACCAGAGTTTTATACACACGCTCCCATTCTTTATGGTTGCAGCCTTCTCGGAAAACCATGAGATCCTTCCCTCAGTCAGAAAGCTTTGCCAGTTCTCCACACTCCCTGGAGGTGTTCCTCAGAGAGAAGTCTACCTTACAGAGGGTAGTAAGCAAGACGACTTTCAGTGCAAATGATAATTTTTATGTTTCTGACATGAAGACAAACCTAGTAAAGTATAAAAGGGAGTCAGTATAAGTCAATGTGAAAATTATTAAGTGAATAAATAGGGAAGTGCACAGACATGGCAAAAATAGCGTTCAGAAAATGTAAGTGATCGAAATTGGAGAAACAGTAGCTTCAAGATGGATGGTCCTAACTCCCTGAGGGCGCGCCACTTACCGGCCCTTCCCCACTTGGTCCCCACCAATGCCTGAAGCCTGCTGGCCCCCAGCTGCACCTCACGGGGTGCATCCCAGGTACAGTGGCCCCACATCATTCCTGCGCATGCGTCACATGCTCCCCAGCTTCCGGTGTGTCCCACCACTTGGACCATTCCCCTCCCCATCTTTGCCTGGTGGGACACATCCCATTTCCTCCCTTCAGTCTCCTACAACTGCTTCATCAGGATTGAAATCTCCCAGAATAGTTCGTTTGTACAGATGGCCCCCAACTTACCATGGTTCAACTGAACGATTTGTCAACTCCGTGATGGTGCAAAAGTGATCCACATTCAAATTCCGAATTCAGATCTTTTCCCTGGCTAGTGATACGTGGTCCAATCCTGCCTCGTGATGCTGGGCAGGGCAGCCGCAGCTCGCATCAGCCCCACGATCACAGGAGTCCACAACTGGTACACCCACAACACTTCTGTGCCCACACAACCACTCTGTCTCTCACTCTCAGTACAGTATTCAAGAAATTACGTGAAATATTCCACACTTTATTATAAAATGGGCTTTGTGCTAGACGATTTTGTGCTACGTGGGCTAACGTAAGTGTTCTGAGCACATTTAAGGTGGGCTAGGGTAAGAGGATGTTTGGTAGGTCAGGCTTATGAAGGGCATTATCGACTTCACAATATTTTCAATTGACAATGGGTTTATCAGGATGTAACCCCACTGTGCATCGAGGAAGAGCTGTACTTGGGACCACTCAATAGCCGACAGTGAACAAATGTTCATTGAGCTTCTCCCATGTGCCCGGCTCTGGGCTAGCAAAATGGGGATGCAGCCATAGAAGGGAAAAAAAGGCACAATTCCTGCCATCACAGAATGTAGATTCTAATGAAGAAAGATGTCAGCATGTTTCCTAGTCTGTCGTGTGGGGCCACTTTGGGGTACTGCTTTTCCCCTCCCCCAGCCGGCCTACCTAATGCAGACAGACAGGGTTTTCATTGTCCTATCCCCAGAAAGGCCTGATCTGACTCCCTTTCAAGGAGTGGGACATTGGATTGGCCGTTCCCAGAGGTTGAAACCCCAGAGTTGGGGCTCCGGTGTCTAGAAGCAGTGATATAACCCACACACCCTGTAGATCTATGGTGGTTTAGAAACTGTTACCTCCGTTTATCTCCTTAGATCCTCCCAACACCCCGGGGCTGTGTGATACACACAAGATAGTTGAACTGATGACCCTATCGGGCTTGACACCTTTCCAGAGGCCATGCAGTTCGTACATGGCAGGCAGAGGCCCGAGGTCAGGGGCACAGCTCCCAAGAGCATCTCCCACCACTCTGATTGCTCTCCTCAAACCTCAGAGATGGACACCTCCAGACACAGACAACGCTACTTCCCGCTGGAAAATCGAACCCACGGAAGCTATTGAGCCCTCCCGGACATCTTTCCAGAAACAGTGCAGAGTTGCTCCTGCTGTTCTCTTTTCCAGAACCACTGTCAAGCCTCGGCAGGGAGGCTACAGGTAGAGTAACCAACTCATCCCAGACCTCCCCGGGTTTAGCAGGAAACCCCACGATCCCAGGCAAACCAGGGAGGCTGGCCAATGTAGCTGAATGTCACACAGACTGTGCTCCCATCTGCTCTTCTCTAACGGCTGTGTGTCCTTGGGCAGTTACCCACCATCTCTGAGTCCCTACCTTCTCATCTGCAAGTGGAGATGACACTACCCCCAGGGTTGCCGCAGGGATTAAAGAGGTGATGTAAGAAGTCTAGAGGGCCACCAGTGCACCGTAAATGGTTGCTGTGAATACCTTTGCGGGTGGACTGAAAGCAATGTAAAAAGAAATTGCTGCAGTTGAATCAAAGGACCTATGAGCCGGTTGATGCCCACTGACTGGATCTCTTTTGGAGATTCATGTGTCAAGGACCTTGTGGCCAAAACAGACAGTCTCACCAGGATCCCTGAGTGGGCAGGAAACAAGAGACTTGCTAGCAAAGCACTGTAAACCAAACGCACAATCTACTCAGCTCTGCCTTATTCTTTTTCTTAAGCACTTATTATGTGCCAGATACTAAGCATTTTATTTCCATGCAATTTCTCACTTAATCCTTATGTAGCCCCTCAAGGTAGCATTGTAATTCCCTATTTTAAGGATGAGGAAGCTGAAGCTGAGAGAGATTTAGTAACTGGCCCAAGGTCACACTGCTGGAAAGGACAGACAGAAACCAAGGCTGCCTGAGCTCAGAACCTAGACCCCTAGCCACCACCTGCCCATATGTAGGAAGCAGCCTCCCCCTGCGGCCCGGCAGGAGCCGACTGCTGTTCTCCCTTGGCATATAGAAGGAAACTGGCCTCCGAGCAATCTGATCAGCCTTGGAGGGAGGGGAATTAGCAGGTGAGCCCTTGCTTGCTGGAGGATGGCTTACCCTAAACCCTGCTGGGCTTCCTAGAACCCTGAATAAATATTTGCAAAATCTCATTACGTTGCTCCTGGCTTCAGACTGAGGAGAAAACATAGAACCAACCCATGCCAATGAAAGCCAGATTGGACAGGTTGTTTTTCAGTCCCCAATAGTCGAATACACAGACCCATTCCTAAAGACCATCCATCACAGGTGAAAGGTTTCCTCCTGACTTAGGAACAGACAGGGTTTTTTTTCTGAAAGATTTATTTATTTATTTGAGACAGAAAGAGAGAGAGAGCATGCGAGAGCATGCGAGAGCATGGGGAGGGGCAGAGGGAGAGGGAGAGAAGCAGACTCGCTGCTGAGCATGAAGCCTGACGCAGGGCTCGATCTCACAACCCAGAGATCACAACCTGAGCCGAAACTCTTGGTTTAACCGACTGAGCCACGCAGGCACCCCAGAAATAGATGGTTTTTATCCTAACTCTGCCACTTACCAGCTATGCTACTTGGGACAACTTGAGGCTCAGTTTCCCCCATCTGTAGAACGGGCATGGACTTTGCCCTAGGATCATCAGCAGGAGCATCACCCCTCATGGGGTACCCACACTATGCAAAGCACGATACTTGCATCTTTGCATCAGCTCCTCCAAAAATGCTTTGATGACGTCACTTTTTTAATCTGTTTACAGTTGAGGAAATCACGGCTCAGAGAATTTAGGAAATTGAGCCAAAGTCACACATGCAGTAAGTGACCGAGCCTGGGTCTGAAAGCCAGGCTGTCTAAGAACCTTGCCCTCTCTCTCCCTCTTCCCCCTTACCCCTGTGCCCTGTCCCCCATAGCATGTACCCCACGGCTTTCCATGAGGTGAGCCTTGAGAACGTGCCCCACTCACAAGCCCCCTGTGGTCGCATCCTCCTTCCCACGGTTGTCAGCCCACCCCTCTTGACAAGTGCCTAGAGAGAAGACAGGGGTTTGCCATGGGAGCTCCCTCGCCGTAGGAGTGCCTCCCCCTTTCCCCAGGTGATAGCAAGGGAATGACCCCCCAGTCCTGATAAGTACGTGTGAGCCCAGGAGTGACAGGAATCCTGAGGGACCTGCATCTCAGGGATGAGCACCTCACTGCAGCAGAAGGCCAGGCAGCAACCTGTGGTAGAGCCGATTATAGTCTGGAAAAGGCCAAGGGCTCCACCAGGCCACTGGGGACCCAGTTAGAATTTTAAAAGTAAAAACCTCCCTCATCCCAACCAGCACACCGCATAGGCTTCTTGCCTCTCTTCCCTCTGGAAGTCTGTGCCAAAGAATCCAATGCCAACCACCCCCCACCACCTTCACCCAATATTCTCAGAAAGAGTGGGAGGCGGGTTGGGGTCACACTGTTGGGAGCTTGATAGAATGGTCAAATATACAAAAATCAGCAATGTGGTTGAGAAACGGAAGTTGTGGTTCTTCGCGTGGCCCCACAACAAGGTAGAAAGAGATCCTTTATCAAGATAGAAAATGAAAACCTGCCGCTATCATATCCAGCAATCTGTGACAGCATCCTCCACCCCCAAGGTGAGCCCTGCCACGCTGAAATAGAGGCTCTCCTCGGCATTTTGGTTGTTAAGTCTGATAGACATAAGTTTGGTTCCATATCTATTTGCAGCTGCATGATTTTGGCCAAGTGACTTGACCTCTCTGAGCTCCCGCTTCCGCATTTGTTAAATGTGGACTATAACAGTACTAAATATGTTGGGTCATTAAGGGGGTTAAGTTAGATAACACATGTAAAGGGCTACTTTTGTCCGTTATTTTATGCATTATTCCTATAATGCTGAATTCTGCCTCCTTGTTCCCACTACTTAACCATCTGTCTTCCACAACTTCCATTGATCACCATCTCTCCATAGACCATTGGGCTTGACTCCCTGCCCCTGCTTGTGGGAGTTTTAAAACGGAGCCAGTTGAATTGGTGACCAGCCCCGGTCTCGGGTTCCTGAGTCTTTGGTTAGCCCAGACATGCCAGCCATGGGGCCTGTGTGTCATCAGTAATCCAGTCCTGGAAATTTCCAGTGGTCCCTTGTTTTAGGTTTCACAGGCTAAAGACACCCAGTCCCCCCCTCCCCACTCTCACACTCCCCCTCTTGCTGTGAGTGCTCACTCTCTCACCTGCGCCCAGCCCCAGAGGTCACGGGCTCTTTCCATGGAAATGCTATTTGGTTACCTGGTGCTTTGCATTTTGTGACACCCAAGGCCCAGATGTGACCAGGATACGTAACAGCACAGCTTGACAAAGTCACACTTTTCAAAGTTAACACCTCAACCTCTCCACATCTTCTTCTCCTAACTACCCTCCTGCCAAGCACAATGAAGATCCGTGAGTCAGAACTTTCTACAATAACAAAAGCCATAGTAACATATTGCTATGTGCTTAAAGTAGATCACCCTTTGCTTCTAGACTTTATGTTTGGAAACAGAGATACTCCATTTAGCCCTAAAAGCAAGCTTTCCAGATATCCTCAGGCCTGGTGCCTACCATTTTATTGGGTACCTTATAGCAGAGAAGGAATGGAATACTGCTGACCAGTGGCCCACAGGATCAGGGCAGGGAGGAGGAGGGTTTCACAGCTTTGAAAGCCCAAGCAGAACTGGTAACACCCATCATTGGTTCGGGCATGGGGGTGCGGGGGCAGGAACACTGTGGGAGGGCATTTTTGTGCAATCTTTATGGAGAGCAATTTGGGGGTATCTATCAAAATTTTAATGCTATACCCTTTGACTCAGCGATCCTATTACTCAAGATTTCTCCCCTAGAGACATGTACAAAAGGCCACAGAAATATATGATGAAAAATCGAAGGTAACATTAGTGTTCATCGGTGGGAGGATACTTAAATAAACTACAGTCCATTTACACCATGAAGTCAGAGCTATACGCTATGCCATGAAATGGTGAAAAAGCAAGCTTAAGAATAGAACTTATAATATGATGGCTTTCTTTTTGTTTAAACACATGTATTTTTATCCACGGGAGAATATGCAACAAACACAGTTAATAGTGGCTACAAGGGGGTGGGGTTGGGGAGAAGTTCACATGCTTCTTTGTTTTAATTTTGTGACAGGTGTATATTTACCTGTATTTATGTCTATATGACAAGAGTATCCCAACACAATGGATCTCAGTTTTTCTCCCTGCCATCCCTCTGGTTGAATCTTCTAGCAAAGAATGCGTAATCCCCCCCAAATAAACATTTACTCGGTGTTTTGCTGTGTACCAAGCACTTTCACAAACAAACTCTCCTTTGGAATCTCACACCATCCCCCATCTGATTATCCCCATTTTTCCAAAAATAGGCTCCTAGAGGAGAAGAGGCTCTGCCGCATGGCAAAGCGCTGGTGGTTGGTAGAGCCAGGACCAGAAGCCCGGGTTGTCCACCTCCAACAGCAGGCACCGTCCCAGCCCTCCCAGCTGATACCTACAGTATTCCTACCATGGCCCAAATCAGAAGACGCTGGCCCAAGATCTTCTCTGACACAAGGCAAAAACCAGAGTACCTGGGCATTGCTAACAAAGCTGAGGGGTGTGGGGTGGGGAGGAACAGAAAGAGCGGGGAAGGGGAAGGGCATGGTAGAGGGGAGAGATTAAAAAGGTTTGATGCTTGGCATCCTGTTTAATAATTACATGTGTAGTCCATCAGCAAACCAGCTAAGCATGACCCTAACAGGTACCTCCTTCCCACTCCTGCCCCGTTGTTTGGGGATGAGTCATTGTCCCCAGCTTGCTTGAAGCTGAATGGGGGATGAGCCTAAACCCCATTGTGGTGGTGGGACCACTCCCATCCTGGGTATGTCACATGAACTTCTGCTCAAGAGGCCCATAGGGGTCTGTCCTCAGAGCGACAGCAGGAGAAGAGATCTCAGAGGCCTTTTTATAGTGAGCACCTGCTTGTTTCACATGCTTCAGTGGCCCCACGTCCTTTGGGGTGAAGTCCAGCCTACCCGGCATAATTCACAAGGCCTCTTGTGATCTGCCATCCACTTGTTTTCTCAGCAACATCTCCAGGTATTCTCACCTGGCATTCTGCACATTGACTCCGCTCAGTACCCTCAACAGGGAGGCCATCCTCCCCCTCTCTCCCCCTATCTGTCTTCCCCCCCTTCCCAGTCTATTCCATAAGCTGTACCACCTGCCCAGAGCATATTTACTCCCCCTTCTACTAGCTAACTGCTCCACATGCTTCAGACTTCGGCCCAAACATAGCTTCCTCTGGAGAGCCTTCCAGATAGGCTCCACCTTCCACCATCTCCCCCACTGAGTTGTTGCCCCCATTCTTCCTGAGTCTTTGTCTCTCAAGCACTTGCCACACTGCATTGTAATGGCTCATTTGCTTGTCTCTCTTCTGGCTGGACTAGCACCGCGTGGCTGATGTGTTATAGGAATCCCTAAGTATATAATTAATGAATGAAGAATGGCATGATATGGCTGTCACCCCATGGTAGATGACAGGTATCCAACTTTAGCAGTGGAACTTAGCCTTGGCAGCCCTGGAAGGTGTCACCTAAATCCTGCTGCCTTGACCCATATGGCCAGCTCCTCTTTGCCATTGTCTGGGAGATCTTAAGCCTTGAATGACAAGGTATATTATGAAGGGCAATGACTGTTGGGAGGTGTGTTGTAAGAAATTTCTGGCAGGGGCGCCTGGGTGGCTCAGATGGTTAAGCGTCTGCCTTCGGCTCAGGTCATGATCTCAGGGTCCTGGGATCGAGTCCCGCATCAGGCTCCCCGCTCCTTGGGAGCCTGCTTCTCCCTCTGCCTCTCTCTCTCTCTCTCTGTCTCTCATGAATAAATAAATAAAGAGTTTTAAAAAAAAAAAGGAATTTCTGGCAGGTTCCAACCACAATTCCTTAGGGGGTAAAAATAGAACACCCTCAGGTTTACAAGGTGGTAGTAGAACCAGAGGGCTGTGACCAGGTTCAGGAGGTCAAGAGTCCATTCCCCTGCCTCCAGGCAAGACTGGTTCAATCACAGACAAATGGGTGCCTCCTTATATGATTAACAGGAGTCTGTTTATTATTATTATTATTATTATTATTATTATTAACAGTATAATAATGGTTCCACTAAAAATAAGCACTCACAGGGAAGATGGTGTCACAACCTCCCAGTAGTCAGTAGAACATGGAACCAACATGGTCTCAACTATGTGAGGTCTGACTATATCCCTGATGCTAACAGGATGGTCCAATGCCAGGAAAAGGGAAGCAAGCGGGTTCTCCTTAAGAAGAGGGCAAAGAAAATGTTCTAGAGTCAGCTTCTGGGACACAAAGTCATCAGGGTCACAATCAGCCATCTCCCTTGCCATTTATAATCACCTCAGCCCTTCCCCCGTGCACAGGACTTTACCACACCGGAAGTCCTCTCCCACCCATGATCTCACTGGGTCCTCACAACACCACAATGGCGCGTGCAGCTAGGACTGGGAAGAAGCTTGGGCTGCAGCAGGCTTTGGGTCAGTTTCCCAGAGTCCTCAGTCCTAAACAGGGGGCTGTGCGAGGAACAAGGAACCAGGACATTTGGTTGCCAATCCAACACCCTCCACACTTTGACATTCTGCTTCTCCATCCTGGAAGAAGCGAGGGATGGGACAATTGAAACCCAGCCCACCTGGAGCTTATATTCTGGTTTTTATAAGTGGCTATAAATGACACGAGTTTAGATGACACATGGGCCTGGAATTCAACAATATTGAATCACATAGTGAGAAATGTGTGCCCTTTCCAATTGTCTTTCAATCCTTTCCAGACTTTGAAGGAGGCCTCAGTCTGCGGATACCCCTTTCAAGGAAAAGGGAGCGGCTGTGGGAACCAGTGAGAAGTTAATTCCATTGGTGGGTTCTCATCCCGTTTATTAACAGTTAACGTCTGTGTGCGGCAGGTGATGCCAATTTTCCATGAAAGATAGTGATACGGTCACTTTTTACATAAAGGTAAATGCTCTGATCAGTGCATCATTTTGAAGAAGCACCTGAGAGGCCGACAGGACAGCTGGTCAAGGGCAGGGGCAGAGCCCTGGGTGTCCCGGAGCCTGGAAGCAGACAGTGCCATGCGTTTGGCCAGGCGCCCTGCTGCATCCCAAGAGCCACTTGCGCTCCTGGCCCCGTGCTCCTCGGCCCCTGTGACCATCCAGCATCGCGAGAGCTCAGAGGTTCCCGGCTTCGGGCTCTAACGACTCCTGCCCCTGTCGCCGCGGACCCCACGTAGTGTGCGGCCATCGCCAGGTTCGCGCCGCGCGGTCTCCAGGAGAGAGGCCAAGGGAGCCGGGCCTGGAGCCCAACAGCAAACACCCTGCCCTTCCCGCCACCGCCAGCGACGCCAGGGATTTATCTCCCTTATCTCAATCTCCACACTTTCACTGAGGGCAAGGGTCACTCGCAGGACGCTGCCCGTAAGTTAATCAACCTTCGTTCTCAGAAGCCAAGGTGCTTCTCCCGCTCCGCGTGCAGAAGAACTGTGTCCAGCCTCCGGGAGCCTGGCTTCTCCCATGGGAGGTCCCGCGCGGCCTCTGTATCAGAAGCACCTGGGGGGCTTGGCCACACTATGAAGGCACCTGGGCCCCACACAGACTCCCCGAGTCAGAGCCACCCAAGAGTGGGGGCGCCTGGCAAGGTGCATTTTGTGCTCTTCCGAGAGTTGGCCTTTCAGCTGGGTCTGGAAGCCAGTGTTCTTGGTTGATAACCCTGCTCCTTTCTGTGTGGCTGAGGAAGACTGCACAGTTATCTTAACAAGGTAGTAAGTGGAGAGGTTTAATTACGTGGGTTTTGGAGCAGATAATACGATACTTTATGTGGAAAACCCAAAAGACTCCACCCCAAAACTGCTAGAACTCATACAGGAATTCAGTAAAGTGGCGGGGTATAAAATCAATGCACACAAATCAGTGGCATCCCCATACACCAACAAGACAGAAGAAAGAGAAATTAAGGAGTCGATCCCATTTACAATTGCACCCAAAACCATGATACCTAGGAATAAATCTAACCAAAGAGTCAAAGAATCTGTACTCAGAAAACTATAAAATACTCATGAAAGAAATTGAGGAAGACACAAAGAAATGGAAAAACGTTCCATGCTCATGGATTGGAAGAACAAATATTGTGAAGATGTCAATGCTACCTAGAGCAATCTACACATTTAATGCAATCCCTATCAAAATACCATCCACTTTTTTCAAAGAAATGGAACAAATAATCCTAAAATTTGTATGGAACCAGAAAAGACCCCAAATAGCCAGAGGAATGTTGAAAAAGAAAAGCAAAGCTGGTGGCATCACAATTCCGGACTTCAAGCTCTATTACAAAGCTGTCATCATCAAGACAGTATGGTACTGGCACAAAAACCGACACATAGATCAATGGAACAGAACAGAGAGCCCAGAAATGCACCCTCAACTCTATGGTCAACTAATCTTCGACAAAGCAGGAAAGAACGTCCAATGGAAAAGACAGCCTCTTCAACAAATGGTGTTGGGAAAATTGGACAGCCACATGCAGAAGAATGAAACTGGACCATTTCCTTACACATCACACAAAAATAGATTCAAAATGGTTGAAAGACCTAAATGTGTGACAGGAGTCCATCAAAATCCTAAAGGAGAACACAGGCAGCAACCTCTTCCACCTCAGCCGCAGCAACTTCTTCCTAGAAACATCGCCAAAGGCAAGGGAAGCAAGGGCAAAAAGGAACTATTGGGACTTCATCAAGATAAAAAGCTTTTGCACAGCAAAGGAAACAGTCCACAAAACCAAAAGACAACTGACAGCATGGGAGAAGATATTTGCAAATGACATATCAGATAAAGGGCTAGGATCCAAAATCTATGAAGAACTTACCAAACTCAACACCCAAAGAACAAATGATCCAATCAAGAAATGGACAGAAGACATGAACAGACATTTTTCCAAAGAAGACATCCAAATGGCCAACAGACACATGAAAAAGTGTTCAACATCGCTCGGCATCAGGGAGATCCAAATCAAAACCTCAATGAGATACCACCTCACACCAGTCAGAATGGCTAAAATTAACAAGTCAGGAAATGACACATGTTGGCGGGGTTGTGGAGAAAGGGGAACCCTCCTACACTGTTGGTGGGAATGCAAGCTGGTGCAACCACTCTGGAAAACAGTATGGAGGTTCCTCAAAAAGTTGAAAATAGAGCTACCATACGACCTAGTAATTGCACTACTGGGTATTTACCCCAAAGATACAAATGTAGGGATCTGAAGGGGTACATGCACCCCGATGTTTATAGCAGCAATGTACACATAACCAAACTATGAAAAGAGCCAAGATGTCCATCAACAGATGAATGGATAAAGAAGATGTGGTATAGGGGCTCCTGGGTTGCTCAGTCGTTAGCGTCTGCCTTTGGCTCAGGTCATGATCCCAGGGTCCTGAGATCGAGCCCTGCCTTGGGCTCCCCTTTGGCGGGAAGCCTGCTTTTCCCTCTCCCTCTCCCACTCCCCCTGCTTGTGTTCCCTCTCTCGCTGTGTCTCTCTCTATCAAATAAATAAATAAAATCTTTAAAAACAAAAAAAGATGTGACATATATACATACAAGGGAATATTATGCAGCCATCAAAAGGAATGAAATCTTGCCATTTGCAATGACATGGATGGAACTGGAGGGTATTATGCTGAGTAAAATAAGTCAATCAGAGAAAGACATGTATCATATGACCTCATTGATATGAGGAATTCTTAATCTCAGGAAACAAACTGAGGGTTGCTGGAGTGGTGGGGGGGTGGGAGGGATGGGGTGGCTGGGTGATAGACATTGGGGAGGGTATGTGCTATGGTGAGCGCTGTGAATTGTGTAAGACTGATGAATCACAGACCTGTACCTCTGAAACAAATAATACATTATATGTTAAAAAAAACAAGAAGAAGAAGAAGATAGCAGGAAGGGAAGAATGAAGGGGGGGAAATCGGAGGGGGAGACGAACCATGAGAGACTATGGACTCTGAGAAACAAACTGAGGGTTCTAGAGGAGAGGCGGGTGGGGGGATGGGTTAGCCTGGTGATGGGTATTAAAGAGGACACGTTCTGCATGGAGCACTGTGTGTCATACGCAAACAATGAATCATGGAACACTACAGCAAAAACTAATGATGTAATGTATGGTGATTAACATAACATAATAAAAAATTTAAAAAAAAAATCCTGCACTCAGCACAAGGCAGTGACTGAGCGGCCTCAGGCAAGCAGCTCAACCACTCTGAACCTCACCATCTGGGCTATGAAAAAGGAGCAATAGCTCCTGTGTGTCCTCAGATTGTTTGGAGGACTCCCTGAGATGATGTAGGTAAAGTGCATTGTTCAGTGACTGGCTTCGAATAAGAGCTACCAAAATACTGGCCAGTATTTTTTTAAAAGATTTTATTTATTTGAGAGAGAGAGTGAGAGATAGAGAGTGTGTGTGCGTGTGTGTGCACGAGTAGGGGGAAGGGCAGAGGCAGAGGGAAAAGCAGACTCCCTGCTCAGCAGGGAGCCCAATGCGGGGCTCGAACCCAGGACCCCGGGATCATGACCTGAGCCAAAGGCAGAAGCTTAACCAACTGAGCCACCCAGGTGCCCCAATGCTGGCCAGTATTAACACAGGATTGGTTTTTTATCTTGGTAACCAAAAGGGAGTCACAGCAGTCTGCAGAGAGGACAAGGGGGGAGGAGGAAGGAGAAGTGTGGGAAGGAGGGAGCGGGAGAGCCAAACCACCGGTGTTGTCCAGACCTCCTTTGCTCCTTCCCTTCCACCTGTGAGGTTCCTAAAGCCCGAGGCTGGGATTCTCTGTCCTTGCTCACTTCCTCCACCCTGATCTCTGCCCACAGTGATGTGCGGCCAGTGTTACCCAGTGACCCACAGATGTGAGGCAGAATCTCAGCGAGAGAAATACACTGAGGGGTCGAGGAGCATTGAGGGGGAAATCTAGGACTTCCGTGTCATGGATGAGAGGGATGGGACAGCCCTGCCGCCTCACCAACAGAGGAGGCACTCCTATGTCTCTTACACTGAAGTACTTTTTTCTTCACTTGGAAACGGGGGACAAACCGAAAACCCATGCTGGGGATCAGCACCCTCATTCATTCATTCCCTCTGTCCTGCAGCAGATGGCTTGCTGGCTAGCCTGCCCTGTGCATCGAGAATTCAGCATGGGGCCAGGAGCCTTCTGGTTCACCTGCCTTGTTTTGTACAACGTGGAACCCAGAAGGTGAAATGACTCAGCCTTGGTCTCGCCACCAGCCAGCGCACAGTGGCACCAGGATGTGGATCCAAGCCCGGGCGTGCACGGGCCCTCGCCCCACCAAACACACTGGGCACACATGAGGCACAAGCAACAGCTCCGGGAGGACATTTGTCTCTTGGACGCCATCGATCTCCTGGCACGAAGTCCAGAGCTCAGGAACACTGAATGAATGAGCAGTTGGGGAACTAAATCTACTACAGGGAGAAAAGTGTGTGTGATGTGGTGAGGGCAGGGCTTCGCAGGCTGCAGCAGGACTCAGGTGCACAGGTAGGGGGGAGCCTTTCTCACAGGAAGGCAGTCGTCCTGCTTTCTGTCCTGGATGCCCACCCCAGAAGAGTCAACACATTCTTCTCCAACATCCAGCTAGCCTGAGGCCAGAAAGGATGAGCCTGCATAGCCCAGGGAACGTTCAGAGCAGCCCAGGACACTGCCCTGCCCTGCCCGCCACCCCCAGCCCCACCCGTGGCTGTGCGAGCTGAGCAGAGGAGAATGCGCCTCAGGGAGAGACAGCAGAGCACCCCTTGCAGAGCTGAGGTTCCAACTGGCAGTAGTTTGGATTTGTTTTCTCTAAAAGCCTCTCAGAGTTTTCAGGAGGCAGAGCATTTTTATCTCCAAGATCCTGAAGAGCCAGAAGGTAATAAAGATCGATGAGGTAGCTGTGCTGAATCCTGCTGATACAATCAAAAAGAAAGGCAGGCATGCTTATCAAGGGAATTCTCAGAAGGCATAAATTCAAAGCCCTTGGGGTTATGAGGTCAGCAAGGGCTTGGGAAAAACTGGGAACCAGGTACCCAGAGGTTGGTTCCTCTTTCTCTGGCTGGGGGATTCTTTATCTCTACTCTTGTCACGCCCCTCCCCCCAGCTTTCCTGTCCCTGAGCACTGCACCAGCACACCTCCCATCCGCATCGTGAGCACTGCGCCAGCACAGCTCCCATCCGCATCGTGAGCACTGCGCCAGCACAGCTCCCATCCGCATCGTGAGCACTGCACCAGCACACCTCCCATACACATCACCCGTACAAAGGCATGAATGACTGTCAGCAGCTTGAGTGGAAGTCTGGGTTTTTTGATTTCCTCGGAATCCAAGTCTTTGGCTGAAGGAGAAAGACTCCACTGAGAACATTTTCCCCATCAGCCATGGGGAAGGGCCAGTTGGAAGGAAAGTGATGTGGTTTTGAGATCAGGAAGCCCTGAGTTTGAATCGGGCTCCAGCATTTGCCTGCTGTGTGTCCTTGGGCAAGTCACCAAGTTCCTCATCTGTAAAGTGGGGCTAGTTCCTCCTGTGCAGGATGGTTGTGGGAATCGAGATAACATGCAGGAAGTGCCGAGGAGCATGCCGGCCACTGGCACCCTCCATTAATGACTGTGATTCTGACTTCCCCAGCGCGGACTGACCCTTCCCTCCCAGATCCCAGCCTGGCACCCGCTCTGCCATTTTAGCAGGTAGACGGCTGGAAGTCCTTCTGTTCCTGTCTGTTCCTTTCTTCCCCGTTTCTCACCACGAGCTCGATGAGGGCAGGGACCCTGTCTGATTGATCTTAGATCTCTGTGTCCCCTGCAGGACTGGCATAATAAATGGGCCAATCTGAATTCCAGACCCTGAACTTGGAGATAAAGAGAGCCCTCCTGGCTCCCTGCCCACATTTGTCCTCGGGGCTGAGGCTTGGCTGAAGGGAGAGGGTCCGGTGAGGGAGGGGCAGTGGCCGCTCTCAGACCCCCAGGCCTGGCCTGCCACTTCTCCCCCCCCCCCCCCCCCGGGAAGCACCTCGGTTTGATCCCTGCTCCTCGGGGAGGCTGGGTCCTGGCGTGTGCAGGCAGGGAAGCGCTAAGCTCTGGGTTGGGCATTTCTCCATTGTTGCATTCTCTCTTATCTCCAGCTAGTTAGTGATTAACTGCTCTTTGAAGGTTTCCCAGCCTCCAGAGATCCCCAGGAGCACAGGTGGCCACTGGGTTGGAGCAAGAGAGCCTGACTCAGGGCCCAGTTCTCCCTGCAAGACAGGGAGGACCCAGAGGCGCAGCCCCTGGGTCATGGGTCCCCTGGGGCTGAGCCAAGAGGTTTGGCCCTGCACTAACTGGCAGGAGTTGCTGGGAAGGGCACCCGGGAGGCGTGTCTGCAGGTGCTGGGTGGGGTGTGTGTGTTTGGGGGAAGGGGGGATGACAACCGGGACCCAAGAAAGAGCAGCTTAACTTTTCTCTCACCATCCCTGGCTCAGCCCACCCCCTGGAGTTTTCCATACAAACCTTGACTGTGGGGCTTCTATCAGACAAGAGCCACATTCACAGACATCTCCCAAAGGTTGGAGCATACCACTTCCCACCCCTTTTTAGCAAGCCCCATCTCACATGAGTCACCCAAGAGACCAGGCTGACTTGGATGAGCACTGTCCAGAACTTTCCAGAAGACACAAAGACTGTTTCCTTTCCAGAATGAGGGTCCCTCCTCCACCTTTTCCTTTCTTTAATGCCAGGACTTTTGATTTGGGGTTTGTACTTCCATAGAGGGACTTTTGGGGAGATCTAGGAGGCCTTAAAAATGCACACGGTAAGCAAAATGATTGAGAGTACACGTGTAAGCACATTTTTCTAGGAAAGGGCTTCTATACTCAGCCCAAGGGATATGAATCAGACCTTATCACATCTCACCCCAAAACCCTTTACTCACTTCCTGTTTGTTCCCTTGTTTTTATTGGAAGTGGGGGCAAACCCTTCCCCTGAGGTAGGAGACCCTGCCTGCCCACACCTGGACCAACAGCGCTCAGGCCCCGCCGGCCCCTTCTCTGACCGGGCCCCCGGCCTTTGCCCTTGCTCTTCCTTCTTTCTGCCTCCAGCTTCCCTCCAGCTCTTCTCATGGCTGCCCCTTCTCAGAGTTCAGGTTCAGGTCCAATATCTCACCTTCAGAGAGGCATGCGCTGACTGCCCTCACTGAATCGGCATCATCTCCACCCACCCCCCAGCTCCCCAAGCCCCCTGCCATGTCTCCACAGCACAGACTAGGTCTTGCTTTGCTTGTTTGTTGAGTGTGTAGAATATAAGCTCCCTGAAAACAGGACTTTTTGGCACTCACTGCTGTAATTCCAGTGGCTGGCAGAGCACCCAGGGTTCAAAACTGTTGAAGACTGAACGAATGGACCTGAAGCTATCCTCAGGTTCTCAGAGAAATTGGTTGTAAACCCCAAAATTTAACAACAATGGCTCTAAATCAGAGATCAGCAAATGACAGCCTTTGAGGCAAATTAAATCTGTGGTCTGTTTTTGGACAACTTGCGCAAGCCGAGAATGTTTTTCTTGTTGTTTTTAAACGATCGGGGAGGGGCGCCTGGGTGGCTCAGTTAGTTAAGCGTCTGCCTTGGGTTCAGGTCGTGATCCCAGGGTCCTGGGATCAAGCCCCACATCGGGATCCCTGCTCAGTGGGAAGCCTGCTTTTCCCTCTCCCCCTCCCCCTGCTGTGTTCCTCTCTCGCTGTGTCTCTCTCTGTCAAATAAATAAATAAAATCTTAAAATAAAAACAAATAAATGATTGGGGGAAAAAATCAAAAGAAGAATAATATTTAGGAACACACGAAAAATATACAGAATGCACAGTTCAGTGCCCATAACTGAAGTTATATTGGAACACAGCCACGATCACCCATTGATGTGTTCTCTGGGATGTGTCTGTGGTGGTCACAGACTGGGTAGGCTGCAAAGCCTGAAGTATTTGTTGCCTGTGCCTTTACAGAAACACTTTGCCCAGCCTTCTCTAACTAATACTAAAAAGGGAGGTAGGGGTGGAATCCAATTGGATGCAAGAAGGAATGGAGGAAGGGAAAGGAATAAAAATAAAAGAGATAAAGGAAGGAAAAGAGAAACAATAAGGAGAAGAGGGAGACAGGATTTTTACTGAGCACCTACTATGTGCCATGTACTGTGTTTTACCTACTTCATTTCTCAGCTCTAGACAAAAACTTCAAGTAGAGGCAAAACCTGTGATCAAGAAGCCTCCATCCCCAGATGCTGTGCTTCCTCTGAGCACCTGTGGCCTGTTGACTGTCCAGCCCCCTCTCTTGCCATTGAGGCACATGGCTTGGATCCCTCCCTGTAGCATTTTCCCTTGTAGACATTTCTCTCTGCAAATATCAAAGCTTGCTTGTCCCTCTTCCTCCCTTAAGGTCCTGCTGTCTTTGAAGTGACTACAGAAATGAAGACAGGTCTTCTCTGTATCACTCCCAACCCCACCCCCCACCCCAGCTACCCAGCATGACATCGGCCACATAGTAGGAACTCGGTAAAGATCTACAAAGTGATTCAGTTAGACAAGCAACCACACAGAACCTTGGTTCTGTTAACCACCATTTCTTAGGACAGTGGACGCCAGCGGAGAGCATTTCCATAAGGAAGACGGTTGACGACAGATTTTCCTTGATCGTGCTACAACCCACTCATAGAGACCTGAGGGTTCTCAGCTCTCTCCCCCAGCTTCCTGCCCTGGTGTGCCCTTCTGTGGAACTGCCCACCTCTCATCCCACTGCCCCTATCCCTTCTGCTTGTCCTATACCTGCTTTAGGCTCTTGCCTGGTCCAGGGGAAAGCAAGTAATTGAAGGAGGGCTGGTGAAGATGGACAAGTGGCAATAGAAAGAGCTTATATTTGGAAACTGCACTTCCCCCATGGTCGCTCCAAGACGGGAGTGGGAAATCCAAGCAAGCAGGCTCAATCAGAAACTAGTTCCTCATGACCTGCCTGTGTGATAAGAGGTGATACTACATCTATCTGGTTTTTCCTGTGAGGGTGATGATTCTGACTTTGGTGGCTGGTTTGGGAAAGGGGACAGGTCTCCTTATAAAAGAGATGGAAGACATAAACTCATGAGCACTAGTCTTAGGAATGCAAGGAGAGAAGGGGAGGGTAAAGGGATGGGGACAGGTGATTTCAGAAGTATGAATGATGCACCAGTGAAGCCAACCAGGAGAGAGCTATGAAGTACAGCCCAGTTCCTTTGCTTTTGATGACACCATCGGCAGAAGGCTCTCCATCTCCTTGTGCCTTCCCCACATCTGTTAGAATGGCTTCCAGTGGCAACTACCAATAACTCTGGGGGAGACCCCAAGATTGGAAATGAGGCAAAGACTCTGGGTCACAAAGTCCCTCTTTTCAGACAGTGGGAAGGACCCAAGGAAGAGAACCAGATGGTTCCATGGAAATCATGGTAGAGGAAAGGTGGCTCGGGCAAATTGCCCTGACTTTCAGATGTGATCCCTCATTTCTAGGGTAGAGCAGGACCTTTCTAAGGACTGCCCCACCCACACCTTCAGTCTGCAAAGTACCATCGTCTCTTCCAGGGGGTGTGGCTCTTTTTGCACAAATGAAATTCAGAAGGAAAATACAAATGTCTATACTATTTTTTGTCTTTTTTTAAAAAGATTTTATTTATTTGAGAGAGAGAGAGAGATCCCAGAGGCAGAGGGAGAGGGAGAAGCAGACTTGCTGCTGAGCAGAGAGCCTGATGTGGGACTCGATCCCAGGATCCTGGGATCATGACCTGAGCTGAAGGCAGATGCTTAACTGACTGAGCCACCAGGAGTCCTATAAGTTACTGTCTTTTTCATTCAAATAAAAATGACTTTATTGAAGGGAGTCCCAGGTTGAAAGAAATATATATTCTTACAACTTAAATTCACTGCTAAAAAAAGAGTGGAAGAAAGTCAGTTTAAAAATGAGCATCATTAAATATGTGAACAGGTGCTCACCCTCATCGATGATCAGAGAAACAAACTAACACATGGCAGGCCACCTCATAGCCTTCAAATTGGCAGAACTAAGAATTCAGATGATAATAAGTGTTGGCCAGAAAGTAACAAGGAAGGAACTCTAACCCACTGCTGGTTCAGGACTGTGGGTTGTTGGGGGTTTCTTTTGTTTTGCTTTGTTTTGTTTTAAAGTAGTCTCCACACTGAGCCTTGAATTCAATGCAGGGCTTGAACTCACGACCCTGAGATGAAGAGCTAAGCTGAGATCAAGAATCAGATGCTTAACCACCTGAGCCACCCAGGTGCACCTGGACTGTGGACTTTGGGGAGTCACTTTGGGGAGTGACTTGTTAATTCCAGTGAAGAGGAAAATATCCATGCCCATGACGTCGTGAATCCACATCCAGACACAAGCCCCAGGAAACTCTAGCACCTGCTCGCAAGGTGACAGTACAGAGGTATTCATCCCATCACTGTTAGTAAAATGAACAATTGGGGAAACCTAGATGGACTTCAGTAGGAGACCAGGTAAATACGTTGATAAATAAATCCACAGCATCCCCATTTGTTGTTTTATTCCTTTTTTTTTTTTCATTCAACAAATTTCCTTCTCTTGTTAATATGTGTAAGAATCACTTGGGAAGCTTGTTTGAAAGGCAGAATTTCTGTCCTCACGCTCAGAGTCTGAGTCTTAGGTCTGGGAAGGTGTCCAAGGTGGTGGGTGGGGGAGGTGTTCTTTTTGTGAGGGCAACATGTGACACTAATGCATGTGGTCTGATGCATTAGAACCTTCATCCTGAGGTTTGGTTTCAAGCTGGATTACAAAACTCTATGGGCCACATGTGGCCGCTGGTTACTCATCGCTTACTAGGCAAAGAGTCCTGGATCTCCCGGATCGGCAGGATCGGTGGAGGACCGATCAGGGGGACATTTCTCTTCCACAGAACTCAGTCCTCTCATGTACAAGAAAGCCAAACCGGAGGATGGCTCCATTTGTCCTTCCATTTCTCGCTTCTGTGATTCTATCCCTCGATGGGCATGTTGCTCCGTAAGCAAGCATAGTTTTCCGAGGGAGCCCACAGCACTACCTCTGTATACAGCAGCCTCTATATTCAACAGCACTCCCTTAACCAGAACTCTCTGTGAATGAGATCTTCTGGCTCCTTAAATCCCTACGTGGTCCCTGTACAATCCCAAAGCATCTTCACCAAAGAAGCGCTAAGTATATTTAGAGACCATTTCCCAACCAAATGTAGATAATGCTATTCTAATGGCTTGAAAAAGGCAATACATGCATGACAGATATCAAAACTGTAAGACCCAGAATATCTGATTCATTATTTGACTGTTGTTGAACTGGGTAGGGTTCAGACAAATGTTGGCCAAATTCCCTACACACACTTACTTCCCTGCCGCTGTGGACAAGGAAAACTAATATTGACTGAAGGTTCAAATAAAAACTTGATTCCATGCCACCTCTCTCCTCATGAATCTTGGTCATTGTGGAGGCAATCTTTGAATCTTTGCCTTTGAAACATTTTTAATTTCTGAATTTAGTCATCAAGTGCGGCTGAGGTACAGGATGGAGAGTGGTAATTTTCTTAGCTCCGGGACAAATACGATTCACAAAGATCTGTGGGTAGACCTGTGTCCAGGCAAAAGATCAGAAGATATGCTTGTTCTGGCCCGTTTGCCCTCAGATCCTTTCCCTACGCTTTTTCCCTCTGAGGCCCCCTCCCTTTCTGCTCTCTGCCTCCCCTGGGTCTGATGCTTGAGGCTGAAGGTGTTTCTCAGGCTCCAGGTTCCCCTGTCAGCCAGGTTCAGCCCAGGTTCAGCCAGTGAGGGCGCCAGCTGGAGACTGGAGGGAGGAAGCCAGGGTATTCCTTCCCTCCCCCTCTGCCCTGGCCATGCCTCCAGCAGCCACTTCCTTTTCTCCACGACTCCAGCCCCCCCCCCCCCCCCCCCCGCCCAAGACAAGCCCATCAGGGACTCTGGTAACACTACTCCTCTTCTCTTCAGCCTGAACATACTAGTAACTCTCTGCTCTCGTTAACCTTTGAGTTATCTTGCCATGCTCTGTTCGGCTCACGGACCTTCCAATGCTGGTGTGACCCACTCCCTGCATTAGATTCCCTCTAATGCAAACACTTGAGTTCCTTTCTGCTTTCGTGGTTAGATTCCAACTGATACAGGGGATAATTGGCCTCTCCTCTCAGCCCAGTCAATATTATAGCTCTTTGTCTTCCATGCTCCTCAAGGAGCTTATCCTCTTCAAAGCCTATTCATCGCACTGAAGCCCACAGCATCCCTGAGATGTAGACAGGGCAGGGATCACCACTTTATTTTACAGGAGAGGGAACACATCTAGAGATGCTAAAGGGCTATGCCAAAGCTGCATCGCTAGTGAACTACAGAGCAAAGCTAGAATCCAGGTGTCTCTGTGGGCTGGTGTTAATTTCCCTATGGCATTCAGCCTCTTCCATCTCTCTCCAACCCATTCTTTATG
This sequence comes from Callorhinus ursinus, assembly GCF_003265705.2. Lineage (NCBI taxonomy): Eukaryota > Metazoa > Chordata > Mammalia > Carnivora > Otariidae > Callorhinus > Callorhinus ursinus. Next base: position 14,942,151 of record NW_027397083.1, read on the forward strand.
GGTCAAAATAAGGATTCATTTGGGTCTCATTTGCACTTGATAAAAGAGTGCTATAACTATGCAAATTGCACATCCAAAGGAGTTTGAGGGAGTATGCATTTCTATTTTAGTCTTTAGAAAAATATTTTGCATTTAAGTCAACCAGGCTTTGTCAACATTCTGTAAATCTTAGAGCAATGCTTCCCAAAGTCAAAATTGCCTGGTGGGCAAGGGTGGAGAGGGTGTCTGGTAAAAACTCAGATTCCTGGGCCCCACCCCACCTACTGAAACAGAAAATCTGAGGAATGGGTACTGGGAAGGTGTATTCTTAACTAGCATTCCAGAGGATTTCTATGAAAAACAAATTTTGAGGGCCACTGTTCCGTGAGATAGAAAAAATTTGTCATCAACCATGGAGGAGAGATCAGCAGGATGATGAGAGGGCTGGGTTTTGGCCATCAGGTAAAAGCCCAGCTTGTCAGGCTTCCATCCTGATAAGAGGTACCACTTATGACATCCTACTATGTGTCAGTCTTATCCTCAGACACCGCATGTGCATGATTCCATTTACTTTTCACAAGTAACCCTATAAAAAGTAGCTATTATCGTTCCCATTTTACACATAAGAAATCTAAGACTCAGATCGCATTATTGCCACTGGGTCATCTAACTATGACCCAAATTCCAGTCGAGTTCTGCTTGACTTCAAAGTTGGGCTCTTGCCTATCCATGTCACCCTTCCCAGAATGGAGCCCACTTCATCTCCAAATGATCATGGGGACAATTATATGCTGATCTGGTTCTGTGGGGGGTATCCTAACCCTGTTTTCTAGAGGGTCTGGGTTTTCTTACTGCTTGTTCTTGAATGAGATGCCAGTGCAGCTGCAAAGGGGCAGGTGAATGGCGCCCAACCCCCCCCCCCCCTTCTAAACCACCAGTGACAGGAAGGGATCCTGGCAGGAGAGACTCCCAGTGGTCTCTTGATTGTCCTCCTCAATTTCTCATAGGGGCTCTTGGAAGATCTTCTCCCTTGCACTTGGCTCAGAAGTTTCTGGTTTTGCCCCAAACCAGTAGGAACCAATCAGAAAACCTGAAGGCACAGACATCTGCATTAATCCATCCAGGGAGGCCTCGGGGGAAGCCGCCCAACTGTTTTTATCACAAATGTTTAAAAAATTAATAACATGAATGGGCAAGTGTGCAAGCACAAGGTGCTTGACATCTGGACGATCTTGCGTCATTTGAGCTACCTTTTCCTTTTGTTTGATACATTGCTTTACATGTCTGGTCACCATTCTGTTGACATTGCTGTTTGGATCAGCCAGGGTAGTGAAACCGCCATATAGACACTGAGTGACGCAAGGGCAGGGGTGGGGGATTATCAGACTGGGGTGGTCATTTGAAGGGTGTATGGAAGGCTGCTGACCCGTAAGAAAATGTCTGGTGCTCCCCAACAGCTTCAGTGTTCTCTTTTTCTTCTTCCCAACAGCTGTTGAATCCCATCCTTTGTCACTTCCTTAATTTTATGTGCATGTCTCAGTAGGCATTTGTCATCTATGTCAGGCTGTCCTGGCTAACTTTAGAAGGCAGAAGCCTGGGTTCAAATTCCAAGTCAATCACTCACTAGCTGTGTCTCCTCGGACATGTTAAATAACTTCTCTGAGCCTCAGCCCACTCATCAGTAACATGGAGACAATAATGACATATTAATTGCTGGAGGAGATCTTTTTAAAAAATTTTTACATAAATCGGTTATCACAGCACCTACTTCAATAAATACTCCTTGAGGGCCTTCTGTGTACCAGATACTATTAAAGGTCTCAAGATAATTACAGCGAACAAGGAACCTAGTCCCTTCCCTTCCAGTTTAGAAAATCATGGTAGAGACAAACAATCAACAGTTACACTTACAACCTACTGTCACTTAGTAAAAAATGCTATGAAGCAAAATAAAGCAGGGTGAGGGGATAGAGAATGGCAGAGGGGAGGGCAAATGCTGTTGTTGATAAGGTGGTCAGAGGAGAGCTCTCTGCAGAAGCGACACTGGATAAGAGACGTGAATGGGGTGAGGGAGTAAGACAGGTGGCGATCTGGGGCAAGTCCTTGCACTTGCTCTTCCTCCCAGACAGAAGTCCAGAGCAAGTGCAAGGACTCTGAGGCTGGAGCATGCTCTTTTATTTAGGGACCAGGACAGAAGCCAGGGTGGCTTAAGCACAGTGAACCATGGGGAAGATAGTAGTAGTTGAGGTTAGGGAAGAAGCCAAAGGAAAAGATAAGTGAGATGTAGGTAGGTAGGTAAGGATTTAGGATGAAATTCATTCATTTATTCATAGTATCTTCACCTCTTGAGTGGAACTCTGATAGATACTATAACAAATACAAAGATAAACCAGAAAGAGAATTTCTCTTTGACGGCCCTTGAGCCATTAGTCTAATAAGGGATAAAAAATCGATTTTTTTAAGATTTTATTTATTTATTTGACAGAGAGAGACGGAACACAAGCAGGGGGAGTGGGAGAGGAAGAAGCAGGCTTCCTGCTGAGCAGGGAGCCCGATGTGGGGCTCGATCCCAGGACCCCGGGATCATGACCCTCTGAGCTGAAGGCAGATGCTTAACAACTGAGCCACCCAGGCGCCCCATCCCAACTCCATTTTATTATTTAATTAATTAGTTAGTTATGTTTTAAAGATTTTATTTATTTATTTATTTGACAGAGAGAGACACAGCGAGAGAGGGAACACAAGCAGGGGGAGTGGGGAAGGGAGAAGCAGGTAACAACAGAGCCACCCAGGGTCCCCAGGGATAAAAATATCTAAATAATGAGATAAGAAGATAATAGATGTCATAAATGAAATGTGGACGAGAACTAAAGGAACCCAAAAGGGAGAGTCTTTGCCTCTCATGGCCACTCCCACCACCAGAAACTTGGAAAGCTTGATGAAAGAGATCATATTTACATAAAGACTATAAAACAACTGTGCTTACCATGCTCAAAGAGATAAAAATTGAACTTAAACTATTTCAGCAATCAACTGAAATTAAACAATTGTAAATTTGAGAAAAGAATCAAATAGAAATTCTAAGATTTAAAAAAAAAACAATAATCAAAGTGAAAATTGCAACAGATGGGTTTAATACCAGATTCAACACAGAGGGAGAGAATTAGTGAACTGAAAGGCTGGTCAGAAGAAATTAGCCAGAATAAAGCAGAGAGAGACACAATGATGGCAAATACAAAGATGAACAGAATACAATGGCAGACTTAACATATTTTCTTCAGGAATACTAGAAGGAGAAGTTAGAAAAAGAACAGCAAAATAATCTCCCAAATATATGGAAGGAAGGAAATAAAAAAGATCAGAAAAATTAATGAAACAAAAATAAAATACTATTAAAGAGGTCAAAATTTGGATCTTTGAAATGACCAATAAATTGACAAACCTCTGCTGAGACAGATCAAGACAAAAAAGGGGAAGGCACAAAAAGTTAATGTCAATGTTGAAAAAAAAGTCATTACATATGTTGCAGACATTAGCAAGATAATAAGGAAATATTATAAATAACTCTGTAGGTAAATTTGAAAATTTAGATGAAATAGACAAATCCCTTGGAAAACATTACTTACCAAATCTAACAAAAAAAAGAAATTTAAAAATCTGAGTAGTTCTATATTAAAATAATTGATTTTTTTATTAAAAATAAATTTCTCACAAATAAAGTATCTTTGATGGCTTCAAGCAAAGTTTTATGAAATGTTTGAAGAAGATACAATGCTAAACTTAGACGAACTCTTCCAGAAAACAGAAAAAGTCAGAACACTCCCCATTTTATTGTGTGAGGCTAAAGTAATCTTGATACCAAAACCCAACAAGAACAGCATGGCAAAGAAAATTACAGGCCAATTTTGCTCATGAACAGGTAGAAAAGTCCCTAAACAGAATATTAACAAGCCAACGCTAACAATATATAAAAAGGAAAACACATCATGTTCAAATTTGGCTAATTCCAGGATGCTGGTGTAAATGTTGCTTTATTATCAGAAAATCAATGTAATTTGCCACCTTCCAAGATCAAGGTTTTTTCAGAAATTAACAAACACATTCTACAATGTATATGGACTTGCCAAGGTCCAAGACTAGCCAAGAGCTTCTTGAAGAAGAAACACAGGGTCAGAAGAGTTACTCTGTCAGGGATTGAGTCTTACTATAAAAGTAGAGTGACTGAGGCTGTCATTTTCACTCAAGGATATAGAGGAAGGTAGACATCACCAGTGTTTTCTAATATCTGGCTAGCCTCCCCTTCCCAGCACATGGCAGACAGCACTTCATAGTTCCTCACACACGAGTCTAATTCTCCGACTGGTTCTGGCAAATGCACTGTAGGAGGAAGTGAATGATGAGTAACATTTCATGGTGAGTCAGTGAAAACCTCCTGGGCAATCTCCAGTCTGTCCTCTCTGGATAGAGAGTACTCCCAGTGGTGTAGATATTTCATTCATGAAGGTCAGTTGCCCTGATGCAGCTCCTACATCACCAGTGACCTGTTAGTGAGGAAAATATAACTTAGTATGTGTGAAGCCATGAGGTATTGGGGTTATTACCCAAAACAAAGCATAGCACATCCTATCTTGCCCAACATACAGACCAATGGAACACAAGAGTGCCCAGATAGAGAGCCACCTATACGTGGACAGCTGATTTTTCAATAAGAAATGAAATTGCAGAGTAGTAGGGAAAGAACCGTCTTGGTACAACTGGATATCCATTTGGGGGAAAAAAAATAGAACTTGTCCCTACTTCATGCCATACACAGTAATCAATTCTAGGTGGATTCTCAGCTTTATTTGAAAGGCAACCCTGTATAAAACTATAAATTATCAAAATTTAGGAGCAAATACTGGATAATTTTTCATAACTCAGGAAAAGATTTTTTCAATAAGAAATAAAAATTGTTAGCTGTAAAAGAAAAGATAGTTAAATTGTGTTCTATTAAATTTCATGAGAGGCCGCCTGGGTGGCTCAGTTGGTTAAGCGACTGCCTTCGGCTCAGGTCATGATCCTGGAGTCCCAGGATCGAGTCCCGCATCGGGCTCCCTGCTCGGCGGGGAGTCTGCTTCTCCCTCTGACCCTCCCCCCTCTCATGTGCTCGCTCTCTCTCTCATTCTCTCTCTCAAATAAATAAATAAAATCTTTTAAAAAAATAAATAAATAAATAAATTTCATGAGAAAAAAAGGGTTTTTTTTTTTTTAAAGAAAATAGCAGAAGGCAATACCTAAATTTTAATAATAGCCATCCATGGGTAATTACATTACAGGTTGAATTTATGTTCTTAATTTTGCTTGTCTTTTTGCAAATATTCTATGATGAATGTGGATCTCCTTTATAATAAGAAATTTTAAAAACACTAAGAAGTTATTAGTTTTTGTCTGTGTGTTTATAATCTAGAAGAGACAATCCAAAAAGTTGAAGATATAAAATAAGAATTTTCCAGACATTATTCTTGTTTGTTAACTCAAAACTCAAAGAAAACTCAAAGGAAAAAAAATCCTAGTGATAGAACTTCAGGCAATGTGGCGGGTGGTTGGAGGTGAGATGTGATGGTCTTTGCGGCCTTCCTTATGGCTCTTTTCCATGTAGCTACTAGGACATCATCAAAACAGCCTAAGACCACTTTTGGAAAAGCCTCTCTGTTGTCAATTCATAGTCCCCATTTTCAGAGTGAGGTGCCCTTGGGAGGTTTCCTCCTCTCTCCCTCTTCCATTTCTGGTCTCCTTTCTCTTCTAGGAAATATGTTTTGACCTGAATGTCCTTCATGGGGTTTATCAGACCTGGAGAGGCAAGGCCACTGGCCTTGCCCCAGGGTGGCTGTTCATCTGGCCAGGGATGGATGCTGGAGCCTCCCACTTCCTTTGGTCTCGCCACTCCAGGCCCTTTGTAAAATCTTTATTAGATACACACTTGACTCTGAGGAACCTGAATATAAAGACCTTTTAAGATCTAAAGCGCTTATAAGGATACTTATTTTTATTCTTCTTTTTTATAGTTTTATGGGCTCTTATTTATTCATTGAACATTTATTGGGCACAGGTAGTAAACTCATCAGAGACCATGGCTCCTAAAGCCCTGAGAATTCACTACCTAGGTTCTGGAGTTTGGCAAAACATGGAATGGGGAAGTGGAGGATGAGGGTCATCCCCAAAACAAATGAGCCATCAACAGGCAGAAATAGCAAGGCTGTCTGGATAAATGGGGTTTACATGGGTTCAGACATTCTAAAGTCCCTCACATTGGTCATAAAGAAGGATCTGGAATAAGGGCATTGACAGCAACCACCTTCATCATCATCATTAGTATTTACTGAACACTTATGCATAAACCACGCCAGGCACTTCCCATACACCACCTCATTGACTACCCCAGGACGTATATAATGTTGCCCCCTTTTTGAAAACAAGGAAATTAGGACTCAAAGTGTTCGGTAATTTGCCCAAGGTCTCCTGGCTTGAACGGGGTGGCATTGAGCTGGGGATCTAAATCTGTGGGCTGGAGACCCTTGTCCCTTTTTCTGTACCAGTAACTGTTGCTCTGGGTGCTGCCTGGTATCTGTCTACACCTTAATAAGGTACTTCAATTTCACACCCATTTGAGAGAAAACAGGAACCTCGATTTCTGAAGGCCAGTTGTATCCGGCATCCGTTTCTTTAGAAAACTTTGTGTATTGGAGACATTGCCCCCTGTGAGGTGGGGACAAAGCCATCTCTGAGGCCCAGATGAGATCTTGCGGACTAAACGTGATGTTAGTCACTGTACCAGCCACCGTTACCATGTGGCTGTTCCTCGGGCCCCAGATTGCCAGTCATCTCGCCTTCACAAGTAGTGGGAAATACTTCCAAACACACAGAGTCTTAGCGTTTCTTGGATTCTGGTGCCAACAGCTTCCTTCAGGAACATCTCTCCTCATCCCCTGCAACCATTTCCAGGTGTCCTGTGGACGACACACTGATGTCATCACGTCTCCAGGCCCTGAGCTGGCTCGCTATCACTGAGCCTTCATAGCGCAAGAGGAAAACGATGAGATAGTGTCTGGCACTCCAGAAAGAAACTCCAATAAGTTTCTATAGCAGATCCTACCAATGGGAGAAAGTGTCATGAAGCACAATGTGGAGGCTAAATGACCAAAGCTTGAGTTAGGGAAATAAGGGTGTGAATATTGGCTCTGCTCCTTCCAGCTGTGTGACTTTGGGCTAGTTACTCAACCTCTCTGAGCCTCTATTATAAATAGATAGTAATAGCTGCCTCACAGCTTTGTTAGGAAGACACTATAGGATATAACCATGCTAAGTGCTCAACACAGAACCCAGTCCATAGGAAACACCAGATAAAAGTTCATTGTTATTATTCCATCATCAAATGCAAACAAACAAACAAACCCTACTATGAGATCTGTTTTACAGGTTAATAAAGAGTTATTTTAAATGAGTTTTCTCTCCTACTGGATTGGTCTGCTGTTTGAGGTCTTTGAACAAACCAACCAGTTTTGGAGTCTTTCAGGGCGGGGCGCCTGGTGCGCGGAATGCAGGGGCTTGGCGGGTTCGGGGGCCAGCAGGCTTCACTAGATGTGCTAGCTGAACACACCAGATGAGACCGTTGAAAAGTGTATTTGAAATGTCTAAGGAAGAAGTAATTTGGCAAGGAGGTAGAATCAGGAGAACTGACCCACTCTGGGCCTCAGTTTCCCCATCTGCATGGGCGGGGGGAGGTGATCGGACTTCATGCTGCCTTCGTGCATCTCTGACCTTCACGATTAAAGCAGTCTGATTCGGGCAGGACTATCTTACCCGCTCAAGCGAGCATCCGGCAACACCTACCCCCGCACAGCCTGGAAAAGGTTGGAGTCCAATGCCCTTCTCTGGGTGGAGTTTTGCAGGACTCATGCAGGCCCACGACTAGTGCTATGTCCACCGCCCCTAACCTCCCTAGGACCCAGCAATTCTAGTATCTCCCAGCACTCCACCCCTGCCCCGCCCCATGTGCAACCAGAAGACGAAATTCTAACCCGAGGTCCCACTCCACTCGTTGCAGGGAGGAGAAATCTCTCAACAGGGGCCCTTGTCTGTTTCCAGGCTAAACTGCCCGAGGTGTTCAGAAGGAAAGTTCCTTCTTTCCTCCCCAGCCGCGGAGAATCATTCTTTTACACATTCAGGGGAGAGAAAAAAAAAGAAAGAAAGAAAAACTGGCTACAAACCTGGCTTTTTTCCTTGAATGAAAACGGGCTTTGGGGTTAGGGAAACATCGCCACCTGGTGGAATGATACTGAAATGAGTAGACTGGAGTCTCCAAAGGAGTGAAGACCCAGAATCCCAAAGAGGTGGAAGAGATTGGATCCAATTCCTTTCCTTGAACCGAATAATGGAAATGTTGTAGAGAGACGGTTTGTGAATGTCAAGGCTAGCACCCAGATCTACTGAGCCTTTATGTGAGTAATTTAGCCCTCACCCCCCCCCCCCCCCCCCCCCCCCCCCCACAAAAAACCCCCCCCCCTTTTTTTTTAGAGTTTTTTAAGATTTTATTTTTTTATTATTATGTTCAATTAGCCCACATACAGAGCATCATTAGTGTTTGATGTAGTGTTCAACGATTCATTAGTTGCATATAGCACCCAGTGCGCATCCCCTCACACTTCGGCTTAAATGGATTCCATAATTGAGACCAGCACGGACAGGATCATCTTCCCCCTGCATGCTCCCTCTTGCTTTTTATTGACTTCATGGAAGGCAGGAGAAAGGCCAGAGGTGTTTTCAACTGGCAGCTGGCATAGAAAGGAGACAGATGGGAGACCAGAGGGAAAGAGCGTGGACGGATGTGAGAACTCAGAATTCTGTTCTGCACCTTATCTTTCCAACTCAAGAGTCAGTGATGGTGATGGGGCTTGATTTGTCAGCTCATCTTCTTCACTCTCGGGGCCGGCAAGAAAGACATGACGTAACAGTGAGTGCTTCCATGTCTATTTGGCACACTTGTGTCCCGAAGATGGTCCGTTCCGTGAGTTGAGTATAGAAACCCTCGCTATTGATGCAAAGGGTGAAAATCTATTATTGTGTAAATTGAGCTTACTACAGACACAGTCATTTCCGTCTCATATTTGCAAATAATTTTGCAGTTCACTACATGCTTCAATCTATTTAAGATGATTTAATCTTTGCAAACACCCTCTGGTGGGAATAATGAGTCATTACCAAGGAGGAAATAGAAGCTCAGAGAAGTGAAGCAATTTTCCTGAGGTCACACAGCCACCAATGGCAGCCCTGGGACTTGATAGGAGGGAGAAAAACAATGGTTAATCCACTGTGGGCCGGGCAGGGTGCAAAGTGCTCTGCACACAGCTTCTGCGGCTTCTCTACTTAGGGAGTGACAAGACAGCGCTCAGCCGGTCCCCGTCCTTCTGGCCTGACAACTACACAAGCATCCAGCCTTTCTGCGGCTGCCACATCCCACTGTGCTTAGCTTGACTGTAGAACACACTGGAAAGCCATATGACGTACATGTTAATATAAAATTGACTTCAAGAAAAAAAATTAATAAATAAAACTGACTTGGAGAAATGCTGCCATATATCGCCATCTCTGAGAAAGAGGGGGGACGCAGAACGCCTCACCCTAGCAGAGGCCACCGGCCTGGGTCTTGGGGGGCTGTCAGGAGGACTTTTCATCCACTCCCCACCTCAACCATTCCCAAGTAGCCCTTCGGTAAAGGCCCTGACAGGGAGGGCTCTTCATGCCTTCTCATTTTATAAATACAGGATCTTCTCAGCTGCGTCCTCCGCTCTACACGTGAAGACCCAAAGCCCAGTCCTCAGACCACTTCTCCTCTGCATCTAATCTCCCTCGACACCTGGGTTAATCTAGTCTCATGCCTTTAGGTGCCGACTCTCTATCGATGATTCCTAAACTCATACCAACACCCCCAGCCTCTCCCTCTGCATTCCAGATTCGTACATGCAGCTGTGTACTCAACATCTATACCTTGTCGACTAAGCCATCAAATCTATCATGTCCACACCCAAACGCCTGGTTTTCCCAAACCCCAAACCCTTCCCAACCTTTCCTACCTCAGTAAATGGAAGGCCCATCCATCGGGTTCCTCAGGCCAAACCCTTTGGAGTCTTCCTTCTCTCACAGCCCGTGGTCCATCCACCTTCGCTGCATCTCCAGAATCTGCTGACTCTCACCACCTCCCTGTGACCCATCCACCTGCACCTGGACTTTGCCACAGCCTCTTCCCTGGGTTCCCTGCCCAGCAACCAACTCAGGGTTGTCATTTGGAGATATAAGTCAGAACATGACACCCCTTGCTCAGAACCTTCCGTGATTCCTATCTTGCCCCCATCGTCACTCCATGAGCTAGCTCCACTCACCTGACCTCTTACTCTGTTCCTTTGCTGCAACCTTCTGCCTATTTCCATCCCACCCTGCTAGAAATGTAAGGGACCTAAGAGCAGGGCTTCATTTTATCCCATGCTGTAGCCCGGTGCTTAGACAAGACTGGAGCCATGGAAGGTACTCGATACATATGCACTGACTCACAAATGCCTTTTCCCTCCATCTGGTTCATTTGTTAACGCCATCAGTCCACAGCCTGGCCTGAGCTCCCTCCTCCTGTGTTTTCACCCCACGACCTCCCCCCGACTCCCGCTCAGGGGCTGCATGGGAGCACCCATCCCCACACCCAGGCTCCTGAACTGCACGTGTTCGGGGTCCTGTTTCTCAGGGGCTGTGATATCTTCCCATTGACAATACTGCTCATCACAGCCTGCCAAGGGGCCAGACGGCAGAGAAGCCGGGAACAGAGAACGCACAAGTTCGGACAAAACACCAGACGCGTCAAGTATCAGCCAAGACCACACGAGGCAGGAGTAGAAGGTTCTAGATAGGTACAAACAGCCATAGGTTTCTCAATCACTTTCCCGCCGAGACAGTATAACCCCTGCCTCACCTCAGCCGCAACAGTGTAAACAGGAAGAAGAGTGGAACGGGAGAGTAAGGGCTAAAGCCAAGAGAAAAGAGGAAAAGGTTTTCAGGAGAAATGAGAAGTATCAGGGCCATGTTGGGGCCAGTGCTGCGCTGATAGAGAAGGCAAAGACCCTCCTTGCTGGGACTGAGGGGTGTTGGCACCCCAGAATTCCAAAGACACCTCTCACACCTGCAGTTGGACCAGACATTTGGACTCTATAACCTCTGGGTAGGCAAGAACCCCCCCGTTTTTTTTAACGCAGACATTCCCAGGCCTGTTTAAACAATCAACTGGTCATCACCTCTACCTTGTTGTAAATTGCTGCCAGCCCTTTGAGATCAGTCCTACCACAGAACTAACCGTATCGCCCAATGTGGATGAGAGGGAATGGGGATTCTGTGAGAACAAGCTGTTGTCAAGGACAGGACTAGCAAAAAATGGGGTCCCTGGACAGCCAGAGGGGCATTCCAAGGGCACAGGACACTCTGGGAACCAGACATGCTGAGGAGAAGGGGATTCCTCCTTTCCTCCTGGAGATAGGAAAACAGGCTGGGGGGCGGGGGGAGGGAAGGGATGGCTGGGCACCATGGGAAAACCATCGAACCAGCTCACGATAGCAGACTGTTACCTGTTCAGAGATTTTGAAAACCACTTAAACACAACCATATTAAAAATTAAATGATAGGGGCGCCTGGGTGTCTCAGTTGGTTGAGAGTTGGACTCTTGGTTTCTGCTCAGGTCGCGATCTCAGGGTCGTGAGATTGAGCCCTGCGTTGGGCTCCGGCACTCGGCATGGAGTCTGCTTGAGATTCTCTCTCCCTCTCCATCCCCCCTATGCTCAAATAAATAAATAAATAAATCTTGAAAGAAATTAAATTATATAAATTTATACCTAAATGAATTCTATGCAGAAACAAAGATAGGAAATACTGAAAACTCATCCGTTCTTAATTATCCCACCACATTGTCCAGTGACGGAGGTTCTCCTCCCAACTCTGGGTTTAGTGACGGCACCCTGGAAGATGGACACTGGCCACCGTGGGAGTCGTGACACCACAGAAGTCAGGAAACACCACCAGATCAAGGCCTGATTTATTGTTTTGTTGACTGTCTAAACCTAGAGTTGGCAAACTTTATTCTGTGAAGGGCCAGATGGTAAATATTTTGGGCTTGGTGCATACAGTCTCTGTCTAACTTACTCCTGCCACTGTAGGGCAAAGGCAGATGTGGATAATATGTAAACCATTGGGCAGAGTGTTCCAATAAACTTGATTTACAGGAAGAAGTGGGGGGATCAGGTTTGGCCCATAGACCCTCATTTACTGATCCCTGGTCAAGACTTTTAAGAGTGAGGGAAGAATGTTAATAATGCCAATGAAATTTTAAAATGTGTTTATAGCCAAAACATTATGAATAGCACACACATACACACACAAATTGAGGAAGTATTCCTCCGATATTTAAAAAAATCATCTCCTTCAGCAAAGAAGTTGTCCTTGTCATTGACAAATGATTAGAGACCCGACATCCAACTTTGTTGTTTTGCTTTCTTTTTACCTATTAACATAAAATATCAACCCACATTCATGTTGGAACAGCACTTGTTCATCAGTTGAAATAATAGATGGGCGACACTCTAGATATAGGAGCCCAGAGCCAAAATCAAAAGCATTCCGTGGGAATCTGTTGGCTATAAGGAAATTACAATAAAGAGTATTGTATCATTTGTGATTTATAAATTGCTCTTGCACAGTCTTTATGTCAATAAATATTTACCAGCTTGCCACTGCACACTTTCTTCATGTACTTCAATCTATTTCGTTACGGCCTAGGCCAGGTAACACGGGTTTTTTACAACCCTGGAGAATAAATCATGTGCCATAAACAACATTTATTCTTTTTCTCCTTTCAGCCCCGCCCCATCCATATGGGAGCTAAGAGAAGGTCCCCCAAAGACACGGTCTGAATTCCCAAGGCATCTGCAAGAGACTTCCTAGTCTAGGAGCCATGAGATCTGCAAGGTTCTGCCCCCCTTTTCAAACTGAACTCAAAGGTTCCCCTGGAAACACATAACAGTTGACCCTTAAACAACATGCGGGTTAGGGGCGCTGACCCCCAACACAGTCAAAAATCTACATAGAACTTTTTTTTTGAGATTTTATTTACTTATTTGACAGAGAGAGACAGTGAGAGAGGGAACACAAGCAGGGGGAGTGGGAGAGGGAGAAGCAGGCTTCCCACCAAGCAGGGAGCCCGATGCAGGGCTCAATCCCAGGACCCTGGGATCATGACCTGAGCCAAAGGCAGACGCTTAACGACTGAGCCACCCAGGCGCCCCTACATAGAACTTTTCATTCCCCAAACATATTACTAATAGCGTACTATTGACCATAAACCTTGCTAATAACATAAACAGTTGATGAACACATACTTTGTATGCTATATATATTATATCCTGGATTCTTACATAAAGTAAGCTAGAGAAAAGATACGAAGAACATTATTAAGAAGTAAAATACAGGGAAGCCTAGGTGGCTCAGTCAGTCAAGTGTCTGCCTTCGGCTCTGGTCATGACCTCAGGGTCCTGGGATCGAGCCCTACGTCGGGCTCCCTGCTCCGCGCAGAGCCTACTTCTCCCTTTGCCTGCAGCTCCCCCTGCTTGTGCTCTCTCTCTCTCATTCTCTCTGACAAATCAATCAATCAATCAATCAATCTTAAAAAAAAGTGAAATACATTTGCAGGATCCTACTGTATTATTAAAAAAAAAAAATCTGCATGTAAGTGGACCCATGCAGTTCTAACTCATGTTTTTCTTTTCTTTTCTTTTCTCTTCTTTTCTTCTTTTAAACTCATGTTTTTCAAGGGTCAACTGTACTATCAAGTTCCTACACACTTCACCTGGGAGGTGAATCCTATTTTCAAAGCAAAATTAGGTACATGTTCTGACAATGGTTTTTATATGGAAACTAAGAATGTTGCAGGGAATTTAGGTCATATGGTTGTATTCTCAGACGGCAAACCTTCTGGCCCCATGACTAAGAAGTTTATTAATGAGCTTTTGAAGTACTGATCAATAAATCCGTGACAATCAACTATTTAGGAGAATAATTAGACCTAAAGAATGATAAAAGAATTTTGAATGTCTTACTATTGTTTCTGAGGAATACAATTTCTGGCCCAGATTAAGAATCAGGATGTCCAAGAGTAGTGTTATTAAGTCTGCTTGGGAAAATGCACCCTAATTCCAGGACCATTAAAGATATTGCCGGGTATAGTGGAGTCAGACAGTCCAAAACTGTAGCGCTGGGATTGTGACCCGAAGAACTGTGTGAGATTCTAGAGCTTCTCTGACTTCCTCATATTTAATTTTGTTTGAGGACACTGTTTACATCCCTATAGCCTTTATTAGGATACTCGTGCTCTTAAAAGCGCAGTGATTATGTTTTCTTTTTATATCCCAAATGACTGACATATTATACAGCATAATTTAGAAGCTCTATCACTGCACAAGGAAGAGATTCTTCACAACTATTATGTTGTAACTTAGCAACCCCAGCCAGGGCACTGGGAGAGAAAGGGTGTGTGTGCCCTCTGACCCTTGCACAGAGAAAGAAGCAGCATTTGTGGATCAGAAAGAGAGCTGGCCTTGTCACCACGGGAGCTGGGTTTAGATCCCAGCTCTGCTTCATGTGACCTTGGAGCAAGTGTCTTGCCCAATGCATCCTGGGTCCCTCCACTTGTCCCCATCTCCACCAGCACCCCTTCATGCAGGCAGCTATCACCTCGGTGACATCTGGAGCAGCCGTCCCTTGACTCTTCACAAGTCCACTCTTGCCTTCTCCCAGGTAGTGTCCCCACAACAATCTGAAGGAGTTTTTATAAAACAAATTTCATCGTTTCATTCCACTGATCAAAACTCTTCATTGCCTCTCCTTGTCCTCAAAGATAATGTTCAGCTTCCTAACAGAGCACACAAAACCTTCACAATCTGCTCCTTGACCTGGTCCCCACTGAGCCTTATGGCACATCATTCCACTCTGTTCTGGTCACCCTGGCCTATTAGCTCCTCACTTATGCAAACCCCTTCTCGCCTCTGAGCCTTTGCTTAAGCTCTTCCCTCCCTCTCTCCCTTCCTTATACCTCATGTCATCTGGCTAACTCTCACTAATCTTACAGACCTAATATACCGTCTCCAGAAAACGGTCTATAATTCCCCAGACTAGGACATAGCACCTCATACTTCTTTCTCATGGCACTTATCTCAAAGGTATTTAGTAAACTATTTGTAAAATTATTTGTTTGACGTCTGTCTCCCTTGGCTCAACTAGACTCTGCATTGAGGCCAGAGATGTGTGTGTCTGCCCCTCACAGTATCCTCATCACCTAGCACATAGTAGGTTCTCAGTAAATGTATTGAATGAATAGTTGGAGAAGCTTTATTCTCTGAAACTGTTGCCTCACTTACAAATGGCAATGATGCCCACTCCACAGGATTGCCACGAGGACTAAACCATACAACTCATGTTAAAGTTCTATCATGGTGTCTGGTATATGGTAGACATTGAATAAATGTTTGTTAAGTGACTATAAGCACTACAGCTTCTAAAATGGCACTTCTTTAAATGGGCCGCATATGAAGACTAGGCTAGTAATTAGCACTTGTGAAGGTTTATTAGGTGATTAATACAACTTAAACCTTGGGTGTTGAGGCTAAGGTATTATTAAGACAAGTGCTGTTGATTGGCACTTGCTGGGCATAGGCAGTGGCCTCGTGCCAAACCAGGACACTCAACAGTGTTGTCCTGGGGGATGGGTTCACCGTGAGCTGGGGAAAGAGAAAGGGGGACTGTCTATGGTGCAAGGGGAATCCAGGTGTACAAATAAAGGCACAATCATGCTCCCAGGCTGGTGACTTCAAAATTCAGCCCAGAATTCAGAAAATTTGTCTTTTGCTCTTTCTTGGGAAGTTTGTAGTTGGTGAATTAGATGCAATTAAGGGAATAAACTCAGAAAGACGTGGGATCCAGGACATACTTCATCCAACCCAGGAAAAGTGAGACTGGAATTCCTGGGATGATGGAGGAGAGGTCAGAAACCCAGGAAGTCAATGGAGCAGTCAGCAGGACTGCTGGGTGGAGGGTTCTGGGAGAAATGTCAACTGGGGAAAAGGTAGAGCTGATAGACTACCTGATGCGACAATCTGATTGAGAGGGAAAAAAATGTCTTACTGAGATTTGGAGAAAGGAGTTGGGAGAAAAATTGGTGACAGGTACTTGGAAGACCAAGCAAAGGAAAAATGAGGTCATTGTGAATGCCAGAGTGAGGTGGAGGGCAGAGACAGAGGATAAGAACTGGTCAAAGAAAGAATATTGACTCCTAATATATTAAGTGGCTCAGCTGTGAATACTCACTGTATAGTTTTCACATAAATGGTGACCTCAACTTACCCAACATGCTGATATTACTACCTGGAGGATGGGGACAGAACTTTGAGTATAGATGGAGAGAAGGGGCATGGCGAGAGGAAGGCACTGTAAGTGACTGATTGAAGTCCTCATTTTTGATGGCAATAAACTCAATCAGTCAATAAGAAAAGCCATTTAAACATGTTGAGAACGATGGAGACAAGGGCCTGAAGCCACAACTGAAAATATTGGAGTGCTGAGCTAGGAAGGGCTACAGCTGACTATTACAAACCTGTGGCACCCTTTGAATGTTTGAACTAGAAACGTGTATTTGTTTGATGAAAAAAATTAATAAAAATGAATTTTAAAGAAACAAAGGAGGAGATGTGGCAAACAGTGTTTGAATGATTTATTTTTATTTTCTCTATTTCTCAATTTAAAAAAAAAAGTCCGCCTTTATATTTTATACAGGAGAAAAATAAAATCCACTTCTTGAAACAGAACCTCAGATTTGAACAGGAAGAGAAATTGGAAAGCAGGTCTAGGAGAGAATTTGTAGAAGGGGAAAGGAGATTTCCAGGGTGATGGACTAAGTGATGAGGAATATGTTTGATTCAGAAGAACATCTTTCTCCCCAATCCCTGCCCCCCAGCACCCACCCCACCCCCAAATCACTCTAGCATCCAGGTTCCCCAAATTACAGGACTCCAGGCGCTCTCCGCACCACCCTCCCACCACGGCCCAGCACTGAGTCGTTGGGCAATAGGTGTGCGTTTCCCTTATTTCTGGCCTGTTGCTATCACCAAGAGTCACAGCACATGGTGCCTGCTGTAATTCTCCTTTACAGCACTCAGCACAGGGCAAGGGCAATTAGGCACTAAGAACACTTACTGAAGATGCAGAGGACAGGTAGTAAAACTGCAATAGTGAGCACATAGGCTGCGGGGTCTCCTAAACCTGGTTTGAATCCTAGCTCCACACCTACAAGCTGCTGGCTGCAGGACCATGGGCAAGTCACTTCCTCTCTGGGTTTACCCATCTGTGAAAGAAGAGGGTAAAAGAGCCTCCTGCATAGGGTTGTTGTAAACATTCATGGAGACAATGCAGAGCCCCCGGGCTATTGTAAATATCCAATAAATGCCAACAGTTTTTATCTGTGCTCATTTGGGGTATGAATACAGGGAAGTCACCACAACTGAGCAGTCTTGGCATACATGGCATGCCATGGACACCCTCCACAATGGTAAATATTATAAACTAATTTTTATTTTTAACTAATCTTTATTTTTTTAATCTTCAACATCATTGAAAACCTGGTTAATGGCACTAAAAGGCTTAGAATAACAACAACAACAAAACAGCAAGCCCCTGTTCCCCTGCTCTCACCTCCCAAGACCTGTTTCCAGAGGCAAGCTTTTGCCTCTTTTGGCTTTTCTTCTGGTATTGCATTCTGGTATTTGGACATCATTTCTAAATAATGTCCCTACGCTGCTATTGTTTGATATGTCAATTTTAGACATTATTGCCAATGAAGATTTAGATTTAACTCTCATACACCCCACTGTCCCTGCCCCTTCCTCCAAAATGTCCCAATTTGGGGTTAAACCAATAATCAGCAGCTATGCACATAGCTATTATTCACCAATTAGTCAAGTAGTAGACCATGATTGTATTTCTTTTCTTGCAGGCTTTTTTTGTTTTTGTTTTTCCAGGAGTTAAGCATTGCCTTGTTTATTCTTCATTTGTCTGATTTCCTTTGTGCCTTCTGCTATTTTTTTACAAATGTTTTGACATATCTGCTACATACATTTTGAATACTACTTCCAAATGCTTAAGCTGATCAGATGTTCCTTTTGTTTCTTCCTCTGGTGTTGTCCCTTCTATTCATCTTGCCCTGTTCTTGGGAACCCCCCACCACCAGCTGTGCCCTGTATTGTGGGACATCCCTGTTTTCCAGGTCCCACTTCTACTTTCTTGATTTATGTCCTTGTTTTGGTGAAGTATATTTTCCAATATCTTCATTGGAGGTAAAATTTTAGATAATATTTTAATTCCTCCCTCACATCAGGATTTTGGCTGAAATGGTTATAGAATTCTGGTTAAAAATCATTTTTTCTTGGAAATTTTAAGGCATTGCCTATCTCTTTTCCCCTCCAATATCGCCCTAGAGAAGAAGTCTGATGTCATTCTGAGTCCAGTTCCTTTGTATGTGACCCAGTTTTCCCTCTGAAAATTTTTAGGGACTTCTTGTCCTAAAATTTTACAGGGATGGGTTTCAATGAAGATTTTTTTTAACCCATTTTTTTCTGAAAACAAGGTGAATCTTTTCAATCTGGAGATCCATGGCCTTTTGTTTTAGAAATTTTTCTTAGAATATTTCTCCCTCCCTTTCCTCTAGTCTCCTGAAGTTTCTTTTGGTCACAGACCACCTCCTGAGTTGATTCTGCATTCTGAAATCTAAAGTTTTACTCTTTCAACATTATCTTCAAACCTTCTGTCTAACTTTTTACTTTTTTTTTTAAGATTTTACTTATTTATTTGAGAGAGAGAGAATGAGAGAGAGAGAGAGCATGAGAGGGGGGAGGGCAGAGGGAGAAGCAGACTCCCCGCCGAACAGGGAGTCTGATGTGGGCCTCGATCCCGGGACTCCAGGATCATGCCCTGAGCCGAAGGCAGTGGCTTAACCAACTGAGCCACCCAGGCGCCCATAACTTTTTACTTTTATTTTGTTGTTCACTTTTTAAATTTCCAGGAGCTCTTCTCTCTTCTCTAATTAATCTCTTTCCATAGCAACTTGTACTTGTTTCAGGGATGCAATATCTTTCTTTATCTCTCCAAAGAGTAATAATTATATAAAGGTTTCTGTTTTTTACTTACTTCCTTTTCCTGCCAAGTTTCTTTTCTCTTTACACTACCAAGGTTTTTTTTTTCCTCTTTATTTTATTTTCTCTTTCACATTGGAAGTTTCATCAAAAGGGGGCCTGTCTTGGGGCACCTGGGTGGCTCAGTCCATTAAGCATCTGACTCTTGGTTTTGGCTCAAGTCATGATCTCATGTGAGATCAGCCCCATATAGGACTCCACGCTCAGCAGGGAGTCTGCTTGAGATTTTCTCCCTCTGCTCCTCACCCCACTCGTGCAAGTGCAAGTGCAAGTGCACACACTCTCTCTATAAAATAAATAAATAAATAAATAAATCTTTAAAAAAAAAGTGAGCCTGTCTCTATAATTAAGACTAAAGTACCATACAACCAATTAGAAGGTATGGGTTCGTGGTTAACCCTGACCAGTGGGCATCCCCAGAAGCTGATGAGGTAATGAGCTGCCTTTTTACTGGAGACTTCCAAAAATAAAGATATTATTAAGGAAATGGGTGTTTTCTTTTGATCTAGTCAGTTTCTCCAGAAAGAAATATTCCAGTCTTCTGCGTGGGGCAGGATGATCTAAGAAAGGGGCTGACCCAAGCCTGGCTGTGAGCGTTCTGAAGAGAACCGGGGTCTCAGTTGTAAACTTGTACTTCTCTCCTGTTTGCAGAATGGGATTCCACCCTGCACTTGGCTGTCTCTAGGTCTCCCCAACTCAGAGGAAGGGGCAGGAAACAGTCTCCTGGCTGCTTGGCATGGGGAAAAATAAAGACCTTAGCATCCAAATTCTCAATGTCAAGAAATCCCCCTCTTTATTGCTATTGACTGTAGCACCTGGTATCTCCAAGCCTCCACCCTTCTACAGTTCTGACCAGTAATGTGGCTTGTTTCTCATTGATACCAACCCCCATCACCCTCCCTTAGTCACTTAGGTCATTGCTCCCTCCACTCTGGTAAGTCAATTGCCATGTTTCCCATATTCCAAAATGTGTTGAAATGTCTCCAGTGACCTCTCCTCTTCTGCCTTTCTCCTTGTCTTATTCTGCTTTTTTTTTTTTTTATCCAGGTAAAACTTACACAACATAAAAATCATTTTAACCATTTTGAAGTACCGAACTCAATGGCAATGAGTGCATTCACAATGTTGTGCAACCACTGCCTCTCTCTAGTTCCAAACATTGTCATCGCCCCAAAAGGAAACCCCATACCTAAGAAAGCAGTCACTCCCTGTTCCTCCTCCTTCCCATCTCCTGGAAACCACCAATCTGCTTTCTGCCTCTATGGGTTTGCCTATTTTGGACGTTTCCAATAGACAGAATCATACAATATGTGACCTTTTGTGACTGGCCTCTTTCACGTCACATAACATTTTCAAGGTTCATCCACGTTGTAGCGTGTGTCAGCACTTCATTCCTGTTCACGGCCGAATAATATTCCGTTGCATGGGTATACCATATTTTGTGTATCTATTCATCAGTGGATGGACTTATTTCTTCTCTTTTATTCCTTTCCTGTCATCAGGGGTTGGAGTTGGAAAAGAGAGATGACCTATGTGACTGGTAAGGTTGCCATGGTTTGCCAAAACAATGCTGCTAAATATGGATAAAGCTCCATCTCTCCAACCACACAGCAGCCTGGCTTTCATTTTTACCTCTGCTTTAGAAATCTGTCCCATGACCAGTCCCTGTTAGAGTGACCATCAAAAGGATGCAGTCCACCCCATCAGAGTCACAAATGGAAATCCATTCCTCTTCTCTGGCCTGGGGTCTCCTAGCCAAGGAATCTCCCAAAAACGTGGTTTGGAAAGCCATCCCAAACTGTTTGGAAATAGCATGACTGTTTGGTTATTAGATAAGAGTATCTTAACCCCAAGAATATTTAAAATTATGTATAGAACTGGTAAAGCATTTCAAGCCATTAGAATATTTGTATTAAAGCACAATCCCCGGAGCGAGTGTTTTAAGAGCACACAGTCTTATTCTACAGAATCTCATGCTCCATACCCTAGTCATTCTGAGACGTGAGCAATATCCCAGTTGAAGAATTAGTTTGAAGAGATAAATGTATATTCTTAGGTCTCAGTAATCATTTTCAGAATATTCAAAATATGGTCTATTTTGAATGTGGTCTGTAGAAAAAGATTAAAAATAGAAGGTTCCCGAGTCAGTATCTGAATCAAGAGAGTTTGGGGTGCTACTGATGAAATGTCAACCTCAGACTCTCGAATTTCTTAAACATATAAAATCTGAACCACTCCAGAGAGGGTGGAGCATATTTCCCAGAAACCCAGCCAACAGGGTTCATGGGGGGGAAAAAAAAAAACACAAGCCCCCAGAAAAAGAGCCTACGGCAAGTTCTTTTTTTAATTCAGCCTTACTTATTGGCACTGCTGGATGCAACACTAACCTTTCTTTGTCCTGATTTTGGAAAGGAGGAAGTCCTTTCTCGACACCTTTCTTGAGATCTTGTGCCAGTGGGGATTCAGCCTTCCTCAGGAGGCTTCTCCCATCATGTGGGAAGCAGAGGCACAGAGCTGCGTGGCAGATTTCCCGGACAAGAGCATTCCAGGAGCCCCCGCCTGACTGGGGTTGAGCCTTTGCCCCAGATTTGCAGCAGTATATGAGTTTGCTCCCTACCACTTCTGCCCTCTCTCCTACCTGAAAAGACATGGGCCACGTCTTGAAGAAAGCCACAAGGGGCCACACTCTCAAGGTTTCTAGCACCACTCATAGTCCTCAGGGGCCGAGAAGCAGGTTCCTTACTGTGAGAACCAAATAGCCACCGGCAAATAATACGGCCCTGCGGTGAAGAGAGGGCTGGTTCATCTCCTGGGCCTATGCGCAGGCAAGCAGAGAAGCAGACTTTACAGAGAGACAGCGACACGGCAGCACAAGAGAAGGGCACAGCAGCAAAACAGCTCAACAGGGCCAAGAGACCAGGCAGGAAGACAGCAAAACGAGCCGGTCAGCATAGTTGTTGCGTGGGTACATTCTTAGGAAAGACAAGTGCAAACCCTAATGATGCAGTTCCAGTAGGGACTGCAAAAGAGCTTCCCCTACTGGGGAAGCTTCCCCTCCCCCCCCCAATGTGACCATCCCATGTCATCATACCGTCACCATCATCATCAATACAAATGAAACTGAATGAGTGACGACATGTACGCCAGGCTACTGATCGCGCCCAATGTGACCATCCCCGTAACTGTCACTATAGCATCACCCACACCACCATCAGCGCACCAAACCCTGGAATCAGTGCCAATAAGCGTGTGCCTCATGTCGGGTACTCTGTAGAGAAAAGAGGAAAGCAGAAGCTAGACCCAGCCCAGCCCTCTAGGAATGAATTCTCAGCGGCAGCAGTATTATAAACGAAAATGTATTGAATGCTTACCACGTACCAGGCACTGTGTAAGGATTAAACCTTACAATACCTCATAAGGCATGAATTCCCTCACATTACAAATGACAAGATAGATTGAGTGGAGCTAAGTGATGTGTATGAGCTAAGGAGTAGCAGCACCGGGATTTGAGTCCAGGCAGTCCTCCTTCACGACTGACACCTCACTTTGATGTATTTTGCCTCCCACCACCTTCTCCAGTTGCCTTCGAATTGGAGCACGTACAAGAGGATTCATTGAGGGCAGGAAGAAAATATTAGAACTGCCACACATTCTTACTTATCATTTCATCCTTTAGTTTCTATTTTATATGTGTTTTATGATATACTTAACTTAACCACCATTATTGAGCATATACACAATTTATAAATAAGTAATTCATATTATGGATACACACTTAATTCTTTACTGATAGAAGGATGCAGTCAAAAATGCTTGGAGACACCTGGACAAAGCTAACATGACTAACCCACCTAGCTGGGCAAATGGAAAAGTAAATCAGTTGGGTCTGAGCTTACCTCTGGGAAAATACAGGGCAACGTATATAATTCTGAACCATGATAATAATTGTGTTCTGCAGAATTAAAGTCTTGATTTCAACAAATGACTAAAAATTACAACATATCCTTCTGAACGGCCTCTCTTTAATTTTATCTGTTACCATTTCCTATTACTAACACGCCTGTACTGGTAACCATTTATATGTATTAGTTTAATAAATTTTTAATTAAAGAGATATAGTTTCATCCCTTTCTAAGTCCTCTCTGAAAATGTCCCAAGTGTTTCTTCATTTTAAAAGTAGGTGTAGGCTTTTCAAGGGAATGCTTATTTTCTAGAGACACATAGTACAAAACGTAGGTGTGAAATGACAGGTTGCCTAAGATACAAAGGAATCTGGAGGTAGCAAGTGGATGGGGATCAGAAGAGGCAGAATTGGCCAAAGGTGGGTCATTAAGGAGGCTTAGAGATGGATATCTGGGGTATGTAAGTTATTCTGCCAACTTATATGTTTTAATTGCATAATAAATAGTTAAAAATAGTTAAGATGTCAACAAAAAGCAAAGCACAACTTTATTTATTTATTTTTTTTTTTACTGAGCACTGTGAGAACTCACACCTCTCAGTTGAGAAAGATGGATGATCAAATGTGGATTTCACAGAAATTATTGTAAGCCCTTTTGTGTCTTCCTAAAATCATGAGTTTGTCTAGTGAATGTGCATCGGTTGTTTGCTATTATGTTAGAATCAACCTCACATAAGAACTAATAATTAGGAGAGGGGGGGAAAAGGGGCCTAATTTTTAAACAATCATTGCATGAGCTATGCAGGGAAAAACTCAGAAAAGAAACAGATGTCATGGATCGTTGAAATGTTGTCCTTTGCAAACACTTTTCAGTTGATATTTTTGGTGTGGGCAGCAACGACAGGACCTCACACACACAGGTAGCTCCCAAGGCTGAGACCATTGACTTGGAATCTGATTGAAATCTGAATGGCATCACTCAGACGGATATGTGGCAGCGTCAAGGACCCCAGACGACATCTCAAGGGAAACGGTGAGCATTCCCACAGAGACAAGAAAAACCAGCAAATGCCAATCGCATTGCCATTGGAATTAAACCACAGGGCAGTTCACCTGCATGTTCATCAAATAATGCAGAGAAGGCAGGAAAGAGCGGTGTTCACCATGGCCCATAGCTACTGAAAAGGCACAAAATTGTTCTCAGGGCAACACCCACCTGTTGGCCATACCCACCCCCCCATACACACACACACACACACACTCCTAGAAACCCAAGCCAACCCTGCCAAGAGGCCCTGGGCAAGAGTCCTTCTGGAGTTCAGCCTCCGAGCTCTCTTCAATCCTTTGTGTTCTGAGTAAGAATTTCCACACTGAGGGCTCACTTCCAATTACGCCCCGAGATAATATCAAAATGATAGGTAAAACTAGGCCCAGGTCTCTGGCCGGGCAGCCAACGCACACAGCGCCACAGGGAGAAAGCAGGCTGATTGGGATCTCGAGCGCTTGTGATGTCTTCTTGGGCAGCGGCAGAGGACGGTGGGGGTCATGTCATCGGACTGTGCTACCGAGAAAGCCACGGGGAGAGAAGCTCACGAGTGCTCTCGTTGCGACACGGGCTTTCCTGGGAAGGGAGAGGGTGGGTCCGCCTCTCTGCGACACTTGGGACCGAACCAAAGAGACATTAGGAGGAGCCAGGCTGACGTGAGAAAACTAAAGTTGGTGAGTCCAGCTGGTGGCTTGCATGGTGGCAGAGCCCTGAAGACAAAAACAGAGATGGGAGAGCTTCAAAAGGTCACTAGGGTCCACCCCACCCAGCGGAGGAGCCAAAGGTTTGGGGTGGGGGATGGCCTTAGACTCTCCATAACCTCCATCAGCAAACCTCCAGGCTACTCCCAAATAAACCCACAGTCTAAAGGGGGAACAGTGCTGACTCTGCACGTGCTGCTTCAAGGAAAACTCCTGTCGCCCCCAATGAAGACATCAGTGTGCCTAACCCTCTCCTACAGAGGAGTGTTGGAACTAGCCCTGCCCCCTCAGCCCCACAGACAGCCAGTGCTTGAATCAAGCCCACAAGCGGTCAACGTCCACAGAGAGAGACTAAGACCTCCCAGCCCCACCCCCCCTCCGGGGTCGGGGGGAACCTACCCTGCTGTCAATGGCGCCATCTGAAAAACTGTTCCTAGCCATTTGGTGGTGCAGATCGTGAGCCTGAAAATGTTCTTATTCCCTTTAAGCCAGTCATTAATTTCTGGAATCTGCCCAAAGAAAGCGAGGCTCAACAGGATAAAAGTTCTACACAAAACTGTTTTCACAACATTCCCTAAAAATAACAAATAGTCGAAACTAGGGAAGATTAATAATGAATGATACATCCACTCAACTTGATAATGCTCGGTCATTGCAAAGATGTTTATATAGAGGATGCAGCAGTGTACAAAGAGGTTTGTGGTATCTTAGAAGAGGCTGACAATGTGAAGAAGCCAGGATGCCGAAATCCCTATTCATTAGGCTAAGTTCCTATTTTTAAAGAAGACCCATTTATAAAAATGACTAGAAATGAGCCTATTGATACAATAGTCAAATTCATAGAGATGGAAAATAGAATAATGGTTCCCAAGGACTGGGGAAAAGGAAATGGGGAATTATTGGCTAACAGGGACAGAGTTTCAGTTTCAGTTTGGGATGATGGAGAAGTTCTGGAGATGGATGGTGGTGATGGTTAAACAACAATAAAAATAAAAAATAAAAAATGTCCTTAATGTCACTGCCATGTACACTTAAAAATGGTTAAAGTGGCAAACTTTATGTTAGGTATATTTTGCCACGATAAAAAAAATACGTGCCCCAAAAATGGCTAGAAGGAAATAAACTAAAAAGAAGCTGTATTTGAGTGGGAGAACTTTGAGTGATTGTTCTTTCTTATTTCTAGTTTTCTGTATTGTCTAAAATGTATACAAGGAATATATTTAGCTGATCATGGAAAATCCAACAAAGCTGATTTAAAAAAATAAATTTCAACATGCTATTGAATAAAAATGTCTCTAATGTCCTTCTACAAGTTTTTCAGGGCAATAATAATCCACCCACATTCCTCACTTAGGTTAAATACTGCACCTTGCCTGATTAGCCTGCCCATTTTACAGAGGAGGAAACTGAGGCTCACAGAGGTTGAGTGATTGGCCAGGATCCACATTTTTGCCAGGGATGGTTTAAATGATTCTGACCGTTGCAACCTTAGGCTGTTTATTGCTGGATTGGCCAACACAGATCACCAAGACTTCACATTTATTTTGCCCTCAGACATAAGCTCTCCAAGACGTAGGGAAAGAGCTGGTCCATTAAATGAAATTCCAACCAGCTTCTACCTTCCTTATCTTTTCGGCTCTCATGACAAAAAAGAAAAAAAAAAAAACCTCTTGGATTTAATCCAAAAAAAAAGACAATTTCTTAATAGATCCTATAGCCAGCCAACAAACTTCAGTAAACTTTCCCCAGTCTCTGCTTCTCAGTATTAGGACCCTGAGGCTTTGAAACTCTGAATCATTAAGGACTCAGCTATGTTCAAGAGGTGGGACATGCTGAGGTAGGAAATTTAGACTAACTTAGGTTGGAATGGTTTTTTACAGCGAGGGCCATTAGTGATTTAATATCCTAATTTCATTCATTTTCATCCGCTAGAATATTGAGTTACCTGGAGCACATATTTCTCCCACAGTCTGGTTGTTTTTCATTTTAAATGAGGCAGCAGAGTGTCTGGGGGACGCATATCAAAGGGTCTGAACGCTTCAGTGAAGAAGGTGAATTTCACACCTGCTGATGTTCTAGGCATCACTTTGCCTTCAGTGATCTTCACGCTCGGAAAATAAAAAAAATCAGGCAGTTCGTGTCAAGCACAAGAAGAATTCTTGAGCTCTCTGCTAAATTCATTGAAACAAAGGAAATCAATTCTAGTATCCAGCACCTAGTAATTAAGGAACAACGCCTCATTAGTAAGAAAGAGAATATGGAGTAAGGAGAGGTCTCAGCCGGAACTCCTGCCAAGCCCAGAGAACCAGCTTGGTTGGAGGAGGAGACAGATAGATACCAGTGAGTCAGTCAAGTTCAGTATACATGGAAAGTCATTGAGGCAGAGGACATTCTATGAATCAACACCAAACTGTGCTCTGAGTTTCCAGGGTCTGTGAGAGTCACAACACTGAGATAAGATGCCTCAGGAATACACTACTGTAGAGAATTCACAGCAAAAGGTCAAATAGGCACAGGGAAGGGACTTGATCTCAAATATCAACTCTGATGGGTAGAGGCTGCTTGGAACGCTGCATTGAGGAGGGTCTGAAGCTACAGTTCCAGAGACCAGGAGAAGGTGTGGGGAGAAGGGGGATGGTGCACGAGACATTTGTCACCCCTGGCCCAAACTTTCATGAAAGTCGCTCTTCCAAAATGTAGGCTGTCTAAGCAACACCTGTCTTAGGTAAAATCGAGAGGAAGATGGAATTTGTTTTTAGCACACCATGCTCCCATCGACCTTTCCCTTCCTCCCAGTCTCTGGCACCCAATAACCTTCTGTCCTCTCACCATGAGTTCAGCCTCTCCATTTCTCCAGGGGGCTAATGACAAACAGTGTGATTGCCATGCTAAAGCAGCTGGTGTGAGATCCCTGGTAGCCCTGTTTGGGTCTCAGAAGCCTGGCTCAGAGCCACGCAGCAGTACGTCTGGGGGTGGGAGAAGAGAGACTCAGCAGAAGAGGGGACCCCAACCAGAGGCCATCTTTCTTCCTTCAAGACAGAAGCTTGGACAAAAGGCAGAAGAACATGGACAAGGCTGTCCTCCTTTCGTGTCTTGAGTAGCCCTGAGTCTGGTCCAAAGGCAAGCCTCAAGCCCTTCACTGTGAAAATTAGAATCAACCCTAGTTGGATGAGCTCACCCGAATAGAGCACCTTCTCTGCTCTTGCTGCATGTGTTCAGGAGACGTATCCTGGGGCGCTGGAGGACCCCTCCTACTCCATTCGAACCAAAGGAGTCTGGAGGCCACCCTTACAAACCTGTAGGTCCCCGGACCTACTGTTCTGCCAATATCGCTAGGGCATTGAATAAATGATAACTACATGAAATAGATCAATAGCTGCCTCTGGCCCTTCAAGACAGCAAGATCTACCCAGGGATAGACCTTTCTGAATAAGGCCCCAGCCGATAAAAATAAAAGGCCAGGCCCCCCAACCTTACTATGAAGGCAGCTGATCTTATCAAAGCTTCCTATAGCTGAGTCGACCTCACCCAAGAGATTTTCTGTTACCTCTGAGCTGGTTCTAGGATACCCAGTCAGGACATGGTGCTGCTACTGGCTGGCCAGTCAACCCAGCTCTGCCTCTCTCAGACTGGCTACGCCCTCACCGCTCTACCCACCAGGGACAGAATGGCACATCCGTGGCCCATACAGGGCACAGGTGAGTTGGAAGGACTTTAGGTCAGGCCAGCTTCGGCATAAATGATTTTGGACTGAAAAACTCCACAAGTGACTTAAGCCTCTGTGTCTCAGACTGTAACAGGAGGATAATTACGTCTACCTCACTGGTATTCTATGATGTCTGCTAGAACGGAGCTCCGGGGGCTAGATGGGCTGCCGGGCTGTTCGACACACAAAGTAGCCCCTGCCTGTGGCACCCCCTAGAGTTGTGCGTTGTTAATTTATTGTGGTGGCCCTGCCGCTGGGACAGGGGCTTTGTCTGTCCTGTCCCTCGATCTGCCCTAGATCTAGTGCCTAAAATAGTGCCTGACTTGAGGTAGGAACTCAATAAATACATGCTGGGTGAATGACTAGGACCTTCATAAGGACTAGTCTTATAGTCCTTATGAAGGACTATAACTTCAGTACAATAACTTCGGGCAATAACTTCAGTACAGGGCCCGGCTGCAGTAAGCACTCAATAAATGGTAACAGTGGTTATTGTTGATGATGTTGCTGAGGTCTCATAGGAAAAACTTTCTCCTTGAGCCTGGCTTTCATAAATTCATGGGGCGCTGGACTGGAACGCTGAGCGATATCCTCCACCAAGCCCTAAGCTCCTGACAAAAGTTGCTTTTCTCACACCCTACCACCCCGTGGCTGGAAACTTTGCCCTTCTCTCTCACCTGGCCTGGCCTGGCCTCTTTCCGCCCCCAGCCCGACTTTGACCCCAGTCTGCCCCCAAGGCCGCTGCAGGACATCTGGCTGCCATGGGCCTGGCTGCCTCCTCTTCGTGTGACAGTCAGGACTTTCTCTTCTCTGCCTCTTCTTGGCGCCTCCACTTGGCACCGGGACTGCTATTCAGTAGCTCAGTCCTCCTCAAAGGCCACAGCTCCTTCTTGGAAAGGGCACAGACCTGAAAACAAGGGGCCCAAACATCTCTGCCAACAGGGACATTGCATAACGACAGCAGCGCGTTCCAGGTGCAGAGAGCCCGGTTTCGGAGAGGCGACAGGAGCTCTTCGCGACACTTGGGGAGGCTGCGTGGCTGTTTAAGCTACCTCCCATTCTAAGGGACAGATCTGGTTTTGAAAATCAGACCACCCTGGCTCCAGCCTGAATGTGCCTCTCCTTCTTCATCATCACCACACCCACGGGGACAATCTCCTTTCAGGGGACAATAGGTGGCTGTCACCTCTGTACAATATAAACAATGTCAGGAAGGAACCCACCCAAGAAATATGACCTCTCCAAATGCCTGGGATTCCACTATTAGTGATTCACTCCTTTGGTTCAGTACCACCCACTCTCTGGCCGTCCTGGGAAACACACATTCTCCTGGGAGGCGTGACACATTAAGTTCCTAACACCTGGAGTGAATAACTTCACCATTTTATTTTCTCCTGACAGGAGAAAACACATGGGTGCTTGGCCCGTGGAGTTGAAGTAGGTCTCACAGGAGTCAGAGAGTGGGGAAGGCTCTGCATTCAAATTTCCTTAGTGTCACCACGTTTCTAAGAGCTAGGCCCGCCTGCCCCCTCCAAAAGCAGTTGGCCCTGGAGCTGTTGATCTCCATGAGTTAATCACCAAAGGATTCAAAGAGGCAACATACAGAAAGGGCCAACTCGGTACCCCATGTATAATCGATACTTGACAAATGTGAGTCTGTCCTACCCCGCCCATTAATGGAAAAGATACATTTGTCTTGGGGGAGAGCATCGGTTCGCACCTGCTCCTCATCTTCTGGGAAAGACAAGTCAAAGAAATCAGGTTTGTCCTCCACTCCCTGTTACAGCACGGGCACTCCTCTGCCCAACCAGCCCACAGCATCCCTGGCTCCTTTACCACCATTGTGGGAGAGAACGAGAGGACCAGCTGTCTGTGCTTGAGCTACTGCTTGGGTGGGGGAGACCTGGTTTCTTTGTCCCAGGGCTGTGAGAGTTTGAGGAGCCTATTGTTTGGTGTTGATTTTGCTCTGCTCCCCAGCTCTGAGCCTTCTCTCCTGTGGACCAGGTTCTGCTCTGGGCCTCAAGAGGTTGATCTCTGTGGACTGCATTACCAGCCTCCTCCGCCCTCCACCTTGCAGTGACGCTCAGCCAATGGGAGGTGCCAGGAGGAGATTGGGAGGCAGAAGGAGAGAGGGACGAGGGATTTATTGCCCTCACTCCTTTCCTACTGGGTCAGGGTTATGACAGTAGCTGGTCCCCCAAGCCATGGTCACGGATCCCATGAGGCAACACCTTTCCCATGGCTCCAGGGCTCACTGGTGTCGTCTGCCTAGGGACTAGAAAAGACTTCTCACTCTTGCTAGTCCCTGGGGACACTGCCATCTGTTACTGACCATCAACCTTTACTTCCCATCCATGAGGTCTATTGTACAGACTAAATGGGATTCCATGTGCAGTCTCTTCACCAATCCTTTTTGAGAAATGAAACACCCCTGAGAACTCCCCTCTGGGGGAGACCATGTAGATCAAGATCCAAATTAACCTGGAGTGGTCACTCTGACTTCACAGCTTGGATCTGCTGATTCTCTACTTTGTGCTAAACATGAATTTCTCATTTAATCCTCCCAGCAGAGGTGTAGAAATGTCACATAACTTGCCCAAGATCACACAGTTGTATTTGACAAGTGCACAGGAATGCCAGTAAGTATGCCAGGAAGTCAGTATCCAGGTCAACTTTTGGACTCTCGGTCAGATATTGGAGTCAAATATTCCATTTCAGCCTCACTTCTCTTCACTACAATCTAGCAGGACAGATATTTCTGAGTTGGTCTTCCAAAAGAGGCTCCATTCCAAAAGAGCTATTTATGATCTTGTTGGATGAAGTTGGGGAAGATGTGGCTGCCCTCAGAGCCCAAAATAAGTCAAGCCCTTGGCAAAGATGTAATGTGGAGAATCTACCTGGAGCCCCCTTCTCCTCTTCCTTGGGGTGCCTTGTCTATTCCCTTCCAGCCCCCTGCCCTACATCCTCAAGACCCCTCCTGATGATCTATAGAATCCACTGACACCAGCTTACCTTTCTCATGCTCCGGTGCAGGCCTTCAGTCCATTTCTCCCACACCCTGATCCCTGCTCCCTGAAAGTGCTCCAGGGTAATCCAAGATGACCTATTGCCTTAATGGATTTAAATATGCATATTCTAAAGGTAGGACACAAAAAGTAATATTAATGGTGGAAATTTTAAGTGCCAGGTTAGGCCAGCAAGGGAGGTATTTATGGAAAAGGAAATCTTTTGCTGATTCCTCAAGGACACCACACAGATATCTAGATTATAGGTCCAAATCCTTTAATATGCAAGGTGTGCAATATTGGCCTTTGAGGAGCCCTGGAATCTTTGTCTTCAGAGCCTTTCACAGAGGGAAGGGGAGATAAGAGGTAGGCTCACCCCAACTTAGAACGTAATCACCTCCTCTTTTTTCCATGACCAATAGTGAATGTGCACCAAATATTTCACATGCTCCCCTAATCTTCTAGCCTGCCTTCCAGCTTAGGTTGGGGCAATAGAGTGAGCTCTGGCCACAGGCTCTGAGCATAAGGGACATGTGCCTCTCCTGAGCCGAAGCAGCTAATGGCTGATGTTCCTCCTCCACCTCTCCCTTCTCCTGCCTTGAAGGTCATTTGTTCTAGATGATGCACCTAGGAGGAAGGCCAACCAGCCTGCAACAGATATTTGGTGAGTAAGAAAACCATGTTTATGGTTTGAAATCACTGACATTTTAGGGTTGCTTATTACTGCATCATAGCAGAGCCTATCCTGACTAATACACCATGTAAGACAAAATCCAAACAAGTGTTTGTGCTGAATAAGACTGTTGGCATTAATTTCTCATTCCCTATAACTCAAGAGCTAGAAAAGAAAAAAAATCAACATTTCCCAGCCACCTTTGAAAGCATGGTTCTAGAAATAAATTAGGTCCCCCCAATAATGTCCTTGTGTGAAGCAGTATAACATTATAGCAGAAACATGAGTGTTCAGAGACACTGCAGTCACTGGACTCCTTGTCCCAGGGTTCAGTCACAAGCTTCATGGGTGCCCGAGGCCCTTGTGGCAAAAGCAGCCAGGGCAGTGGCTTCCTAACCCCCGGGTCACAACAACAGCGGGATCACTCTGAAATGGTGCTACCCAGTGGAACTCTTCAGATTTCCACTTTTCCAGCCCTTACAACATCCTACAAGCTCATAATTCCCTGAACCGAATTCTTTTCTTATTGAAATACGCAGAGTGGTGGCTATTTCCTTTACTGTACTCTGAATCCATGTTGTTTTTAAAAGTTTGAAACCTTGTGAGAAAAGAGAGCGTAGGCACAAAGATGATGTGGAGCCCTCTGAAGGCTCGAAGCTGGGAGGAGGCAGTTTCCCCGAGACCTCAGAAGTTTGGAGGAGAAAAATGTAGTGGGAAGAACTGACACACAACTGTGAATTCATTCTTAAAACGTAGCATCATTGAACATTATATCAAAAATGAATGGTGGGGCGCCTGGGTGGCTTAGTTGGTTAAGCGACTGCCTTCGGCTCAGGTCATGATCCTGGAGTCCCGGGATCGAGTCCCACATCGGGCTTCCTGCTCAGCGGGGAGTCTGCTTCTCCCTCTGACCCTCTTCCCTCTCATGCTTTCTATCTCTCATTCTCTCTCTCTCTCTCAAATAAATAAATAAAATCTTTAAAAAAAATGAATGGTGTACTATATGTTGGCTAATTGAATTTAAATTAAAAAAATAAAACAAAAAAATAAAACCTAGCATCAGTGATTTAATGCAAATCCTTCCCGGCACAATCAAACATGGGACGGAGGACCCTCAGAGAATCCCTGTCCCTTCTCCAATGCGGCAGTAAAGGCAGAGCTGTGGTTCAGATGGAGGTCCCCTGAACGTGGCTTCTACTAATCACTTTCCAGACTCCATCAAGAAGCCTGACAACAAACTGCTGGGAATGTCTCATCTGTAGATCCCCCCAGCTGTCCCAGGGGCATCCCCAATGTTCCACGTACCCCACCTACACATACCCTGACCCCATGGCTGGCGTCCTGTGCACACTCATGAAGGCAGCAAATGCTTGCCTTTGTAGACAGCTAGTGAGCATGCAGGGAAAGTGAGCCCAACTCTGCAGGATTGGGAGAAAGTTGAGATTCAGCACTGCCCTGGGGGAAGCAAATGGGAAGCTGTCAGTGCTATGCTTGGCTTTGCAGGATTAAAGAAGGCATACAATTGCACCAAGGCATACACTTCTTGCACCACCAAGAGGATGCAAGAAGTGTAAAGCCGGTAAATCCATAGAAAAGATCGGAGAAAGTCAAAGAATCCCTAACAGGGCTGACAGAAGGTACTACTCTCCCAAAGCCAGTTGGTAAAGCCTGGAGGAGGTGACCGCTTCTTCAAATCTGAAGTCAGCAATGTAAGATTTCAAGGAACGTGAAAAATCAAGGAAACATGACACCACCAAAGGAACACAATAATTTTCCAGTAACCAGTCCCAAAGAAATGGAGATCTGTGGTTTGTGCAATAAAAATTCAAAGTCATTGCTTTAAGAAAGTTCAGTGAGCTACAAGAAAACACAGAAAGGCAATTCAGTGAAATCAGGAAAACAATACACAAACAAAACAGAAAGTTTAACAGAGAGATACAAATCATAAAAAAGAACCAAGCAGAAAAATTCTGGAGTTGAACAATACAGTGAATGAAATGAAAGATGCAATGGCGAGCATCACCAGCAGACTTGATTAAGCAAAAGAAAGAATCTGTGAAGTCAAAGGTCATTTTCACTTATCCAGTCAGAGAAGAACAAAGATAAAAGAATGAAAAAGAGTGAAGAAAGCTTATGTGAGTTAATGGGATGCCATCAAGTGAAACAACCCATGCATTATTGGAGTCCCAGATGAAAAAGAAAGAAGAAGATGGTATGCTTATTTAAAGAAATAATGGTTGAAAAATTTCCAAATCTGAGGAGAAATTTAGATATCCAAGTCCATGATGCTCATAGGTGCCCCAAAAGATCCAACCCAAGAGGATCTTCTCCAAGACACATTTTAGTGTAACTGTCTAAAATAAAAAACAAAGAGAATCTTTAAAGCAGAAAAGGAAAAAAAATTCCTCACAACCAAGGGAACCTCCATAAGACTATCGGTGGACTTCTGAGCAGAAACTTTGTAGGTCAGGAGAGAGCAGGTTGATATATTTAAAGCACAGAAGAAAAAAAAAACTGCCAACCAAGAACACATTACCTGGCAAAGCTGCCATTCAGAAATGAAGGAGAGATAAAGACTTTCCCATACAAACAAAAGCTGAGGTGGTTCATGGTTGGACCTGCCTTACAAGAAATGCTACAAGTTCTTAATGCTTACATGTTCTTCAGGCTGAAATGAAAACACGCCAATTAGTAACATGAAAACATAAAGCCCATTGGTAAAGGTAAGCATATAGTCAATTCAGAATACTCTAATACGGTGATGTGTATATCACTAAACTCTAGTAAAAAACGTTAAATGACAAAAGTATTAAAAATAACTACAACTACAGTAATTGGTGAATGGACATACAATATGTAAATCATGATATCAACAATAAAATGTGAGGTGGGGAGTAGAAGGGTAGAGTTTTTGTAGGCAATCGAAGTTAAGTTGTTATCAGCCTAAAATAGACTGTTTTAACTACAAGATGTTTTATGTAAACCTCCTGGTAATCACAAAGCAAAACCTGTAATAGATACATAAAAGATAAATAGAACGGAATCAAAGCATACCACTACCAAAAATCATCAATTCAAAAGAAG
The DNA here is from genome assembly GCF_003265705.2 of Callorhinus ursinus. Lineage (NCBI taxonomy): Eukaryota > Metazoa > Chordata > Mammalia > Carnivora > Otariidae > Callorhinus > Callorhinus ursinus. The sequence continues at coordinate 14,977,543 of NW_027397083.1, forward strand.
ACCCAAAAAAGGAAGAAAGGAGCAAAAGAACTACAAAACGGCCAGAAAACAATAAAATGGAATTAGTAGATCCTTATCCATGAATAATTACTTTATATCTAAATGGGTTAAATTCTCCAGTGAAAGCGCATAGAGTGGCTGAACATACATACAAGATCCAACTACATGTTGCCTACAAAAGATTCATTTTAGCTTTAAAGGCATACATAGGCACAAAAGGAAAGAATGGGAAAAAATACTCTATGCAAATAGAAACCATAAGAGAGGGGAGTAGTTATAATTATATCAGACAAATAGACTTTAAGTCAAAAACTGCAACAAGAGACAAAGAAGGTCATTTCATAATGCTTACGGGGTCAATTCATCAAGAGGATATAACAATTATAAACATATAAGCACCCAACATCAGTTTACCTACATAAGTAAATACTAACAGATTTAAACAATACAATAATAGTAGGGAACTGCAATACTTCACTTTCAACAATGGACACATCATCCAGATAGAAAATCAATAAGGAAACATTGGACTTGAACTATACATTAGAACAAAATGGACCTATCAGACATATACAAAACATTTTATCCAATAGCCACAGAATACAAATTCTGCTCAGGCGCACATGGAACATTCTCCAGGATAGATTATATGTTAGGTCACAAAATGGGTCTTAACAAATTTAAGAACATTAAAATCATAGAGGTATCTTTTCCAACCACAATGATGTGAAACTAGAAATTAAAAACAGGAGGGAAACTGGAAAATTCACAAACGTGGAAATTAAACAACATATTCCTGAACAAACAATGGGTCAAAAAAGAAATCAAAAGGGAAATCAAAAAATATCTTGAAATAAATGGAAACACAGCATATCAAATCTTATAGGATATAGCAAAATCAGCTATAAGGGGGAAGTATATAGCAATAAAAGCCTACATTAAGAAAAGAGATAGATCTCAAATAAACAACCTAACTCTATACCCCAAGGAGCTAGAAAAAGAAGAACGAAACAAATCAACGAAAGGAAGGAAATTCAAAAAGAGCAGAGCAGAAATCAATGAAATAGACCAGAAAAATAATAGAAAAACTAAGAACTGGATTTTTTTAAAAAGATAAACAAAATTGACAAACCTGCAGCTAGACTAAATAAGAAAAAAGAGAGAAGACTAAAATAAATAAAATCAGAAATGAAAGAGGAAATGTAACAACAGCTACCATATAAATACTAAGAATCATAAAAGACTACTATGAACAATTATAGGCCAACAAATTGCATAACCTAGAAGAAGTGGATAAATTCCTGGAAACATGTAACCTCACAAAACTGAATCACAAATAGAAAATCTGAACAGACCAATAATGAGTAAGGAGAGTGACTCAGTAATCAAAAACCTCCTAAAAAACAAAAGCCCAGGACTGGATTTAGTGGTGAATTCTACCAAACGTTTAAAGAATTAATACCAAACATTTTCAACGTCTTCCCAAAAACTGAAGAGGAGGGAACACTTTCAAACTCACTTTTTTGAGGCCAGCATCACCCTGATACCAAAGCCAGACAATAACACTACAACAATAGAAAATTATAGTCCAATATCCCTGATGAATATAGATGCAAAAATCCTCAACAAAACGCTAGCAAGCAGAATTCAACGGCACATTAAAAGGATCATACACTATTATCAAGTTGGATTCACCCCTGGGAGGCAAGGATGAGTCAACATATGCAAATCAATGAATGTGATACACCACATTAACAGAATGAAGGATAAAAACCATATCATCATCTCAATTTGGGAAGCTGAAAAAGCATTTGATAGAATTCTATGTTCTTTCATGATACGAACTCTCAAGAAATTGGATATAGAAGGAATGTACTTCAGTATAATAAAGGGCACATCTGAAAGCCCACAGCTAACATCATACTCAACAGTGAAAAGCTGAAAACTTTTCCTCTAAGATCAGGAACAAGATAAGAACGTCTACTTTTGCCACTTTTATCCAACATAGTACTAGAAATCCTAGGCAGAGCAAGTAGGCAAGTAAGACAAATGAAAGCTATCCAATCAGAAAGCAGTAAAATTGGCTCTGTTTGCAGGTGGCATGATCTTACATATAGAAAACCCTTAAAGACTTCATCCAAATACTGTTGGAACTAACAAACAAATTCAGTGAAGTTGCGGGATACAGGGGATGGGGTAGCCTGGTGATGGGTATTACGGAGGGCACGTTCTGCGTGGAGCACTGGGTGTTATGCACCAACGATGAATCATGGAACACTACATCAAAAACTAATGATGTAATGTATGGTGGTTAACATAACAATAAAAAATTTAGAGAAAAAAAGTTGCAGGATACGAAATTAATATACAAAAATCAGTTGCATTTCTATACACTGACAACATACTATCAGAAAGAGAAATTGGGAAAACAATCCCATTTACAACAGCATCAAAAACAATAAAATACTTAGGAATAAATTTAACCAAGGAGGTGATAAATCTATACACTGAAAACTATAAGACACTAATGAAAGAAATTGAGAAAGTCACAAATAAATGGAAAGATGTCACATATTCGTGGACTGGAAGAATTAATTGTTGAAATGTCCATACCACCCTAAGCAATCTACAGAGTCAATGTGATCCCTATCAAAATTCCATTGATGTTTTTCACAGAAATAGAAAAAACAATTCTAAAATTTGTATGGAACTACCAAAGACACTGAAGAGCCAAGGCAATCTTGAGAAAGAAAAACGAAACTGGAGGCATCACTTCATGATTTCAAGCTATATTACAAAGCTATAGTAATCAAAACAGATAGTACTGGCCAAAAATCAGACATATAGACCAGTGGAACAGAACAGGAATCCCATATATAAACCCACACATATATAGTCAACGATCTTTCACCAGGACACCAAGAATATACAATGGGGAAAGAACCGTTTCTTTAAAAAATGGTGTTATGAAAACTAAATATCCACAGTCAAAAGAATGAAACTGGACCACTCACAAAAATTAGCTCAAAATGGATTAAAGACTTAAATGTAAGACCTGAAGCCATAAGACTTCTAGAAGAAAACATAGGGAAAATCTCCTTGACACTGGTCTTAGCAATGATTTCTTGGATATGACACCAAAAACTCAGGCAACAAAAGCAAAATAAATAAATAAAAAAAAGCAAAATAAATAACTACATCAAATAAAAAAGTTTCTGCACAGCAAAGAAAACAACAAATGAAAAGACAACCTACAGAATGGGAGAAAAGATTTGCAAACCATGTATCTAATAAAGAGGCAATATCCAAAATATATAAGGAATTCCTACCACCCAATAAAAAAAAAGTCTGATTTTATTTTTTTTTAATGTCTGATTTTAAAATAGACAAAGGACCTGTTAGGATAGCTTTTATAAAAAAAAAGGAACAAAGGGAGCCTGTGTGGCTCAGTCGTTAAGCGTCTGCCTTCGGCTCAGGTCATGATCCCAGCGTCCTGGGATCGAGTCCCACATCGGGCTCCCTGCTCAGTGGGAAGCCTGCTTCTCCCTCTCCCACTCCCCCTGCTTGTGTTCCTGCTCTCGCTGTCTCTCTCTGTCAAATAAATAAATAAAATCTTTTTTTAAAAAAAAAAGGAACATATATTAAGTGTCGGTAATAATGTGTGGGAAAAAGAGAACTCTTGTACACTACTGATGGGAATATAAATGGGTATAGCCATTATGGAAAACAGTATGGAGATTCCTCAAAAAATTAAAAATAGAATTACCATATGATCCAGCAATCCCGCTTCTGGGTATATATTCAAAGGAGTTAATATCAGTTTCTTGAAGAGATATCTGCACTCCCATGTTCACTGCAGCATTATCCACAATAGTGAAGACACAGAAACAGGCTAAATATCTGTCAATGGATGAAGAAAATGTGATATATATATAATGGAATATTCTTCAGCCATGAGAAAGAAGGAAATCCTGCCATTTGCAACCACATGGATGAACCTAGAAGACATGCTGAGTGAAATTAGCTAGAGAAAAAGGCTGTATGATCTCACTTATATACAGAATCTTTAAAAAAAAAAAAACAAAAAGGCCAACTCACAGAAACAGAGCAGAATGGTGGTTATCAGAGGTGGGGAGGTTAAGGAGACAGGAAGAAGGTGGTCAAAGGGTATAAGCCTTCAGTTACAAGATGAATAATCTCTGGGGATCGGATGTACAACATGGCGACCGTAGTTAATAATACTGTGTTGTGTGTTTAAAATTTGCTAAGAGAGGAGAACTTAAGCACTCTCACTACACACGAAAGAAAGAAAGAGAGAGAGAGAGAGAGAGAGAGAGAGAGAGAGAAAGAAAGGAAGAAAGAAAGAAAGAAAGAAAGAAAGAAAGAAAGAAAGAAAGAAAGAAAGAAAAAGAAAAAAGAAAGGTAAGTCTGTGAAGCGATCAATGTATTAACAGAATTGTGAAAACCATTTCACTAAGTATGTCAAATCATCATGTTGTGCACTTTAAATGTATACAGTTTTGTCAATCATACCTCAGTAAGGCTGAGGGAAAACAACAAGTTGAGGTCCCCTGAGACTTTGACCAGTGTTCCATCTGTCGTATAATGTCAGCTTTGAATCTTGGCAGAGAGGATTTACCTTCCTGGACCACAGGGGATCCACTGAGTATTACAGAGGACTATGCGTAGAGCAGGCTGTTTGGGGCAAGGGGAACATCTGCCAAGCATGTAAGATTATAAAAGACATGCTTGAAATGAAACCTAATGATCGGTATTCACTTTTATGGCATGGTTTATAAAAATAGATGGTCCTCGTAAAGAGCAGCCGTTGCCAACCAAAAGCCTGTTAAGTGGCCAGAGATTTTATTTCAGAGCTGACAACTTGAATTCCTCACATGTCTCCCTCCACTAATGATGCCCCGCGTGACCTTGAGCCTCTAGCTTAAATGTCTCGTGCCTCATTTTCCATCTGTAAAAAAGGGATAATGACACTAGCTGCTGGATCATGTTGGCAACATGCTTAGAAATCCCCAGATCAAAGGTGCTCTGCCAGGACCAAATAAGATGATGACAGTGCTTGCCATCATTAGTGTTATTATTATTGTTGTTGTAGTTTGGGGCACCCATCTTGCAGCCCAGGAAGTAGGTATGACTCCCATGGCTGATTCAGCACCAAGGCAGACTAAGGAGGAGTTTCAGGGCTGTGGGAGCCATTGATAGAGAGACCGCCCATTTCAACGACATCACACGAGGGCACATTGCTAGGCTCCCCGGGGTGAGGCACTCTCCTCCCTCAAAGTAAGACCATGCCTAGCACATCTCCAAGAGGTAAATATCTGTCTTTGGAGAAGGAGGTCACAGAGGAAGATCCCATCATTTCTTTGGCTAAATGGTTTCTGTCATCACACAGCTAACTGAAAAGTCCTTGACCATAGCCAGGAAGCTTTAGATTTGAGTCCCAGCTCTACCAACTAGAATCTTGTAGCCTTGAACATAAGCCATAATTTCTCAGAATCATCATATCCTGATTGTAAAATAGAATGTTTCACTAAAGTGGCACCTGGGTGGCTCAGTCATTAAGCATCTGCCTTCGGCTCAGGTCATGATCCCAGGGTCCTGGGATCGAGCCCCGCATTGGGCTCCCTGCTCAGCCGGAAGTGCTTCTCCCTCTCCCACTCCCCCTGCTTGTGTTCCCTCTCTCGCTGTGTCTCTCTCTCTGTCAAATAAATAAATAAAATCTTTAAAAAAAGAAAGAATGTTTCACTAAAGTGATTGGTTGGTCTCCTAGTTCTGATTTTCACAATTACCAATAATAATAATAATAATAATAATAACAACAACAACAAGGGATTCTACCCAGAGAAAGTCTTGCCTGGCACATTTCTCCATAGTTTAATGACAGTATCAGTCACTGCTCTTCCAACAGGCTGTTGGCCCCCCGCCCACTCTTGAGCAGTAATGTTCTAAGTCTGGGACAAGGAAATGTACTGAACTTGCTTTGAAATTTATCAGCAAACCGGGAACTCAAAACAGAAAGCCAAATTCTATGTACCAGCAAACACTTACGGCTGTTTTCAAAGTATGTTTATGCAGGACCAATTCCTGCCTTTACGTGGCCTGTGTACAAAAGGTGCCCCTTCTGGGTGGATGAATTTGAGAAGAAATCTCTTCTGGGTACATACTCTGTAGACACATGGCTTATAAGCAGACTATACTTTGCACATAGAAAAAGACAATCCTATCCCCAGGTAGGTACAGCCCTGTGCCAGAGCCCAAGTCTTGATGAGTGGAACACAAGCTAGATTTCAGCTCTCACAGGGTACCTTGGCCAACACTGTTGCTCAGCATGCGCACTGCACAACCGTACATGGCAGCCTTGTATTTGTTGAGTCCTAAGGGTTCCACATAGCCCCTTTATTAACCTCAGATGATTGAGGGGAGGCATCCTACCCACCCCACCAACTGATTTTTATTTGCTTTTCATGATATTGGCCATCCATGAAAATTTTTGTTTGAACAAGATGGGATTTTAAATAATTTGATAACCACTGTGCATAGGTAGCATAGAAATAAATAAAAGGAGATTTTGTTTGGGAATATGCAAAGGTTCAAGTCTGGAAAATAAATTTCCTTAGGCCAGGGTAGTTTAGAGAAGTTGACTTGGTAAGGATTTTCAATCAATGTCGACTACAAAAATTCCTTTCTTCCCCCCACCCCCAACTCTTTTTCTCAAACAGTGTACTTTCTGTCTGGGATTCCTATCCTGGCCAGTGTAAAATAACTAATCTAGTTACTTTCAAGTAAAATAAGTAAAAAAGAGTGATTTTTAATCATCATTTTGATTCAATGTGTGTTGTGTGTATATAGGTATTATGGTTGTGTGTTATGGGAATGTCACCTTGCATATACCATAAGAAAGAAGTTACTGCACTGTCTCCATCTGTCTTGGTCCCATGCTGGCCTCTGGCTTCAAATGTAAATTACCTAATCTGGTCCTTATTTGTGCCTCATGCTAGCAGATTCTCTGAGAGGCAACCATGCCCCCCTCAGATACCTGCAAGCATGACCCACCCTTCCGCCTCTGCCATGGGGTCCACAGCACTCAGGCAAGGAGCACTTAGAGGCCTCCCAGCTCTCATTTCTTATTGTCTCTCTCTTCTCTCCTCTCCTGTCACCCACCCCCTGCTCCTCCCCTCCCTCTCCTACTTCCTCTTCTCTTTCCTCGTCCTCTGTACCCCAACTTGATGCCACAGAGACACTCAGATGTCTGACCCTCAGTGCTCTGAGGTCTTGGGAAAATGGGAAGTCTGTCCCTACACTCTCTCCCCACCAGACACACTATACTACCATCTCTATTCTAGAGTAGCCTTTCCATGATGAATAGAGAACTGACCTGCAGCTCGATGACTCTCCAGACTACACCCTGCACAGCTTGCAACAGGTCCTCTTGACCTAAAGGCAGATTTTATCATGCCCCCTGGCCAAGATTCATTTTGTGGGGTGGAGGGAGACATGAGATAGGGCCACTCATACTCACACCTCACCATCTTACTTCATCTCTACCTCTCTTCTCCCCTGAGGACCAGAAGTCAGTGGTGAAGGAAGGAAATGGCTGATCACATCTACTTCCAGAATCTTCCATCTGAACCCTCAGCACTTGAACTTAAAACTACTTGCCACCTCAGTTTGGAAATTCCACCGTGCCTTGAATGGTAAAAGATCCTCAGGATGTAAGCAAGTGGAACATGGAAGGTGTCACATGTGCGTTAATTTGTCACATATCATCCTGCCACGAGCTAGCACTGGTGGGCAGAGAGACGTAGAGGGGAGGCTGAGGGGGAGATGCCCACAGTGCTCTGTGAATGAGAAAACTCAAGCAGAAGGAGAACCAAGCCATGTACTACCACTAGAAGCAAGATAGAAAGGATAAGTAAAGATATGTATCAAAAGCTCTTTTTTTTAAGGATTTTATTTATTTATTTGACAGAGAGAGCGAGCACAAGCAGGGGGAGCTGCAGGCAGAGGGAGAGGGAGAAGCAGACTCCCTACTGAGTAAGCAGCCCGATGAGGGACTCAATCCCAGGACCCTGGGATCATGACCTGAGCCGAAGGCAGACGCTTAATGACTAAGCCACCCAGGTGCCCCTCAAAAGCTCTTTATAAAAAAAAATGTGTGTCCCCTACAGCCCAGCAATTCCATTTCTAGGGGGTTATTTTAAGATAACCAGACAAGTACACAATGATTATCTACAAAGGTGTTCCATGAATAATTGTTTACAGTGGGAAAAAATTGGGAACACATATGTAAACCACTGTGTTCTTGTAATGGAACATGATATAATCATTAAAAAATGATCTAAAAAATGATGAACTAAACTATATTTATTGGGATAGAAAGATACTAAGACATCTGGTTAAGTGAAAAAGTAGATAACTCAGCAAAATGTGCATCACAATCACATCTTTATTATATATATATGGCATATAAATATTAGCAGTAGCTATTCTAGTGTGAGATGCTCTCTGTTTTACTTATCCATATTTTCTAAATTTTTTACAAGGAACAACTATTGTTTTTTTTAATAAAATAAAGTAATGGGGGCACCTGGCTGACTCAGTCAGAAGAACATGTGACTCTTGATCTCAGGGTCATGAGTTTGAGCCCCATATTGGGATGTAGAGATTACTAAAAAAATAATAAACTTAAAAAAAAGAAAGTAATGAAAAAATGGTTTTTTGTGTTCAGAAGACAAGCTGTGTGGTTTGAAGAAAACCATTCATACCAAAACAGAGAGCTACCAATTCTGAAAACCTGTTGACAAGACCGGAATTGCCACTTCAGGGGACAGCTCTTCTGTGGCCCTGTCCTTCTCAAAGGGACAGTGTATCAGTCAGGGTTCTTCACTGCAAACAACAGAGCCCACTGTGGCCAGTTTCAGCAGGAAGGCAGTTCATTAAAGGATGCTGGGACTTCTTTCTATTCCTCCCACCAAGTACTACTAAAAACCATAGACATGAGGTATAAAGCAATCATAAGAAAATTCTGAAAGGTGGGAGAGGAAGGCAGACAGGTAAGGGACTTGGGACCCAAGGAATGACGTGGAGGTAAGTTTTCTGGGTTTTCTCTGTCCCATATAATCCCAGACTGGGGGCTGAAGAAACCTGTAGCCCAGAAACACCAATGAACCTAGACATGAGAAAGCCCCAACAAAAGCCTCCTCTGTCTAGCTAGGAAAGAGTATGAAGACAGAAAACTCTCAGATAATAACTGCTCTACTCCAGACAAACATCACAGGAAAAAAAAAAAAAAAAAAGTGCCTCCCCTCACCCAGGCCAGCAGAGTGAAGGCAGAGTGAAGAGCCATGATGAGGTTCCCCATCCATCCTGCCAGTGTGGTGTCAGAGAAGGCCAAGTAAGGCTCTGGAAACTTCCTCAACCATCAGATGGTAACAACATCTGCCCCACCATGATGTCCATGGAGCCCTCATGGAGACTCTGCACTTCCACCCCCACCGAGAAGTATGGAGGTGCTCTGTTCCCTCCCCTCTGAGGTTAGAGGAGGTGTCGAGGGAGGACTTCATCACCACCCAAAGGCAATGAGTCCCTTCCCTTTACTGTAGTGTCCAGTGGAAGACATGTATAAGCAGAAACAAGGCCTTCCTACCCCTCCCAGCCAGGGCAGGTATCAGTGAGGCCTAGGAATGAGGAATCCCTCCCCAGCTCAGGTGTCAACAGAGGCCAAGTGGGGAATCTGCATTTCTACCTTCACCTGGCGGTAACAGGGCAACACCTCAGCCTTCCCTGCCAGAGCAGTGTCAAAAAATAGTCTGCTGAAGCAGAAAGGGTAAACAGCCTTCAGAGTCTCCTACCATAATAACCAAAATGTCCAGTTTTAATAGAAAATAACTCTTCACACCAAGAATCAAGAAAATGTCAACTTGAATGTAAAAGAGGCAATCGATAGAGACCAACCCCAAGATGACAGAAACATCAGAATCATCCAACAAGGATTTTCGAGCAGATATCATATGAATGCTTCAACACGCAATTATGACCATGCTTGAAATAGCTGAAAAAAAAATAGAAAGCTTCATCAAAGAAATAGAACATTTTGGTGAATAAATAGAAGATAGAAAAGACAGACAAATGGAATTTTAGAACTGAAAAATAAAGTGACCAAACTTAAAAAAAAAAATCCAGTGGATGGGCTCAATAGTGGAATGGAGGAAACAAAGAAAAGAATCAGGTAGAATGGTAGAAATAACCCAGTGCAGACAACAGAGAGAAAATAGACCAGAATGAAAAGGTCAACAGAGCCTCAGGGGACTGCGGGACAAAACATATAACATTCATGTCATCTGAGTTCCAGAGAGAGAAGAGAAAAGGGGCAGGGCTGGAAAAGCATTCAAAGAACTAATGGATGAAACTTTCCAAATTTGGCAAAAGACAAAACCTGAGATTCAAGGAGCTGAGTGGCAAGCCCCAAACAGGATAGACGGGGGAAAAAAAATCCATTCCAGGACACAACATGGTCAAACTTCTGAAAAGGAAAGGCGAATAAAAACATCTTTAAAGCAGCTAAAGAGAAACGCTTTACCTATAAAGGAAAAGCAATTTAACTTATAGTGTATTTCTCATCAGAAACTGTGGAAGACAGAAGAGAGTGGTACAACATTATTCAAATGATGGAGGAAAAAAAAACAAAACAAAACCACCCTGTCAACTCAGCATCCAGCAGGAATATCCTTCAGGAAAAAATGAGAAATCAAGATATTCTCAGATGTGATTAAATGCAAAAAATTGTCGGAGTGGATTTAAAAACATGGCTCAATTATATGCTCTCTCACTTCCAACATAATGATATAGGTAGGTTGAAAGTTAAAAGGATGGTAGAAGAATATGTCATGCCTACTTTAGTCAAAAGAAAGCAGTTGGCTATATTAATATCTGATAAAGTAAATTTCAGAGCAAAGAAAATTATCGGAGGCAGAGAAGGACATTACGTAATGCTTTTAAAACCATCAACCCACAAGAATCCTGACAGGGTACGCACCAAACAGTAGAGCTGCAAATTGTGTGAAGCAAAATTATCACTAGACCTTGAAAGGAACACTAGGTAAACCCACAATCATAGGTGGAGACGTCAACAACCCCTCTCAGTAACTGATAGAACAACTAGACAGAAGAGCAACAACAATACAGAACTCACCAACACCAGCAACCAACGGAATCCAATCAATATTTAGAGAACACTCCACCCAGCAGCAGCAGCAGAATAAATATTCAAGCATCCACGAAACATACATGAAAAGAGACCATATCCCAGGCCATTAAGCAAACTTCAACAATTTATGTAAAGGATTTGGGGGTAGCTCACAAATCTCCTGAGGGGTCAGAAAGTCAGATATGGAAGCTCTGCCCCCAAGAACAATAAGAATACCACTCAAGCACCACCACCTTGATGGCCCTACTGTCACCACCTGCTTGGGTCACACACTGACTCCACCAGAACCCCAACCATTGCTGACCCTGAAAATGGATCCTTCGCAGCGATCCTCAAGATCAAGGTCTGTTGGCTTAGAAGGAACCTAAGTCACGACTGCCTACTCAATGCACAGAAAGCAGGCATCTAGCTCCTCCATTTGGGGAATCAAGACTCAGAATGCAGAGACAAGCCTGGGAAAAGCATCCCCAAAAGTTAGGTGCCACCAACATGGAAAATGCCTGCTCCCTGGCCTGCGCCAGCACCTCATTCCACCCTCTGCTCCCGTCCCAGGGTCTGGGCTCCCAGGCATTTGCAGTCGGAAGGCCTAGGCTCTCCTGCAGAACTCAGCTGCTTTTCCAGCTTCGTCTGCACCCCTCCCCGGACCCGGACTCCCTTCTGACACATGAGAACTCTTGGGTGGAATAAGTCACCAGTGAAAACGAACTCATGGCAAGCTCCACATTATCTCACCCTCTAATCTTGCTTGAGCGAATTCTTATCTTCAGGTCAGGGTTGTTTTTCACTGGAAATGAATCAAACTCAGGCACAGGACCAGCAATCTGTCAGGAGGAGCAAGTAAGGGCAGAACCCGCACAAGCACAAGCATATTCACACATGACCGAGCTGTTCCCATCCAGCTGAGAAAGACAAGTGACTTACTGATGTTCTATGCCAGACAAACTGTACAAGTTTCCCCCCCCCCCGCCCCCGTTCCCAGATTGAAGAAACCACGGGCACACAGCGTGGGCAGAGAGCAAACAACAAGTAGAATAGCTCCTCTTGTCGCCCAGATGGTCCAAGTTCATGCCCATCCATGTGACACTTTGGACTTCCGGGCGGAGGGAGGTTGGGTAAGGAGAGAAGTGGAAGCTAGTATGGAGAGCGCTTAAGAGCTTTGGTGTCAGACGGACCTGGACTGAGATTCCAGCTCAGCCACGTCTTACTGCGTGGCTTTCAGCAAATGAATCTCTCCACACTCAGTTTGTTCAACCATAAAAACAGGATAACCAGGGCCTTCCCCTCAAAAATGGTAAGAGGATTAAAATGGGATGATGTTTGTGAAATGTTGGGCACATAGTAGGTGCTCAATAAATCACTGCTGCTCATATTATTGAGGCAACATTTAGGGTTTTTTTTTATCTTTTGTATTTTTAAGTACAGAATACAAAGGGCAGAATGCAAGCACAGAATGCTACTGGATTCGCACCCTCTTGAAAGTGAGGGGACTGAGTTAAAGCCCTTTAGAGGAAAACCAGAATCTCCCGACCCCAGAGTATCAGCCCCAGGTGCATGGTTACAGATATGACCCATATAGATATGGTATATATAGATACAGATGTGCCCGCCGTGGCCAGGTTCTCCAGCCACATCCAAGACAGGATCTGGATCCGGCTCCTGGATCTGAGGTCTGGGGACCAGAGGCAGCTACAGAGGAGGGTGTAGCCTGGGAACAAGGCAAGAAGGCACAGGAGACCGAGCCCAGCTGAGTGGGCATGGAGGGCCAAGTAAAACGAAAATCAAGTCCGTGGAAACCTACAGGCAGAAAGAGTAAGAGCCCTCTCAACATCACTCTGAAACTCCACATACCGGGAACGACCCTTTCCTCAAAATGAAGTGAGAGGAGAATCACCCTCCAGCGAACGTTTCCCCGTGGAACACCTCCTGTGGCAGCCACCAATCAGAAGCCAGGTCAGGAGGCACAAAGACCACAACATCTGCCTCAGCAAGTTCTGCCAAGTAGCTTCTGGGTCTGACCTCGTGGTTTCAATCCCAGGTCCACAGTGGTGTGGACCTTAGGCAAGTTGCTGAGCTGATCTGTGCCAGTTTCCCATCCTCAAACACAGGAGGAATAATAATCCCAACCATATAGGAGTGTTGTAAGGATTAAATGAGATTAAGTCTGCTGAGTCTTGCAACAGTGTCTGGAACATATTGAGCACTTGGGACACAGTGTTCAATGTTATAATTATTGTTATTATTAATATTAATATCAGTGCCACTCTCCTCCCAACGTGGCTGCCAAGAAAACAGCCCAGGAAACTGGCCTCTCTGGTCGTTTACGACCTAGGAAATAGAGACAAGATCCATGTGAAGTGAGTGAGCCGAAAACACGTAGGCGACCTCATTTCTCAGGGTCAACAGGACACACTCAGCAAAAGCAAAACGGCAGATGCATCTCAGGCCAGACAGACCTTAGTTCAAAGTCTGGCTTCAGCACTTACCCTGTGACATTGGACGTGTTGCTTAACTTCTCTGAGCTTCTGAATGCTCCCTCCCAAATTAGGGATAAAATTCCGTAACACCTCCCTGGCAGGGTTATTCTTGTAGATCAAATAATGCAGAAGTGCATGCAAAAAGGGGTTTGCAAGCTGCCTAGCACTTAGTTGGTCCCAGCAAAAACTGGTTCCTTTTCCTCTGTTCCCAGGATGAAACTCTGCAGCTGCTGGCTTAAATATCGTGGCTCTGAATACAACCCCCAAAGTCGTAAGAAAAGTCTTCCCCACTCCCCATACCATCTTCTCTCCTTCCTGTCTGCTCTAAGCAACAGCCGGATAATAGTAATCTCTAACCCACTGTTGCCCTTTCACTGTGGGAGGCCTGAGATCCAAGTCCAGCTACTCACATGACCGTGCCACATGGGACACGTTTCCTCCATCCTCTGGGCTTCAGTATCCTCATTTAGAAACTAGGGATAACAGGGGCGCCTGGGTGGCACAGTCGTTAAGCGTCTGCCTTCGGCTCAGGTCATGGTCCCAGGGTCCTGGGATCGAGCCCCGCATCGAGCCCCGCATCGAGCCCCGCATCGGGCTCCCTGCTCGGCGGGAAGCCTGCTTCTCCCTCTCCCACTCCCCCTGCTTGTGTTCCTGCTCTCGCTGTGTCTCTCTCTGTCAAATAAATAAATAAAACCTTAAAAAAAAAAAGAAAGAAAAGAAAAGAAAGGGGCACCTGGGTGGCTCAGTCATTAGGCGTCTGCCTTTGGCTCGGGTCATGGTCCCAGGGTCCTGGGATCGAGCCTCACATCGGGCTCCCTGCTCCACGGGGAAGCCTGCTTCTCCCTCTCCCACTCCCCCTGCTTGTGTTCCCTCTCTCACTGTGTCTCTCTCTGTCAAATAAATAAATAAAAATCTTTTTAAAAAGATAAATAAATAAAATAAAATAAAATAAAAATAAAAATAAAAGAAAGAAACTAGGGATAACAATCTACAACAGCTAGTTTGCTGATTTAGTTCTTTGGGTTCAATTATGGATTAGATATAAAAGGGCCTTCATTTAGCACTTGGCAGATGAGGGTAGGTGCCCCGCATGTTGCATATATCACGTCATTTGATCCTCCCAATAATCCTCTATCCCCAGTGTCTCAGCCTGAACCTAAGGCTCAGAGAGGTCACGCCACCAACGCAACGCCACACAGCTACCCTTCTCCTGGCTTAGACAGTGGTCACCAGACTCACATTTTCAGTCGGTCCCCTAGAGAAAAGGGCTTGGTCGTGAGCTCGGAGCCCTGCCCACAGTGTCAGAGCAGTCATGGCTCTCAGGGACCCCCCACACACAAACACACACAATGTGGGGCCCCCGCTTCTCCAGGCGTCGGTACCCATGGTTCATGTTCAGAAGCCTGGTGCAGGCCATTTGCACAAGGAGGTTGCTGGCAGGCCCCGTGGTCTCTGTTACTAGAGATTGAATTGCCAGTGAAAGAGGCTCATTGTGCGTCCTCTGAATGAATACCCCATTTAGACAAAGAATTCCACTGGTTTTTCACCGAGAAAGAAGACAGCCCCAGAGGAAAGAGAGAACAATGCAGATCATTCAGCAGATTTTTACTTAAACATCAAAGCTGGGTGACCAACCAGGTTAAGGGCCACCCCACAGATTGGGCTGAGGCCACACTGGTGTGCAAGACTCCTCCTTGTCTGAGGAGTCAGGGTCCAGAGGCTCTAGGCCCAGCCCCTTCATGGCCACCTTGGCCAACGTACCTCCTGGACCCTCGTGGATAAATTGAGGCGAGTGGATTGACTCAAGGGTCTGCCGTTTGGATTCAGGGGAAATACTTCTGGGCACTAGATTGTCTACACGCCGCTGGTTCTCAGATGTAGCTGCACGTTGAAATCACCTGGAGGAGCTTTTACAGCTACTTGAACTTGGTCCCACTGACAAGGATATTGATTTCTTTGGTATGAGGCATGGCCTGGGCATTGGGAATTTTTCACCACTCCCCATAGGATTTTAAGGTATGGCCTAGATTGAGAACCAGCGAGGCCCAGGGGCAGAAACTGTTTGGTCCACAGCTATATCCAGAGCTGAGCACAGGGTCTGCTGGACGCTTGGTGCCCAATAAATATTTGTGGGATGAATGGATATATGCTGCTCTGAGACACTGGGGAGAAGCCACCCAGCCCGGTCTTCAGGGACAGTACCTCTGTTGATCACTCTATCATCCATTGGGATTTGGAACAAGGTTGCATTTTTTTTTAAGTTGTCTGCTCGAAACACCTAACAAAAAATACTCGCACACAAAAACCACTGGACCATAAAACCTCTGAGATTGTCTCCAGCTCCAGAGCACACTAATTCCAAGATCATAAATTCCTTCTTGCCCTTTGAGAGCAATAATGTTTTTCAGTTAAATTATCAGGGCGGCAGAGGCGTGGGAAGGGCCCCTCTGAGAGCCACTCCGCATCCCACCTGCTCAAGCCAAGGACTTCGCTTCCACAGGCGGCCCCTCCTGGCCTCTCGCGCCCACCCGCTCCTCAGCCCACCCCCAGCCCTCCATGTCCCCGGCATTCCATTCTCGTTCTTCTGCCACTTTGCACTCATTCCCTCAGTGAGCCCAACCACTCCCAAAGTACTAACTCTCATTTCTAAGTTGGCCACTTGCAATCAGTACCTCTGGCCCTGCCCCTCTGTTCCGAACTCCAGACTCGGCCTTCCGAATGCCTACTGGGGATCTCCACCTCCATTTCCCTTAGGCACCTCAAATGCAGCCTGTCCCAGAAATGAACTCACTACCTTCCCCACCCAAACCTGCTCCTCTTCCTGCCTTCCCTATCTTGATGAACAGCATCACATCCACCCAGTTGCCCAAACCAGGAAACTCTGGAATCATCTTTGATCTCTCCGGTGCCTTCCACCCCACCCCCACCCCGACCCCCCTGCCACCCTGTGCATTTTATCTCTGAAACAGCCACGGACTTAGTCCTCCTTTTCTCCCCCTAATCTCTCTCTCCTCCATGGCACTGCCAGAGTGCCTTTCTAAAACAAAAGATGTCACTTGGAGTAAAGTTCTGGCTCGGGAGCAAGGCGGGCAAGATCGGGAGCCCCACAGTGGGGCACAAGCCACTCCCCGTTCTCCCTCCAGCTGTGCTCAGTCCCCTCTCTCACCCTGACATCCCGACCACACTGGCTGGCCTGACATTCTGCTTAGTAATAATATATCTGCCATTGAGTGTGCCTCTCCTAAGTCCTAACCCAGGGCCTGAACCTGTGATCTCTCTCCCTCCTTGCCTTGCTCTTCCACTAAAATGCCCTGCCCCTCCCTACATTCTTCAAGGCTTAGATAGTGCCCGGCTTTCAAAGCTCTGCCTCACTCTTCACAATAAGGCAGGCTTGGGCAAGGGGCTGCTTAAATAGTAAATAGCAAACACTTGGATGGATTTCTTACATGCCAAGCACTTTTTTAAGCACCTTAACCTATTTTAACTAATGTAACTCACAACAGCCCAATGAGACAGGGACTATAATTATCCCCATTTTACAAAATGGGTAAACTGAGGTACAGAGAGGTGAGGCCCAGATGCTGGGACTTGAACTCATTCGGACGATGCTCGTCATCACTGCCTTCTAAGAACATATATCTGGTTACCCATTTTACCTGCTCTAAGAACACGGGTGCCACATTTTTTAGCAGAGGACCCCTTTCCTTTAAACAAAATCCTACTCCCAGCCTGGTGCATAGAAAATAGGAGACGGAAGATGGCAACAGAGAGAACGTAGCTCCCATGCTCCCCGATCTCAGCATCAACATTCAACAATATTCAAGAGGATGCCAAGGAACCCCCAGGGCTCCAAAGAGATGAGTTCAAAAAGCAATGTCCTGAGATATCTTTCATTTACCGTTCTGTTGGTTTTTGCTAAGATGCCCTCCATATCCAAAAGTACTTATGAGACTACAAGATCGTCTCCAGACCCGCAACATAGTTTCCATCTTAAAACGTCCAAATGGCATCCTAATGACAGAAGAGCCCCACGCTGTTTCCCGGGGACTGAAACTTATTCCATGAAAAACTCAATAGGTTTTAAAGCTTTGTTTTCTTAAGCAGAGTATTCAAAGTATAATTTAACCTTTCAGTAACTCAGGCCATTCCTTGTGAAGGTCAGCTGTGGGACTGTGTAGGAATATCTTGTGCTCCATATCTTGTGCACTTTCCCCATGCTCGGCACCCAGTTGTGTGTTTTGTAATTCTTCCGTTTCTATCCCGCCAGTATCACTTCTGTGTTCCTTATCCTTAGCTCTAACAGCATCTCCCCACTCCTTCTAACCTGTTCTTTCCAACAGCTATGGATTTTCTAAACATCGAAGTTGTTATAATCATGCCCCAAGTAGACACATATATCCAGAAAAAAAACAGGAACAAAGAGAAGCGTTCCTCTTAGTAAAATGAATGTCCTTCCGTACAATGACTGTGACTTTTCTAGTGAGTTCTTAGGACATCCTTTCCCATCCTTTTTATTCATTTAACATTTACTAAGCACATAATAGATTCAAAAAAAAAAAAAAAAAGGCTGGGTGCCGAGGACATAAAAATAGACAAAATCAAATTCCTATCTTCAAGGACTTGCCAGTTTAAAGAGAGAGACAAGTAAACAGAAATAATGGTGCTGCCATGGTGTAAGCCCTGGGACAACAGTATCTAAAAAGCACAACCAAAAAAAAAAAAAACCCCCACTACTTAACTCTGCCTTGGGGAGTGGCAGCAACCAAGGAAGTCTTCCTGGAGGAGGTGGTATGTGAGCCAATTCCTGAAGCATCTATTAATAAGAGGTCAACCTGTCCCCCCACCACCAAAGACAAAGAGGATAGATTGGGGAAAGAACATGCTGAACAAATACAAAAACAAGGAAAAATAAGAAAGTCTAGTGAGTCTTCAAAATCCATAGTTCAGCCAAACTATGGAATGTGTGTTTGTAGGAAGGAATAGAAACAGCAGGCCGCTAACTGAGAAAAGAAAGTTCAGCGAGTAGGTTGCTCATATATTTTAAATGCTCGAAGGAAAGAGAATGCAGACTTTCCAGGGCAGATTAATCATATCACACCCATATGTATTCAGTGAGCCAAGTCAACTTGCTGCAGGGAAAAGAGAAATACTAACTAACGTGGATCCAATTCCCATTTGCCAGACACTGCTGTAGTATTTTTACAGGCACAATCCCATTGAAATGTCCCAACAACTCTGTGAGGTGGGACGGAATATCACATGTCTGGATGAGGAAACCCAGGCAGGCAGGGGTTCGGGAACTTCCCGAGAACCCAGAATAAGAAAGCGGCAGTCTGACTACCGGGAGGGAGGCCTTAACTTCAGGGTTTCTTTGGAGTTGAAGCAGGCGAGGGGATGAGGTCCCCCGAGTGTTGAAGAAGGAAAGGAAACGGGAAAGGAGAGAGATTAATAGAAAAAGAGCAGGAGCTTGAGCAAGTGAGACAGGAGAGAGGAGAGAGGGGGTACAGGGGAAGACATGGAGGGGGATGCATGGCCATCATTTCCAGTGGGAGAGCCTCTGAGCTGAGGTCTAGGGCTGGAGGCCCTCGGGCCCAAGCCAAAGGAGAGTGGACAGAGCCTGGATCCCGTGGATGGGTCCCTGGGCAACTGCCACATAGGTGAGGCCAGCGCAGTGGGCGTGGGACCCAAACAGGGACATGCCTTCCACCTAAGGACTCAGCAGCAAGAGTCCTAGCGAGCAGCCAGGGCGGATCCCTCATTTTCCAGCAGATGGAATGGAAGGGCTAAGTGATTTGTCCACAGGTACCCAAGGAGAGTGTGTGCTTATTCCGTCTTTGCCTACAATTACCCACCTGGTAAGAGAAGAGACAGGACTAAAATCCAGGTCTCCAGGAATCCAAACCTTTGTCACTATCCCTCTCTTCCTACACACTCAGCTGCTAAGCCAAATTCTAGAGACATAGAAGACTACGAGGTTCACCTGGATACAAGGGTTAGGGCCTCAGCGACAGGAGAAAGGTGGGTGGGAAGGTATTGCTAGGGTGGGGAACCTTGCCAGGCCCCCGAGGAGCAGGCATTTGTTTGTGGGTTACGTCCGTGACATACAGGAGGCATCCTCATGTTCTTTCTCACTCTTCTCCTGAACAGTCTAAACTAGCATTGACTTAACAAGGGCCAGAGAGACTTCTGGAAAAAAGGAAGTGGAGAAAGCCTGGGAACCAGAGGAGAACTTTTGGTACAGATATTTTACGATATTTGGTCAATGAATGAATGAATAGCTACCAGGGTGTCCTGAAAATGTTCTATGTACTGCACTCTACACAGTCGCCACCCTGACGAGAGTCAGAAGCAGCTTCTCATATTGCCTTGCTGGCTGTTAAAATTTGTTTGACACTGTCCCCTCCCGTTCCCTGACTCCCCATCTCCTATTCCTGGGACCCTCTGGACCATCCCATGAGCTAGCAGCTAAAAGTTCCTCTACCAGCAAGGGGGCCTCCAGACTCTCCAGAATGAGTTCTTATTGGTCAGAACTTGTGCAATATCAGTTGTTAAATATTTTGAATATCACCCTTGCTTACCAAAAAGTCCATAGTTCAGGGGCGCCTGGGTGGCTCAGTTGTTAAGCGTCTGCCTTCGGCTCAGGTCGTGGTCCCAGGGTCCTGGGATCGAACCCCACATTGGGCTCCCTGCTCCCCGGGAAGCCTGCCTCTCCCTCTGCCACTCCCCCTGCTTGTGTTTCCTCTCTCGCTGTGTCTCTCTCTGTCAAATAAATAAATAAAATCTTAAAAAAAAAAAGTCCACACTTCAATTTGACTGAGTGATGCAAAATTAATACTGTACTCTATAGTCTTCCCATCATCCCAGTACAGTATCTATCGAGAATCCACTAAGGGTCAAACCCTGTTCTTAGAACCAAAAAATAAGAGACTAAAACCTGATGTGGGTCTGTGCAGGGTTCATGGAGCTTCTAGTCCAGTGGGGGAAAGTTCTGAACTCGACTCCACACCATCATTAAAAAAGATGACCTGCTAGAGACATGCCGCCTTATCTAGAGGTTCCCAAGAGGTGGTGGTGCCGTCCCCCGACAGGGGCTTTTGGAAACTGGGAGCGGGGGAGGCATTTTCAATTGTAATAACTGGAGGGGGTAACTGGCTTTTAGTGGGAATGCAATGGACAGTCCAGCAAAAAAAAGAATCATTCTACCGAAAGTGTTAATAGCACTCAGATTTGTTAGAGAATTATAAGCAATCAACACTGAACTACTGTCAGACAGAATGGTCTGCATGTTGAATCACAGCCTGCTAGAGTTGTTGTTGTTCTTTATGCCCAATGTGGGGCTCAAACCCATGACCCCAAGATCAAGAGTCACATACGCCACCGACTGAGCCAGCCAGCCACCCCAGCTGGCCAGAGTTTTATATGATGCTTGCCATTGAATATTGGGGCAGAATCTAAGCGGCAGAAAGAAGTTAAGGGGGAAAGTTCTCTTTACAGAATCCTACTCTGTGGTCAAAGCACTGCATATAACAAATGCTCCTCCACCTAGAGTCAGGCAAAGGGTTCTGCATTCTGAACGCAATACATGCAAAATATATATAAATATTGACCGAACACCAAACTACCACTAGCCAAAGACTGGATTATGAATACTAAACTTCACCCCAGTACGTAGAGAGTTAAGTCCCTTGCTTGTTCCTGTTTAAAAAAAAAAAAAAAAGTGAAGAAAGTGCAGTGTACCTCCTAATCCTCATGGTTTCATTCCTTACCAGCCAGAAAGCATTGTCTGAACCCACACACTTTTCTCTGAAGCTTCCTTTATGGTTCCTGTTTCAGAAACAGCAGAAACAGGAGTATTATTTTCAACCTCAGCTTTCCTTTAAAGTAAAGCAAAGATCTCTTGTCT
The DNA here is from genome assembly GCF_003265705.2 of Callorhinus ursinus. Taxonomy (NCBI): domain Eukaryota; kingdom Metazoa; phylum Chordata; class Mammalia; order Carnivora; family Otariidae; genus Callorhinus; species Callorhinus ursinus. The sequence continues at coordinate 14,999,144 of NW_027397083.1, forward strand.
CTGACCACAGGGCTGGGAGCTGGCAAAGTAAATTCTAGTGAAGAAATAAACAGTCTAGAATGCTAATCCATCATTCAGCCAAAACCGCGAAATATTTTCCTGATTCCCTCAACACGACGATGGAAGCTTTTGCTTATATACAGGAGACACATAGGAGGCAGAAGGCGCTCATTTTGAATGAATGAATAACAATGGTGAGAAAACATGCAGTGGGTCACAACAAGGTCTGGACATTGCTTCAAGTCACCAAGAAGTCAATTCCGTGCTCACACAGAACCTAAAACTCTGCCCTCAGAGGCTGGAACCCAAAACTGCCCTACCCTCTATTTGATATTCAACAGATTTGTATTGATTAATAATAGTAACGATAGCAAGACTGAGTTCTCACGTGCCACGGGCTGTGCTAAAGTGCTATGCCTCAGCAATGTTAAGGAGTGGGACTCATCATTATACTCCCATTGTCCCGATAAGGAAAGCGAGGGAATGAGAAGTTGAGCTAGATGCCCCAACGCTCACACAGCCAGAGAGGGCTGGAGCAGTTCTCTGGTAGCCGCCCTGCTCTCCAGAAGGGAGGAGGGTGAGTCCACTGGAGCTGTGGGTTACAACACGGACCACTGGGCACTCGTGAGAGGCTGTCACAGAAAAATGGGAGTCGAAGAAGCTGTTCTGAATCCTGGGTCATCACCACCAGATACTTAAGGAGCGTCGTGCCAGACCCTGTGCCAAAAACTTCATTCACGAAGCCTGTATAACGAGTCTTGGAAGCTCTAAGGCTGTAGAAACTAGACAGGCCTGAGTAAGAAAGGAGGGTCACTGATGGATTCCCAGATAAGGTGGCATTTGACAGTCTTGAAGGAGATGGGGATTTAGAAAGAGAGGAGAGGCACGTAGGGAAGAACACATCACCACTTCCTGCTAAAAGAAAAGAAGAGTGAACTGCCTCCAAGGAAGAATGTGATCCTTCTGGCAACTCATTCCTGCTGTTAAGACCCAGAGGCCAGGTCTAAACCTACTAAGAGTAATCAGCACAGCCCAGAAGCGCATCTCCGGAGGAATTCTTTAGAAGGCACTCACAGGGTGATAGGAAAGAGCCTGGGGCTGGCCGCCATGATGACAGGAGTTTTGCTGGTGCCAAGAACCCAAGGGGCAAGAGTGGGTGTGCACAGGTGCTCGATCCAAAGAGGCTACACCTCTGCCCCTCCATATTTAGAGGATTATACAACAGAAGCATATACATCTCTCCAGAGGTTCAACTTTCACAGGATCCTTTAATCGCTCCAAATTGGCACTGAGTCCCAAGGTATTCATTCATGTGTATTCTAGAGTTTCTCACACAACTCCCCTGAAAGTCCCCAGGCAAACCTGGAGCTCTGTTCAAGATGAGTCACTCAGGAGCTCCAAGGGGTTTGCCTGGGTTGAACCAGTCTTGCCCTCAGCAGGGAATGCTGAGATCAGGTGTAGATTATCCTTGAGTCAGGATAACCTGGGAGACTGCAGGGGTCATGGAGGGAAAAAGGCGGAAATAACTAACCAAGGGTGCCTAGATCATCAAAGGGCTGGCATTTGGGATTGCTCATTAATAGTAATTGATGGATAAGGCTCCTCAAGGATATTCTTAGGGAAGTAGGATTAGCAATATCCTTGTTTTTTTATAGCGTTAAATCGTTTTCAAAAACTCAGTTTATAGACTCTGTGCTGCCAGTAACATTGGCACGAATTCATATTCGTCATGAATTGTCTGGTGCAGGTGACAAAAACCCAACTTGAAGTAGTTTTTAATAAAGCGGGGGGAGGAGACCATTGGCTTTTCTAACTGAAAACTCTAAGCGGACCTCAGGCATGGCTGGATCATATAGCTCAGTCATCAGGATTTGGTCTCTCTGTGTCAGCTCAGCTTCCCTAGATATGGGTCTCCCTCTCAGGGCAGTTTCGTACCACATGATGGACCCTTCGCAGCAGCTCCAGGCTTACAAATCCACAAGAGAGAGAAATTTTTTTCAACGGCTCAAAGAAAGATCCTGAGATTAAGTCTCTTCACAGCTTGGTGACTGATCTCCAAAAGTAAACATTTCAAAAAGTCACATAGTGTCACTTCCCCTGGTCATGGTTCCACCCAGACTGGAAGGGAGAGAAATAGACCCCAGGTCTCAGTGGGAGAAATGTCAACGTTACCATAAGAAGAGCAGGTGGGCTGGGATCTCTAGACAGCCATCTCTAGACAGTATGGTCTGTAGGTGACTGGTATGCACATTCAAGTTTGAGAAGCCCTGCACTACACTAATTTTAGGCTTGCTACTTGATACTTTGCTTTCCAAATTTCCTAATATGTACAACAACCAGAGTCAATATGTCATTTATACACAATACACAGTGAGTAGGATAACAGGATGTTTTCTAAATGATGTCCCATTTTCACTCATCTGTTCACCCAGTAAATATTTGCAGAAGGTCTGTCAAGGGCAAGGCAGTCCCAGGCAGCAGGAACAGAGTGGTAAATAAGACGACACGGCCCCTAGTTTTGGGAAGCTTAGTCCAGCAGGGAAAACATTTCCATAAAATCATTGCAGTTAGGAAGAGTGTGATGACAAAGGAAGTAAAGATAATCTGGGAACCTGAAATGAGGCGCACTCACTCAGTCTAGGGGTTCAGGGAGGACCTGAAGGAGGAGTGGGAGTTAGCTGGTCAGTGGTCACTTTCTCGTTAAAATGTGCGACAACAGCCCCCACCCCCACAATCACAACTTCCTCTTTCCCAGCTTTATTTTTCTCTGCAGAGCTCGTCTTCATCTGATATAACCTATGTCAGACATACTTATTTTTCTTTCTTGTCTGTCTCCTCCAGCTAGAATGCAAACTTCATTGTCTGGCTCCCTCTGGGAGCCCCAGTACCTGTACTAATGCTTGGCACATAATTATCAGTTGATAAATATTTGTTGGATGAAGGCACAGTGTTCCAAGCAGGGAGACTAACATGTGCAAAGGACCTGAGAAGAGAAAAAGTGTAGAGCATTCGGGGGACCAACAGGGGAAGTCCCACAAAGCCGGAATGTTGAGAGCAAAGAGAAATAGAGTTCACTACCAATCTCCCATTCATTTACTCACCCACTCCTTAATGAGTGCCTACACGGTGCCGGTGCCGGGCACTCTTCTAGCCATAGACAGTGTATCTAGTTTGAGTACACAATAAAAGGGCAGAATTTACCAATAGCCCTCAATCAGTAACTAGGATTTTTATGCACGTGGAGTCAAAACTGGTTTGTGAAGACGCTATTGTAGTCGTGGCCGTAAGCTTACAAGTGTTCGGTATGTGTTCCTGTGTCACCTGGCCCACATCAGTTTTACAATCTCAATTCTCCCAAGGAATTTTGGAGTACAGCACCTGCAATGGTAGAAATGCAGCCATGATGGGGCGCTGGGTGGCTCAGTTGGTTAAGCATCTGCCTTCGGCTCGGGTCATGGTCCCAGGGTCCTGGGATCGAGCCCCGCATCGGGCTCCCTGCTCGGCGGGAAGCCTGCTTCTCCCTCTCCCACTCCCCCTGCTTGTGTTCCCTCTCTCGCTGTGTCTCTCTCTCTGTCAAATAAATAAATAAAATCTTAAAAAAGAAAAAAGAAAGAAAGAAATGCATCCACGATGTACCCATCATTTCCTCAAGCCTCCTGGCACAGAATTGATCAATGTAAGTATAACTTTAGAATTTCATATATATTATGTGTTACTACATTAACTCACTGAGAAATAAAATTTTGAAAGTGTTCAATTCTTTCAGTAACTTTGTACACTAACAAATCACCTTTAGACTAGAGGGCTAAATGGAACTATATATATTAAATTATTAGCAGAAGACATTCTGAGATGATTGGTCTTTGGACAAACCGGAGTTCTATCTGCATAGGAGTCCTTGCAAGTGGTCAAGTGAAGGTCAACAGACTGAAATCTGGACCCTAGAGCTTCTTGTGATCCCACTGGATGAGAAAAACAACTAAATCAGCACTGAGGTGGACACATGAAGGGCACTAGAAATTACGCCCGAGTGGAAATGCCCGGCAGATCTAGCTCCCTGACACCTCAAGAGAAAAGGGATGCCTCTCCACAGCCATTCTGAGGGGCCCGAAGGTCTCTCAACTCAGACTCCTGGAAGTCTCCATTCGATGTGAGAAGTAAGGACTATCTGCCTTCCTAATACCTCTGAAATGCTTGGCAGGACTGGCCTTATTCTCCACAGAGGATTTGGGTCCAAAAAAAAAGACACAAATACCTGTCAAAGCATGAGGAGGACATGGGAAGGGAAAGTCATAGACAGATGCCAATCCTGACACGAAACTGCAGGGGAGACTTGTCCTGTCTTCTGTGATCCACTGGACTGTGACAGACACTACCCGCACCATGACACCATCACCACCTTTACCACCTTCACACCCTCTTGAAAGGTCACTCCCAGGAGCTGCTTACCCAGGGGGCAAGGTCAGCTCCTAAAGACAATAATTAGGTCAAGACTCTCCCAGATGCATGCGAACAATCACAACATGAACTACTGTAAGTAGAAAAACAAGCAAATAAACAAATATATGTTTCCATAAGTTAAAGGTTCATGGGCACCTGCATTCAGGAATGCTGGATCCTGGGCCTCAAACACTATTTCACTGTCTTCAGATCTCTCTTTCTCTCTCTTTCACTCCATCCATCCATCCCTCCATCTCCACCACTTTCCAACTCTCAGATTGACTTCCATTTGCACATTAGTCTGCGTCCCTCATCCCCGAGATGGCTTCTTCCATGCAGTCAGGAAATAGCCCCAAGATGTACCAGATTTGTTGTCCTTACCGCTCCCCATGCTGGAGGAACAGAAATCCTCCCTCTCTGTGTCCAGTCCTGTCCTTAATGGGAACTCTGATAGGCCCTGTCTGGGGCATTTGCTACCTCCTGGACTCATCGTGAGGCCCAGCAGGCTGGAGACCTCTAACTGGCCAGTCTGAGGAGGGACAGAGCCATGACTGGAGCAGGGGAATGGTGACTTTTCCTTCGGCCGTTATCAAAAGAAAAGGAATGTCAAAATAACACGAATCCTCCACATTCCCCAATGGTTACTTGCCCCTGGGCCAGAAGGCAAGCACCTCAGAGCTCAGTCTTGTCTTCTCCGGGAGCAAGATTTCATTGCAAATGAGAGTCCCATGAACCCCTCCTCCTACACCTTCTCAATGCCCACAGCCTACACAGCCTCAGGCCCTGATCCAAATGCTCCCGCCCCTGGGAGGCCTTGCCTGATTCCCCCAGATCCAGGGTGTTCATCCTACCCCACAGTTATCAAGCACTTACTGTGTATCAAGAACTGTGCTAAGTACTTTGTTATTATCTCATCTAATCCCTACATCTCCCTGAGATAAGCATCGGCCCCATATTAGTTTGCTAGGGTTGCCATAACAAGGTACCACAAACTCGGTGGCTTAAACGACAGAAACTTATTATCTTACGGTTCTGGAGGCTAGAAGTTTGAAATCAAGATGTTGAACTGATTAGTGAGAATCTGTTCTAACTTCTGGTAGCCCCCGGCCTCCCTTGGCTAGGTGGCATTCTCCTTGTGTCTTCGTATCATCTGCCCTCTGTATATGTCTGTCTCTGAGTCTAAACTTACCCTTATTTTTTTTTAAGATTTTATTTATGTATTTGTCAGAGAGAGGGAAGGAGTGAGAGGGCACAAGCAGGGGGAGCGGCAGGCAGAGGGAGAAGCAGGCTTCCCGCGGAGCAGGGAGCCCCATGCAGGACTCAAGCCCAGGACCCTGAGATCATGACCTGAGCCAAAGTCAGATGCTTAACCAACTGAGCCACCCAGGCGATCCTAAACTTACCCTTTTTACAAGGATACCGGTCATGTTGGATTAGGACCCAGCCCAATGACATCATCTTAACTTGATCGTCAACAAATTCCTTATTTCCAAATAAAGTCACATTTACAGGTACTGGGGGCTAGGACTTCAACATCTTATGGAGGAACACAATTCAACTGATTAAACTTCCCCCCCTTTTTTTACAGGAGGAAACTGAACCTTAGGGGATTTATGTAATTTGCCAGAGTCACACAGCTCATAAACTGCCTGAATGCAAAGGCCTGGGATCTTAACAACTTCACTTCGTCTGCATTCTTGTCTTTCTCCAGAAATCCCATCTCTCTCCGGGACACTCAACACTGTTAACCTTGTGACTACTATTCTAAGGATTTGTATGTAATTTTGCACCACCCTCCTAGACTATAAGCTTCTTAAAAGCAGGGGTTTATCATATTGATTTCTGTTTTCCCAGCCCACCTAGCAAGGGTTCAGTCAATATCTCTCAGATAAATAGAGATGAACACCAAGGTCAGGGGCAAAAGGGGACCACCGTTCTTCATAGATTATTCTATTTATGAACCAGATCGGGCTTATGTTGAAGAGTTCATAAAACTCTTTCATTGGTCCCCTGGCTTAATTTGTCCATTCTTTCAACAAACATTTAATGAGCCCTTCCTATGCCTAGAGCACAGTGCTAGGCACCGAGGAAACAGAAATCAGAGCCCATAACCCCTTAGAGCCTCTAACCTGGTAGACGAGACAGATGAGTCAATAAATCGTTATAATACGATGTCTCAGAGTCAAGGGTGTTGGTATCAGGAGTTCTTAGAAAAGTAATGAAGACAGGCCAGTTAGGACTTGCCCAACTTCTGTAGTTGGAGAAAAGACCCTATAAACCAGGGACCATCTTTAATCTAAGAGAACAACAGCAAATAACCTCCCCACTCCTGCTGCAGCAGACAGCCAGACTGAAAGGAGAATGTAGAAGAAACTCTACCCTGGAGCTTGGTCAAAGCCAGTAAGCCATATGAAAACCTCGCATGGGTTGCAAATCCCAACAGACCTGGGTTCAAATCCAGACTCCGCTACTCATTAGCTGCACAGTTCGGCAAACCTCTTAACATCCAAGTCTTTAGTTTTTTTGTCTATAATATGCAACAAGCATAACAAATTGACCCACTTGTTATGTTAATTCAGTGAAACAAATATGCAAGGCTCATCCTGTGGTGGTCAAGACTCCATAAATGTAATGAAAGTGGGTTACTCTGCACATGCCAGACCTGGGTTTAAATTCCAGCTGTCCCAGAGCTCCCCAGGGAAGCCGCTAGACCTCAGTAACTCATAGTCCCCACGTCTGTAAAATGGGGAAAATCACCACCTACCTCTGAGACAATTCATGAGATGGGTACATAAAGCGCTTGGCATCGCCCTGCTGTGTAAATTCGGGGAGTTGTTCCGTGAGTCCAATCTACAGGGCCCTTTGTCTCCCTATGACTCTCTGGGTTTTTTTCACCTTCTTGTCTAGGACTCCTACAAGAGCATTTTTTTGGTAATATATCTAATAAAATATCCCACTTGGACCATTTTTAGGTGTACAGTTGAGTGACATTAAACAGAATCCCAGTATTGTGTGACCATCACCACCATCCATCACCAGACCTTACCTTCCCAAACTGAAATTCTCATTAATTAAGATCTCCTCCTTCCACCTCTCCCACCACCCCTGGCAATCCCCCGTCTTCTCTCTGTGTCTATGAATTTGACTACCCCATCCAAGTGGACCCATACAGTATTTGTCCTTTTGAGACTGGCTTATTTCACTCAGTGTAATGTCATGAGGCTTTGTCTTAGGTCTTACGGTGGTAGCATGGGTCAGAACTTCCCTCTCGGACTACTTCCTTCTAAGTTCGTTCCTTGTTTCTACCACCGATTTAGGTCACCCTCCTCCTAAATGGAAATAAGGAGACATGATAATGCATGAGACAGTGACTACATTCCAAAGAAACACAAAATGGTCTTCCTGATAGCATTTGGTGATAGCTCCAAATTCTTCTGAAGGCCCATGGCCACCCATTGCCCTTTCAAAGAGGGATGTGTTTTATGCAGGAAATGGCTTTGTGAAGCTTTGCATCCCAATGGGTGGGGCAGGGCTGAAGCAACAGGGAGCCTCTAACCAACATTGACTCCAAGCATAGCCATAAATCTACATTTGCCCATAAATCTACAATCTACATTCATTTCTCTGAATCCAAAGTTGAAAATACCCTTCTGCTCTTCTCACTTGGGTCATAAATCTTTTCTTAATCCTATTCATTAAAAAAAAAAAAAAAAGTATTGTTGTGGGTCTGAAGCCACTACCTCCTCCCAGTAATCTTGGCCCATCCTGTGCACCCTCCCCACCCTGCCCCCACCCCACCCAGGCTCCTGCCACTTGCCTATTCCTTGGCTCAGCTTTGGGAAGCTCACAATACTCGAGGCAGTGGAGAGATGCCTACCCAGCCCTGGCCCCAGTTGCTACCATCAAAAAGACCTGCAATGGTGTTGGCAACAGAAATAACCAAAACGCTAAACAGGAGGATTATCAGTTCAATTATAGCACTTGCATAAGACTGAATATGATGGAAGTCATAAAAATCAGGCTAACGAACAATAAGACACGGAAAGGTATTTAGAATAATCCCATAGTGTGTGTGTGTCCCTTAACCACAGAATTACTTAACTGTGGAATTACTGGGACCTTTCTTCTTTTTGGATTTGCCTGCATTTTCGGCAGAGAGTACACATGACTTTGTATACTGGACTCCTAGGGCCGCCCTAACAAATTGACACAAACCTGGTAGCTTACAAAAACACAGATTTCTTCTCTCACAGTTCCTGAGGCCGGAAGTCTGAAATCAGGAGCGGGTGGGGCCATGCTCCCCACCAAGGGCTCTGCGGGGGATTCCATGCACAGCCTCTTCCAGCCTCAGTGGGCTGCCAGAGGTCCTGGGCTTGAGTCCACATCGCCCTGTTCTCCACTGCCATCTTCACATTACCTCGCCTCTTCTGTGCACCTGTCTCTAAATGGCCTCTCTCTCTCATAAGAACTCATGTGCGGCACCCGTGTGGCTCAGTCGGTTGAGCGCCAGGCTCTTGATTTCAGCTCAGATCATGATCTCAGGATCATGAGATCGACGCCTGCATTGGACTCTGTCCCGGGCGTGGAGCCTGCTTAAGATTCTCTCTCCCTCCCTCTCTAAAAAAAAATAATAATAATAAGACTTTCCTATCAGTTTCCCTTCTTTCTTCTGGCACAGAGAACATTAACAAGTATCACACCCAGAGGCTGGGCTCCTGAGAGTGGGTTATATTATGGAGTTTTCTACCTGAGAATTCCTTCAGTCTTACACTCACGGAATGTCCTTTGAGCTGATAACACTGAACCTCTGCAAGGTCTAGTTCGGGAATAGCAAATAGGTGTGCCTATGCTCTGCCTGGCACACGCACATATGCACACACATGGAAAACATCGCTAATAGACCGTGGCACTCTTTACACACAGCATCGGGACCCTTCCAAACAGTTCCAAGGATAGTCATAGACATCAGTCTGATTTAACATGGGACATAAAAGTCACCTCCCATTTCTCATCTAGCCTGTGTTGGAGAGTATATCTTCATCATCAACAAACATTTATTAAGCTCCTAATGTATACAAGGGTTTACAGTCTAGGCCCCCACAAAAAAAGAGATACAAGGTAACACCAGGTAGCCTGTGCTAAGGGCCAAACATGGGATGGGTCAACGTGTTGGGGGAGTTTAGATGTCTCCAAGAAGACTCCTGGAAGAAGTTGTGCTGGAGGGAACCACTCAAGGAAAAATAAGATTTAGAGAAGTGGAGGAGAATAGGGGAAAAAAAATCCAAATTTAAAGGAGAGTGTGATCCAACACTCAGAGACACACAGGATGCACTGGCTGTCTTCAGGGAACCAAAAGCAAACCAATTTAGCTAACACTGAAGTTGTTCAGGTGACATTCAGCTCCACTGTCACCTCCTTGGAGAGGCCTTCCCTGATCAGTCCAGCTAAAACAGGGATTCGTTTTCCTTTATTGTCATCTAGACTGTGAGCTCTAGGACAGGGACCTTGTTTGCTTTGTTCACCTCTGTGTTCCCAGCAACTGGAACAGGGCCTGGCACATTATAGGTGTTCAGGAAACATTTACTAGATGAATGAGTGGCCTAAGGTTTCCTGTAGGAGAATTTGCAGGAGCTCTGTGTGAAAAAAACGTGTAATTCTTTCTTTCACCTCTACCATGTCATCATGGACATCCAAATGTTCCCAAGTATTAACTCATAGCACTCTTGGTGTTTTTTTTTTTTTTTTTTTTTAAAAAAAAAAAAAAAAACACATCTCACTAGATTTAGTGTTTCTTTTTTTTCTAAAGTAGGCTCTATGCCCAACATAGGGCTCAAACTCACAACACCAAGATCAAGAGTCACTTGCTCTACTGAATGAGCCAGCCAGGTATCTGGATTTAGTGTTTCTTTGAAAACACTTTGGGAAACGGAGCTGCAGAAGCTTTGAAGATGCTGGAGTGGGAGGCATATGCACATGCAGTGGTATTTTAGGAGAATTAATCTGGCAGGATGGATTAGAAGAGGGGAGAGACTTGAAGCAGGGAGCCCAGTTTGGGGATTATAGCAGGAGTCATTCTCTCAATCATTATTCCACAAATATGATGTGCCAGATACTGCTCTAGACAATGGGGGTAAAGTCTGCTCCACACAAACAGGGTGGCCATATGTTCTGATTTGCCCAGGGTAGTCCTAATTTTTGTCTGTTGTCCCCATGTAATGATTAAATGGTGCCATATTTATCCTCAAAATTGCCCTGGTTTGGATAATTTTAAAAAAAAAGTAAATGGTCACCCAATGGTCATGGGGTTTTTACATTCTATGGGATAGACCATGAGGCTACCCTACACGGCACCTTTGTGTAAATAAGACAAAGGGTCCCCAGCTGAGTAGACACAGCCCACAGGTACACAGCTGGACAAACAGATATCTCTCTTGTGCAAATTAATCAAAGCATTTTTAGGGGAAGATGCAGCCTCCTCTCCCTTACTGTGTGCAGGAGTTTGCTATCTCAGTGTGGACTCTGGAATGATACAAAAAGACCCAAGACAATGCCTGGCTCAATCTCCTAGTGCAGCAAGCAACCTGCACAGTTAGTTGATTTCCTGAAGATGATCAATAAGTAAATCAATATATAACTAAATACATGTTAAATAGTATAAAGTACTGGGAAGAAAACTAACATGAACAAGGCAACTGAGAATAAGGGGGGACATCATACTGCATGATTCCAACAGGTACCATCGGTGTTGTGGTCTACTGGAAAGGGCACCCTTTGGGGTTGGGCAACATGGCCACCCCCAGAAGAAGTGCCACGTTTTAGAAAGGGTGGTCAGGAAAGGCCTCTCTGTGGAGGTGGTAGATCAAGGGGCACTGCCAATAAGAGGGATCCGTGTAGGAGAAGTATCATGGCAGGGGCGAGGAGGGGTCGACTCAACATGACACGGTGGCCGGCTTCACTCAAGGGCTCTGTGGAAGGATGACTTCAGGTTTTCATGTCTGAGGAACTAGGGAAATGAGAGTACCACTCAATTCTGCCCAATTTCCTGAGACTGCCATGAGTGGGTGGTGCAGGGAACACCCCAGCGAAAGAGGCACAGTCCCTTCTCTTGGGGAGTTGACCATTTCCATTAGGATTTCCCAATGTATGTCTGATGGAACAGTAGCTGGGTGGTATGTTAATGGGCGTTACTAGAAAAAGTGGCTCAAATAAGTTTGGGAAATGCTGGGTTAAGAGAAATTAAACAGGTTTCTTTTCTGGAAGACTTCTCAGAGCTTTAGTAGGCTCACATGCCTGTCCTAACTGAGCTGGCTGGGGACATTTTTCATAGTATTTTAGGAGACAAACATTTTTCCCGGGGCGGGGGGGACTGCATTTTAGACAAATGCCAGATGGGCCGGCATAGACAGCAGGGTCAGATAAGCGCTGTAGAGGAAGCCTAGCTGGTCTACATAAGGGAGTCCCTAGGAGGACAGACTACAAAACTGTTGGGGCCCATGGCTGCCATGACTGTTCCCCCAGGCCTGGCTTCACCCAAGCTCCCCTGGTAACCTCTGAGTCAGCCCCCCTCAGGGCCAAGTTTAGCCTCTGACTGGCTGGTTAAAGTGGTTGCCTGACCTCCCTGGGCCTCCACTTACCCTTCCATAAAATGGGGATAAAATATTGCCCTCCCTCTCCTGGGTGGCACGAGGCTCTAGTAATTACTATTTGGCAGGGTGCTGAGGTGCTGACAAACTCTGCCTGACACATTTCTCCTTGGCTCCTCCAGTCGCCACACCTCGCCTCCACTGGAGACCACGGCCGTGGGCAGCCCCCTGCAGCCGTGCCCAGACCTCAACAGCGCTCCGCACACAAGCAGGTGCCTCTCCGCTGGGGTCTGCCTCTCTCTATTTGTAGCTCCCGTCAAAACAAGAGACCCGCCTACCCTTCTTCTAACACCTGGGCTTGGCAGAGGTGGGAAACCAACCTGCCATTCCGGGACCCTGCTGCACCTGGGAGGCTGCGTGGGGCTGGGACACCCAGAGGAGGCAGTCCCTGCCTGGAGGCAGCCATGCAGTGCCCTTCTCGCTGAGGAGGGGCCCACCCAACCAGGGCCCTCTCTGGACGGGCTGATGACGACATCAGAGGACCCAAGCCCAGCCCAGCCTGGCGGGACAAGTGAGCCGAGGTGGGTGCTACGCGTCTGTGGATGCAGGGAGAGGAAAGGGTCCCTGTTGGGAGAGGGGTGCAGTGGGCCCAGCTAGCCTTGCCCCAATCCTTCCCCCAGGGAAGAAAAGGGAATGGCTCCTTTTCCAGGGAGGAAAAGTGGGTATCTTCTTTCAAGTTTCAAGGAAATTTTGAGGCTCCTATCCATCCATTCTCACCTGTGAACCAGCCCCCACCACCACTCCTAAGGGGTAGGACAAGTCTCCTTATGAAGCGCAATGGGCTTTTATAGCTATGTTTCCCCCTCTGGCCTACCGAGAAGACTTGTTTTTAGCCAATTTCATCCCGATAGGGAATGCTGGGGAATGGGCAGTGCAGGATGTGGCACCCGCAAGTCCCAGGCTGGAGTCCTTTGGGACAGCCCTGCAGGTGACTAAAGTCATAGCTGGCCCCGAGTAGAAGGATGGAGAAAGAGCAGTTGGTCCCTGTATGACTTATGCCCGTGTGCTCACCTGAAGAATGGGATCATAATAATGTTAAGCTCTTTCAGTTGGCCGGTACCAGAACTCATTCCTGTTTACTGGGCATTTTCCTGGGATCCAGCTGTCCTTTTGAGGTACACCTGGCTTATTTGTACTGACATACCTTCTACTCAGCCCAAAAGCATCCCACTAGATGGTGGGCTTTGGCTTTCATCCCTGGCTAAATTCAGCTGCTACAAAATGCATGAGAGAGAGCTGAGACCTTTGCAGATGTCACCGCACATCGCCAGGCACAGGGCATTGAGAGCCAGTTTAAAATCCAGATCTCTTAACTCCTGGAAATGGGGGGGGGGGGGGGGGGGGCGGGGAGGAGGTTCATCCCAGGGGAGAAACGAGATTGGGAAATGACGTCAGCAGCCTGTCTAGCTCAGTTTCCAGCCGCCGCCCTCTTTAAAAGTCATCCCTGTCTTTAGCCCTAGCGTGTTACCAAGTGACTTGTCAACGTCAGGGGAGCCGTGCAAAGAATCTTTGGCATGTCGTTAACCTCATTCCAACATGTAATTAGCCTAAGAGGCCTCCTCGCTGCCTCCATTCAGCGTTACATCATAAAGAACCAGATACTTTACTATTTGCAGGACACAGTGAAGACTTTAAAAGAGTTAATTATGGCTCACTAGAGCCTGCCCCCAAGAGCCCAAGATCCAGGAATTAAACTGTTTGCTTTTAAGTGTCAGTCTTCAAGACAGCATTCATGGTAACTTCCTTCATGGAGTCTGAGATGGACATTAGTTTGGAAGTAGACCCACCAGGGTACACAGTGGTGAACTGGAGGAGGTCCTTTGATTTGGGCCTTCCTCCTAGTCTTGGCCATGTGTTTGTTTAGAGATATCATCTGTCCAGTGTCGGAAAGAAAAGAGAACCAAAGAGAACTGGAATTCTACTTACCCTCCTAGTGCCATGGGGTGAATCCAGCTGAAGCCATTTGTAATCTCTGAGCTGGAGAGCCCAGCAGTGTGGCCAGAGTTCAAAGGGAGTTCAACCCTAATCTGGATGTTACAATCTGAGCCAATCTAACCGTGCAGGCTCTGAGGACATTATTATCAGTCAAGTGTAATTAAAGATAACATAGTTTTATTAATCGGCTTCCTAAGGAGACTGTGTTTATCTGATGGCTGTGTGTATAATGTGTGCACGGCGTTGGGGGGGTGCTCTGTGCTGTGTGGAGTTGGTCTATGGGGAGGACAGGATGTCTGGGGGGGGCATGGTGGATATGGGGGTGTGACTAGGAGTGATACCTCAGTGTTACGTGGGCTGTCTACATGAGGAGTGGGAGGCTCTGTGGTACAGCACTGACGGCCTTCGTGTGTGTGCGCGCGTGTGCTCAGGTTCACACAACTGGACTTGAAATTGTGCCTGTTTCTATTACTACACCTTGCATTTGTCAGAACTCTGTTCCCAAAAAATAGACTTTTCCCTATTTGCACTTGGCTGGAGTCTATAAAGTTGCCGAATGCAGATTCCGCCGGCAGGTACCCTCCTCAGCTCCTAATTGTCAGCAATTTTCAAATCTTATCTGCAGACCTATCTTAGCATGACTTTCACGCCCATCACCTTAAACCAGTTTGTCAGTTGTAAGATATTCCGAAAGAGCAGGACTCCTCCTGAATACTGTTTGGCCACCCACCTCAGGGCAGGAGAAATGAACCCCTTGGGGCCCAGCCCCTGGAGCTGTGCCATATACAGTCTCCATTCTGGTTTAAACTTGGTTAAACAGTCAGTGGTCAGACGGGTGGCCGGTAACACTCCCAGGCCAGGCTCCCCCTCTCTGAGGGTGAACAACTGCCCAGAGACCGTGGACCAGGCACAGAGCCAATCTGGCCATCTCCGCCCTTCCCTCCAGTTTGTTTGCAGCATTCGAGACCCGGATTGGCTCGCTCTCTGCATGGCAGTATCTACTGGCCAATGGCACAACTCGCCACTTGCTCTGGCTGGAAGACTTGACCCCAACTGGTAATTTCCTCTCTCGGAAGACCTTGTGCAAAATCTGCCTTCTGTCTGAATGCAGAGGTGCCACCTGAACTTTGCTCAAAGTGACAGATGTAGGCTTGTTGCGGGGGGGGATACAACCAGAAAGCTAAGAAGCCCGGGTGGTTATTTCATTCCCATAAGACCAGGTGGCAACCATTCTCCCCTGGGTCCTGAGGGAAGGTGACCCTGCCAAAGCCCCACTCGCAGGGCTTGTGTAGAAAGATGACCAGGGGGCAGACCTGTTGGCCACTCTCTAAAGTGAGCTGTGGGGGTCCCTGGGGCTACTTTGGTTCCCAGAAGGGCAACTGGAGCTCAGGAAAAAAAAAGTTTGGATGAGGGAATAAACATCTTCTAAAAGTATTGCTATATTTAAGATAATTAAGAACTATTGCCAAATATCGTGGCCTTCTCCTAACTCCCAAGGTGGATAAACTTTTGACGGATACCAGATAAGAGACTGAAAATGAATGGATGGGTGGATGAATATCTACGTGCCAGATGCATACAGCCATATTATTTCAATTAATCTAGTGAGTAGCTAATATTTTTCTCATTTTACTGATTAGGAAACTAAGGCTCGGATAAGTTTAATCGTAATAGTAATAATAATGTGTAGTAGTAGTACAACCATAATTTATTAAGTATTTAATATATGCCAGGCATTGAGCAAAGTATTTCTTACATTATCTCATTTATTCTTCACCAAAACTCTAGGAAGCAACAATTTATTTACCCAGGCTTTTAGATGAGGAAATTGTGGCTCAAGGAGATACGTAACTGGCTACCAAGTGATAACACTGAGATTTGAATCCACATCTACCTACTTTTTTTAGTACTGGTCTTTCCTTCACTTTCTCATTTGGCTTTTGCTCCTAGCAGCACCATGTTTAATTGTTGAATCACCTGAAAATGTTCAGCCGTGTCCCATATCTCACTGGTTCTTTGGAAACAAAGGGATAGCTGTTGACTCAAAATGAAACTGAATCCTGCCCACCAGCCTTCCCACAGGGAGAAGATATTGAAACATTGTTTCATGAAAAGAGATGTGGGCAAGAACCAAAGGAGACACCTGTCTTCATTTCCTCCCAGTACTCCGAGCCCCTGGACAAGCACCCTGGGGAGCATCAAGTTTCCAACTGGAACATCCTCAGGTTTGCAAGTTCAAGGCACAAGGGAGTCAGTGTTGATGTGAGCCTCTTGGTGAGCCTGGGCATCTTCCCAAAGTTGAGGGCTCTTCCCTCAGACTTATAAGTACTGGGAATCACTGGATTTTGGTTAGGATATGATGACAAACTCTGATAAAGGGATAAATCAGGAGAATTTATAATAGTAATAGACTGAAATTTTGGAAAAAGCATAATGCCTAAATTCTTATGCATTCTGTGTTTACAACGGAGACTATATCTCTAAATGAGTTCCTGGACAAAACCAAACTCAGGAAATTTCAGTGTTATTCGGACCATTGTACTTTTTACTGGCAAAAGGATTGCAAGGAAACAGCTATTTGGAAACAATGTTAGTTCACATTTGGTGAAAGAAGAAAACCCAGCATCAAACTTCCCTAAGAAATAACAGCATGATGCTAGAAAAATACATGGACAATGAGTAAGAGAAAAATCAAGGTTTTTGACAAGATCTCGTTGCTGACCTGCACAAATTTGCCCCAGGAGAGCAGCCAAGACCTGGGGAACCTCCTCAAACTCAAAGTCCTCATCAACTGGCCAGAGACTCCCCTCATTCATAACCAGTATTCAAAACTCCAGGGCCAACCTTCCACGAGCTGTCTTGGGGGATCTCCACTTCATTCTCTCCTCCTACTCACCTGTAGCCTTTCTCTTGTTGGAAAGAGCCTCTCCTTCTGGTCATCCCAGACATCCCAGAGCCTAGTGGCCAGGCCATCCAAGGATTGGACCTGGCTCTGGTACTTGTTAGCTATGTGACCTTGGACAAATTACTGAAGCCCTTTGAGCCTCAGTTTCCCCTTCTGTAAAATGAGGATAATAACAACCCCTACTCCTTCAGTTGTTGTGCTTGGCACATAATAAGCAACCATTCTTAGCTAGTCATTCCAATTTTCATGGCCCCACTCAAATGCTACAACCCACAGGAAGCTGTTTCTGATGGTTGCAGCTCTTTCTGACCATACTCTCTCTGAAAACCTACAGCCCCTAATTCAAAGTTTGGCTTGGAATTATATACTACCTCTATGTGTTTCCTCATGAATTCTCTGTTGGAGACACAACTAGGTCTTACTTTTTTTTTTTTTAATATTCCTGAGCATACTGGCCCATTTAAAAATATATATAAGGTAAATATAGTAATTAAATATTTATTTATTAAATATAAATATGTATTAAATATATAAGCATATATTTTTGAATATATATATTGAATAATTATAAATAAATATGTATATTTAATTACTATGTTTACCACATTCACATTTTAATCAGGATAAGCTTTATAATCTATCTGCACATTTAACATAATGCTTTCTTCCCAAGATGATGATCTAAATCAATGATGTATACCATAATCAACAGCATCTTAGCAATAAGATTTAGTTGATGGAGGAAGATAGATCTGCATGACTCTGACCACAAATTTCCCGTAGCAACACTCCTCACCCTCCACTCTCCATCCTCACACCCTTTGCAGCCCCCATCCCTTGACCAAAGACATGCTTTTGGATGACAACTGGCACGAGGGATTTCAATCTGGAGATGTGGAAGTCAGTGTGGTCACACACACTATCAAACAACGTGTGTGATCATACCCACTGACAGGCAAGGAAACTGAGGTTCAAATAGCTAAGTTTACCCAGGAAATCTGGTGTCAGCTCACCTGTAGGAAGAGTAAGGCTCTAATAATGGAATGATTTGAAATTCTACTGAAAGCCTAACCTTCATTAGTAGGGTTCCTGGATTAACCAAGCTGATCACCCATTGCTGGAGGGACTGGTCCATTCAACAGCCAAGATGCCAATGGCAGCACCATGAGCACCATGCTGTCCTCCAACCATCAGCATGGACTGGCCTTAGGAGTGAATCTCATCCATTCCTCAAACTGTCACCCCCAACAACTCTTCCAGAAATCAAGCCCTCGTGCCTACCAGGGGACTGATGTTTGGTAGGAAGACAATAGAAGAAAAATCTGTCTTCATGAGCTCTCTCTTTGAGAAGGCTTCCCTTTGCTGGGCCTCTGAGATCTGAGCCTTAAAAAGCTGTTATTGCCTCAGATTCATTCAGGCTGACCCAAAACATGGCAACTTTGGTTAGTTTGACTTCTAGGGTCGTTATAGGACAAAGGGAGACTAGAAATACAGTCGAGCAGGTGTGACGGCTGTTTCATAAGAATTGTCATAATTCAACCTTATAAGGACAAAATCAGTATTCTTATCTTCATTTTCATTACGCGTCTGCCAACCATTGACTTTGCCACTGTTTAGCTTCCCTAATGCCTTTGGTGCTGAACTCACACAAAGATCCATTGCCTTTGTGAGGCTCATGGCCAAGGAGGGATTATCAAGGGAGCTACCTCACTGTGACCATCTACTGCAGCGGGGCTCCTGGTCAGGACAGCATAGGAGCTGAAGGATGAGATGGATCTAGGGGTCTGGAGAAAGATACCCCAAGAGGAAGTAAAGTAAATACACAATAATCAACCAACAAGAACTTCTTGAGCACCTCCTCGTGCTTAAGTCCATGCTGGGTGTTTTAGGGGACAATGGGTTTACAACTCTTGTCCTTACTTTGAAGGATCCTGCCAGCAACACGGGATGCCTAAGAAAACTGGTATCTCTTCAACTTAGATTCTGCCTCCTCCAGAGGTACCAAATCCTAGCACGATGGTGAAGCTTGTAGATGCTGGAGCAACCACCTAGTCTCAACTCCTTCTTTGTGTTCTACTGGCTGTGTGATATTGGGCAAGGTACTTGAACTCTCTATGCCTATCTCATTAGAAAAGTTTGGATAATAATAATGGCATCTATGTTGGAGGAATGATGTAAGGATTCAATGATTTAATACATGTAGCATGCTAGACAGTTCCTGGCACCCACTAAAGGCCTGATAAATGGGAGCAATTACCATTATTCATTGCAGAAGGGCAACATTATCCTACTCGGTATGATAATGCTCAAAGGTCAGCAATCTCAACCAACATCCACATTTCTCTCCAGAGACCACAATAGTGGTCATTTGGCAAGAACTGACTGTGCACCAGAAATCACAGTAAGTACTTCCAGATGAGGAACCCGGGGCCCTGAAAAGTTTGTGCCTCATCAAATGTTCTCCAGGTGGCAGATGCTAGGAGTTTGTTGTCATAAATACTCACTGACAGAACACTTTTCATTCTTCAATGTTGGAGTCAATAGGGCATTAAAAAGTAGAATTTCTCCAGCAGACTCTTTTCTAAAAATAGCATCAGGGTAATAGAGACAGGGATCCTGATCCAAAACTCATGCATTCCACCATCACCCTGCAAATCTCCCTTGCTAATGGCATCGTATATGAATTTTACCTAAATGTGGTTTTGTAACCCCCTTCTGTTTTCAGCCTCTGCTGCCGGTTGGGCTGGTGGTAAGGGTGGCACATAGAAGGAGAGAAGATATGACTACAGAAACATTGGCAGAGGTTAAACAGGGCAGGTTCTAGGAAAAGCATGGAACCTATTATACCTAGCAAAAAGAATTGGGTAGGAGTCTTGGTCTTATGTCAAGTGACTTGTCTTTGAATTTACTCCCATAGTACACGCATGTGTTGAGTGTCTTCTTCGTCCCAAGAACCATGGGACACCGTGGATACCAGGGAGTCAATGAGGTACCAGAATTTCCACTCTACAGTGAGAGACAGACTATGCCTTCAATGCCCATGAGACCCAGGGATCTTGAACCAACAGAGAGGGAAGGATCCCTTCAGAAGGCAGTGCTGAAGCCAGAGCAAAAGAAGAGAGGCTCAGGACGACCTGAGCTCCTGTGTCTACAGTGTGGTTTTAACACTAGGCAGGCCTGACTTCAACCCAGGCTTGGCCACCACCCAGCAAGCCTGGAGCCTCTGTTTCTTCATCCAAAAGAGAGGGTAGTGGTAGCTAATTCCCAGGGTTATTGTGAACAATAACCAAGGTAAGGCAGGCGAGCATTCTAGCACAATGCTTGGCACATGGTAGATGCTCCATGTGTTTATGATTCTTTCTTCTCTGACCCCACACAACCACCCCAGGAGCACCGAGGGACTGGTTATCATGGTAGTTAAGAGGATGGGCTCTGGAGGCAGGCAGCCTGGACTAACATCCTTGTTCTCCCATTTATGAGCTGTGTGACTGTGGGCAAGTTACTTAACCTCTCTGTGCCTCCATTCCCTCATCCGTAAAACGGAGATAATAAGTAACTCCCTCACCAAAGAGTTGTGAAAATTTAATAGCATGAATGTATTAAAAGATAAGTGGAGGCATATGTAAAATTTTCAAGTGTTTATTTGAAAAAACATCAATTCCAGTTGGGCATCGCCAAACTGAAAGTGGTTAGGGGCACTCCACCACCGACAAGAGCTAGGGGAAGGCCTTTTATAGGGCAGACGTGCAAGCCAAGTAAGGGAATTATTTGACAGGCTAGAGCTTAGGTGCTTGCCTTATTTGGAAAAAGGCTACTTGGCAGTTTGTGATTGGTGGCTTTTAAATTTCATTTTTTTCGGATATCATGGCATTCAAAATTGAGTCTGGCTTAGGTTTTGGTTTCCTTGTGCAGGGTCCCAAGACATTAGAGTGACCAAAGTCTAGTGGTGTCCTTGTTTAATTACTTTGACCAATCTACAGCACAGCAATGAGAGAGAGCACACTCATGTAGAGGCACACCGACTGTCCCCAGGTTTTATTTCATTTAATTCACCCAACAACCCCAAAAGAGATGTACCCTTCTTCCACATTTTGCGGAGGAGAGAACTGGGAGGTAAGGACGTCAAATAAGTTTCTCAGGCTCAACCCACCGGCAGGTGGCAAAGCAAGGATTCAAACAGAAGACCAGATCCTTCCAAAACTTGGTCTTAGTCTCTACGTTGCTCTGACGAGCCTAATTAAGTGTTACCTCTTATTACTGTGCAGTTGAGACATCAGGAGGACAGGCTGGAAATCCTAAAATGCTCCATACCATTTTCTGCCTTCCTCTTCTGCATCCCCCACTCCCAATTCTTGCCTTCGATCGACATTCATAATATGGTTGTTATAAACTGAGTGTTTGATGGTGTCGAAGAGCTCCGCTCCAATCAAATTTAGGTTCAGTGTGATAGTTAGAATTAATTAGAGTCAAATTCCTCTTTTATTTTGGTTTTATCTTAATCACCCCTTTTATCCACTGGTCCAGAA
The DNA here is from genome assembly GCF_003265705.2 of Callorhinus ursinus. Classification (NCBI taxonomy): domain Eukaryota; kingdom Metazoa; phylum Chordata; class Mammalia; order Carnivora; family Otariidae; genus Callorhinus; species Callorhinus ursinus. The sequence goes on from NW_027397083.1 coordinate 15,020,593, forward strand.
GCCTGTAATTTCCCATATAGGTCCTCAGAGATGCTGTATTATACATTCAGGACCAGGAAACAGAGTTTGTTGTCCCATGCGTCGACTGCCAGAAAACTTTTCACTCTGAAGTAGTTGAGCCAAGACAGCATAGGGGAAAAAAAGGGGGGGGGGGTCATTTCTCCAAAAGACTGTATTCCAAATACAAAAGCAGAATACGGTGTTTTCCTCGCAAACCTTTCTACTGAGAAGAGTGTGTGTGTGCAGATCCAAACACGAGAAACGTTTCAGAAACCCGTGACGGGATGGGAAGTGCCCAGCAGCAGGGCATGTGATGTGTAGGACCATCTTGGTTCCCTAGACACCAAGGAGCAAGACGCAAACCACAGAATTTTAGAGCTTAAAGGATTCACAAAGACCATCTAATCCAGTTCTTTGCAAACTCTTTTTAAGTGCAGATTCTTTTGTTCAAAGGAAATCCTACCCTGGAGATTTATATAAAAGCTGAGGTGCTCTTATTGAAACAGGGAGGAGAGGTCTAGAGCCTGACCCCCTCGGCTCCCAGCCTCCCATCCCCAGCAGCCCCCTGAGGCCTCCTGGGAACGCCTGGAGTTTCCCAGGATTTGTGCCCCTGAATTTGAAGATCGTGATTCTAATCCAAACTCCTCCTTTCGCCAAGGGAGGAAATAAGCCCAGAGATGCTACTGGACTTGCCTGAGGCTACACAGCAAGTCCGTATGGTCTTACCTTCCTTCAACAATTTCCCCATGACACCCTGAGTCCTCCAATGAACTGCCTTTTGTTTCTCCTAACCATGTGTGTTTGTATTTGTGCGTTTGTACCCGTGCCCAGAGTTCCCAAGAAAACCTAACCAACAAGTCCCTGCTCTCACTTTAAAGCTTGGAGTCTGCAGTTTGGACACAGTGTCTTGGCTGCCCAAGAGAGCTGGAAGCACACTGCAAAGAGGCATAGCGTTATAAACGCTGATCCGTAGGCTACTGGGGACACTGCATTTCACAGCCTAAATTAGGTCGAATTTCTGCTTTGGGGGGGTGGGGGCATGCTACAAAGTGCGTAGTTCTCAGCCAGACACCTGAGAGCTGGCATGCAAGTCAGGCCCCCAACCTCGTAGCTACAGACACCCGGCTGGGCCACTAAATCTCTTCCTCTCTCTCCATCCATAAGGAAGGGGAAGGGAGAAAGCCTCCCCATGGCTCATTGCATCCGAAGATGCTAGAAGCTAAGCAAGTTCATATTAGAAGTGAAACAAGGAAATGATGGCTTCGAGAGACAAAGTAGAACAGCCCCCACGTCGTTCCTACAGGCCAGCTGTCGCCTTCATCGAGTTGCACGGCATAGACTGGTGGAAGTGGTAGAGAAGGGGGTTTCTCACTGATGTGCTCCCTCGAGGAAAACAGCTCTCAGGGGGCTTACTCAGTGCTTCCCTCGCATTACCTCATGTGACCCCCCAGGAGCCCAGTGGGTAGGTACTCTTGTTTGCACTCGACCCAGTTAAGCTATTAGCTAGCCAGTTAAGTTATTCAAGGTGACACAGCTAGAAAATGAAGGACCTAGAATTTGAATCCCAAAACCACCTAGCTGCGGAGCCTGTGTTCTTAACCCCTGCCCCATCCTGCCCCTGCTCTTTGCCCCACAGAGGGGGAAAAGAGAGAATGACGGGGTTTCCACAAGTGCAGGACTCCGCCAGCCCAGGAGGGAGGCGGCAGAGACAGCCACCGGGGCTGGATGGCGAGTTTCCCCTCCAGCTTGCAGGAACGAGAATTCCCAGCAAACGCAGGGCACTTCCAGCAAAGCTCCCAGAGGCAAGAATTCTCAGCTTGTTTACTGAGTCCCCTGGAAAGGGGGAGCGGAGGGGGCGGGCGGAGCCTGGAGGGGGGCGGTGAGCTGGGCACAAAAACAGGATAAAGGTAAACTTTCTGCATGTGAGAACCATTCCCCCCCTCCAAGGAGCCATGTCACACTGTATGTCACCGTCATCAAAGGGGCTGTGCGTAAACCTGAAAAACCAAACGGACCTGTCTGTAGGTGTTACTTATATCACAAGGCTACAGGTGCCTTTATTTCCATCGCACGCTGGTGCTGGGAGCGCCTTGCCTTGAAAGCCTCCTCTTTGGACCTAGTCACCCACCGCTGTCCTCACGTAAGCACCTTTTCTTTGCTCTTTTCGATGAATTGTCAGGGGCGTCAGGGCTTAGAGCCCAGGGCTGGGGCCTGGGTCTGTTCATCTGGTCTCCAGCTCCGGATCGCCGCCCCCCGCCCCCCCCCCCCCCCCCCCCCCCCCCCCGCCAGTTCCATCAGTCACAATGCCTCCTGGGAGCTGTTTGACAGGGACTTAAGTGCTTGCCTGAGAGAGTCATTTTTGCCTCCTGGGGCTGCGTAACCACCCCCTCCTCAGCTAAACCAAGGGCGACTGGCAAAGAATACGTAGAGGCACTCAATTCTCTACTCAGTTCCTAAAACTGTCCTTAGGAAGGGGAGCTAGATTTTGCACCCAAAAGTAGTCAGCTTCAAGGAAAGCCCACCGGCCCCCTGGCTAAACTCCTCCTTCTGCCGTTGGCTCACAGCTCCCCCTTGATACAGAGCAGACAGCTGCCTTGTTACAGTCTGGGGCATTTTTCAGGAATTTGTCTGCACATAATAGCTTAAAAGAAACCCTTTTTGCCCTCTCACACCACCTCAGTGGTCTAGCCGTCTAAACGGCTTCCAGAAAAGCAATGGTTAGGGTTTTTCCCGCTGTGTTCTCAGACCCTTCCAAGACCCTGCAGTGTGTGGGGTTGGTGTGCATTTGCCCCCTGCTGGCCACCACCGGTAGCCCACATGCCCCCGTCTCCACCTGAGGCTGGGGACCCACCCTTGGATGGACTAAAAATTTTACAAACTGGAAAGGATGTCAGAGGTCATTAAGTACAACCTCTTCGTTTTACAGATGAGTAAGCTGGGGCCCAGAAAGGTAAAGTGATTTAGGGAGACAGCTTCGTGTTTTAGTCTAAAGACCCAGCGAGAGGGGTCGTTTGCTCCTCTAAGTGAAGGCTTAATTCTTTGTCCTCATGTGGTCTCTGAGAATGTGTTTCATGACTCAAGGGGTTTTAGGCAGGCACTTTCACCGTTTGGTTGTCTTTTTTTTCTCAGAAGTCACCAGAGTAGGAGGCTTTTCGATATACTGACGACAGTTGATTCTCCCCTGCTCTGGCACAGACATCGATCGATGTGTTAAGCCCAGACTCTTGCATATGTGATCTGATTTTATTAAATCCTCAGGACATCCTGAGGATGGCGTGTTAAAATCCCATTTTAAAAGATGAGGCATTTTAAAGATGAGCTCAGAGAAGAGCATGGATTTTTATAGACCGCACCTTATATGAAACAAAAAGAATTCTGACAGGCTGAGTAGTAAGACGCCTAAGTGTCCCATATCCCTTGTCCTTGTGGGTGGCAGAGGTAGGATTTAACCCCTCAAGGATTTCACCCAAAGCCGATAAGCTTTGCATAGGAACCCCCAGTAAACCATGTGGCTTACCTTCTGTGGGGCTTTGCCACACCTTTGGAGAAACAACTAAGGACAAACGAACATGCAAGCTCCCTAAACAAGCTAGAGGAAAATGAGGAGTCACTTGGCAAGACATGAGCAAGTCCATTCTCACAGCTGCTCTGCTTTCTCTCAGAACAAATATTCAAGCACCCCAATTCTTTAGCAGCAAGCATCAATATAATCTACCGAGATCTCCCCCCACATGTCCCTCTTTAGGGAGGTCCAAAGTGTGGGAAATTGACCCTGTTTTGCCCCCAGGGCTGCAGACCCGGTGGACACTTAGGTGTCGCTGAGGCTTTGGAGGAGGAAAAACTTCTTCTTCCCAATAGGACTGCCTAGATGGGGGGATCAGAGAAGGCCCTTCTTGGGCCCCCATTCCATGGTTTCCACCCTCATGGCCTGGTTCTGCCTGGTGATGTTTTGGTGCATAAACAGCCAATGTGTAGATGCTTAATTGGGTAGATTTTTGGTCACATGCCCAGAGTGAAGTTGATGATCTCTGCCAGGGTCAGGAAGGAATTTTCCTCCCCTGGCAAACTGGCCAAGCCTGGGTGGTTTGCTCCTTCCCCTCTCTCTGGAAGGCTGAGCAGAGGTGCCTGGTGGATCAGGCCATGGGCACCACACCTGTGATTGCTGCCTCGGACTCGTGTCAGGGCAAGAAGCCCACAGGCCTGTCCCTCTGACTGTGCGGACCGCTCCCCTGCCCCGCCCCGTGCACACCTGGTGAGTGAGCCGACTCTCAGAGGGGTTTGAAGCTGGTGGACGCATCGGGGACCCGAGCTTCTCTTCTATCACTGTCTCATTCGACTAGGTCCCTACAGCCAGCCTTTCTCACGCGTGGGAGGGAACCCACCTGATTCCCTTCCCTTGTGTGGATTGTGCTTGAGCCTTTCCTACTTGCTAGGCAGCTACAGTGGTGGCTGGGGGAAACAGATTCCAACAGCTGTGGCTGTGTGGATGGGCAGTGAGTGAGGGCTCAAGGCACTTAAGGGACCGGGCTAGCCCAGGCAAAGAATGTCCAGAGACCGCTGCTGAAAGTAGTGGACATGGGAGGGAAGGGAGAAGAGGAAATTGGGGGGCCTTTGCCGAGCTAAACGTTTAATCTCCATTTGAGGTGGTTGGATTTGTCTCCAACTGAGTGAGCTTGCTTGGCCACAATATCCAGTACAACCGACATATATGCGTGTGTGCCTGCTCATGTTTGGATGTGCCGGTCCATTCAGGCGGATGCCTGCAGAAAATCATGGAGCCGGGGCACATCTCAGAGTCCCCCCATCAGCGTGGTCATTTAGTAAATGAAGAGCAGAGGCACGAAAGGCAGAATCATGACTCCCAGTCAGTGCTCTTTCCATGATGACAAACCAGCCAGCCCCTCAAAACACAAAAACGTGTGCCTAGGGCAGCAGGCTTAGGACCCTCCCTGGATCTCCTTTCCTGCCCTGCTGCTGATTCTAGGTCTACATAACCCAGTGTTTCTCAACCATTGTTTCATTGTCACTCCCAACGAAGGCGGCTTTTTAGATAATTTTGTCATGGTCATTACCCCCCGCCCCCATCGATGTACTTACTGCATATCGTTTATGTACTGTGGCCCTTTAAAGGGTCATGAGACATAATAATGTCTAGGATTTTTTTTGACCCCCCAAGAACCAATTTTTCCCCTCTAGCGTCAATGTCACCCCCATGGGGAACGCACGGTCAAACTTCAAGCCTGGGCCTACATATTGCTGGACCTCAAGGTACTGGCTGAGAAATGGGGCCCCAAACAGCTGGTTCTTTCCCCCCACCCTCACCCTGTTCCACCTACATTAAAGAACTCTTAAGAGCTAAAATGTTCAATTACTGCAAGGACTTTCAAGGGCCGAGGAAGCTAAGCTACTGAATACAAAGCAGCCATTATTCCTGAACTCTCACACCCAGCGCATGTTGGCTAAGTGGCCAAGGTCTTTTGTGGAAAGCCCAGAGTTAATAATACGCTCTCCAACTGTAATAGCAGAAAATAAAAAATAAATCTGCTTTTATAAGAGACTTTTTTTTTCAAGAAGCAAGAAAAAATTACAGAAAAAAACATAGCCCTTGGTACACCTTTAAGAAAACTCAATGGATATAATTCATCATAGAAGAGATTACCAAAGGAAATCAGATCCGGTGCTGTGTACAGCAAGTGAGTAGGTTGCTGTAAAGAGGAAAAGAAATCCTTAAAAGAGGTAAATACCCTATTGATCAAAATATTCCTAATGTTTGATAATCAAATTCAATTTACCAAATGACTTTTGAGAGCTATTTAGATCAGGTGTAAGTGAGGAAGTGCCCACTCCTGCTATTGTGTTTTTTTACCTGGAGGATTTTTTTTTTTAAGATTTTATTTATTTATTTGAGAGAGAGAGAGAGAATGAGAAATAGAGAGCACGAGAGGGAAGAGGGTCAGAGGGAGAAGCAGACTCCCCGCTGAGCAGGGAGCCTGATGCGGGACTCGATCCCGGGACTCCAGGATCATGACCTGAGCCGAAGGCAGTTGCCCAACCAACTGAGCCACCCAGGCACCCTTACCTGGAGGATTTCTAATTGATGGGGAAGACCTGGGGACAGTTCTATTTTCTTCCACGTGGACTACACCCCTCTTTTCTCCAAACACCCCCATGAAGGTCATGTCAGAGGTCGGCCATCTTCTTCCTCAGTTTTCTGAGACTTTACCATTAGCCCTCACTTATGGGAGCTTCTCTGAGGTCAAGTCCACAATGCAGAAGGGGGGCTTTGGGCTCCAGGGGCCCTCCCCTCCCTCATAACCTCCCACCCCCATCCCTCTTCATCCTACCTCCTGCTCAGGATATAAACCCAGCCAATCCGTGGGAAAATCAGAGTCCAAACTCAAGCAGCCTTGACCTCTGTTTGATATGGCTCCCAGGGGGGAGATCCATGAACATGATAATCCAGCGGGCAGGTTAACCCGCTCTGGGAACCAGAAAGGAGGCTTCCCAGTGGGGTCTGGTGACTCTCCAAAAACGGCCCAGAAAGGGTGCCAGAGTGTGAGAATTTGAACTCGGTTATTTCTCTATAACAGGAGGGCAGTTCTGATGCACATTTGATGAAGATAATGATGGTAGATTTGCAAGCACCCCCAAAGAACTGGTCTTTGATTCTAGAATCACACAACCCCTGACCTTCTCGGTATTGGGGTTCCATTTGATATGTAAGTGTGTTAGGGATATGTCTGTAGACAGATGTGACTGTGAGTGTTTCTAGAAAAGGAAGCAGATGATCCAAAATTCGGAAAACTTAAGAACTCGCTACAACATAATGTTGCACCCATTGACTGTATGACCTTGAGCGGGTTACGCAAATTCCCTGGGCCTTACTTGTCTCAACTATACAATGATGGGGTGAAGGGAAAGATTGGACTAACTCTGGACTTTCCAACACATGGAGCTCACACCACTCATGATAGAGGAAATAGATCTGGTCAGGGGTAGGCAAACTTTTATTTCAGGGGCCAAGTAGTTAGTATTTTAGGATATACACGCCCAAAGGCAAAATGGATTATAGTAGATGGGTATTTATATAACCATTTACTATGTAACTATTTACAAATGTAAAATAATTTTCCGTTGTGGACCATCCAAACATAGGTGGTGGGCTGGATTGGGCCTGTAAATTGTAGTTTGCTAACCCCTGATTTAGGTGATGCGTGGACCAACAGTTTTTATTTAAATGCTATGTCTTTATTTTTCTGCATGTTAAAAGGAGACAGAATTTCTACCTATAATGGTGATACAAAGTTTTCCTTTAAAATAAATGTAGTTGTCTTAAAACAAAAAGGAAGTTTTTTGTTGTTTTTTTTTTAGCGTGTTAAGTAAATTATTGGGATGGTAGGCAAATGACTAAAGTTTGCAAAACACTGAACTAGAAGATTATTAAGCCCCCGGCCATCTGAAAATTCTATATGCTTAATATCCCAAGATCTGGAATCCAGTCTTTGGTCTGACATTTAACCTACCAGCTGTGTGACCTTGAGCTGCGGGGGTCCCCTTTGCAAAATGGGGGTAGAAGCTCCCTATCTCATCAACGTTATTGTGATAATCAGAAAAGAGAAGTTGGGCAAACAGATTTTTCTAATCTACCAAACATGAATTCATTTTTTTTTTCTGAATTGTGGGAATATGGGAAGCAGCAAACTTGAAAGATGAGACCAGCATGGGCAGGAATGCACATGAATGAGGGCCCCGAGCCCATTCCGTTCTGCCTTCTTTCTAGCCTCAACCAGACACCTTCTCCCAAATCTTCCTCCTTGCCAGTGTATGCAGGGAGGAGAGCCCTGTGATTAGGAACATGACTTCTTAAGTGGATAAACCTGAGTTGTTATCCAAACTCCACCATCTGCCAACCAGGTGGTTTGGGGTATATGACCTAAAATCTTAAGCATCCATCCTCATCACTAAAACAGAACCTGTCTCAGAGTTTGTTCCGAGGAGACCATGAATAATGAGTATAAAGTTGTAAAGTGCTCAGCACAGAGCCCAAAATGTAGTAGGTGTATGTTCCAATTATCACGGGTCCTCACTCTCTGAACCCAAACCATGGGACTAGATGTGCTGCAGAATTCAGAACTCCTCAGGTGTTAGGAAGGTTATACAGTATATATATACCGCAGGACACAGAGTCCTCTTCTCTGGGTCTTCCTCCTGAGAATCATATGTATTGTATGTAGCATATGAATATCCATCAAGTAGAATCAATAAAACTATAATTCTAATTACAAAACTACATAGCATAGGGATAATGTATATATGTATAATATGTTGCTTATATACATATACATGTGTGTACATATATGTTTAGTACATGGTTTATATGCCTGAGTATAGATGTATGGATGTAATATATACATAACAGTACATAAAACTATATAACAATAATTTAGGATGGGTTTTCATTTTGTTTTGTTTTGTGTTTTGCTGGGAAATAAGTTTGCAAACACACACACATACTTTCAATTTCAGAGCTTGTGGATTTCAGAATTGTGGGTAAGGGTTTGGGGGTGTATTAACATACAGCAACACTTGCCCAGCCTTCAGAAGCATATGGTTAAATGTTACAAGCCAGAGTTCAGGGGTCAGATGTGAGCCGGTAGGAAAAGTAAAGAAAGAGGCTGTATTGCGTCATAAGAGCCTCCTGTCAAACCCTGAGCTTTGCCACTTACGGGCCATGTTACGTGGGCAACTGTCTCAACCCCACTGTCTAGGTTTTCTTGTATGTAAGACAGGGACAGATATACAAACTTCTCGGGATGTGGCAAGGATTGAATAACATTGTGGCAAGCACGTAGAGGGGTACCTGGTTCCTAGGAGGCTGCTTGTTTGCTATTAAAAACCGACTGTGCCCCGTGGGGGGCTCCTGCAGTGTGGCCCTCGTCGGCTTCCTCACAGCCCTCTCCTGCCATTGTAGGGTGATGTTGGACTCAGTGACACACAGTACCTTCCTGCCCAACACGTCCTTCTGCGACCCCCTGATGTCGTGGACTGATCTGTTCAGCAATGAAGAGTATTATCCTGCCTTTGAGCATCAGACAGGTGCGTAAATCCAGAGAAGCCTATCCGAGCTGGGAAGAGCTGGGGCAGGAGGTGGTGCTGGCGTCTAGGAGGTGGCAAGGCCATGCTGGGGGCCTGAAAATGCCAGCTTCCACCAGTGTTCGGGGCAGAAAACTGGAGGAGGTCTGGGAAGCAGGCGGGGCAGCTTCTGCGGAAAGAAAAGTACCAGAATCCTCACCCCAACCACTTCCCAGCTCTGTGGCCTTGGGGGACTCCACTAACATCTTCAGGCCTCGTTTTGCTAACAGAATCAATCTCTTGGAGTTATTGTATTTAAGCAATGTAGTGGAAAGAAACCCTTAGCCTAGAGCCTAGCATGCTGTGATTGCTCGATCATCATGGTTTTAGCTAACATTTGCTGAATCTAGCTATGGTTCAGGCCCTGTGCCAAGCACCCATCTCATCCTTACAGCAGCCCTCTGAGAAATGAACAATTATTATTTCCACTTTACGGATGAAGAAGCTGAGGCACAGAAAGGTCAAGTGACTTGTCCAAGGTCTTACGGTTAATTAGGTTTCATGCAAGTTGACTTGAGCACCTGTGCTCTTAAGTATCCTACATGGTCATCTTATAAATGATGTTACCCTGTGGTTATTGTTATGAATATTACTGTTTTTCTCTGAGCTTCTATTTCCTTATCCCTAAAGCAGGGATGATGAGAATCACTGTGAGGATTAAGAGCGCCAAACTGCATAAAATACATAGCTTGGCCCAAAGCAAGTGCTCGGTAAACATGAATCCCTACACTGTCCACCAGGCCTCCCTTCCCACCCTTCCTCCTCTGTCAGACAGTTTTCTCCACCTAAAAAGGAAGCATGGGGCCCTGTGCAAATCCCATGCCAGAGGGGGGCCAGCTGAGCTGTGCCCCAGCATCTCTCTGAGGGCCTCTGTCCCCAGGTGTTCGGGTGACTGCACATCACAGCAAACCTGGCAGAGTGCTCACAGGGCAGGTGCACGCCCCGAGGCTGGTGATGCAAGTCCTAATCAAGCTGTCAGTCCTCACGGGGCCTTAACCCTGTGCATCCCGGCTTGGCATGGTCCACACTCAGGGGCAGGAGGCAGGCAGGCCCAGGAGAAGCCAAGCCTCTGAGGCTGCTGCAAAATGTCCCCCACCAGAAGGAAGCCCCTGCCTCCAGGCCAGAGGCCAAGGTGTCACAGACACACTTGAGGCGCTTACCTCCATAACCCAGTCCTGCCCCTGCTCCTGCCACCATCGCAGGTACACACACATGCACAGGATGTCTCTCACCCTATCTGGAGGGTTCTGAGTCAGCCAGATACATATTCCAGTTCTCCTTTAGGCCTAAGAAACACTCTGATTCAGAGATAATGAAGAACGTCCTCTATTTCTGCCCCTCACTATTTGGTTGAGGCAAGTTTGAAGGAGGAAAATGAAGGTTTTTGTGTCCCCATTGTCTCCCCCTTTGTCTGATGGTGGCAGGGTCCAGAAAGAAGGTCCTTCTCTCCACACATGCATAACCCAGACCTGCTATCCCGGGAGCCCCCTCTTCCTGCCCATTCTGCCAGGTGGCAGCTAGAGAGGTGGCAGGAGGGGACGGCCTGTCTGCCCAGGGAAGTATTCCAGGCACTGGAGCAGTTTCTGCAGTTATCGAGAGCTCAGACTTTGGAGCCGGATATCCTAAATGCAGTCTGGCTTTGTGATTTAATAACTGCAGCATTGTAACTTCTTGTGCCTTAGTTTTCTCATCTGTAAAATGGAGATGGCAGTAACACCTACCTCGTAGAATGTTTATCAGGGCGGTTTGTTATTACGTGGGAAGTGTTTGGAACACAGTCAGGTGCAGGACAAGCACACAGGGGCATTTAAAAATGAAGGACTCATTTCAGTTTGGGAAGATGAAAAGGTCCTGGAGACGGGCAGAGGTGATGGTTAGCACAATCATGTGAATGGACTTAGATTCCTGCATCACAGATGTAGCCCTCTTCTTCCACCACCCATTGAGAGAAGACCAAATCCCACCAAGGCATGAGGCCGATGAAAATAAAATATACTGCAGGAGTAACCCTCCCTGAGGGAGGAGCCCGACTTTTGACTTGCCACCTGGCTCTCTGGATTCCCAAAGGAGCTGAATGTCCCTGACCTCCTAAAGGTGGAGAGAAGTTGGATGTGCAAGGATAGTTGAGAGCTGCCTGGGCACTGGGTGGGCCCTGTAGGCCCTGGCTCTCCTCAGAGCACCCTCCTCTGTATTTTCTATCCCAGAGAGGTGATGCCTCCATCCGAGTGTCTGCGGAGAGGGAGGCAGCAAGGGACTGCAAACTCCCCGTGGTCTGTGCCCAGTGAGACATCCCTCCAGCCCCACGACGCCCAGTTAGTGGAAAAACAGCTCAGTCTCTTTCCCCCTCTTCATTTCTCCTATTGAATAAAAAAAGCAACAAGGGGCCCCGTCTCATCCTTTCCAAGTCAGGATTTGACAGCTTATATACTTTGAGACCAAAAGGAAAGAAAGGGAGAAAGAAATGATGTGCCCACTAGACAAACGATGTCTACAAGAGGGCAGGGAGGAATAATCAACTTAGTCAGGAAAACCAGGTGTTCTCACAACCTTTTCCAACGGCTTTAGCCGACAGCAGCCGAATCTGTGCCCGCCACACACTAACCACAAAGGATCGGACCTGCTCTTTGGAAGCAGGCCTTCTGCGTGGCCTCCCTGCAAGGACGGGGAGTGGACGGTCACAGACTGCAAAATACTCTAGAATTCCATTAACTCCCTCTGGGGCTTCCCTTATGCTCTCTTAAAATAAAGAATTACCGATACTGGAAAACTTTATCAAATTGTGCAGGGCAGGCCACCTGTCCTTCACAAGCATATGATACTTTTTAAAGATATTTCTCCACTCAAGTTCTGACAAGTCATGGAGTACCCTGGCCTCACACCTCGTTGCTGGCTCTCTGCCCTGAACCTGCACACAGCCACACAGCCCTCCCGTTTGCCAAGGTGACCACGCCGACATGCGGTGCCCCCTCTGCGGTGGATTCTGGTTACTACTTTGTCTGCAGCAAAGGTTTCTAGACTGGGGCCATTCCAGGGCTTCCTGAGAGGTCCCTCAGGAACCTGGGGTGACGGTTGAGAAGGGCAGGCTTCAGCTGCCACTCTCCATCCCCACTGTCACGCAAGGCTCTTGCACCTTGAAGGCACGAAGGCCCAGCTGCAAGAGCTGGAGAACCCCTACATGACCTACCCCCAGCTCTGACACTTCCTCAGAGGACCTGGTGGCGGGGGGTGGGAGGGGGGCGGTCACAGGTGCACAGGGCAGAGCACACTAACTGCTACATCCTAGGGGCTCCACAAATATGTTAGCTGTTGCTACACCATGGGAAATTTTATTTAAAAAAGAACTTTATTTGAAAAGGTGCAAAACCTTTTGGGTATTAACATCCAGAAGATCAGGGAGAGAGGCATTCGGGTCTCACGTGGGCTTTTCTCAGCAAGATCCACGCACTGGGTATAGAAGTCTGAGAGCGCATGCAAAAGAGTCTTAAGAATCTCTAAATCAAAACCAGATAAATAAAATCATTGAAGAGTGTGAGGTGGGCCTGTGGCGGTGGTGACAACCCGGGAGCACGCCCAGAGAGAGATCTCAGTGCTCACCACCAGCAGCCCACCGTGCACACATCTGAGCCTTCTGGGAAGCTGTGGCCTCGGGACCACTAGGGGCTTGGTGCTCCCTGCACCTTCCCAACCCCACATGCCCCAGGCCATAGCTCTTTGCTGATGCCCACCAACCCTTCTAGTCTCTTCTCCATCCAGTTTCTTACACTACTCCGGGCTTCCCTCCCATTCCACCATCTCATGGTCTAAATCATTCCACGGGCTTGGAAGGAAGGCCAAGAAGGGCTATTAGATGGAGCTCGACCCTCCCTGGGAGGAAACCTGGAAACAATTTTTCATTTCAGGCTCCCCCCCGCCCCCCATAAAGTCCTTCCTTTCAGTGACAAAGCCACAACTGATGGTGCCCCGTGCTACCCAGTCCACTCGCAGGCTCTCTTCAGTGCGGCCCCAGGCAAAAAACTTTCCCATCTCCCTATGCTAATAAATCACACTAATTACGGTCCAGGCTGTCTAACTCAGGCCTCCTGTGACCCAGACTCTCTGCCTCCCCACGCCGAGCCCTGGGCTTGCTTTGTTCTGCTTGTCCCTCAGCTAGATGGAGGGGTTGGGCGTGGCCTCGTTTCTCTAAGAACAAACACAGTCCCAAAATAGTAACGAATTACAGGTGACTTATATTGAAGGCTTACTGTCCTCCAGATAACTGGGCTAAGTTCTTTACATGTACCATTTTTTTCCTTTTCACAGCAAACTTCCTATGAGGGAGGCACTATTATTCTTGTTTTGCAGAAGGAAGCTGAGGTCCAGGGAGGTTAAGAGACTCCGCTAGGGTTGCCCAACTAATACGATGAAGAGCCAGGACTGCAAATCAGGGAGGTCCATTCCCCAGCCCACATTCAGTTAACTCCACACAATCCTCACCTCCCTTCCTGGTCCCTTCCTGCAGGTCCCTTGCTCTTCAGGTCATTCAGTGGAACAGTAGAATGGAGGACGGGACGAGAGTCTGATTGAATTCCGGGAGCTGGCCGGTTCCTTTAGCTTCACAGAGTTTCTCATTGAGGATCCCCGATCAGCGGAGGAGAAAGACCAAGTTCTCCTGCAGAGGGTCTGGGGACCTAACTCAGAGCTCTAAGCTCAAACAATTTTCACAGTCTCCAGTCCCACAGATTTTGCATTCTGCTGCATATCTATTTTGTTGTAATAAGAAAAGTCAAAATCTCCCCCCAAATATTTGCTTGAAGGGAGGTTCCCCCAAAATGAACAATGTTGGCTCCAGAATTTCTATGTAGGAAGGGCTCAGGGGCAGCCATCCATTTGGAAAAGATGGCAAAGGGACTCACCTAGAACTTTCTTAAGAGCACTTTGCCTAAGATTGAGAAGACCACAAATGTCTATAATGAAGAAAGAAAGTTGTGGATTACTGGACCCACACTCTGGCATTTACACGGGAGAGGCACAGGCATTAATCCTGTGGGTTCAACTACCCTTGGCACCCCCTGTCCACCCCCTGCCCCCGGGGCGGGGGATTAGCCCCTGTCCCTGCCCCTCCACCCCAGTGTCAGAAGCATGGGTCTCGTGTGTGTCCTGAACACCAAGCATTTTACAAAATCACACAGACTCGCCAGTATCCCCACATTTTGAACAGTATTGGCCGCCTAACTCAGGCTGGCCATTTAAGGACAAATTAGCTTCGTTTATAATATAACTTCCTCAGTTTTCATTAAGAATATAAACCCAAATCTCCGGAAAGGAACAAAGCTTCTGACCTACACACACAGAGAGAGAGAAAGAACATATTACAAGTATTTGAGGAAATATAAAGTCGGTGTATGGGTAATCTTAATATTAACAAGTATACATGGATGGTATTTGATGAGCACTTACTACATGCCTGCCTCTGTTCTAAGCACCTTCCGTGGACATTCCCTGCTGACCGTGTAGGCATTTGAGTGTGCCACCCCAGTTCTACAGGCTTAAGCCCTCCCTCTGAATTTAAATATGTCCCAAGTTATAATAGCACTTGTGAGAATCCCGCCCCCAGAATTGCTGAAAACCCCCTTAGCTGCTCAGTCCTTCCTCCCAGTACAACTGGCCCTTAAACAAATGTCCTGACCTACTTCCAGCTTCAAAGTTGCTGACTGAGACTGTGCTTAATAGTGGCCTGTGGACATTTAGATTAAGGCTACCAGGCATGGGATGTGGTTCGTCCCCAACCCATATACATAGGCAGAAGAGTTTCAACACTCAACTTCTCCAAAGAGTTTTCATTATTTTATAAATGCTAGATGCATTGAGAAAAACACTTCATGTTTCCAGACAATATAATCTATTAAAGATAACATACTCTGTGGGTGCATTACCCCTTCTTTTATTTGCCCTGAGTTCACCTCCTCCAAGTAGCAAGAGGGTCTTCTTCATATCATCACAGAGGTTGCAAACCTTGTCATCATCAGTTTCTCATCCTTTTTCTGATTTTTTTAAACCTTTTTTAACCTAGATTTTTATATGTATAAAAGATATATATATATATATAATTTTATATGTGTATATGCCTTTGTCCAAATCTTTTTTAGTCAGTCTTGGAGATGTGTGTCCAACTTGGTCCTCCTCAACCAAGAACAGTGAGGCATGATATGATGCAAAATTCTCACATTTAAAGATGGAAAAATTGATGTGGACCTAACTTACTAGCCATGTGGCCTTAGTAGGCCATAATCTCCCAGAACCTCCTCTGTAAAGAGGGGATAATAGACCTTGGTGATTTGGCCAGTTGGTTACACTCACTGGACACCCACAGCAGGGTAGACCAGTCCCCAAGCACTCCTGACTCAGGATGAGCAAAGCAGAGCTGGCCAGACATGTGGAGTTCATGGTTTGGGGAGGGGGATGAGGCATGAATCCTTCTGAGAAGGATACCTTCGGGGGCTGTGCAGGTTTGGGGGGTCTCCCTGAGATGGGGGAAGTGAGCTGTGGTCTTGAAGATGAATAGGAATTAGTTAGGAGAAGGTAGATGGAGACCTTGTTCTGGGCCAGAAGCAATCCTGAGGGAGCAGGGGGAGGGGCCAGATGAAGCAGGCCTTCCTCACCTCTGCACCCCTCTAGTGAGGATAGGACCACAGAAACACACCGCAACCAGAAAGCACCCATGATGCTGGCTCTCTTTGCCCTCCGTGTAGTGAGAACAGCCATTTTCCTCTCAGCTCCCAAGGCTGTGGGAAGGCAGTTCCTGGTGAGGAGAGCCCGCCATGCTTGGCTCTGGCTCTGGCTTCCCTCCAGAGGGAGCTGCACACAAAGCCTGCTCTGTGGGTGAGCTTCAAAGGAAAGAGCTGAGGGGTAAGGAGCCTGCCAGCAACACCTCCCTGTGTCAGTGCTCACCCCCACCCCGGCGTTTCTCCGAATCCTCTAGGCCCTTTGGCTTCCAGAAACAACATGGCCCTGTTCATGTGCCAAAGAAAATAACAAGGGGGGGGTGGAAGTGGAGAGAGGAGGGAATGGAGACTTAGAAACCTTTCCATGAAAAGAAATAAAGTGTGTCCTCCAACTGCGGCACACCGATAGCCATCTCTGTTGGGGGCTCAGCTCAGGACCAAGGGCGGAAGAATTTCAAGGCTCATAAACGTCCCTCATCAGAATACCAGGAATGTCAAAGGCCCCCCAGGTTTACTCAAGCCAGAAATCGGTCGATGAAAGCACAGACCAGACTGGAGAATGGCCACCCTATTTTCTCAGGAGACCCTATTGGCCACAAGGGGCCCCCCCACAGGGTAGTGGGCCGGCTCCAGCCAGCGACCAGCAAGCAAGAAGAGAGGCAGCCCCCTTGTCACCTCACCCACCAGGGAGAGGCAACAACATTGACCTCCACCATCCTGGCAGAGTACCGACCGTTTATCCACATGCATATAAAGGTCTAATTAAAAATTTAAGATAAATTAAAACAAATCTATTGTGGGAAGGGAGATTTCTGGGGCTCTGACTTTTAGGGCGAGCCTCAGTTTCCTCCCTTGTGAAATCATACCTGTTTGGGAAGATTTGAGGAACTTGAGAAGTTGACACACAGGAGGTGCCTAAGAAGCTCCCAAGGGAGCAATACCCCTGAGAGGGCAGAGAACATCTCTCCTGCCTGGGATTGGAAGCTCCACAGAGTCACTGGGGACAGTGGCTGCAAATGCAACATTTATGGGGGAATCAGAATAGCCTTATTGATATTTGCTGCGCTGTCTTACTCATGAGTGACCTTTTCTGTCATCCACACTCTCCTCTCCACTGTTCTCCTCAGGCCTTCTCACTCCCTCTTGCTCTCTGCCTCTGCCTCTCTCTCCACGTCTCATCTCTTCTCTGTCCCGACACTCTGACAACCAGGTATGATGGAATGGGAAGAGCGATGGCTTTCAAGTTCCAACTAGGGTTTAAATCCCAGCTCTGCCACATGCTGGCTGTGAGATTTGGGGCAAGTCCTCTGTGACCCTCAGGTTCATAATCTGTTACCTTCTAGGGGACAAGGACCAAACCTCTTACCATGAATCTTTAGCTCACAATTTGTTGCTTCACACATAACAGGTGTTCAATGACAATCTTAATAATGGCATTAGAATCTTCGAGGCTCTGTTCTAAGTACTTTTGCATATGATAGCTCATTTAATCCACGAAACAACTCCATGACATAGGTGCTATCATTTTCCCCATTTTGCCAATGAGGAGACTGAAGCTCATTTATTGAATGAATGAATGAGCACCATGACAGCCACAAGAGTTGTGTCCAAGAGCCTAACCAAGTACCTGGTACCTCACTTCTTCCATACCCCTTGTCTGCCACCCTTTCTGTTTCTCCTGGCATTGGGACAGAACTGTGCAGCACCCAATCTCTGTTCCAAGCCAGGCATGGCCACTTCTCAGCCTCCCAGACAAGATGGTGCCCACCTCTGTCTGGGTTTGTATGGGGCTCTTCTGAAGGAGGGAAGAGGCTCTGGCCTCAGGATGGAAATTCCTCAAAGCATCATCAAAACCACAAAAACAACAATACAACCAACTCCCCCACTTCCCTCTTCCCCAGCAGAGGCTGCTGTGGTGACCCAAGCTCTGTTGGCCTCTGGGCAACATCTCGCCAGCTGGAGGCCCTCTGCACAAGATGACCAGAGGCAGTGCACAAACCAGTGGCTAGTGTCGGCAACTGTGCGTAAGAGCAGAGGGAATCAAATCAGCTTCAAATTGTGCCCGGCACACACTAGGCATTCAGGAACTATTGAATTGGTTGACAGTTTTCTAGGCACTACACAGCCTATACACGCGTCAGCTCCAAACTGTATGACAGCCCTGTGAGTTGGACATATTATACCTATTGTACAGGTGAGGAAACTGAGGCTTAACTGTCTATGGACCCTGCCCAGGTCAAAAGCAGCCCAACTCTGGTTTGAACCCAGGCTTGTCAGGCTCCAAAGACTGTGCTCTGGATACCCTGTTGTCTGAACCCCAACCACTCAAGGGCCTTGTTCTTCCCTTTCTTCTCTAGTCCCCCTCTTTCCAAGCACCAAAATTAGGCCCCCGTGCTCCCAAGCCATGACTGCGGTTCTCGCCGGTCCTTCTCTCTCCTGCTCCCAGGTGATCCCGGAAGATCCAGTCTCCTCTGGTTTTTGCGGTGGAGCAGATAAGCCTGGGCCCCCGGAGAACACCCCACAGCCAGAGGTCCTTTTTACTCACAGCCGAGGGATGTGGATGTTAAAGGAATGGGAGCCTCCTTCAGGGGGCCCCCTGGAGGCTTTCCTGGGGACCGCGGTCCCTCACTTTCTCTCTCTCCTGGTGCAGCCTGCGATTCCTACTGGACGTCCGTCCACCCCGAGTACTGGACTAAGCGCCACGTCTGGGAATGGCTCCAGTTCTGCTGCGAGCAGTACAAGCTGGACGTCAACTGCATCTCCTTCTGCCACTTCAACATCAGCGGCCCGCAGCTGTGCAGCATGACGCAGGACGAGTTCATCGAGGCGGCTGGCATCTGCGGGGAGTACCTCTACTTCATCCTCCAGAACATCCGCTCGCAAGGTCAGTGTCCAGGGGGCCGGGCCTCCGGGGAAGGGGCCAGGAGTGGGGCCCAGTTTACCTCCCCCTCCCCGTCCCCCAAGTCCTTCCCCACCGTGCAAATCACACAGTGGGATTTCATGAGCTGGAACTCCCTATTCACCAAAAGCCCCTTAACCAAAATCTCTCAATCTCTGGAAGTTCTCCTTTGCTAGAATTAGAGACTGTAGGTCAAAGGGAGCAAGTTACAAGGAAGCAAGTTGAGTATTTTTATAACAAGAAAAGAAACCTAAAAAGACATTCAGGAACCAGGCAGAGACAACAAAATAATGTATTCTGTCAATTAAGATTCACCACCAGAAGACATGGGGGAAAAAGGAGCTTCTGCTTGACTTTTCACTAAGCAGAGGAGAAGAAAATGAACTAGACCCTTTCCCTTCCCGTTTCCAGAGGAGTCCAATTAATTGGCATTTCATTACCGTTTGCCTAATGGTCAAGGATCAAACGGCCGGAAGGTGGCGCCAGGGGCATTATTTAATATTTCAATGCTCCACAAGAGCAGAATGTGGAAGAACGGGTGTTTTCAGACTGGAAAGGTTTCTTTGAGAACATATAATTCTGTCTCCCCATGTCACAAATAAAGGAACTAAGGTCCCAAGCGATTAGGTGACTTCTCCAAGGTCACACAGCACACAGAGTTGATTTGTGGAAAGTCAACACAAAGCAAGGGCTTTGAGTTCAGAAAGGCCTGTGTTGCAACCCTGACTCCCAACACTCTGGAGCCACAGGTCCTCTGGCAAAGGGTTTGCCCTCTCTGAATTTCCACTGCCTCGTCTGTACACTGAGATAATAATACACACCTTCACAGGTGACAGGACTCCATAAAACATGACCCAGAGCAGCATATAAAGATGCAAATGCAGTAAATGGCAGCAGTTTTTGTCATTATGAATATAACCAAGGGGAAAGACATTTTTAAAAATAAGGAAATACATCTCAGTTCACTTTTAAGAAAGACTTTTCTAAAAGTCAGCCTCTTTTTTTTTTTGGAAAGACTGCTTCAGGAGATACTAAAGGTAGGAAGCTCCCCATCACTGGAGATAATCAAGCAGGCTAATAGCCCCCGATTGATGGGGATGCTGTGGCAGGGATTCCTCTTTGGGCAGAAAACCACAGAGGACCTTCCAACTCTAAGATTCTTTGCTTTCCCCTTGCTCCCCCCCATCATGACTGCCTGAGGGCAGGAAAGCTATGGATGTTGGCCCTGGGAGGGGCTCCATTCAGAACTCTCCCTGGGCCACAGAGAGGGAGGTGTTCCATCCTGGAAGGGGATGCAGCTTGGCAACACCAGCCTTCACCAAACATCATGCCAATCAAGTTTGTCTCCAGACCCCGGCAGCCCCTGTGCTGGGGTCTCTCGGCCTGGGTGCCTCCCTTCCCTGACCCTTGTTTCATCCCCAAATCTCTGCCATTACCTCAGGGCCCGTGCAAAACAAGCCAAACACAATTGTTTTTCCAACAGGCCGTATTTTGCCTCTCATCCTGAGGAATCCCTGGGGTCACAAGGCCAACGCCAGCGGTGGAATTTCAGGCCGGGGTAGTTAACCGTGTTGAGCAGTAGAACTACCTACACCACCAAGCTGCTCCACACCGAAATTCCTCCTTAAATGTTCCTCAAGCAGGAATGTATACTGTGTATCGTGAATCGAAATACATGCAGTAAGACCAGAGTTTACTGCGTCCCAATGTGTTTCACCTGTTATCCCAGACTAATTATTACCAGCACTATCTTTCATTCGCAAAAGGGTCTGCCTTTGTACAATAAATTAGATGATCTGGTTATTACCTAGTTTAGGCCTTCTTTTACTGACTGCATGGATCAGGACTCCGGCAGAACAGGACACAGAACCAGTAAGTTTGGACAGTGGGAGGAGCTACAGGGAGGGGGATAGGGCCCAGTGTGCTGTCTGGCTCAGGAGGTATCTCAATAGGATTCAAGGGCTCAGAAACTCGGGGACACTGGTCGCTGGAGAGTGAGGCCAGCAGGGAGGGCGGGGGGCCGTGGGTGGCTTCCACTGTGGGAGTGGAATGGGTCCCTCATTGGTCAGTCCTCCATCCTGTTCTCGGACAGCCCTCCGGGCAGAGTGCACCCAGGTGCCCTGGCTGACCAGAACCCATCAGAAAATGGCACTGGGAATAAACAGTCACAAATGTGTCCTGTTCCAGGCCCCTCAGTCACAGGAAGTTAATCCTGCTG
Organism: Callorhinus ursinus; assembly: GCF_003265705.2. NCBI lineage: Eukaryota > Metazoa > Chordata > Mammalia > Carnivora > Otariidae > Callorhinus > Callorhinus ursinus. Next base: position 15,041,543 of record NW_027397083.1, read on the forward strand.
AACACCAAACTAGAAAAGAGGTGTCCCTTGGCCTGTGCCACCACGTGGTAACTTGATTTGAGACTCTTAATTCCTCCCCCAGCCCACCCCATTTTTCAGAGGAGCAAACCAAGGCCCCGACATAATCTCCCAAATTCTTATTACAGCCTCTCGGTGGGTCTTGCCTTCCTTTTGGCCTCCTATGTCCATTTTCCCCTTTGGCCAGCACATAAGGGGCATTCAAACCCCCAAGGGATTGGAGGTCCCAAAACAGATCACAGACCCTGCAAGCAGAGCTGAAGGGGAACCCACTCAGCGGGAGTCTTGTCACATGCTGCCCGGAGACTGAGTGAGGTCACACTGGGGTGGTGACACGGCCCAGCTCAGTCAGGGCCCAGGCACCCTCGGAAAATCCTCGAGGCTGCTGGAATGCCTGGCCCCAGGGCCTGCTCCAGGAGCCCTTTAAAAACCAGGAGAAGGTTATCTCTCAAAGGTGGCTTCAGCATGGCCCAATAAGAGCCAGGGGGTCTCAAAGTTTCTTTCTGAAATAAAACTACCCCGCAGAGGGGACAGTTGCTCCCCTTCTCCCCAGTACCCGCTCTCCCAATCAGGGAACCCAGGGTCCCCTGGTACCATTTGTGGACTTCTTCTTCCTTCCCAGGTTACTCCTTCTTTACGGACACTGAAGAGACCAAGGCTGCCATCAAAGACTGTAAGTAGCCAGGTTCACGTGGCCCAAGGTGGTCCCAAGGCCGCTGGTGGGCACCATGGGCTTGACGGTTCTTTTGTGACCACAACTGAAAAGTTGATGACCTAATAAACCAGTCACAGACCAGAAGAAGACAGCAAGGGAAAATGTGGTGGGCAGAGCATGGGGCCTGGGTTTATGGATTCCTCGTCCTCCCCCAGACTCAGTTTCCCTATCTGTAAAATGGAGCGACCGTCCCCAGTTGTGGTGAGTTGGAGAAACGGTGCATATGAAGTGCCTGGCAACACGGATGCTCCAAGCAGCGCTAGCTGTGAGCAACTATAACCATAATGACTAACCCTGCAGTTGATAATGTCTCCAAAGATCTGAGCTGGGGACCAGCCCTGGCCGGGGGACCAGCGGGAGACACGGGTCCTGGGTAGGCCCCTTTCCTCCGTGGACTTCAGCCTCTTCATCCACAGAGAGGGGATAGGGAATGGGGGCCGGGGGGGGGGGGGTACTCGTGAGGCCTCGGAGGGGCAGACACGGATGGATGTTTTCTCATGACTTATTTTTGCTGTCCTGAAAGTCCCAAGCAATTAACTGAGGATTCAGGTTATCTGGTTAATGTAGATTTTTCCATTCAGAGTTTGAGCCCAGGAATAGCTGCGTCCATAAGGCACACACTGCAGGCTTACAGAGGCCCGCCATGCCCCACAGAGCTCCGGGGCCATCAGGAGTGGTTCTGCCTTCCATGAGCTTTCCCCACACTCGGGCCGCAGGGCAGAGCCTCTCCTACCTGTGAACAAAGTTCCCGCGGAGTTTCCCATCCATCCATAGCGGTCTGCGGGGTACAAACCCTGCTGTCTCCACCCAGCCCAGTCCAGGCAAAGCCCCTCCCCCCCCCAGAAAGAAATGAGCCCACTGAGGCCCAGGGGCCATTACTGAGTCTGTCTAAAGTCTTGAACCCAGGGCAGGCGCTTGCCGTGCTCCTAAGCAGCAGTGAGTTTGACCTGCCCAAACTTTTCCCAGTGGTCAGTGTTTCTGTCTATAAATGGGTGTCTTTTTTTGCCAGCCTGCCTCCCTCACAGCTAGGAAGAGATAGTGTGTCCCGTAAGTTCTGTAGAAGAAATTGTTACCTGAGTATAGAACTAGCCCCAATTAGAGTCATTGCTGTAATCATAATGGCGGCTAGCCTTCCCCGAGTGCTTATAATGAGCCAGGCCCTGTGCTAGAATCTTTACCAACATTGTTTCAGGTAATCTTTCTAATAACCCTGTAAGACAAGACCTAGTACCAAGCTTAGAGGTTAAAGGTGACAAGGTTAGGAAGGTGACAGATAACCCAGGTGTGTCTAAGTCCGAAGCCCTTAATCCCTTCCTCTCTTCACACATCCCTTCCTTTCCCTTCTCGTTCATTCATTCATTCAACAAACATTTAGTGTACCCTTACCATGAGCCAGGCCCAGGCACCTACTATGTGCCATGGCTGCAGCAATGGGCGCAACCTTGGTCTTTCCATCATAAAGCAAGTGAGGGCGACATCAAACAAACAATCCCTGTAATAAATTTGTAATGGCTAAGTATGATGATACCACAAAGGAAAAGGACAGGGTGCTGTGTGTGTGACGGAGAACAGACTGCATTTCAATTAGGGATGAGGGAAGACTTCCAAGAAGAAGAGAGATTTAAATTAAGCCTAAAAGATGAGCAGAAGTTAGCCAGGAAGAGGGAAGAAAAGGGTACAGGGAGTGAGTGGCAAGTGCAAAGGCCCTGAGGCAGGAACAGTTTTGGAGCCCTTGAGAAAGAATCAGAAAACTAGCATTAGGAGGCTCAATGCAGTGACCGGTAGCCACATGTGGCCCTTAAGTTTAATTAAAATTAAATAAAGTGAAAATTCAGCTGCTGAGTTACACTAGGCACATTCCAAGTGCTCAATAGCCACAGGCAGCTAGTGGCTACCACGTATGACTGCTCAGATTCCCATCATTATGGTTCTCTCGGATAGCACCTTGGTAGATCATCAGCAACATCAGCAGAGGGAGGAGCGGGAGCTGAGGCCAAGAGCAGGGCAGGAGCAGGTCACATATAGCTTTTGAGTTTGGATTTCATTCTGACCAGGCTGGGAAGTCGCTGAAGCAGGAAACAATAAGATCCCATCTGCACTTTAAGAAGATCCCCCAGACTGCTGTGTCTGGGTCAGGAAGGAGCCCAGCTAGGACGCTATTGTCCAGGAGGCAGAGTGATGGTGATGGGAGGGACAGAGAGAAGTTTCTGGAGGTAAAGGTGCTGATAAGACAAGGGCTCTGAGCTGGCCTCTCTACGGAGACAAACCCTGCACAACGGTGGCTGCCCCAGGCTTTGCTCCGTGCAGGCCATGCCCAGCCTTACCAACGAGAGAGGCACCGTTTCTAGACTGAACTCAGGGTTAAGTGGTCCAGTGAGCACACCGAAAAGCAGCACCCCAGCTCTGCCGAATGGCGGCCTCCACTACCACACCAGGAAACCGTGGCCTTCCCACGGAGCCCCTGAGGCCCATCTCTGGCTCTCGCACAGCTCTCCCCAGACAGAACCCCCAACATATAGTTTAACGGGAATGAAGACAACAGACTGACAGATTATACAATGAGCCTGTTCTAGAAAATCCAGGACGTATGATCACGATGCCTATGGCCCCGCTGATGTCTCGTGATCCTAGTCACCCCCAACGCAGAAATGAGATGTGCCGGCCGGAGGCCAAGGCCTGGCCAACGAGGAGAGCTGGCATCCTGGGGCTGCAGGCAGCGTTCCCATCAGTCTGCAGTGAAGATGAACACCTACCCTTACCACCTGTGAAGCACTGTGCCCCGGGCAGCGCCAGGCAGAGTGTTTTACCTGCTCTAACTCATTTCATCCTCATTCCAACTCCATGAGGTAGGATGGTTGCCCCCATTTACATCTGAGGAACCAGAAGAGCAATGACTTGCAAAGAAGTGCACAGATGGGATTCCAACTCATTTTCTCAAAGTCTGTGCTTCTATACATTGGGCCATTCACCACACGTGCACACACACACACACACGCACACATGCACTCACACACATGCACACAGACAGGTGCACATACCCCCAGACCCTTCTCTTCATTCCGCTGCCCCCTCAGTTGAGACCCAAGGCTCCAGACTCTTCTGGGTCTGCAGCTCCTCAGTGACCCAGAGAACAAGATGATTTTCAACTCAGTACCTGCGGAAGGGGCCCAGGCACGACAAGCTCTGAAGCTGTCGGGCTGGCCCAAGTGACATCCCCCGGCAACTCTCCACTTGTCTCTGCTCTCCACCTGCCCTTTCCCACCCCCACTGCAGAAATGCCAGAAAACCAAGCCTGCGGGCCTGGGGTCGCCGCCGCGAGCCTCCTGTTCCGAGGCTCAGAGCTTCTCCTCCCTGCACGGAGCGTGGGCTCTCTAGCCCCACTCGTGCATGGGGGACATCATGAGCAGGTTTGGGAAACTGCCCCTCCAGCCCCCATCTCAGCTTCTGGACTTCAGTCACTGACCGAGAATATATCCCGTGGCCACATTTTAACAGTCTCCAGTCTCAAGGCAACCAAACCTCTCCAAATCACACGGATAGCAGAGAACCCAGGCCATGCCCCCGTCACCCCCGCACCAGGCCCCGCCCAGCTGCGGGGACCCCTCCGAGACAAAGATAGTTCTGCGTCCAGGGGACCTGTCGCCCGGAGCACCGGGGGCTTCTGCGGTGAAGTTCGGTAGGGTCCTGGTGCTGCTGTGGCCTCTGGCTGGCACTGCTGGACGCTGTAGCTTGGTAACCTGCCTCCTCCCAGCTAACTCTGTACGGCTGCAGGGCCTCTGCCCCACGGCCACCCCACGGCCACCCCCAGCCAAGCAAGGCCTCCAATCTGTGGAGCCATGAGTGGCGTCAAAGCCACCATGGGGAACTGGGAGCAGCTAAAACAGGGATATCTCTGGCAAGACCCACCAGGAGAGGCTCCCACAGTCCACACAACCCCGCCTCACACGGACCTGTCCTGGGCTCAGCCAACCAAGCCAGAGATCCCTCACCTGCGGCACATGGAAGACATCACACAAATTAAAAGGGCAGCGTTTTGCCTCCTTCTTCTGGCCATTTTGGCATTTCAGGGCAAGCTTACTGTCTGCTCACCGGTTCATAACTCACCTTGGTTTATCTCGCCTCTCCATTTGCTTTCTCTCTTCTTCAAAGATTAAGTTAAAGCAACGCTAGGTCCACCCTGCGGGTGCGCCAGGCAGCACGGCGCTCCACCAGACAGAAGGGCAGCCATCTTCCTTCTAGTCATCGGCCAGCGGTCGGCCCTGCTCACCTGCTTTCACTCCTCTCCAGCCGGCAGCTACGTTCTGTCCTCACCTGGGTCCACCTGAGCATCCATTTGTGCTTTGCACACACCTGCCTGGGTGCATGGGCCGGGTGTCCCCCCATCAATGCAATTCCAGGCTGTAGCCCATGAAGGGGTGCAGAGGGGACCCTGAAAGCTGAAGGCCTGCATTCATCTCATTGTTCGTTCCAGCGGACATGTGCTGTAGCTACTAGAGCTGAGGGCTCTGAGGCCGGCCGGCCTGCCTGGGTGCAGAGTTGGGCTCCACCAGCAGCCGGGCACGTGACCTGAACCGTGCCCCCACCCCCCAAACATCCCCGGGGCTCGCTGCTTGCCTGTTCCAGTACCTCCTCGTCAGGGAGTCTGGCCTGCTGGCTCACCCCTCTTCACCACTGTTTTCCTACCCGCACCCTGCTTCAATATTCTCAGCATTTATCACCTGTTCATTAGATGCTCTTACCCACTTGGATGTAAGTCCCCAAGAGGAGATACCCGCCTCGGCCTGTGCCTCCAGCACCTCATACAGTGGGCATACTGTGGCTCAACGCTCATGAACGAATGAGTGAATGGGCTGCAGTGAGCTCCCTGACCTCGCTCTGCCTCCATTTACTTCTATGTAAAATGGGGCTAGAAATAGACGTTCATCACAAGGGTGAGTGAGATTGAGGACCTGGCAATACTAAACACTCAACAAACTCAGCTAATAATTATTCACGGAGTGCTCACTGAACACCTACTATGAAAGACAAGATAAAAGTAGTAGTTCTGGGGCACCTGGGTGGCTCCAGTTGCTTAAGCGACTGCCTTCGGCTCAGGCCACGATCCTGGAGTCCCGGGATCGAGTCCCGCATCGGGCTCCCTGCTCAGCGGAGAGTCTGCTTCTCCCTCTCCTGCTCCCCCGTCTCGTGCGCTCTCTCTCTCTCTCTCTCATTCTCTCTCTCAAATAAATAAAATCTTTAAAAAAAAAAAGTAGTAGTAGTTCTGAACGTTAGCTTTGGAACGGACTGCTCTGGTTCAAGTCCTGCCTCCACCACTCTGGATAAAATTCTTAAAATTTTATCTTGCTCACTTTGCTCCAGCCATACTGGCCTCCTGGCTCTTTCTGAGACTCCCCTGCACCTTCCGCCCCAGGGTCTTTGCACATGCCCTCCCTCTGCCCTGAGTGCTCTTTCCTGGAATATCCATGGGTTCAGGCCCCAGCATCACTGTCTACCCCCCGCCCCTGGGCACACCACAGGCCTGCCTCACGGGTTCTCTTTCTGTGCTGCTCCTTCCCTCCGGAAGACTCTCTCAACCCCTCACATCAGTGCAGATGCCTCCTGCGCACGAGGCCCTCCCTGGCCACCCCATCTAAAGCAGGCACTCCCCCGCCCCCGCCCTTCATTCTCTACCCCATTTCTTGCTTCCTTCATAACACTTACTGTGGGTGACTTGTTTGACTTGTATTTTACCTTGCCCATGAGTCAGGGACCAGAGCTGTCTTGTTCTCGCTTATTCCCAACACGGAGCCCAGAACCTGGCACCCTGCAGGTCCCTAGGGTTTGAACACAAATGCCCCATAAAGGCAAACACCGCCCACCTACTAATTATCCCCAAAGCCTCACGTGGGGTCTTCTACCGCAACAGTGTCCAGTTCATAGTTGCTCATTTTGGCGTGATTTGAGGTCTGAACCAGTCCTACTGCTGTAACTCATTCTATTGCAGATGCTGATTCTAATTGCTTGAAAACGAGTGGCGTCAGAAGCCAAGACTGTCACAGTCATAGTCGAACGAGTAAGTGTAGACATGCCCTTTCTCGTTTCTAATTTCCGAAAACCATTCATGAGACGAAGTACTCTAATAAGCTTGGACCACTGAATGTTTGAAGGGGACCAGGTGTCCCCCAAAGAAGACAGCAGAGAAGTTGACTTTTATAAATTGTTATCAAAATTACATTTCTTTCCCTTGGACATGGTGTTGTGAGAATTAAAATGACAAAGCAAAGAAATTGTCTAACCATGGTGAATTTCTGAATAAGGGTTTATTTCTCCTGGTCTGCTGAGGGTCCCTCTCTCTTAAGGACTCAGGGACAATAGTAAACACCATGTGCTGGCAATTCTCTTAGCCTTTCCCCGACCCTAAGACAGACCTACCCAGGGCCCAATCAAGTCTGCCAGGCTTGGTGCCAGTCACTTGATATGTGTAAAATCATAATCCTCCAACTTCTGCCATGAGGTAGGTACTCCTCTGATCCCGTTTTACAGATAACTGGAGAGATTACAATTACAGAGCTAGGAAGAGGTGAATTCAGGACCCAAACCCAGGCAGTTGGACAACTGGAATCAATTTTAACCACAACTCTAATGGAACAGGAGAAACACCAGCTTTTCATGAAAAACATCATTGTAGGACTGGTCTGCCCAGACTGGTGCGGCTATGGATTTTTAGTACCACCATACTGCCTGTCAGAAAGATCATTTGCCTGTCATTTTATTAATTCCTAAGAATTAGTCCATGGTTCTACAGAGCAAGGACAGGCTGGGAGCCACGGCGTTTCTAGTCGGTATAAATCTGGTGTCCCTATATGTGTGTTTTATGATTGCTTTACTTTTTTTTTTTTAGATTCTATTTATTTATTTGAGAGAGAGAGAGAGAGATCAGGAGCAGGGGGAGGGGTAGAGAGAGAAAGTGGACTCTCCGCTGAGCTGGGAGCCCAATGCGGGACTTGACCCCAGGACCCTGGGATTATGACCTGAGCTGAAGGCAGATGTTTAACTGACTGAGCCACCCAGGTGTCCCTTATGATTGCTTTAATAGAAGACAGACATTTCATAGCCCAATAAGGGTCCAAGTAGAGTACTCAGTCATAACATAGAAAATAACCCCAATAAAACAGCAATTTTCATGAGTTGATGAGAAATCGTACAACTTTTAGAATTTTTTTTTTTTAATTTGTAAGTAACTTTTTTTTTCTTTCTCAAAAGGCCTCCAAAGTTCTCATCTATGGGAATTTGTGCGAGACCTGCTTCTTTCTCCTGAAGAAAACTGTGGCATTCTGGAATGGGAAGATAGGGAACAAGGTATTTTTCGGGTGGTAAAGTCAGAAGCCCTGGCAAAGATGTGGGGACAAAGGAAGAAAAATGACAGAATGACGTATGAAAAGTTGAGCCGAGCTCTGAGGTGAGTTAATAGTATGAAACGCATGCGCCTTCGGGCAGAGTTATATAAAATAGCCAGCCATAGAAAATTAAACTGTTTTTGCAGCTTTTTCCTTGATAATCGAAAGGTCATGAGACAACACTCTGGTTCTTAGTTACAGGTGGGATTATGGTTTGTAAACGGACACGCCATCCTTCTTCTTGGCAGCAGCCCCGGGGATCACTCTGAATGCAGGCCATCCCACACACGCACACACACAACTCGTTTTGAGCTGAGTGTGGTGAGGCTTAGTCTTCATGGTGTCCGGGAAAGGTTTAAGTGTAAGCTGATAACAGGGTGTGAAAATACCAGGGTAACCAAAGACCAGCCTGGTCACCCGAGAGGAACGAGGAGAGTGTTTATGTTCTGCTGTCTTCCTGGCGTGCGGCCCTCCCCGCATTTCTCTTCTGCTATCTTTCTCAGGTACTACTACAAAACGGGAATTTTGGAACGGGTCGACCGAAGGCTAGTGTACAAATTTGGAAAAAATGCACACGGGTGGCAGGAAGACAAGCTATGATCTGCTCCGTCAAGCTCCTTGTATGGATTCCTTGTCTTCTAAAACAATCAATCGCATTGCAATAGACGTTTGAAAGTCTTTTCCTTGTTGTTGTCGTTTGCCTGCAAAGGCGCTGATAAAATTTCTCCACTTCTCAGCTTACATTTGGACTGAGTTGTTGTTGTCTGCTCCCTCGGTGACAGCAACCCTTGAAGGAATTCCTTCTTTTTTTCTTACCCATGGGAAGGAAGGAATGATCTTTTGTGGTACCTTGATCAAACATTCCTTCCCTAATCAAGATGCAGAAACACAAGAGCCCGTGCCATTGGTGCCTACTCTGAGGGAAAGGGTCCACTTCTGCCATGTGAGACTCATCCAGTGCTCCCCTTCCAAGGGCTCAAAAGTTTTCACATACTTGACTGTGGCACCTGGCAAAGGCAAACAGGAAAAGTGACTCTTTGGTAGTTAGTACAGTAGGGACGGGACGGGATGAGATGTGGGTAAGACAAGCTCCTGTAGATTTTCAATCATTAAAGTCAAATGCCATAGAAAAGTTTCTTAATTAATAAAAGAGTGAATGCATCAAGCTGGGACATGATTGGATTTAGCATAGGTTCAAGTAAGTGTCTGAACCAGGGCATCTTTTGGGCCATTCAGCAAAACTCCCACGGCCATCTTTCTAGGGCCACACACTTAAAATTAGGCACATTATTACTTCCTGCTGAGTTTAGTCCCCCTCCTCTCCTGGTGGTGCGGGGTGGGGGGCGGGGCAGCAGAGTTAGTCCACAGGTCCTTGCGCCGATTTCCAAATCACCACTGTTTCTGATCCAGGCCGTCAACACCACAAAATTGTAACTTGCTGATTCTGCCTGTGGGCCCAGACATTAAACCTTTATAGAACTGGCCAGGGCCTGACAACTCTGTAATGGCCAATCACGATAAGTCTCCTTTGTTTTGTCTTCCTGGCATGTACTCAAGCTCTTAAAACGTATTTCCTTGACTAAAGTAGCGACGGTGAATTGCTATCAGTAAACGTTCATGGGTTAAAAGTCTGCACTGACATCTCCTCATCGCTCAGTGGTAGGGAAGCCATTAGTGACCTACAGGAGGTGGCCTGCCCTGAGGACTGCTTCTCCGGCAGAGCAGGAAGCTCTGTGCCACCAGGCACTGAACCACGGGACAGGCTCAGGACCTCCGTGCTTAGAGCTTCACTTCAAAAGCAACGTGTTTAAAAAAAAAAAAAATGTGAATTACTGTAAAATAATCTATTTTTGGACTCATGTGTTTTCCAGGTGGATATAGTTTGTAAACAATGTGAATAAAATATTTAACATGTTAAAGTGTCTCTGTGTTGTTAAATTCGGCAAGGCAGACCGAGGAAAGTGTTAGTGACCTATTAGACCTTTGAGGACACTTCCATTGCCTAGCATTTTGGAGATGGAGATTTTTAAAGAGCCCCAGAAGATGCAAGAAATATATGTAATGATCCTACCCACCACCTCCACATCCTAAGACAAAATGGACCATATGGGCCAGTGGGGCCTACAGATGTTTTTGTTTGGTACACACACACAAATTTTTTTTTTTTTTTTTTTTTGCTAGTTGTTTTGAGGCTTGGTTTTGTTTCTTACTATGAATTAGTTACCTCATCTAAAAATCAGGGAATTTACAGAAAAATCCAGATTTCCAGCTTCTTTTAAAAAATCGTATCTGGGGGCGCCTGGGTGGCTCAGATGGTTAAGCATCTGCCTTCGGCTCAGGTCATGATCCCAGGGTCCTGGGATCGAGTCCCGCATCGGGCTCCCTGCTCCTTGGGAGCCTGCTTCTCCCTCTGCCTCTCTCTCTCTCTCTCTGTCTCTCATGAATAAATAAATAAAAAGTTTTAAAAAAAAAAATCGTATCTGGGGCGCCTCAGTGGCTCAGTTGGTTGGGCGACTGCCTTCAGCTCAGGTCATGATCCTGGAGTCCCTGGATCGAGTCCTGCATCGGGCTCCCTGCTCGGTGGGGAGTCTGCTTCTCCCTCTGGCCCTCCCCACTCTCATGTGCTCTCTCTCTCTCTCTCATTCTCTCTGTCTCAAATAAATAAATAAAATCTTTTAAAAAAAATCGTATCTGGCAACGCTAGTTTCTTAATACTTTGTGGCAATAATTTCCTGGAGCTAAGTAGAAACGGCCCCTTTATGGGGCAGAGCACTTGGTCACCACGTCATACCTTCTTCCCAGACATTCAGCTTTGTTCTTGCATTATTGTGGTTTTGGTTTTTGTTTTTTTCATACATCCAGAATGCTTGTACATTTTGAATTTGGGAACCCCGTCCCGGCCATCTAAAGAGGTAAGTACCATGTCAATGGACAGGATCAAAGCCCACAGTCCCACTAAAAGAAGAGATTGTCGGGTCGCCTGGGTGGCTCAGTCGCTCAGTGTCTGCCTTCAGCTCAGGTCATGATCTCAGGGTCCCTGGCCATCGGGCTCCCTGCTCCGTGGGAAGACTGCTTCTCCCTCTCCCACTCCCCCTGCTTGTGTTCCCTCTCTTGCTGTGTCTCTCTCTGTCAAATAAATAAATAAAATCTTTAAAAAAAAAAAGTTTTCCCCTTAAAAAACCATTAAATCAGCCTCCCTTTGTATTAGGTTCCTAGTGCTACCCATGACAAATTACCAAATTTGGAGGCTTAAAACAAAAGAAATTAATTCTCTCCCAGTTCTGGAAGCTGGAAGTCTGAAATCAAGGTATTGGCACAGCCACGCCCCTCCCTAGGCTCTCGGAAAGAATCCTTCCTTGCCTCCTTCAGCTTCTGGTGGTTCCAGGCCTCCTTTGCTTACGGCTACAAGATTCCAATCTCTGCCTCCATCAGCATGTGACCTGCCCCTCCTTCTCCCCTTTGGCCTCTAAAAGAATACTCATCATTGGATTTAGAAACCATCTGAATAATCCAGGATTATCGTATCTTGAGACCCTTCACTTAATGACATCTGTAACTCTTTTCCAAATAAGGTCACCTTCACAGGTTCTGGAGGTTGGGACATGGTCCTCCTATTGGAGGACATCATTCAACCCACTATACTCTTTAAAATGTGAACTTAAACATATAGCTTCACGACACAATTCATTGAAGAATGGAAAATACAAAGAGCTGCTTAAAATACCCCACTTTGAGCAAACGATACCAAAGCAAAACAAAAACCTAAAACAATGATGTAAAATTTACTTATCAAACAGTGAAATGAGAGAGTAAGATTCTTTATAAAAAAGATCACAATAGAGCTTTCCATAGAAAACTTTCAGTATATTCATATGTGATTATTTAAAATTGTCCAAAATTCTAACCCTGGGGCACCTGGGTGGCTCAGATGGTTAAGCATCTGCCTTCGGCTCAGGTCATGATCCCGGGGTCCTGGGATGGGGGCCCCCCGCGTCTGGCTTCTTGCTCAGCAGGAAGCCTGCTTCTCCCTCTCCCACTCCCCCTGCTTGTGTTCCCTCTCTCGCTGTCTCTCTCTCTGTCAAATAAATAAATAAAATCTTAAAAAAATTTTTTTTAATTAAAATAAAATTGTCCAAAATTCAAAAGTATACAGAACTTTTTGAGTTCACCTCTACCAACCTTTCACATCTTTAAAAGCTCTGGTAAGGGTTTTAAAGCCTTCAATTTGTCTTATCAATTCATTTAAAGTGAAATTTGGCCATTTGCTTTGTGGTACCACGAACTAAGAGGCAAAGATATGGCCAAGTAGCTTGGCCACTTTTCTCTCAGAAAAGCATGTGCTAAGTTCTTAAAACTCATTTCCTTAGTAGATAAGTTAAAGTGATACTCCTTTATTAGGGAAACACAAAATTAATGTATTTTTAAACCAAAATTCTGACACTGAATTTGAAAAGAACAAGGAGATCCTTCCCAGAGCTTAAAAGCCCAGATCTAGTCCTCTTTTCAGAAGAGCAAGCAATTGATTTTAAAATACCAGGAGCTGAGGGGCACCCAGGGGAATGCAGTCAATTGAGAGTCTGACTCTTGGTTTCAGCTCAGGTCATGATCTCAGGGTTGTGAGATCGAGTCCCACATTGGCTCCATGCTCAGCCCGGAGTCTGCTTGAGTTTCTCTCTTCCTTTTACTCTGCCCCTTCCACTCATGCACACACTCCCTCTCAAATAAATAAATAAATCTTTAAAAATAAATAATATAATAACAGTTGATCTTTAGACAGTGGTGTGCCAGAGGTTAAGTGAAATGCCTTTTAAGGTGAGAATATGAGAAATGAAAACATGTATCCACACAAAAGCATATACCTGAACGTTCTCAGCAGCACTATTAATAGTAGCCAACAAGTGGAGACACCACATGTCTACTGACTGATGAATGGGCAGATAAAACACAGCATATCTATACAATGGAATATTATTTGGCAATAAAAGGAAATGAAGTACTAACACATGCCGCAACATGTAAGAACTTTGAAAACATTATGCTAAGTGAAAGAAGCCAGTCGAAAAGACCATACACTGTAGGACTCCATTTAAGTGAAATGTGCATATCTAACACAGCAGCTAGATGGGCGATGGTCAAGAGTTGGCGCAGGATTCAGTTGGGGGAATGGTGAGTGATTGCTAATGGTACAGGGTTTTTGGGGGGCGAGGGGGTGCCAAAACTGTCCTAATATCGATTGTGATGATTACACAACTCTGTGTATATACTAAAAACCACTGAATTGTATACTTTGTTTGAATTTTATTGTATATAAATTATCTCTAAAAAGCTCTTATTTTTTTTTAAAAAACGAGGTTCCAATGATCCACTGTGTCAAACACTGCTAAGAGACCACGTGAGTCAAGAATGACTATTGTCATTATTGTGCTAAAATATATATAATACAAAATTTAATATTTTAACTTTTTTAAAGATTTATTTATTTATTAGAGAGAAGAGAGGGGAGGGGTAGAGAGAGGGAGAGAGTCTCAAGCAGACTCCGTGCTAAGCGTGGAGCCCGACATGGGGTTCAATCTCATGACCCTGAGACCATGACCTGAGCTGAAACCAAGAGGCAGTCTCTTAACCAACTGCGCCACCCAGGCACCCCATTTTAACCATTTTTAAGTGTACAATTCAGTGGCATTAAATACACTCACAATGTTGTGCAACCGTTACCACCATCCATCTCCAGAACTTTCTCCTGTTGCCAAACTGAAACTCTGTAACCATTAAACACTATCTGTTTCCCCCTCCCGCAGCCCTGGGGACCCCATAGGGACCTCATATAAGTGGAACAATACTATATTTGTCCATCTGCATCTGGCTTATTTCCCTTGTGTCATGTCTTCAAGGGTCATCCATGTTCTAGCATGTGTTAGAATTTCCTTCCTTTTTTAAGTCTGAATAATATTCCATTGTCTGGATATACCAAATTTTGTTTATTCATACATCCCTCAACGGACACCTGGGTTTTTTCCACCTTTTGGACATTGTGAGTAATGGTGCTATGAACACCAGGTGAACACATATCCCTTCAAGTCACTGCTTGCACTTCTTTTGGGTATACACCCAGAAGTGGCATTGCTGGATGGGACCATTGGGTTTTAGCAGCACGGAAGCCACTGGTGACCTTGGCAAGGGCAGCCTGACTGTAGTAGGTTCAAGGGAGAATAGAAGACAGGAGGGATAGCAAGTAAAGGAAATTCTTTTTAAGATATTTTTCAACAAAGGGGGTAATAACAGGAGAGCCCTATGAGGGCAAGAGAGGATTTGATGAGACTTGGAAGAGCAGGTTTGCAAGCTAACAGGAATGAGGTAGGAGAGGGCAGGGGGAACCAAGAGCAGGAGGGAAGGCATGGGGCCAGTGCGCATGCGAGGTCTGGCCTTCAGCAGGAGCAGAACTCATCTCTGTCAACAGGAAGGAGAGCATGGGGATGGTGATGCTGGCAAGCTGGAAGACTCTGGTGGAGGAAAAGATAAGGAAGTTATTCTATCCTTGGTGAATTAAGGAGCTGAAGGGAGAGGGGGAGCCAAGTGGGGGTTCCGAGGAGGGAAAAACAGATTTCCAGGCAGCACTGAGGGCTCACTTGAGGTTTGTGGTCAAATTTTAAAAAGCCCAGTCAACAGGGCTGTGGTTTGGTTCGGCCATGGTCATTTCCAGTGCAAGAACTGAGTCACCAAGAGGCGTCCTTGACCAAAGCTGAGTTCTGGAGTAGTTATTATTTAGAACTAGATAAAATGTAAACTAAGTAAGAAGGGAAGTAAGGACACAAAGAGGGTGAAGACCATTGAGAACTAATTGGAAATTCTAGTAGTGTCGAAGAACTAGTGGGAGGGGAAGTCTACGGTAAATTAATGTTCAGATAGAGTCACACACACACGCACAGAGTCACCTCCATGGGTGGGGTACAATTCCTCACCCTTGGATTTTGGGTTTAGCCATATGACTTGCTTTGGCCAGTGAAATATTAGTGGGCATGACATGAACAAAGGCTTGAAAAACACTTGTGCAATTGGGATTTCACTCTTGCAGTCTCCATTTCCCGAGAAAGGAAAAAGAGTAGGTTTCCTTTTCTTGCATTCTTGCACTTCTGCCATCACTATGGACTAGCCATCACCATGCGTCCCAGGAGGATGAGAGACGTGTGACACAGAGCCACATCAACAAGCTGCCACAACTGAGCCCGGCCTAGATCAGCCAATCCCTAGCTGACTTGGATACATGAGTGATACATGATTATTGTTTGAAGTCACTCAGTTTTGAGGTGGTTTGTTACAAAGCAAAAGCTGAACAAGATGGGGTCCTAGGGGGGCTGAGCTGGAAAGAAGTGGTGGTCAAGGTCAAATATTTTGAATAATCATCACACAACCCTAGGGAGATAGAACAATTATTGGTCCCACTTAGAGATGAGGGAACTAATAGAGAGTGAAGCAACGTGCTCAAATATCCACAGGTGGAAAACGGCAGAGCATGGATTTGAATCTTGGTCTCTGTGGTTCTAAAGCCTCTGTAATATACCACCTCTTATTACTAATTTTATTCTTATAAATTTGGCTCAGAAACTCTTAAGATATATCTTAATGTCACTTAAAAGGAATGTAATTCAGTACTACTTCCCAGGAAGTAAAACCTAACTGAGGAAGTTAACCTTATCAATATTTACCTTTGAAAATTATAAAAAGAGGTCTCCAGAGCAAAAGTGGAGACACTTCCAGGTGTCAGATCCTTACATACCGGAAACTTGTTAGATACATGTGATTTTTAACTGCTGACTTATTTCTAGACGACAGAATAGACCAAAGCAGAAAATTATCTCAAAAATTCCATCTTTGTGCTTACAACCAATTTTTAAATAAACTCCTTCCCCGTCGTCAAATTATGTTAATTTTTATGAGTTTATCTTATATATTTAATACTGTAAAAAGCCAGAATTGTAGTGAAGTCACTATATTGAAAGTATTCACCACTAGGCACAAATGGACAATTTTACTTTCTATGTTGACAAATATAATAGTTTCCAAGCAAACACAAGTATAGGAAGGATTTAGGCAGGAGAATTTGGCAGGGGGGGTTAAAAAAAGTTTTAGCTAAAAGATTGCAAGTTTGTATCTACTAGGGGTCCAATGGTTTCCTGAAGCCCAAGATCTCAGGGAATTCCTGTGAGTACAAACTGGTTTTGAAGAGCTGGGGTGAAGAGAATAAGCATTTTCAAAGAAAACAGGTTTCATTTAGTACTCAAGAACTCACCTCTAGAGCATTCCATTCGATTTTAAGCATGATAGGCAAAGATGAGTTAAAGAAAAAAAGAAAGAAAAGAACAGGAGGTTCTTAAATAAAAATTCATAATCAGATAAGGAAGTGAGTTAATGGACAAGAGATCTAAGTAATTTTCAAAGTTGGGAAATTTGCTATTTTCCCAATAGAATTAAAAGTTCTGGTCCACAGTGTCTCAGAAAGCTGTGTCTAAAGGCTACTGGTTTAAACAAATAATATAGTATCCTTGTGATATTGGTATTTTCAGTTTTAAGGGTAAACATCTGATAATACAGGATATTTAGATTAAGAGTCCAAGTTATAATGGAGCCAAAAGAAATCAAATACCATTCTTCTTATGTACAGATTATTTTATTGTAAAAATGTAGCAATTACAAATCAGTCTGTTGCAAAATCAATGCTATATTAGCATAGATGTAATTCCAAATTTAAAAACATCCGATCAGTTCCAGGCAGGAATAAGCATTAAGCTATGATGTCAATGAATTATTTTCAGTGCATTAAATGTGTTTTTCCTATATGGAACTGAGAAAAATTAAAATTTCTGAGTAGATGATCTTTTCTTCTTATATAATTATAGCCAATTTTTATAAATTAAGGCCATGAGATGATATGTAAACATACTGATTTCACCGAGATTTTTTTCTTATCAAATAAAATCATATTTCTGCCAGAAACTTTCATTCTAGTCATTTTAAGTGCATAATCCAACCATCAAAAGCAAATACATTTTCTTTTACATCATTGTTAAGCCCTACCAGTTTTTCCCCCTAGGGAAATAGCACTAAAAGCCACTGTTACATTACTTGCTATAGAAACCTGGATTATCATTTTAAAGACATAAGCTTGCATTTGTGCACCTAGCACAGGAGAATCTTCTGTCCGGCGAAGAGTGGGTAAATGTGTGAACACCACGCTTTGCTTCACAGGCAGAGAGCAACTCGGGGCGGGCCCAGGGCTCCGACTCTCACAGGTTGGCTTTCTCCTTTGCAGCCAGGTGAGAACCATGCTGCATAAAGGTGTGAATCGCGTTCTGTTTTAAAAGAACAAGACCAGCAGGCTAATTAACTCACTCAGCAGCAGCAACTTGGTATTCACCTTAGCTTTAATTTGTGCTCAAATGAAGATAATAACCATTGGGAATTGCATTTACTTACACTACCTTATGGGGTCCAAAGCTAAAGTGAAGAGGATGTGCTTTGCAGGTGAGTTCTTTACCTATCAAGTGAGTGTCTGAACAGCTTGAAAAATCTAATAGTTGTCCCTGAGAAGAATCATCACAAAAGGAAACCAAACTATCCAATCCAGTCTGATCCAGGACACCCTTCCTTTACCACAGCCAGGCTGCTCTGGGCTCACCTTAGGTTTCTCAGCGTTGTATTTGTCCAAAAGAGCCTGAATGCGGGCCCCATAGTCAGGATGGACATCACTGAAGTTCTTGACCTGAAACCAAATGAAAAGAATGTAAATATGACCCCACCCCCCTCCTAGGCCAGCCCCCAGCGTGTGCAGCACAGTGTTTACTCTGTAGGGGAGGAAGGAAGGCAGAACAACACAGTGTTTAACAACACAGAGCAAGATTTGGGGGATCCAGGGAAAACCTTGGCACATACTGGCTGAGCAACCTTGGATAAGTCATTCCTCTGAGCTTCAGTGTCCACTCCCAATAAAATGAACAACATAATTAAACCTACCTCAGAGAATGAGGAGAGCGGCACTTAGTGCATGTAAGGAGCCGACCTCAGGGTGACTCAACAAGTCTCAGCGATTTGTATAACGAGATGGGCCCAGACACCGCCTGAGTTTCAAGCCAGGTATACACAAACAGTGGCCCGTGCTGGGCAACTCCACAGACTTGGAGCAGGAACTCCTGACCATGGGCTGATCCCGAGTGGAAAGCATGAAGGGGGCATCGTGAACCCCGAGGAAGCCCTACAGCTTCAGCACGTGCGAGCGAAGAAGGCCAAGGGTCCAAGCCCAGTTGTGCTACTTACACACTGTCCCACTCGTTCTTATCAGTGAGATAAAACCTGCCCCACCTACCTCACAGAGCAACCGCCCAGCTCTCTGCTACAGACAGCAATGTGTAAATAGTGCCCCGGCAATTTAAAGGGTTATTTTTATATACACATTTGTGAAAGACAGTTAAAGACATAGAATTTTGCCTACAGAGAAGCGCCCAGCCTGCTGGTACTTGTCTTCAGGCCTTTGAACACATCCCAGAGAGCCCCTTTGAACAGAGAAGCAGCAACCAAGACACAAGGCAACTGTGGGGTTGTCTCCGTTTCCAAGAAGCTGACCCCCGTGGCAGGCCCGAAAACTGCAAGTGAGAAGGCTCCACACAGCAGTGAGCTCCCATCGGAAATTCCCTGGCACCTCAGCCCAGCAGTTCAGCCTGAGTTTTGGAAGCAGCTCAGTTCTCCCCAGAGAGCATCCAAGTTTCTAGTTGCTTCTGAGGGAGGGTCAGGTGTCATGACACCGAGTGGTTAGACAGGATTCACAACACAAAAATGCAATCCATATTTCTTTTCTTCTAAAGTCAAAGCAAAATTGTGGCAGGACCCACATTTTTATATTGGGCATGACTCTGGCACAGAATTTGGCCACAGTCAATGAAGAGCATAGAGCAGAATTCACCCTGAATTCAACTCAATTATTATACACTGGACAAGGAGCTAAAGGATCAATGGATACGCCACATTCACTAGAGATAAAACATGCAGAGAAAAGAATCGGAGGTGGGCTGGGGATTTGTACTAATTATTTTAAGTTCGATTAATAGAATAGAAACGACACTTCCTTTTAAGGGGTCTCTCACACAGCTGCACTCTCTTCTCCGGCCAGTAGATGTCACCCGTCAGCTTACAAAGTATCACTCACCGCTTTCTTCTGGATGAAAAGCTGTGCGTCCTTCAGATGGCCAGCAATGTTCTCACATAGGCGTTTCCTCTCCTCTTCACTCAGCACCTTCGTATAGAACGTCCGTACCTGCTCAGGGAAAATGCATGGTGCAGAGAGTCAAATAAGCAGTCTGTCATGAACAAAACTCACCCAATGTTCCACTTTTGAAATGAAAAAGCAAGACTTCTCATTGGTGTAAGAAAAAGTGTTTAGAATTTAAGGATAATTTAAAATTCTAGTGAAAACTGTCGTTTGTGTGGAGTTCCTCACTTTTTTTGTGGAACAGGAAGAATTCAGTTGATAATAGCTCACAACTGCTTCTTAGTAATGTCCTTTGTAGTCATATTTATATGTCTCTTATAAACAAAACACACAGTATAGCCTACAATTAAGAATCCCACCACACCTTGCTACTGACAAGTCCAGAATGGGCAAGCTGTCATCAAATGGAAACTTCGCATACTCCAACCTTTGTTCAATTCATCCAGAACCACAGAGGAAAAAACCCTACTTCATTAATATATACCCTTAGTTTTTCAGAAGCCAAGTGAAATCCTGGAGAAGACACGTTAGTAGTCATACTTTATTTATATGATTGAGCTTACCTCTAAAATGAATATCAATAGATTAAAATGAAAAATAGGAGCTTAGAAGTAAGGTATATGAGTCCTAAGGGTTTTGCTCACTTCTAAAATCAACCATTTCTAAGTACAGCTATGATTTTATTCTAACATTTCATTCATTCATTCATTCAACCAGAACTTATTTATAAAGTCCCTATATCAGGCACCATTCTATGTCCTGTTCTACTAATATTTATAAAGTCCAAAAATATCCAATTATCCAAAGTATCAAATTCATAAAATGTCAAAATGTTCATAGCTTTTAAGTGTGTCATCAAATATCAAACCATAAAAACATTTTTTAAAAATTTGAACAAAATTTACATTTGATACTAAAGTTCAAAAAATCAAATTTTTGACAAGAACACAATCCAATCACAGTACTGCATTATGGGGATTTTCTCAGCTCTATCCCCCAATTCACTAATTCTCTCTTCAGCTGTATCTAACACATTGCTTAACCAACCACTGAGTCACTGTGTCTGTTGAATTTTTATTTGAAAGATCATACTTTTTGTTTCTAAAAACATCTATTTGGTTCTTTCTTAAATCTATTTGTTTTTGTTTTCCCATATCTTATTTTTATCTGATAGATCATATTCCTTTCTCTATCTCCTTTAATACAGTATACACGCTTATTTCAAAGCTCTTTTAGATTATTCTATCACGTACATGATTCTTCCATCTATTGCATGTGTAATTTCTCAGGGCACTGGATTTCCTTACATGTATTGTAATTCTTCCCTGGGACTCATCTCCAACAGGAGTTATCTTCTGCAGAAACACCTGCAGAAACACCTGGGTCCAAATTGTGAAGGTGTCTTGTGATTTTTTTCACCATCTCTGCAAAGGCCTAGAAGGGTTCACTGACTCATTGTTTCTCAGGTCAGAACTTCTAGGTGGTTCTAAGTGGAACAAGAATGCAGAGACCTCACCGGAGAGGAAAGGGACGCCCAATTTCTCAGGAAGTCTAGAGCCCATAGGCTGGCAAGCTGCAGCCTCTGTCTGGTGGGTAGTTTTTCCCATGGAGTACCAGCTCCTGGCTCTCATCATTATGTCATATGTCAAGAGCCCAGTTCTAGCTCTCTGCAACACATGGAGCCTGCAGCCTAAACTCCAAGCCCCTTGGAGTCATAAAATCTTAATAAGATGTAAATAGGGTCTGGTTACCCACCATGTTCATGCACTATTGTGATTCCATTTCTAGAACCCAGAGATTTGTTTGTTAGCTCAATTACTTTTTTTTTAATTTTTTAATCTAGCATGTCCATGTATGACAAGTAGAAGTGAGGCCTCCTACGTCCCATCAATCTACCATCAAACTAAAAGGAAACTGGTCCCGCAATTCCACTGGTGTGCTGGAGCCCAGTTGCTCATGAGACCAGATTGTCATCTTTTTAAGAATTTTGTGAGTTGTTAAACACGGCCGTTATTAAAACTTCAAGTACCTAAACTTACAATTAAATTATATTACAAACAAAAATAATAAACCTTCAAAATGTATGATTTCCCAATTAATACATA
This sequence comes from Callorhinus ursinus, assembly GCF_003265705.2. Lineage (NCBI taxonomy): Eukaryota > Metazoa > Chordata > Mammalia > Carnivora > Otariidae > Callorhinus > Callorhinus ursinus. The sequence goes on from NW_027397083.1 coordinate 15,063,014, forward strand.
TTACTTATGTTCCTGAGATTATTTGTGTCTACTGTATCACTACGGTAGAACTACTACATAATAGTGTGATATGGAACCTCATGTCCCAAAGCCACAGATTCAGTGACACCATGGTGCTAGCTGGAAATCAGCTGTAGGGAATATTTTCATCAGGAAAATTGACAAACACTATAGGGCGCCGGGATGGCTCAGTTGGTTAAGCCGCTGCCTTTGGTTCAGGTCATGATCTCAAGGGTCCTGGGATTAATTCCCTGTCAGGCTCCCCGCTAAGCAAAGAGCCTGCTTCTCTCTCTGCCCCTCCCCCTGCTTATGCTCTCTCTCAGATAAATTAAATCTCTAAAAAAAAAAAAAAAGAGAGAGGGGCGCCCTGGGTGGCTCAGTCATTAAGTGTCTGCTTTCAGCTCAGGTCATGATCCCAGAGTCCTGGGATCGAGCCCCGCATCGGGCTCCCTGCTCCGCGGGAAGCCTGCTTCTCCCTCTCCCACTCCCCCTGCTTGTGTTCCTCCTCTCACTGTCTCTCTCTCTCTGTCAAATAAAGAAATAAAATCTTTAAAAGTAAATAAATAAAATTTTTTAAAAAGAGAGAAAGAAAATTGACAAACACTATAAACCAGGGCTTTTCCCCTCTGCACATGACTGTTAATATTTATCAACATAGCACTCAATAAAACCCATATGAAATACTTGCTCTCCTAGAGATCTGGTTAATCTAGCTCCAAGAGGTTAACAAAAAAAGCACATGTACAAACACAAAGGTAAACAGCACCCCTATCTCAGCATGTGGACAAGACAGGTGCAACGTAAATAGTATGGAACCCTTACCCATCTGAGCCTGGCATCAGCAGTCACGCTGCTCAGGCAAAAGGCAAGCAGGGCTTGGAAGTCAAACTGAAGAAGTCTCCAAGGTGCTCTGATCTGCATATCCTTACACCTGGCTAGCAGCCACCAATGTACATACAACTCAGCTGCTCACTATAGGGGGACACAGACCCCACACACGGGATGGCTGTTCAATTTTATTAGCCAGATAAAGATTCCAAATGGATTTATCAGCTCCAACACTCTAACCATAGACCTTTGATAGCAGGACCAAACTCTTTTTAAAGGAAATGTGATATTTTTACTACTATATACAAATTGAATGATTTTTTTTCTTTAGTAAGCTTTTTAAGTGTAACGGCCCTACAGTAAAGGGTACTAACCCTAAGTGTGAGGTTCAATGATTTTTCAGTGAACACACTACACAACCACCACCCAGATGAAGAAGGAACATCATTCACACCTCAGAAATCTCCCCACCAGAGTCCCTCCTCCCAGTCATTATCCCCTTTTCTCCAACTGTCTCCCCAAAGGCAATTCTTTTGATTTCTAATATTTTAAATGTGTTCTGCCAAATGTGCTTATCCAAGCTCTTGTTGAACATCTGGGTAACAGGAACAGTCTTGTACGTGTCTTCTGGTGCTCATATGTACACATTTCTATTAGGTTCCTACACAACAGTGTACTTTACTAGGGTCAAAAGACACACACGTGTAGCTTGAATGGATCCTGAGACACAGTTCTCCAAAACAGCTGAACTAATTTACAGTCACAGGAGAGTTAGAGTTGTTTCTCGTTCTCTCAACACTTGACTTGGCTGGTCGTTCTAATTCTAGACACTCCGGTGCATATGTAGTGCTATCTCTTTGTGGTTTTACTTTGCACATCCTGCTGACTACGGAGATAAACCACTTTTCTGTATGTTTTTCAGTCATTTGGATATCCTCTTTTGTGAAGTACCTGTTCAAGTCTTTGCCCATCTTCTATTCCTTTGGCTTTCTCTCACTGCCCTGGCGGAGTTCTTTACATATTCTGGACATGAGTTGTTAGTTAGATGAACTGCATATATACTCTCTTACTCTGTAAGCCACGTATTATCTAAATTAATTTTTGCAAGGTAGTATTAGCTAGTTTAACACCTGAATAGGCCTCGTACAGGCAAAATTCTTTGAGAGGCAGGAATTGTATTATAATATACTTGGTATCATCCACATCACCAAGAATAATGCAGTTAACTACAAAAGGCTTTTAGAAGATGTTTAATTTCATCTAGATATGGTTTACATCCTACTATAATTTCTTTTTTATATATACATATCTATGTATGCGTCCCTTTCAAATAAAGATATCTTCACAGTGAATTAATTCATGTATTTAAACATCTTTTACTTAGAACCCACATTTATAAATTGAGAAACTAGATATAGTTCCTATTCTAATTTAAATACTAAGTTTAACACCAACCACCCAAATCGAACTCTAGCACAACTAGACTTTAATTTCCTTCTTCTCTTGTGTGAGGTCTAAGTTGCACTGGACACATTAATGAGGAGGCTGCTCTTCAAAGTCAAAGGGTCTCTTTCAGTGCAACCTCTGAGAGAACAGCACTCGGACAGCCATAGGTGATTGGAAAGAGGGTGGGCACTTGACCCGGGGCAGTTAACCACAGGCTGGCCAAAGGTCAGTGATGCAGCCTAGAGTGAAAAGATCAGTCAAATCAATTCGACTCCCTCTCTCCAGAATCTGATAGAGAAGTACTGAGAGAGAGAGAGAGAGTGGAAAAGGGTCGCCACAAAAAAGTAATATATGGAGAAAGAAGCCACAAAGAAGAGTTAGGCCAAGGTCACAGCAAAGCCACAGCAACGTTAAAACAGAAGCTATGAGGTAGTGAGGAGGAAGTCAGGAGAACATGGTAAGAATTAACAACTGGCACCAAAAAATAGAAGCTGACAGGTAGAGAGCAGCAGAGTCCCGTGAACAGTGGGCCCTACCCTACATTCTTGGCTACTGAGGCTCCTAGAGCTATTTTGAGTCCTGTTCTAGTCCCTTAAATCTGGGCTGTCCTGCCTAGCTTCTCAGATGCGGTTGTACTTAAGCTTTATTTGCACATTTCTTACATTTCTATGAGTCCCTGTTTCCCCACTGGCCCCAACCTATAATCCCTTCATTAAAATTTAGGGGAACTGAAATAAGTTCCCATACCTTGTACTGAAAGCACATAGTAACACTTCAACTCCATCTAATAAAGGGACTGATTTATGATTAGAGATGTCTTCCATGAATTCAACATAAGATATATTAGACACTTTAAGAGGGGGAAAATAGGGTGGCCTGGGTGGCTCAATCAGTTAAGCGTCTGCCTCTTGATTTCAGCTCAGGTCATGATCTCAGGGCTGTGAGATCAAGCCCTGCATCAGGCTCCACGCTCGGCGTGGAGTCTGCTTGAGATTCTCTCTCTCCATTTCCCTCTGCTCCTTGCCCCACTCATGCACGCTCTTTCTAAATAAAATCTTAAAATTGGGGGGGGTGGGGGGAAATATGTAGACATCGACAAGGAAGCTGATCAAGTGACTCCCATGGCAAACCGAGCTGGTACCTGAGTGACATTATCTTCGTCAGCACTGTTGAAGCGTTGCACGTCGGGAGAACACCGGCTGCTGTGTTGCATGGCACGAGGTTGCTGTTGCGGAGCACTAAAGCTATTGGGGTAGTAATTTGGAGCACCACCTTCAAAAGAAAACCATACAGATTCACTTAGGGAGAGGAAAAATGAATTAAGTCTACAAGCAGTCAATGTAATAAGATATAATTCAAGTGGCAATCACACACACGTGCATGCCTAGATATACACACACAATTTACATATGCAGGTCATGTACATATTATTTTTAACGTCTCCTATTTAGCTATAGGCAGGACTCAGATTCTTAAAGAATAATGCCACCTTCCAAATGCTCTCATGGGCGGTCTCACTCTGAGTTTTAATGAAGAGATCTCAAGTTTTCTTTAACACTTCAAGTGATCTGATCTTTAAAATCTTCCGAAGCTTATTGGTACAAATATATTTATACATGTTTGATCTGGCCCCCACAGAAGATGAGACCCAAAGATACACTTCAAATCTGAGTTTCATCTGGGCTTGGGCTCAATTCAGACACTGAATCACGGAACTCTTGGGAGCAACTGAAAGTTCTAGCCCTGCTCCTTCAATCTACAGACACATATAAACTGAGCCCTGAGATGTTAACTGCCTGCTGCAAGGTCACATGGTGGCTAGTGGTAGAGCTGGGATCTAGGATCTGTTTTGTCTCTTCCATTCCAGCACAGACTATATTCCCATTACACAACTCTATTTCACTATTCCTTCAAGGTTTTAAGATTCTTGGAGTATCTTTCCTTTATTGACTACGACTTTACTCAATTCTAACTTCCCTTTCCCTTCCCTCCACAGATAAATAAAAAAGGATTGTTTTTTTAGTTTGATATTTCTAGTATGGCAGCACTCATTTATCTGGACTTATAGAAAAAATAATGACAAACGCAATCAAAACATATCTTCTGACTTCTGGAATAAATTAAATTTTTCATTTTGGCACATTTATTTTCCTAACTGCTTCAGCTAATGTTGGCTGAAGCCTGAATTACCTGAGCACATGCTGCCTAAGCACGAGTGGCCTAGAAATATCTTGAGTGTTTTGAACAAACCAATCTGAGGTTAGAATTTTAACCAGCTCATTGCCAGGATAGATTATGCAGAATGAATAATCAAGAGGTGCCTATAGATCACACCCATCAAGTGCATGCAGGAAGAAGGAGGGCCCCATACTATTATGGGGCCCAATTATTAGCCCTTGGGATTCATTCCAGGTCAGCAAAATGCTCCAACAACCAGCTACCACAGTGGTCTTCTGCACTAAGAATTAGTTCTTTGAAATGTGCCTATTTGAGTAATTTTAAAATTCTATCTCCAAATGAGTTCTGACCCTTCCTCTGGGAGTTGTCTTCAAGTCACTGACTGCTGGGAACAATTAAGCTCTTTCATTAAACTTCAAGAGCACAACCCAAATGCTCAGCTTATAAAAGTAGGTAAAGGGTGTGTCAAAATGTATCCTTAAGTAGTTTTTCATACACATGCCACCATCATGGTGAACAACAATGATAAACATGAAGCAAGTACTTATTAATGAAGTTCCAGAATATACATGAACCTCTCCGATACAGCCAGTCTCAGGAACAAAAGGACTGACAAATAGGAAAGGAAGAAATCACTTTAGAAAAAAAGTGCAGAAGACCAACACAGGAAATATCAGCTATTTTGGGCAACAGCACACCCCATGAGCTCTATAAACCTCAGGGAGCAAAAGTGCCGCAAACACCTGATGTAATCAGTTAGTGAGCAAGTAAACTTGTTTAATACATACAAAGGCCTAGTCATAATGGTAACAAATGCAAGGCACAAACTCATATAAACAAAATAATCTTAAGTCTATAAAAAATAGTCCCAGAGAAAACTGGCAGGAAATAAAGCAAAATGCAACAGTTGTGGCCTCTGAGTGTTGGGGCTGTAAGTGGGTTTTTCTTCTCCCCTTCTCTTCTTTCCCTTATATTTTCCAAATTTTCTTTAGGGCACATGTATTATTTGTATCAGAGAAAAGTAAACTCGGTTTGAATACAGACATCTATGGCTAAAAATATAAATCATCAGTGAAATTTCTGAAGGGATCAATGTAAGCAGCCTATTACTAAAAAAAATGTGCCCAAATAAGAAAACAAAAGAAAGAAAATTAAGATCGATATTAAACTGGGGAGCATTAAAAGGAAAAAACATTAATCAAAGATTCACTAATTAAGAACAAGTAATCAAAAATAGAGGCTGTTTATACATGGCACCAAAGACAGTAGTTAAAAGAAAAGAAAATCATAAATTTGATAAATGAGCTCCAAAGAACAAAATACAGTAGAGTCTCATCTCACCAGCTGATTTACATGAATTCAACTATATTATATTCACTTTGAAAAAAAAGTGAGGGAGGATTCCTTGATTCACTCTGTCTCCCTTATTCTAACCTGTCCCGTGCCCCGTTTGTTCCTCTTTGACCCCAGCCAAGTGCAATGGAAAACAAGAAACAGGAACTCTTGCACTTTTGCACTTCCAAGAGTCTAAGTCCTAGTGATTTAAGAGTGATAAGGAACTGCCCACTTTGTGAAAAGTCTTTAAAACCTAACCCCTAAGCTGAATGCTACTCTTCAACAGCCAGTGTGAGAGTTCTTTCTCCCACGGTTATCTGATGGACGGCAAGGAAAATGTGAGATGGGAACTCTCAATAAAACATATCAAACAGATAAAAGTATAGAGTCTTCGGGCAGTTTAAACCATCCTTGCTTCACAGAGCAGACGGTCCCCTGGGTTGTCTTCATAAAGCAGAAGCCTGAAGACCACAGGCCTGGCAGGGCATCCTGCCCTCTGCTCAGTGGCGCCCTTGGCACCCCCCCCCCCCCCCCCTAAATCAGACGTCTGAGGCCTACCCTGATTGTCGAGCATGCACATGGGGCCGTCACGCTGGTAGTTGGCCACTCGAGCACGGAAAGGACAGTTCACAGGTATCTGAAGATAGTTGGGTCCCAGGCGGTGGCGGTGAGTGTCAGGATAGGCAAAAAGGCGGCCCTACAGTTATAAATGAAACAGGCACTGACTGCGTGCAGTCACACACACAGCAGAATGGTCTGTACACTTCATTCAAGCACAAAGCACTCTGTACAGTGTTACCACCAAACCGTGACTAGCCCCCCAAAAGAGCGAAGTTTCTTCTCTCATGAAATGAGTTCTCCCGAACTGAACAGTCCTTAATCTTCCCCATCATACAGCCAAAGAGCCACAAGTCTTCACACCTGTTCTAGGTAAGAACTTCTTTTTTCCCCTCAAATAACAAGTTAGTGCCCTGCCTTGTATTACCTCCTACTCTCAAGGATGTTATCACATTGTAAAATACATCTGCTAGAACCCCACTAACTGGAATCTATGTCCTTTTCACTGTGATCTGGCTTACTGCTTTGGATAACGCTTTAAAGTTCATTAACACGATCTTGTTGAAAGGTAATGGAGACCATTGTTCATGACCATACAGCCACTATCACCCTGGGACGCTCATTAGTCCCCATCAGAGTGATTTCAAAGGTCCCCTACCTGGATCGCCACTTCCAGTCCCTCCTCCACCATCACCGTCCTACACACTCCTGCCAAAAGCATCAGCCTCAGACCTCACACAGATTATGTGACTTAACTTACTCAAAAAACTTGAAACATTTCCTCACTGGTCACCAAACGGCTAAATAAGTACAGCAGTCCTTCCCTGTTGTATGTATGGCTCCTCCCATGCTTTCTGGCATCAGAACTCACAGCTAACTGACTCACATTGTAGAAAGACTGGGCTAGGGACTGATATCTTGACTGCACCTACTAATTAAAGTTCTAAACACACTTTAAAAAAAAAAAACAAGACAGCACATTAAATTTAAAATATGTCTGCCATAGCCAAAATTAATACCGACAGAAATTATGGGATTCATTCATAAATTCAATTCACTAATAGAATTGCATGATTGCAGTTTATCATCTTTTCTCAGGATTTTCTCCCCAACAGTTTCAATGAAATGTCTTAGACATTTGCTTTTTGTTGTTGCAGAGAACATGGATATGATCTGTGGTCCTTTGCCCTGGACGTAGGCCTCCACCCAGTGCTTCTTAGCTCTTCTAATTGTATGACTCAGTGTTGTTAACTGTCTCCAGGTCTCACTGTGGCCCCAGAGACCCTTGGTGACCTGAATTGTGAAAAGAATTTGGATAATATTTGTTCTTTAACCTGTTCCCTCAATACCAGGGTTATGCAGTTTTAGCTTTACCCATGATAAATTCATGCCTTGGCAAATCCCAGTAAGCTCCTTCACACGGTTCAGCTCCCTTCCAACCCCAAGGGAGGGAAGGTTGGATGCCCAGGGTCCCAGGGCTTGGCTTCCTTTACTCCTTTCAACACAAGCATTCTGCCTGTGCTCTGTGATCTGCTTGGCTTTCCTTCTCTATTCCCTAACCTCCAGTTCGCCAACTGGACTGATTCTACTTGATACACACAGATCACATTTCTCAAAACTGAAGAAACCTTTTCCTAAAAGGAACAATTGTACAAACTTCCACTCAAGCACTAAAGTCCCCTCTGACCTGTGCTCAATGTACCCAGTCTTATTTCTTCTACTTTAGGAAGAAGTGACTGTTTGCAGTTTATATAGACCCAACATGGCCCACCATTGTGCCTATACTCAGGTCTCTCTCTTGCCCCATTTTACCTCTGTTGAAAACTGAAATCCTACCCATTCTTCAAAAGCCATCTCAAATGCTACCTCATTCTTGAAACTTTGTCGTCATCCTCCTAACAGACAAGATTTCTCCTAATTCAAATGGCATTCTGCCTTATAGTTATCTTGTGTTTTTATATGTTATAGCAGCCAGAGCAGTCTATCATCCACAGAGAGGTATTCAATTTCTATTAGTTAAGGGGCAGCTGGGTGGCTCAGTCAGTTAAGCGTCCAACTCTTGATTCAGCTCAGGTCATGATCTCAAGATTGTGAGATCGAGCCCCACATCAGGCTCCACGCTGGGCATGGAGCCTGCTTAAGATTCTCTCTCCCTCGCCTTCTGCCCCTTGCCCCCTCACATGTAGGTCATCTCTCTTTTTCAAAAAAAAAAAAAAATACACACACATATATACTTATATATATGTTAAATCGAACTGAAAGCTAATAAAACACTTATTTTCTATAAAAGTCTTAGATGTTCTCAATGTCAAAGCAGAAAAGTTACTATTAAAAAAAACAATGGTGGGGCCTGGGTGGCTCAGTCGGTTAAGCGTCTGCCTTCTGCTCAGGTCGTGATCCTGGAGTCCTGGGATCGAGTCCCACATTGGCCTCCCTGCTCAGCAGGGAGTCTGCTTCTCCCTCTGCCCCTCATCCTGCTTGTGCTCTCTCTCACTCGTTCTCTCTCTCAAATAAATAAATAAAATATTTTTTTAAAAAAAGCAGTGGAATCTTAGCTTGTCTCCATGGAGAGTGACACCTGAACCAGAGTTAGATGCTTCTATGAGAAGCAGCCGTCAGTCACTGTGGCCTGATCTTGGGTAATAATCTTTCACCTTTGTTTCATGGTCAGAGTCCAAAAACACAAGAGATTGATTTACTCAATAATTATTAAGCAAATTATTTTCCTACTGATTTCTGGTCCAAAAAAGTATTTTTCACTCTTTCTACTCTTGAAAGAGCCTAGTGGACAATGATGAAAAAACAGGGAATGCGTAGGAACATTACTGAAACAAATGGCTAAATTAACCCACTGCCTTCAATCACTGGTGACATAAAAACCATCTCCAGTCTCTTTTTACAGACAGAAAAATTCAAGCATCACCATGGGATGGTGTACAATTAAAAGTTATATCGAACATTTAACGACATTCCCTCCCATCAATGACAGACTGAACAAAGAGTGCTTTACTCTACAAATACCTGAGGCGTTTCTAATGTAACTTCTTTTAAATTAAGAGACTAAATATCAAAGTCTTAACATACTCTGAAATTTGCTTTATACTGTAATACTGTAATGTCAGGATGCCTCAGTCAGACCCACAGGAACTAAGGACCCAGATTAATTAAAACTTAAGTGATGTTCTAGTTAATTCTTTATATAAAGGTCATGCCAAATTATAGCGTGTGTGTATGTGCGTGCGCTCACGCGTGCATGCATTCGCCCGTGCACACACCTGCACTCCTGCCTCAGAAGATCTCCATCCACCAGGCTTACCTGAAGCATTTTGTCAGGGCTGGGCTCAATGCCAGGTGGCATGTTGCTTGGGTCAAATGCCAACTGTTCAACCTCAGCGAAGTAATTAACTGGATTCCGGTTTAAGACCAGTTTACCAACTGGGATAAGAGGGTAGTCCTGGTGAGGCCAAATCTAAAAATAAATGTCATATTCACAATTACCAAACAACCAACTAAAAGAAATTAAAGTACTTATTAAAAATACCAGCTTTCCAGGTGCCTGGATGGCTCAATTGGTTAAGCATCTGCCTTTGGCTCAGGTCATGATCCCAAGCTCCTGGGATCTAGTCCCGCATCGGGCTCCCTGCTCAGCAGGGAGTCTGTTTCTCCCTCTCCCTCTGCCCTTCCCCCCACCCGGCTCATGCTCGCTTGCTTGCTCACTCTCTCTCAAATATATAAATAAAATCTTTAAAAAACATTACCAGCTTTCTAATATAATGAATCTAATATAACAATAATTTTTTAATCCAATAAAGTGAAAAGAACTTAGGTGAGTGCACTGGTTCAATCTTTCACAACAGTAAATACTGACATCTTCCCTGGGCAAAAGGACATCAGCTGTTTCAAGATTTGTTCCCTCCTAATAATGATAGATCAAGCCACTTTGAGGAACTCAATGAACTCAGCAAACAGGAACTAGAAGTGAGATCCACAGGCCAGGAAATTGCAAAGCAGCTGCATGGCATTTCATACATGACCTCATGATCGTTATGAATACTTGACTGGAATTTGTAAAATTAGGTACAAAGAGACTTAAAAAAGAAAACAATTTCGTTGTTAACAGACTCACCTTGGTAAGATCAAATGGATTGAATGGAAAGGTTTCCACCTGATTAAAAGTCATGACCTGGATGTAAAATGTCCAGGAGGGGTAGTTGCCTGTAGCAATGGCATTGAAAAGATCTCGCAGGCTGTAGTCAGGATCTTCCTGGGAAAGTCTAGCTGCGTCTTCAACAGAAAGGTTTTTGATGCCCTGGTCAGTCTACAGAATGAGAGAAAGCAGCTCAAACTGAAATGTATTGGCAAAGTTATAGAACTTTAACCAGTTATGCACTGAAGGATGATGAGTAACACAACTCAAACACTGGATTTTCCTTGTTCAAATCTGATACAAATAGGAATTCATCAACAAGAAATTCTACTCGGTTATCTTGATTCTTTTAAATGCTAAGGGAATCTGTACATACATTTCATATTTAAAATTAATCCTATATTTCCCTTTCTGTATCCTGTATTATTTGAATTTTTTAACCTTTAACATATAATTTATTTTCAATTTCTCACCCATATAAAGAATGTTGTACTACTGTCTTCAGAAAAGCCGAGAAATTTTTGGCATAAAATAAACATAATATGTACCACTTTAACCATTTTAAAGTGTCCAATTCAGTGGATTTTTTTAGAATACATCTCAAAATAAAGTTGCCAGATCACATAGTAATTCTACATTAATTTCTTGAGAAACTTCAAAATTGTTTTCCAGAGTGGTTATTATTTGAATTTTTATACTCATGTTACTTATCAAATCAGAAAAAAAAATCAAAAAATACTTTCAAAATAGGCAAATAATTTTTTTTGCATGAAGTAATTTTTTATTTCCCTGTTTTGTAATAGCTCAAATCAATTATTGAGATTGTGCTGGTTAGCATCCCTCTACCCCAACTCTCTTCCTTTTATTTCTTTTCAGAAATCACAGAATCATAGTTCATAGAGCTGAAAAGAACTTCAGTAGAGCCGCTCTGAACCAGTTAATTCTCTGCCTACGAGCAGGCAAAATTAGTATTCTGGCTTCCCAAGCAAGCCATGAAGACCCAACTAAGTTAGTCACTTTCACCAACACTCCTACTATCACACCATACAGTCCTTCAACAGATTCTCACCTGTATCTTATCCTGAAGGATCCCCACAAGCCAAACATGGAAAGATTTCCTCATCAAAGTCAACTCTGAAACTCATTCTACCACAGAAATCTCGAGTCTCTCTAGCCAGCAGCAAGATATGAACCCTTCTTACTGTCAGACCAGAAGTCACCTTCCAGATTTAAAAATGGAGGTCACCATCTGCAGATCACCCAGAGACCTAATATATTAAATTGTGCAATAATATTGCAATACCTTTCTGATTTTAACTTAATCCCTCGGGCTTAGAAAAGACTGGTCATAAATTAGAATAATCCACACTGATATATCCAAGTAGGTCTCAGGCTACCCCAGGGCCCTCTGCTGAACAGGCCCATAAGCAATCCAATCCTTCCAGGATCATGGACAGTTGCTATTATTATCCCAATTTCACAGTGACAAAGCTGGAGCACAGAGAACTTTTAATAATATGACCACGTCAGAGTTACCTAGAAAAGGTATCTGAATTCAGACTGGTCTGCCTGCAAAGCTACCACCATGCGGGTGCCCCAGACACAGTCATTTAGCCCTTGCTCTCTGTGACACAACACTGCTCCTTTTGGCAGTTACAAGCCAATGGGGCAACTGTTACTTAAAACTGTCCTCTGCCAAAGATTATATATATCCAAGATATAAGTATAAAGAGGGAAAACAGTTTTCCATATACCTACATAAGTTGTTCAGATAAAGATTAAGACAAAACAGAAGAAAACAGGTCTTGGGTAGATACCATTAAGGAGACTATATTTGTCCTGAGTCCACTTCTGGGCTGTGCTTATTTTAGCAGTAGTATTTGGAAACACATTCTTAGGCCACCAGAGGCTTTTTTTAAATACCTTCTAGAGTTCTCTGAGAATACTGCTTACTGTAACAAATGCCAAGATCATAAGAGAGAGCTCTTTCAAACACTTCAGTTAATTAAAATGTTCTCAAAGCTTCCCCTGAAGGTAACTTATTTGATATGATTATATGAAAGTAAATGAAAAAGACAATTCTTAGTTTTTTACATTTGTAACTGATTTTACTTTTTTTGCCCTACTCATAATACACCCTCAATAAATGCTAAATAAATGGATGGATGAGTTTAAAAAAAATTAGGAGAAATGTTTCTGGAAAGGTAGCATCAGATTGAAAGTGATGGTGAGGTTGGTATTACAGACAGGAATGCCCCATTTTTGCCATAGTCCCCTCTTGGACCAGAAAAGATATCTATGTTCAGGACCATGACTCAGGGCTAGGAAAGGCAAAGCAACATAACACTTCACTGTTTGCTAAGGCTTAATTCTAAGCTCCAACAAAGAAGTCTAGAAAGCTAGGCTAAACCTGGTAGAAATCTTTCACATAGCCTAGAGGCCTATATTATTTGAGCCCAAGTCAAAACCTTAAGTCTTCCCTCTCCAGGGAGAATGGATATTCACCTGCCAGCGCCAGGAATATTAAACCAGAGAACCAGCATTAAATGAGGATTTCCCCAAATATTTACGCATTGCCCCCAGGGCCCAGAAGGAGAAGAAAGCCTGACCATTGTTAGTAGCTGTGTACTCCTACCCTCTGGCCACATGGAAAGAGGAGACCAAAGAGAGCCCACACAGTTCCCTTAACTGGGCAGCATGTACCTGTTCACTTGGGCGGAGCCAAGAGAAGAGTCATGGTCCAAGTCAACTGGACCAGTACCTCTCAGCCTTCAGAGTGGAGGTAAGGGAAAGGCGGGGAGGGGGCTTAATCTTCTCCCAATCTTCAGGAGAAGTAAAGAGATGTGGGTTGTAGGAGCCTTGTACCTTCTGTCCTGAAGGCAACATGTACCTTATAATGGAATTTGCAATAAACCACCTCTCCCTTCTCATTGGTCAGCTTAAAAGCATGCGATCCATATCCATTCATGTGCCTGTGTCCATCTGGAATCCCTCGATCACTGAACAAGAAGGAAACCTAAGGAACAGAAAAATAAATCCTAAAATTTTCCAGTTTCAATCAAAACATCCTAGATTTTTAAAAGATATTCCTAAGTTTCCAAAGAATCTCTTAATGACATGGAACACACTAAGCAAGTTCCCATAGGAAAGATTATCATTAGTATCATTTATACAAAATAACAAGAATTTTAAAGCAGAATGATATGTAAACCATTAACTCATGGCTCAGAATTCAATAAAGATAAGCAAAAAAAATCTGAAAAGTAGCCTACCTTATTACTCAAAATCTATTTTAACAGTAAATATGTTTGGTAACACTTCTCCCTTCTTTCCCTAATACAAAGAGCTTTACTTCGTACTAGAGATTTTAATCCTTGATATTGTTAAATATCAACTGATAATGTTTCTAGTATCACTTAAGGGCTATGAATGGGGGAAGATTAACAAAATCAGTCATTATAAAACTCTTCAGGGTCAAGAAATCTGAGGAAGCCTCCCAAAAAGAAAGTCAGAGGGGGGCCTCGGTGGCTCAGTCGTTAAGCATCTGCCTTTGGCTCAGGTCATGATCCTGGAGTCCTGGGATCGAGCCCCACCCCACATCGGGCTCCCTGGTCAGCGGGAAGCCTGCTTCTCCCTCTCCCACTCCCCCTGCTTGTGTTCCTCCTCTCGCTGTGTCTCTCTCTGTCAAAGAAATAAATAAAATCTTTAAAAAAAAAAAAAAAGAAAGTCAGAAACCAAGTCCAATGAGATATAGCCAAAGTTGTTTGAGAAATACATGATGAGGCATAGTTCAGGTGGAACATTATAAAAGAGTGAAAAAGAAGAGTTCCCACCTGATGCAGAGACTCAGGGCGTAGGCTCCAGAAGTCCCAGACCATGTCCGGATCCCTCAGGTGTGTCTGAGGGTTTCTCTTTTGACTATGGATAAAGGATGGAAACTAAACAGAAAAAGAGAAAAAAATCCCAAAACTAAGTTTATAGGAATCCTGGTGTCTTACACTATACATTGCCTACTAGATTATAACTCGGAACAAGATAATCCTAGAATGTTACACTGCCAAAGCCTAAAATGAAATTTACCCTCTACATGTTTCCAAGACAAAGTGCCTCTTTTTATTAATCCTCTAGACTCTACAAGGAAAACTGGACTATTCCCAGGAAGTCAGTGAATCTTGAAATGCCAAACTGAAGATGAACGGTAACTGTTATTTGATCTTATAAAAAGATATTAAATACAGAAAAATGTGCTTAAAAAGGCAATCCAGCCAACCCAAATTCCCTTCTTTCCGCTTTCCCCAGGGCTTCTCCTCAAATGCCAATCAATACAGAGTGTTTGAAATCAATTTAAATCAAACATTTGTAGAGTGCAATATACTTTATCACCTACCAATATGGGATCCCTGACGAAGAAAATGGGGGTGTTATTTCCAACAAGATCCCAATTACCATCCTCTGTGTAAAATTTCACTGCAAACCCACGAGGGTCACGAACTGTGTCAGCTGAGCCTGACTCTCCAGCTAGAAAATTCAAATGGGAAAAATGAAGCATAAGCCAGAGTACCTGGCATCCAAAAAATGTAAAGTCATAAAGAAACACTGGGATCCATCCTTTCTAATCTACTTCCTCGAAGGAAGTCAGATATTTAAGTGCCTGGGTTATTATTTCTACCATCTACCAGCTAATTCAGTCTACCAATGAAACAAAAGAATTGAGAATAATAAGAGAGCACATAACTGTAAAAGCGGAAAAGATTAGCCATTTAACACAAGACAGCTTTGTTTAAACAGGTAATGAAAATTTAAATTAAAATAAAGGAAGAAAATAATTATAAAGATTAAGAAAGTAAACAAGGAGAATAAGTGAATCGTTAAAATTATGAGGTTAATATTAAGAAAATGAGTGAAAATGTAGATTCTTATTCTTAATGTCATTTATTTTTGCATCCACAGTATTTTAAAATGCACAAACACAGAGTGAAGAGAAATGGAATTAATCGTGCGTTGTGGGGTGTTGAGATGTAGCATGATAGATCTAATTCATACTAGCGCTACTGAAAAAAATAGAAATAACCCCATCGTGCAGTGTAGATCTACAGATGAGATTACAGCTAATGTCTGTAAAGCATCTAACCATGGGTGCCATAGAGTTAATTCCCAATAAAGGGCAGCTATTGTGGTTGCTGAATAAGTGCTCCACTCTACGCTTTCATCTGAGGCAACCACTTAGAGGAAAGTTCCTTCCAAATGTCACAGAATTGTAGTGCTGGCCTCTGCCTGAGTGTGATTTCCTAAGACCTCAACAAACAGAATGAAAAGGAACTTTCTGCATGTCTCAAAATATTTTTTCTACTGTAAAACCTGGCTATCATTTGGAGAAGTGTTTTTTTCTATCTTCTAATATGCTTTCCTTGAAATGTAGTTATAAATGCCCCAAAGAAGGTACAGGGTTGAGTTAGCGCAATGCCAGTCACGCAAACAGACGGACTTACCGACAGTGGAGAATCGAACCGCAATGGGAGTCCTCTTTCCAATATGCTCAAACACCTTCGCTTTGGAGTATCTGGTAATGTCATGCGTGACCTCGAAGTAGCCAAAAGCCCCTAATGAGAAAGATACAGAAATCCTCATCGTGAGACCATCGCAGACCACTGGGCCCTCCATAGGCATCTGGGTGACAAGAGAGACAGATGGTGCAGCACTGGCCTTCTGGGAGCTTCCAAGATTGACAGAAGGGAAGACAGATGCCGAAACACAAAATGATGGGGGCAAAATGCAAAGCACTCAGTGCTACACTGAGTGCTATGCAGCTGGAACCAAGAGGAAGGAGAGATGAGTGGGGCTGGAAGTAGCAGGTCAAGGCTGACCCAAGGACACAAGGGTCTGGCCCAAGTACAGGAAGGACACAAGAGAAGAATAGGGGAAAGAGGAGAAAACACAGGGAAAGAAAGGATCGATTAAACACTTAGGAAGACACAAAAGGCCAAACTACAAACTGAACAGCATACCAAAGCCCTGATGGAAAAGCCACACAGAAAAAGCTGGAGAAGATGGAAGGAAAAAATAAAGAAACTAGAAAGTTCTAACTGGGAGTCTGAGCAAGCAGCTAAGAGAAAAACATCTTCTTCCTTTCTATCAAGATTTCTTGTCTCATTGAGTTTTCAGCTTTCTTTTAAACACCACCCTATGTTGCGTTTCTGCAATAAAAGCAAGATAAAAGTTTTACACAACTTTTGGACAAAAAAGGAAAAATCACCACAAACCCACCCCCGAACACAACTATCCTCAATTTTGCACCGTTCGCTCCAGTATGTATCCCCTCAGTGCACATCTAAATCTAGCTACAATTTCAGCATGCCCATGTCTGTATTTTCATATTTTTATTTCTTCACTAAAATGTACAATGGAAGAAAAGGAAGACCCCTTTCATTTTTACTAAAATATTTTATATATCATGTTCAATCCAGAGAAATAACCATCATTTACAAATTCCTCTCCTGATGGAGTTGTGAAACAATCCTTTTACAACAAATAAACATGGCTCTCACCTGCTCCTTTGGCATGCACGACTCTCTCAGGGATTCTTTCCCGGTCAAAGTGAGCCATTTCATCAGTGAAAACCACATCCTGAACAAGAAGGGGCCCCCGGGGCCCCGCTGTCATAACATTAAGCTTGTCTCCGACTGGGTTACCGGCGCCGGTGGTCAGGACATCAGGTTTCTAAGTGAACAAACAGAAAAGGACAAAGAGCACTGGAGAGTCAGTACAATCAAACCATTATTTACATTGGCAGAGGGCACACTGTTTTCCAATTTTTACACCTTCTGCTCAAACTCTTTTTAAATTTCCTGTGTCCAAGATGCTGAAATACTACAAAGATATGCCACTGCCTGAAATTCAGAGGCGGGTCTCAGAAATCCTTGAAAAATCTCAACACCAATCTGCCAAGAAATCTGCTCTGATGAGCAGAAAGATGGCTAAATTAGCCGCCAACTCGCTCAGCCCCTGCTCTCAATACAGCCACCGGGCTCCAACACAGGAAGCCTCCGGAGAGGGGGATCCTATGCACTTAACACGGAATGTCCAAATCCGAGACCATCGTGAGAAGATGGTCTCTGGAGAGGCCATGCTGGTCAATGGTCAACTTGCAGCTGCTTTCTGAGTGCTACAGATGTTCAAGTGGGTCATCCCGGATAGCATTCACTTCTCTCAAGCAGCGGGGGCCCAGCTCTTTCAAACATCTCTTTCCAATTCCAAAACAAAAAAAAGTCAAAAAAGTCAATGGCTTTTATTGTCACTGAAAATAAACTGTTGCTGGTAAGATGGATTATAGTATTAATTTTCTAAAAATGTCAAATGTCCCTGAAATGGGATAGGTTATTTTAGTGTAACAAAGAATTAGTTTTCTCATCCACCCAGTTCTCCAGGATCAGTTACATTGGAAGCCTCCCGGCTACCCCTTCTCCAGAACAGAGCAGCAGCCTTTTTCAATAAATGATCCTAAGCAGCTCTTAGCATCATCTTGGCTCACACCCTCTACTCCTAAACAGGGACAACTGCCTCTCCAATGTCTTCCCCTGGCCACTGGGAAACCAGGGGAGATGTATGGGGAAAGCAAAGCCAAGTCATCTCCATTCTAGGAGAACAACTCAAAAAGGTCTAGTGATGAAAGTCCATGGTACCAACTTCAAGTGCCCAGAAAAGCACTATGCACAGAATTTTCACAAACCTGGAGTGGAGTGTATAACTCTTCCTCTCCAGGTACACCTGCTCTGAATATTAAAAGAAGGTCAATACCTGTCTCTTCCCTAGAAGGGGATATTAGGAGGAGAGGGGTCACTTTAAAAACCATAAAAATACCATAAGCTCTTTGGGAAAATGCACTCAACAACAGAGATCTTGGAATCTTCAGAATGAATAAACAAGACGCATACACCCACTAGAGTTCTTTTCGCATCGAAACGGGAAGAGGCCAACATGGAACCTTAGGGAAATCGTGAGTGCTGGCATCACAGAGCCTGGGTCCAACTTCCAGCTCTGCCAATCACCAGATGTGTATGTGCGAGCATAGTACTTGCTATTTCTGAGTCTCAATTCTGCATGTGCAAAATGGACAAGAAACAACGATCTCCCAGAGTTAATCCGCGGACTGAAAGCACTAAATTCATGCAAAATGAGGGCTCCAGGAGAGAAAGAGAAGAATAGGGGGAAGAGGAGAAAACACAGGGAAAGAAAGGATCGATTAAACACTTAGGAAGACACAACAGGCCAAACTACAAACTGAACAGCAGGCACACCCACGCTACCATTTTACTGGCTATGTGAAGTGATCTGATAGCAGAAGCAAAGCATTTTAGGTTTCTTTATCTAACCACCATGACACGTGTGTAGGCATCCATTCAGACTCTCTTGCCCCATCCCTTCCTCATCCAGCAGCAAATTCTTCCAAAATCTAAGAGAGTTTAAGGGTCTGGTCAGCAGGTACCACCCAATCGTGCCACTCTGTTTTGAAGATACACATGTGCTAATACATGGGACAATGGTTACTTTTTTCTTTCATTTAAAGTAGAAAATGAATCAGAAAAAGGAAGGGGGAAATTGTAAACTTCATCTTTGGTTTAAACCTAAAACTCTGAGTTTCACTGGAATCAGCGGGGGAGCTTTTTAAGGCATAGATAGCTAGAGATTTCCGATGTAATTAGTCCCAGTGAGGCCTGGGCATCAGGATTTTTTTTAACTCCCCAGGTAATTCCTAAGTGAAGCCAGGATGAAGCACTACTGACTTCAAGCTTTGGGATGATCCACAATTAAAATAATAAAAGAGTCTGAGCAAACAATCTGTCCACACTTTACCATGCTCTTTTCAACACATAAACATAGCACTGAAGGAAATCTAACATAAATAAATAAATAAATCAAGGGGACTCTAACATAAATAAATAAATAAATCAAGGGGACATCGCATAAAGGAGAGAAGCACGACAGAGAATACCAACAGGCTCCGGAAAAAGAAAGGTAAACAGGTCAGAGTTGTCATTTATGTCACTCATGAAAGCAGTAAGGGAACATCACACGTCCCCTCCAGATGACCAGGTCAGAGTGATATGGTCAAGAATAAAAACCAGACCCGGAGGAGGCACATGTACGGCAAGGTGGATGAACGGACGGCTGAGTGAAGAACTAAAGAATGAGAGGGTCTCTCCTGATGGCCCGGACCCGTGGAAAGCTGGGAATGAGAATGCTGGAATTTTCCGCCATGGGGCTTCCCTCCCACCCAATGCAGGAATGTCCTCCACCACACCATTCATTCTAAGAAGTGAACCTGGGTTTCTCCATTACAAATGTAGCATCCAGCCTCTCTTCCTTGCTCGAATAGATCATTGGTCCTCATTTTTAACAGCTTTCCTCACACATGCTAATGTATATATAATCTGCCTTCCAAAAAAGTGGCAAAAAAAGCTTCAACAGGGTCAGCAAAACAGAGGGAGTCCAAAGGGAGGGCAAAGACCAGGAGAAAAAGATCTCCAACTTCAGGGGCTGTTTAAGGCAACATTTGATGAGAGAACCCGACCTGAACTAAAGAGAGGAGAGTATTTCTTAGATGGCGAGAAGGATGTCATCTACTTGCTGAGAAGAAAAGAGTTAATGAAATGAAGCTGTATTAAATAAAATGAGCAGTGGGGATGGGGAATGGACCATGGAAAACAAATTTTTAAACATAAATTCTGAAAAAAGTGCAAGGCTTTAGAGAAACTTCTAGAAGATAACAATAGCTCAGTTTGAGCAACGGTCTTGCCTCAAAATGCCCTCTTTTCTCATCTTGATGTTATGAGGAAGTGACAATGGACACTCCGAGGCTAAAGGTTCCTCCTCACAGAACCCAAGACAAAAAGGAAACAAAAGCAGTTATTTAATGCATCTGTTTGCCTTGAGGGACACTATAGTCCAGCTATGGCTCCAAAAATACTACAAAAGAAGCAATTAAATCATCTCCCTAGCTTCCCTTTTCTACTCTCTAGGTATATTCAGAGTCAGGAAGAATATGTGCATTAAGACTTAGAGTAAATTCACCCAACAGCATTCCAAAAATTTTTAGGGGGTGCCTATGGTGTGTTAGGTGTTGGGGATTGCAGCAACAAACATCAACATTCCTGCTCTCATGGAGCTCACAGTCTACGGGGGGTGTTAAATGTTATATTTACAGCAGCAAAAGCTGACAGGTAGTTTAAATATCCAAAAATAGAGGAAGAGTTAATTAATGAAGTATTATGTCACCATTAAGAATTTCACCCACAGAAAAATTTTAATAACAACGAAACCATCTTAACATTTAGGTGATATAATTATAGGTCATTTTAATTTTCTTTAGATTTCTATTTTCTTTCCTAAAATAATTTTTAAGTCAGAAAGTCTTTGCCTATATCTAATCAAATATCATAAGTTTTTCAAATTATCTATATTTTGTATTGACTTAATGAAGGCAATGTGATATACCTTCATGTCATAAAGTTCCTAAAAACATTTTTTAAGGTCTTATTTTATTTATTTCAGAGAGAGAGAGAGAGAGAGAGAAAGCGTGTGTGCACATGAGTGGGAGGGACAGAGGGAGAGAGAGAAGCAGATTCCCCACTGAGCAGAGAGCCCAACTCAGGGCCCCATCCCAGGACCCTGGGATCATGACCTGAGCCAAAGGCAGACACCTAATCAACATAGTCACACAGGCACCTCCCTAAAAACATTTTTAATGAAGGTACTATATCACCACAAGTGTCTACTTCTAATCACTTTTCTAATTACTTTCTAAAAACTCCCTAAACTATGCTTAATTTTCACTTGCCCATGTAAATTTAAAAACATGAAATTTTCATTTGGAGTTACCACATCTTCAGCTTAAAATGACTGCATAGAAAACAAAGAAGCATATGATAGACATGTAGTCATTTTTATGAGGAAAGTCCCTAAATAAGACTCCTCTTCTCCACGTTCTTTCTTCAGAGAAATAATTACAACTGAGAGGGAAAATTCTTCAGAGAACATGCCACTGTTGAGCACAGGCTCTTAAACGAATGTTAACTACCAGAGTTCATCAATGATAACATACACGATTTTTTAATAGTTTAAGATCTTTAAAACTGGGGTATGTCTTACCATCTGTGGCATCTTAGCAATGAGTCCTGGTTTGGACAGGCAGGGTTTTCTCCTTCCGAGTACTGTATAAGACACTGGTACATTTCACAGGGCGTGGCATCTCAGACTCAATGAAATAGGATGTTCGCTCAAGGCTGGGAAAGCAAGGTCTTAAAATCTGCTATATTTTCAAAAGCAGCTATACTTAGTGTGTAAATTCCTTTGTTAAGATTGATACACCAAAACTATGGCCACTAAGTGCTGACCGAAGAGAGGCAGGGGCGGAGGAGTGTGTGTGCCCGTGACCATGAGGGAGCCCGACATGGAAGAGGGACAGGGTGACATAGAAGAGACCAAGGACGGAGCACCGAGGGACAGCACCATCCCCTCACAAGGAAAGGGAAGAGGCAGCGAAGGAGAAAGAACTCACAAGGAGGCAGGGAAGAAACAGAGCCTACCATGGACTCGCGACTCCGGGACAGAGATTTCGGGACAGAAGCCAACAGAGGTACTTGCTGCACAAAGACCAATAGAATTGAGGACTGAAAAGAGGCTTCCGGTCTTGGAAACCTGGGGCCTCTGGTGACCAGTCCCATGACAGTTTCAATAGTAAGTAAAATAAGAAAATGAGAGAGATCCAGCCACTGACCACTACTGACAGCGTGACTTGAACCAAGGAAAAGAGGACTCAGACGGGGAGCATCTGAGGTCCTGTAATAAAGGATTCTGACCATTGTGTCCAACTTTAAATCAGTGACACTGCAGGTTTAAGTGACAGTGAGCAGGCCAAGGAATGCGGAGCAGGGAAGGAAGCAGAGGTTATGAATGCAGTGTCTCTAGAACAGCAGTGAGAAAAGGAAGGGGGGAGGGGTGGCGCCGCAGCCAGAAGGCAGTGAGCACCCTGTGTCCAATTCCACGGTCAGCACCACGCACCAAGCACTGCGATCAACCCCACTCTAAATACAATGTTTTTGTTCTGGTTTAGGGCAAACTTGCAGCAATCTCCCACATTTTGAATACTTCTGAACTAGTAAGTGGAGAGCAGTCAAAACCAGTCCTCCGGGGCTACAAACCACCACAAAAATAGCCAGAACGGAAGACTTGGAAGAGGATGCCTGATTAGGGGAGTCCAGTCCGGTGAAGCCACTCCCAGCACCAGCTGAGAAGGACAGAGGGTCAGGAGGGGACGAAAGGAGAGAAGAAGGGGAAACAAAAAGCCCACAAACAGTGGGGCCAGCAGGCTCCCGACAAGGCTGAGGGCAACAATAAGGTGCAGGCTTTATACGGATGCTAGGGGGGAAACAGCCGGAGGGAACAGTAAGTCTGAGCCTGTCTACAGGTCAAGGACACAAAAAGCAGCTGTAGGGCACCTGGGTCACATTAGAAGCTCAACCATCCCAATATGGACCCCTCATGGTGCCATCCAGAGGGTGCAGCATTAAGAACAAGGGTCCCTCAGGCACCCTCAGTTCAACACTCACTCATTCATTCCACCGGCATTGTCCCTGTCCGCCCCACCTCCCCCCCACACCCGTCCCCACAGACCATAGAGGCTGCCTGGCAAGAGGAATCTCTATGTTCGGCACAAACAACAGGACGGGGGGCCCCTGCAGGACAGTGAGTGCGGTAACCCAGAACACGGCCACGCCCCGCAGCCTGTGCGCCTGGTTCTTGCAAGCAACAGACCAAAGAAACAACATCCCAGGATGCCAGCTCTGGGCTTTCTCTAGTAATAGGATAGAGGGTGGCCATTTCTGGTCCAAAGCTAACCAAGAAGGACAGAGGATCAATGCAATTGACAGAACTGTACAGAATTCCTAATTTCCCTTAGTAACTACCATTTCTGAAGCACCTGCCATATGCGAGGCTTTATCCTACCTACCTTTACATAAGTCACCTCACTCAAGCCTCCAATATTCTAGTGAGAGACGTTATTACTCTCATTTAATGGGTGATGCTGTATGATTGGAAAATTTAAGTGATTTTACACAGATTTCAATGTTGGGGCACCTGTCTACTTGTTATATACAAGTATGATGGGCAAAGAGATATCTTCCAACTTGCTATTATGTTGTTGTTGTTGTTGTTGTTGTTGTTGTTTTTAAACTCAGATCACTTTAGAACTAGAATTTTTTAATGAAAGAAAAGCTTTTCATTGCTGGAGAATTCTAAGAACTCTCTCTCTCTCATGAAAAGCAGCATTTGTACCTGTTAAGATATTTACCTTTCTGGCTGACAACTATCCATGACATTTATACATGCTTCTCCTGAACCAAGAGAACAAAATATTTATAATTCCCTATTTGCTTCACTGTTTTTCCTCTCTAGACAGTATACTCGTTTTACATCTATATCCCTGACACCTGACACGATGCTGTTATCAACAAGTACACACAAAAAAAAAGGCTTGTGTGGGACTCCTGGGTGGCTTCATAGGTTAAGCATCCGACTCTTGATTTCAGCTCAGGTCATGATCTCAGGGTCATGGGATTGAGCCCCACTTTGGGCTCCGTGCTTGGTACAGAGTCTGCTTGTCCCTCTCCCTCAGCTCCTCTCCTCTCTCTCTCTCAAATAAGTAAGTAAAATCTTTTTAAAAATGCCTATGGATTCAACACGTGAATAAATTAAACTATGGACCAACACAAAATGGCCAAAAAAGATTATTTTAAGTAGGAGAAGGAAGCAGCAAAAGTCTATCCCTCTCCATCCATCTCCCCTTCCAAAAATAAATGAGAAATATTTGAATTTATACCTTCAAATTCTGATCAAACATCTTTAGACAAATGTTATGAAAACTGCAGAAACTGGCAAAGAAGGACTTTGGCTTGGCTAAAACTGACACCATGATTAAAAGTAGGGACTCAAAGTAAAATTCCATTTTGGCTTTGCTCTTTCTAATTTTTGGCTGGAGTCTGATAAAATATTCTATCAACAGTTTCCATTTATTAGTGCCCTCTGCTTACAGAAGTTCCAAGAACTTACTAAACATCATTCTTCCATTTTTTGATTGACAAAGATCGGTAATACAGCCCATCCCTAATTTTCAATCCCAAAGGAGTCATAATGACACCTTCTCATTCTCAGAGATCAACACAGAATATACCTGATATTTTCTAGTAAATTATTGCTTAACACTCTATATTTATTCAATAAAGATTCATTAAGAACAAGGGTCCCTCAGGCACCCTCAGTTCAACACTCATTCATTCCACTGGCATTGTCCCTGTCCCCCCCACCTCCCCCCCACGCCCGTCCCCACAGACCACAGAGGCTGCCTGGCAAGAGGAATCTCTATGTTCCACACACCTATGTACAGAAAACCAAAGACTGTCCTGGCCCTCAAATTTCTTTGGGGGAAAGGGGAGAAACTGGACTGCTCCAGGCCTCCTGGCCCATTCTGAGGGACTGGGCAATTTGGGAAAAGAACCTAGGCCTGCACAGGGCCCCCACCCTTCTCCCCTTTGGAAGCCAGTGGCCACAGGCAGTACATACCCTGCTCTCCCAGGGGCAGACCTGGTAATCTCCACTGCCTAAATGAAAGAGGTAAATTCAACACAGGGATGTGATCTCAGCAAGCCCTCTTGGCCAAAACTCCTAAGCCACATTCTCCAATCAAGCCTCTAGCAGTAATAAAAGTAACCCTTGGAACTCACTCATCCTGCTGACTCTTGATTCAGCTTGGGTATGGAATGTGTGTGTGAGAGGTCTTACTTACTAGACGTTCTCAAACCGCAGCACAACAACAGCTCAGTACGGAGGCATCGTTCTAAACTCTACCTGGGTTATCACAGTTAGTCCAGCTGTCTGAAGTAAGGACTAGTACAATCCCCGTTATATAGAGAAGGAAACTGAGGCACAGAGAAGTTACGCAACTTGCTCCAGGTCACCACCTAGAAAAGGTCAGAATCAGAATCTGAACCCAAGCAAACTGACTCACGAACCCAAACCCTTAATCACAACACTACAGCATTTCTTAAAACAACAGAGCTAGCAGGTCCTGTAGGCATTCTATAAGCTAGGTAATTGACATACATTAATTAACACACATGTATTACCTAAATGAATCCTCAACAATCCTTCAAGGTAAGGAGAATTATTATCCCATTTTCAATATGGAGAAACCAAGGGGGAGGGAGGTGAAGTAACCTGTCCAGTAGTCAAGCCACAATCTGAATCCTGACTATAAAGCCTAACCCTTCACTTCTTCACGAAACCACTATAAACTGTGTTTATAACCACCAGAAGATAAAGAAGAGCTTAAAAGACATATCAACCGGCGCAATTTTGAACCTTACTCAGATTTGGGTTTGAGTAGAGAGAGACAGAGAGAAAGAAAGATGTGCCAAGGGTCCCCAAGATCACCCACCTCCAGGTGATTCCCTAGGAGGAGTCATGGGACTCAGCCCAGTCATACTCAGGCTCTAATTTATTATAGCATTTTAATACAAAGCAAAACCCCTGCAAGGAGAAAGGCACATGGAGTGAAGTCCAGAGGAAACCAGTGTAAGCTTCCAGGGTCCTCTCCCAGGGCAGGTCACATGGGACACGCTTAATCCCCCACCGAGATGTGGCAACACCTGTGAAATGTTATCTAGCAGGGCAGCTCATTAGAGACTCAGCACACAGGGTTCATATAAGGAGCTGATGGTGGAGGTGCCCCCTGGCTCCCAGCAGGAAAGCAGGGGTTCAGTAAATACCACATTGTTTGCATGGCTCCAGCACAGTCAGCCACTCTTAGCAGCTCAGGTGGGGGAGCCTTCCCGAAATCCAACCTCCAGATGCCAGCCAGGGGCCACCTTTGCAAGTAGGCCTTTCTAAAGACAGTCATCTCAAGTCTGTAGGTGAACTCTTTTCTGCACAATCAGGGAAAGTGAACACCCTGACTGGCTGAGTGACAATGGTATTCTTAAAGAGTCCTTATTTTTTGGAGATATAGGCACTTGGGAGGTTCATTACACGATCCTCTCTACTTCAGTTCTGGTTTGAAATTTTCCACAATATGAAGCTTCAGGGGTTTTTTTTGTTTTTTGTTTTTGTTTTTGTTTTTGTTTTACACCAAGAATCAAGGAGAAATGTCTAAGAAATAAGGAAGAAGGTGAAGGAAGAGAAAGGGCAGGCTGCATCAGTAACTCTAACAAGTGAGTGCTCATTCTGACCACACTCCGTACTGAATTCTTTCCCTATAGCCACCCATTTGGTCAAGACAAAGAGCAGAATTCAGCACTGCACACAAAATACACACTAGGCAACCAACCAGAAGGTTAATACCAGCTCCTGCCCAAAGAGGGCTTATCATCACCAGAAAATGTGGAAAACCCTAACTACCACATAGGCCATTTAATACTAAATTCCAGATGTAGTCTGATGGGTTTTTTTTTTTTTTAATTAACCTTAAGACATTCTAAGCATCAGAAGGTACCCTACCTTAATTAAGGCCACATCATACCAGGGCGATTCACAAGGTCAAAATACATGAAGTGATAACACTGGGAAATGTTTCTGATTGCCTTAATGACCAAAAACTATGCTTCCTGGGCTACACGCAGAGACTTCATCACTGGGATGCACTTTGTCCTATAAGCAGACTTCATCATGGTTAAGCTACCAGGTGCCTTATATAAGTCAATGTCAGTAGGTCACTCTAAGCTCAAGAAGCAAGACTGATTTTCATTCTAATTTACTCATTGTCTAAGTTATCCTGTACCCTCCACCTAGGGTATGGCCACTCAAAAAAATATTAAATAACATATCGTGGAAAACATGAAATCTTTTCAAAAAAGGTAAGAAAAAAAATCAAGCCTTTTTTTTGAAGTATAATTAACATACACATACAACATATTGATTCCACAATTCTGTACATTACTCAATGCTTACCATGATAAGTGTAGTCACCATCTGTTACAACGTTACTATAATATTCAAACTGTGTTCTTAATAAAGAACACAAATGGATCCCATTGGTACTAAATAAGGTATACTGAAAGCTTCTAAACAGGCCATTTCAGCAGTGTCCTAACTGCTACCAGATCTGCAACTTTTATGGCCTTAGACTAACAACAGTGCCCTGAGCAAGGGACAATAAGATCTATCAGGCACGCAAAAAATTGCCTGTCCATGCTGTTGCACTGAGTGAGGGAAGGGAGGAGGAGCAAATGACACAAGAAAATAAAAAAAAATCCCAGAGACAGAACTAGTGGGTGGTTTTAATTCCAGCAAAAAATAAAATAAAAGTTGCCTTTTACAAGGAAGATGTCAGACTTAAAGGTCATATGGCTGGATCTCTGAATACACACAGACTGAACACACTTGCTCCTTCACCCAAATGGGAAATGTTTGTTTTTCAAGCCAGGCTGTTTTATATCAGTATGTGTAATAGTCAAAGTGTCACAACAATTGCTAATGATTTTTTTTTTCCTCTCTCTCTTCTTGGTGAGTTATCAAGGCTTCCAGCAAAAAATGGTCAAAACATTGCTATCG
The DNA here is from genome assembly GCF_003265705.2 of Callorhinus ursinus. Taxonomy (NCBI): domain Eukaryota; kingdom Metazoa; phylum Chordata; class Mammalia; order Carnivora; family Otariidae; genus Callorhinus; species Callorhinus ursinus. Next base: position 15,091,107 of record NW_027397083.1, read on the forward strand.
GTTTTCAATCATTAGCAAACATTTAGAATAATCCTATCAAAAATAAAACCTTAAAATAAAAATAAAAACTAAAGAGGCACCTGGGTGGCTCAGTTGGTTGAGCATCTGACTCTTGATCTCAGCTCAGGTCCTGATCTCAGGGTTGTGAGTTTGGGCCCCATGTTGGGCTCTACACTGGGTTGGAGCCTACTTACAAAAAAATAAAATAAAATAAAAAAATAAAAAACCAGAGAGTGGGAGGATGTTGATACAGAGCTGCCCACTTACACAGAGGCATTTGCCAGGTACAGGGAGATTAAAAAAAAAAAATACATATACACACACAAACAGATACACATCATCCATTATTATAATTTTCTAAGAGAAAGAATATTTTAATGTCAGAAAGTAAAAATGACATAATCTTTAAAAAAAGATTGTATCTGTTTGCCCATCACCACATCACAAGAAACGGCTAAACAGATTTTCACACTGAATGTATGGTTTGGATAACATAGTAGGTTGGCTACCCGGACAAGGGTAGACTGCATTTCCCAGATGCCTTCACTGTTAGGCAGGCCATTGAAGCCAATGTAGCCAATGGAAGATGAGTAGAAGTGACCTACTCCACTTACAGCCTGGTCCCTAAACCTCCCACATATCCTCCTCCATGTTCTTATCCTTCTATGGCTGGACAGTGATGCCCAGGGCAACCTTTAAAGCTAAGTGTTGTCAAAGAGGGAGTCTCTGTCTGCCTGGAACCCTCCCTCAATAACTGTGGGCCATAGGGTACTCACCCCAAACCACTTTGGTCCATCATGTAAGAGAGAAATAAATTTCTATTATGCTTATACCATTACACATTTCGGAATTATTACAGCACTTAGCCTACATATAATTTCAAATATGAGCTATGGATCAATAATAAAAAGACAACCTAGTTTTTTAAAGGACAAAAGATTTAAACAGCTATGTCAAAAGAACATACACTAATGGTCAATAAGCACATGAAAAGATGCTCAGTTCTCACTGGTCATCAGAACAATGCAAATAAGAACCACAGTGAGACATCACTTCATACCCACAAGAATGGCTAAAATTAAAAGATTGACAACACCAAAGTTGACAGAATGTGGAGCAACTGGAACTCTCATACACAGTTGACGGAAGAGTAAAATGGTATAAATGCTTTGGAAAAAGGCTTTAGCAGTTTCTCATAAAATATTCACTTACCCTATGACCCAACAATTCTACTGCAGGTACTTCCTAAGAGAAATGAAAGCATATGTGCACAAAAATATTTAAGACTCTTCATTGCAGCTTTATTCATTAACAGCCAAACAATGGAAATAACCCACATGCCCAGCAACAGGATATAAAATGGTGCTGTATTCATCCAATGGAATACTACTCAGCAATAAAAATAACAGACTACTGATACAAACAACATCATGAATGAAGCTTAAAACATTTTTTCTTTTTTTAATCTTGAAATATTTTTGCTGAATGAAAGAAGTGTTAACACACAAAAGTAAATAAGCCAATGGTTAAAAAGAAATCAAAATGGTGGTTGCCTGGGGCAAGATTGCAAGGGTTGCAGTAAATCACTGGAAAACAGCATGAGGGAACTTTCCAGGGTAACAATAATTGTGTATCTTGATGAGGGAATAGGATTCATAGGTGTATATACTTATCAAAATATCATGCAATAGTACACTTAATATTTAAATATTTCACAGTACATATTACCTTAAACACATAAACACTGAACTCTGTTTTGCATGCCTAGTGTTTAGGGGTGAAGCCTACTGATGTCCACAGTCTACTCTAAAATGTACCCACAAGAAAGGGGGCGGTTAATGGATATACAAAGGGATGGACAAATAAAATAACATGTAATATAAGATACATAGCAAAATGTGGTGAATATATAAGTATACACTGCATGATTCCCTCAACTTTTCTGAATGTTTGAAATTTTCCATAAAAAGCATTGGAAAATTATAAAGGCTATGGGACATATGCAAAATTCCCTTTGGAGGATCAGGGGGAGGAGGTCACCTCAAAGAAATAAGCAGTTTTCACCAAGAGCAGCTAAAAGTGAAGAACAAGACATTAAAGTGACTGCCAGTCAGGACCATGTACACAGTGCACAGACATGCCATAGGCAGAGGAGACAACAGTATTTCAACTATGAGCCCCCCATTATAGATGTGTTCTCATGAGCCAGATGTTTCACACATGGGCGACCATGTAGCGTAAATCGCCACTAGTGTGGAATGATTTAACAACAGTTAATGATTCTCAAAATTAAGAGGCAAGCTAGTCTCAGAACAAAGTGGGGGGGGGTCCTTTAAAAATGAATAAATTGTGCTTTATGAAAAACTCACTACATTGTCCATGTTTTTCTCAGTTCACAGAGTATCATGAAAACTTCAGTGTGAATCAGGATTTAGCAACCGCTAGATATAGAAAGAATCGTGCTCCCCAGCAGCTAAATTCTAATCTTGACTCTGCCACTAACTAGCTGCCTGTCCTTGATAAGACTCTAAGTCTCTCTGGTTCACTTTAGGAACTCATGAAAAACTGAACTACCCTCCTGGCATATAATAAAGGACAAAACAAGAAGAGAGATGTGCCAGGCCCTTAGAGGGGCATGATAACCTTCTCAAGAGCAGGGAATTATAAAGCAATTATAAAGCAGCTAGTTAGTGGCAGAGTCAAGATTAGAACTTAGCTGCTGGGGAGCACGATTCTTTCTATATCTAGCGGTTGCTAAATCCTGATTCACACTGAAGTTTTCATGATACTCTGTGAACTGAGAAAAACATGGACAATGTAGTGAGTTTTTCATAAAGCACAATTTATTCATTTTTAAAGGACCCGCCCCCCACTTTGTTCTGAGACTAGCTTGCCTCTTAATTTTGAGAATCATTAACTGTTGTTAAATCATTACAACATCCATGGGCACTTAGCATTAATACTCCAGTTCATGAATACTAACCCAGTTTTGAGAAAGAGCATTAAGATGAGAAAAAGCATGGCTCTAGCCCTCTCTCTGCCATGGGAAATGGCCAAGTCTCTCAAGACTCTCTGGACCAATATGACAAGGGAAGACTCAGATCAGAAGCACTCCCAACTAATCCAACCTGCTCAAAGATGCTCTCTGAGACTGTGCGCCCCTGGATACTGGCCAGGAATGCCTCACCCACCACCACGGAGCTGAACTCCCTTCTCATCTTTGAAGTTCTTGTTCAGATGTCACGTGCATTGGGAAGCTTTCCAGCCAAGTCCCGTCACTCCCTTGACACTTTACAGATAACTTGTATTAGAGCCCTCACCTCTCACGGACCATGAGAGATGATGGACTCTGAAAAACAAACTGAGGGTTCTAGAGGGGAGGGGGGTAGGGGGATGGGTTAGCCTGGTGATGGGTATTGAGGAGGGCACGTTCTGCATGGAGGACTGGGTGTTATGAACAAACAATGAATCATGGAACACTGCACCAAAAACTAATGATGTAATATATGGTGATTAACATACAATAAAAAATTAAAAAAAATTAAAAAATAAAAATTAAAAAAAAAATAGAGCCCTCACCACGCCGTATTGTAATCATCTGTTTATCTGTGTTGTCTCCCTGACTAGACTTTGAGGTTCTCTACGCTCCAGTTCTTGCCTCACTGGCATTTGTACACCTTGTCTCAGCACAATGACTAGCACAAGCAGGCACTCAAAGAATACGTGTGAATAAACGCATTAACCAATCCCTAATGTCGCTTCTAGCTCTAAAATGTTAGGTATGGTGTTTTTAAATGCAAATGTAATCATGGCCGTAAAATTCTTTATTTCGTCGTTGAATGCCGCGCGAACGGGGTATCTGGTATTGTGACTGCTGTTGGGGATATCGAGATGATAAAGCACGATCTTTGCCCCCACAGCACCCCGCAAATATGGAAGCTTGTGGTTATTGCTGGAGCAAGGTCAAGGCGAGAGCCCCGTTCCCATTTCCCCCCTCACTTCCTTTCTTGCAGCTGTAGCTCTCTGCCTCTTTCCCCCACGAGCCTTCATTTCTCCCTCAAGCTGCGACCTCTGTCCCAGTTGGCAAAATTGCAAAACTCGGAGCCAATCACCCACGCCCTGCGACCAACGACAAAATCTGCAGGCATGCCCCCCAGAACCCTCTCCTCTCCTCCCCGCGAATGGAACAGTCCACCGGGACTGAAAAGCGGCGCCCACCCCGGCCCGTGATCAGTGGTACAGCCCCCCGCAACGCCGCTGCGCAGGCAAAGCCGGGGCCGTTACTTGCCCACGCCCAGCTCTCTGCGCAAACCTTCCGGCTGGCTCGGGGGACGCAGGGTATACCTGCGCGGCCCGCTGCTCCTTCCAGGACTTCATCTGGTCGCTGGCTGGATCCCGGCTATCCGCCATGGTGTGCGACTGGCCTCGCAGAACGTAGCAAGCGACCTCAGCTAACACGTCTCCACCCTCAGCCGACGAACCCGCGCGACTTAAGTAGGCGACTTTAGACTCCGCCAGTCAGCTCCGCCCCTCTGGTCCCGTCCCCCGCGAGGAGACCGCCTCCTGATTGGCCGCTCCAGCGCCAGGCAGGATGGGATTGGACCCAAATATGGGCGGGAGGAGACGGACGAGGCGCTGGGTCCCCTCTGGAGGTAGACGGAACCCCGGGACGGGGAGAGGCCAGAGAGGTGTGTGAAAGGGGAGGAGAGCCCGACCCCCAACCCTGGGATTCATGAACCCAGATCTGGGCCCCGCCTGTGAGGCCCCGACTGTCGCCTCAGGTTATCAGCATCCTTCAGGCTGCCCCGCGACGCGACGGCTGGTGGCCTACAGGTTTTGCTGAGGGAACGCTTAGGCGCTGCTGGGTGGGGCTTTGCCCTCTAAACGCGATCTCAGCTCTTAATAAGTCAGAAATCCTGCCTTGAATTCCTCTGTGCAAGATGAATTTTTGACTTACCCTAATGTTAGTATCGTTTGCAACTGAAGGATTGATGGGAATTTGGAGTAAATGCAAACACTGATGGCGCAGTGAAGTTTTAACCAGTCGTGTTACTCTCAAATGTCACGTTAGTGTTCCTGGACCACAGACCATGTATACAGAAAAACTGCCTTTTTTAAAAAACACGGGAAAATGAAACATTGACAGGTTCTTAATGGTCTTAATAGTGGCAAATCCTTAGGAAGGAAGTTCCCTTTTGGCTGAGCACCTCCCCCTTTTGGAGTGTCTACCGTGTGCTAAATGCTGCTAGATGTTTGATAGACTGTATCAGTTAATCTTTACAACAGCCTCGAGATTCGTGATGAAAAGTTTGGTTATCCCCCACTTTAAATATGAAGAATCTGAGGCTGAAAAGAGGTGGAGGAACTTGTCAAAAGCTTAAAAACCAGCAAAATGTCAGAGCCAAGATCCTCAGTCTTCTGATTTCAGAGCCTGGGCCCTGAACCTCTGTTCTATCCAACCTTTCTAAGAATAAGTATTTTGAAAAATTCTAAGAATTTTGGAACTCTTATGTTTTTAAAGAGCCATGTTGGAAAATTAAATATTTGTAAGCTATTGACTCGTTTGTCATTGTATTCAAATGGACTGAGTGATTCCTCCCCCCCTTCAGGTGCTAGGATTTCTTTTTAAACACCTTAATACACATAAACATACCATAATCTTCAAATTAAGAGTGCTCAATTTTTAAATTTTACTTTTTTCAGTAAAGCTACAAATAATGGGTGGGCATATGACCGTAGAAATTTCAGAAGTTCTTGATTTTACAAAAGCGTGATACCAAGAACCTGTCATAAAAGTTTAACTTCTGCCGTTCATTGAAAAAGCAGCCCCCAAATCAATCTTCAGTGCCCTGTATTTTTCCTTCGTCACACTTACACAACTGTGAAGATGCTGTTGGCTGTGTGATTTGTGTGATGTCTTTTGCTACCCACAACTCAGGAAACTGAGGCATAGGTTAAATAAGTAACTTGTCCAAGATTACACCATTATTAAGGCAGAAAGTCAGGATTCTAGCCCTGACCATCTCCTGAGCTCATGGCTCGGTGAATAAATAAATGTTGAAAAAATCAAATTAATCATTTTCTTCATTGACTAAATTTCAACAAAGTAAACAAAAACTGATGTCATGTGTTAACCTTTGTTCTTTACATGAGCATTGTCCTGTTTATTTTTTTTTTTCTCTGTTTCCTTCAGTGTTGGTTTGGATTCCTGAGGAATTTCCAGTGAAAGAGAAATGGAGAAACAAGACACTTTCAGATCATGTCGTATCTTGTACATTAAAATAAGGTATGTGCTTTCAAGTATGACAATGAATTTATTTTGGCTACATACCTACTATTATATTCATTGACTTTACAACTATCATTTTATCATAGTTTAAGTGAAAACACTTCTAAAAATCAGCCCTAGTTAAAAAATACATTAAATCTATTTGATTCCTACAGGTACTTCCAAGTGATTGGCTCAATAAACAAATTTGGTCCCAGATTTTTATATTTTATTAACATAAACGCATGAGTATTTTCATTGGTTTTGAATAAAATTGTTATTTAGAAAATGCTGTTCTCTGATTTTTCAGAGCCCAGTGAAATAAAATGTACTGGCACAAAACATAATGTTGTGAATCCTGATATCACCAAATCTAAATCCAGGCTTACAAAGTAGGCAATACAATAAATGCTGAAGCGAAAAGTCTGGCCGTGTAACTAGGAACCTTTATTAACAAATTGTCTTTCATCACTTACTTGAAAGAAAAGAATGGAGAGGACGAATTATGTTTTGTTAGATGACAGGTACACAGAGCAGCAGGGGCAGTAACAGAAACCGAGATTGTTCTTTCTGTTCTGATTCCACCCACCCTCTGAGGGGCTGAGCATGTTCCACATATTTTTATTTTATTCTTTCACAGTGACCTGGCAGAGTAACTTGGGGATAGAGAGAGTGGGAAAAAAAAGGAAGAGAGTGTCAAAGAAAAGAGATGTTTTACAATCCAGAATGCCCTGTGAGGGGAGGACGGTGAACTCTACCGCAGCTGTATGTTTCCAACCCACGGTGGGCTAGGCCTGAGCAGACAAGAGAGGGAAGCAGAATTTGCAAAAAGTGCCAGTGGTTTTATATGTGGTAGTGGCATGTACCCTCTACTCTGCCTACTTTGCTTTATCACACCTTACTCCTGCTTTAATAAGAACAATTACTTAAGAGGAGGTAGCCCACATGTCCTTTGGCATCTGGTAGTGGCCATAGTTGGAACTATCCTGAAGGAAAAAAATCCATGTGCTTTTTCTCCCCCAGGCCACGTGTTCCATGTATTGATCTGGGTGTTTGAGAAGAAGGAAACACAGGAATAAGAATTTGGCATTTGTTATTACCGTAACTTCTTTTTTCTCATTTTAAAAGTAATGAATGCCCACTAATGGGGGCTTAGAAATACAAAATAATATGTAAAATAAACAGTTATCCAAGGATGGTAATAAACAGAGATCTTTCTTGCTGATATTTTCTCTCATGTATGTAATGTGTGTGTGTGAGAGAGAGAGAGAAAGAGAGAGACTAATGATCATACAGAACATATAATTGTGTGTGCCTTTTTTTTCAAGTATTAAATCTGTTTAGTAAAAACAATTTCGCTCATACAAAATAACAACAGTCTACACCAATCTGAGTACGGGACACACCATTAGAGACAGGGAGGCACCGCAGGCACTTGGAGCCCTTCCCCAATGCCCAGAGAAGACCCTGGGTGCTCCTTGCCCCTGAGGGAGATGAGAGCTGAAGTATTACTGCCACCCACTACCCCAAAAAGACCATGGCACAGAGCACTTCTCCTCATGTTGCTCATTAATACTGGGTCAGGGCCCTCCCCTCACTGGCGGAGACCCAGGAAGCTGAGTTGCTTGGGGGTGGGTTGGTGCGGGGGATTGAAGTGGCTAATGGGCAAGGAGCAGAGTCGAGACATCTTTGGTGTGAAGACCCCCACCCACACACCCACCTAGGCCACCGTGGAAATTTGCAGGACCGCAAAAGTGGCACTGCCTTTACCCACAAGCTGCTTTTTTTAAAAACTTTCAAAAACATTTCATTTGCCCTGAATTTCATGTGATACAAAAGTATTACATGCTTAAACCTGTCATCCTTCAGGCCAACTTTCCTCAGAGGTAAATAAGAAACAAATCATATTCTGTAGATCATATATGGAAGATTTAGACATGGTATTTGTATAGCTTAGCATTCCAGTTTATGTTGATAAATTTAGTTAATTGTTGGGCGGTACATTACATATTCAAAAGAACTCGATAGACAGCAGATAGCTTAATCCTTGATTAAGGACGAAGCATCTGACAGCTGTTTTTTATTATTTTTTTTAAAGATATACCATTTGTGGGGCGCCTGGGTGGCTCAGCCATTAAGCATCTGCCTTCGGCTCAGGTCGTGATCCGGGGTCCTGGGATCGAGCCCCACGTCCATCCGGCTCCCTGCTCCGCAAGGAGCCTGCTTCTCCCTTTCCCACTCCCCCTGCTTATGTTCCCTCTCTCGCTGTCCCTGTCCATCAAATAAATGAATAAAATCTTTAAAAAGAGAGAGAGAGAGAGAAGATACACCATTTGTAAATTCAAGTTTGGTTAGCCCTTTTTATGTTTAGTCTTTTTGCTCAATCTTTTGAACACTTGCATTTTTTTCATTTTGTAGAGCTTTTGAACTTTGTCTCTCTCATTTTCTCCTCTCAAGATTCTTGTTTCTTAGCAGCACACTTAACTTGTACTTGTTCACTTTTTCTTGTGCTTTTTCAGTTGATGATTAATTTTTCTTTGGAATAGTAATGAAGTCTACACTTTTGCTACGCTCTTCTGGCTAAGGCTGGTCAACTCTGCGGTTTTCTTCACACAAAGCCTGGTCAATGCTACATTGTTCTTCTGGCAATGGCTGGACACCTTGTTCTGCCGACAGAGGCTGCTTAACTTTTTTAAATTGCTTCCTGAGCCTTTCCCCTTCAGCTAATTAGAGATGTTTCAGGTTGTCAGGGCATCCATCTGCGAATAGGGATTCCTATGAGGTTTGAACCTTCTTTTCCTTCCATAGCAACCTCTTGTCATTTAGCTGAATCTTCTGTTTTCTTGAAATGCAGAGCCTGTCAGGAATGCTCCCTCCCAAAATGGTTAGGTCACTACAACTGTGGTTTAAATTTCTTATTCCTTAATCTGATGAGAAACTTCATTGCCATGCATCCCAAAACTCCGTCCACCACCTTGCTGCCAGCCTCTCTGGCACCATGGCACAACAACCATGTCCTATGTCCTGCTTTCTTTGCTTAACCTTGTGGGATGAAATTCTCCCTGAGTCATTAGTCTTTGAAAAAATTTGTGTGTGTGTGTGTGTGTGTGTGTGTGTTTTCATGGTTGCACAGTGTGCAATAAAAAAACTGATCCCTTATTTACACATTCCCTTACTGGAAACACTTAATTTTTTTCTAGTATGAATAACAGTATAGTGAACATCCTTCTTCTGTATTTTTATTTACTTCCTTAGGACCTATTTCTAGAGGTAACTTTTGGTTCAAATCATATCAATATTTGAAGTCTCTTGTGACATATTGTCCATTGTTCTCTACAAAACTTGAGCCAGTTGACACTCATCAACACTGAGAGTGAGGACTGGAAATAAAATTTTAAAGATAGGTAAGTAGTTACATTCTAGATGCCTATACAATGCATATCTTTATTAGGTTGTTCAGAAAGAACAACACCTTTTGTATTATATTGAGCCATTACCACCACCCCCATGGGATTCAGTCCATCTAGTGAACGTCTTCAGTGTCCTATGTGCTCTGCATGCTTGACTTTGGGAACATAGCACTAAAGGAGATGGGTATGGGCAAAAACAAAACAAAACAAAACCAAAAACATACAAATCGCCAGGAAATAACACCATGTGAAGAGTGTTCTGAGAAAGGAAATAAGAGCTGTTGCAGTGGTACCAAAGAAAGTCACCCAACCTGAGCTTGAGAGGTCATGGGAGGCTTCCCCAAGGAAATAATGGCCAAATAAATTAGCCCCACTGTGGCCACAGAAATCTGAAGAGATTTCTTCCATTCTTTCTGGAAAGCCTGACTTCATCAGTGATGGTGTTGTGACACCTTGACTAGAATGAGAAGAGCAAGCGAACATTTGCGGCTGGGGTTCAGCCTTTCTCAAGTTTGCCCAAGCGTGCTGGCCTCTGTATCTGACTCAGACTGGCTTTGGCTCCTGATGTTCATCCACTCTCCTTCCTCATCTTTCCCTCCCTTGCAACGCCTGTGCAAGTCCGTCGTGTGAACTACTGGGATGCTGTGCCTGGCTTGAGTTATGTTCCAGGGCTGCTGTCTTTGAGGTATTTCGATGGTCTCCTTGGTATATGCTGTTAAGTGTTGCATTTGTGCTCGACTCTGGGCTTAAATCTGTATGCAGAAACCAGACTTGGGTTCTTAAACTCTGACAATTCAAAAAAATGACAAAAACCTCATAGATAAATCAACACATTCAATATGGATTGAGACCACACAGTTATGTATCTGTGAAGAAACTAATAGTTGTAAATTGTACATACTGAGTGGAACTGTTGGTTGTAGCGGGGGATGTAGACCCGGAGGGCCGGGACTATCTTTCTCCCCCTCTCTTTCCCATTAACCCAGATCATAGACCAGCAGGGCTTCAAGGGGCAAAATGACATGATGCACAGTAAAAGTCTCAGCTCCAGCATCAGAGCACTTGGGTTTGAATCCCACTATGGCTTCTTACAAACTGAGTCACTTAATCTTTCTAAGCTTCCATTTCTCTCTTGTAAGATAGAGATATTAACACCTTCTAAGCTGCTAAATGAAAAGAACCCCCCAAAAATACCATGACTTAAACAATATAAAAGTTTATTTCTCTCATACAAAACATCTCAGACCTGGACTGCACGGCTGGTTAGGCAGTTCAGCCATCCTCGATATGAGGCTTTCATCTCCGAGTCTGAGGTGTCTGTCCCCCCTCCCTCAGCCATAACTGTATGCCAACCAATGAGAGTAGGACAAAGGAGCAAAGGGAGCATATGCCTGTTCCTTTTTTTTTTTTTTAAAGATTTAATTATTTATTCATGAGAGAGAGAGAAAGAGGCAGAGGGAGAAGCAGGCTCCTAAGGAGCAGGGAGCCCGATGTGGGACTCGATCCCAGGACTCTGAGATCATGACCCGAGCCAAAGGCGGACACTTAACCATCTGAGCCACCCAGGTGCCCTGCCTGTTCCTTTTGAAGGCACAACCTGGAAATGGCACACTTGATTTCTGCTCACATTCCCTTGGCCGGAATTTGGTTACATGGCCATGCCTCACTGTTCAGGAAGCTGGGCGATATAGTCACCAGCTGTGCGACCATGTGCTTGACAAAACTCAGGCATTCTATGATAAAAGAAGAAAGGGAAAATGGAGATTTGTGGTCAACTGGTAGCATCTGCCACACTGACATCATTGGGTTGTTGCAAGGGTCAAGAGAGATGGAGCGCACAGTAGGCCTAGTGACCAGCATTTCCCAGTATTGCTCTTGAGCAACACATGGCTCTTTCATGGACTGCTGGAGCTCTTGAGGAAATACAGCATACTTGGCATCAGGGTGTTGTATTACAGTCCACCCTTATAGAATGTGCTGGAGTGAAGAGACTGCCCCTGGTCACTGCAAGTGTAGCTCCAGGTCCACATAGTGATAAACAAGGACCAGCCACTGTCCTAAACCAAACCTTCCTGTTCCCTACAACCGTCATCTCAAACCTATTTTATTTATTTAATAAGCAGGTATATCATTCCTACAATGTCCCAGGTTCTACTCTAAAAGCATTTCCCAATATTAACCCATGTAATTTTTACAACAACCCCATCAAGTATGAACTCTTAGTATCTTCACTCTACATATGAGGACACTGAGATACAGAAAGATAAAGTAACCTCCCAAAGGCACATAGCTAGTTAGTGGTAGGGCCAGGATTCAAACCAGGCCCCAGAGGTCACATCTCAACTTCGACATGGTCCTGCCTGCCACAAAGCAGGCAGGAATGCAGGAAGATCTGGGGTGAGTGTCCCACATTCTTAGAACACAACTGAAGCATCCTACCATCCTACCTCCTCCTCTCCACCTGCAGACCTGGCTTTCTGGGTAGCACGCTGATGTAAACCAACTGTGAACCCCACATAGGTGAGAAAGACCACAAGAAAATGACATTCCAGAGTGTCTTTGAAAGAAAGAATGAGAAGTAGCTGTGATATAAGAGCATTACAGGCCTAGGGAACCATATGGGATTCAGGGGTAACCAAAGGAGGTGAAAAGGGTACCAGAGGAGATGGGCCTTGTAGGGGCGGTGAGGATGAAAAGGGATGAGGAAGATCCTTAGACATCTCTCCATCCTGACAGCAAAAGGGCAGCAGGAACCTCAGACTTTGGAGATAGTAGAATGAATATTCCCTGAGAAAACATGTCCATTAAAAGACTCACTTTCCACCAGGCAAGAGGATCCATTGACCTATATTATCACTTATATGAAACTCTCACTCTAGAATAGGTGGACATAAGCAGATTCATTTCTGAGACATTGTGACATGAAGCAAAATTCTTCCTCTGGTGTCAAGTGTCAAATGCAATTGCTTCAACAGTCTATTTACTTTCTTAAAATATAAAATCTTAAAATACAGCATACAATATGTGCATCATATGTTATTATCTAGCTTACTTTCTGCCAGTTGTTCAGATTTTGCCCCACTTATCCCTCCTAGCCCTCCTTCTCCGTCTCCCACCTTATCTTTCTCTCAGTATTCTACTTAGCAAGCACTAGAAGCTTCGTTCTCTGCAACCTTGCACTGGGCTTGCATCTTTCCCAGTTCCATCCCACCCAATATTCTAAATACCAGTGAACAGCAGTCACTGTTCCTTTCCTCCTCCCTGGCCTCTGACATTTCAACTACTTGATGGATAAATTATAGATGATTCACTAATAAAATTTTCAAAGGTAGAGTTCTTTCACTGAACGCCCTTTTAATCTCTGCCTCCTCAAAGTACAGAAGTCACATTGCTCAGCCTCTGGGCCTGAAGCTTACCACGTTCCCTTCTCAGGAAGGCCTTCCCCATCACCTCCCTTAAAGTTACAGCCTCCTACAGTATTCCTGATCATATCTTCCCTGCTTTCTATTTCCCCCCCCCCGGCCCTTTTTACCTTCTAGCATACTATATAACCAACCTAAATTGTTTAACGTGTATTTTGCCACATTAAAACATAGAAGCTTCAGGAGGAAAGTGGGTTTTTGTTTTGTTTTTGTTCTTCCTGCTTATCCTCAGCACCTGGAAGTTTTCTACTACTCCGTAGGTGTTTGACTCAACATGGACTAAATGAATGAACAAATAAATGAATTAATGGGTGAACTAATACTAGGACAAACTATATGACAACAAAATCCCTTAAGGGATTTGATAAGATCCCTTGTTCAAATACATCCTCTCATTTCATTTTTAAATATATTGTCCTTTATGACATGAAAGCTTTCGCATGTTTAAGAGTACTCTTTTAAAAAAGAAATATATTCCACCCATCATGAGCCTTCTGATATGCTATACCAAAAAGAACACATCACTTCTTTGCTATTCCTACCAAACATGCATAACCTGAATCTAATTGTGAGGAAACATCAGACAAAACTCAAATTGAAGGACATTCTACAAAATCATAGGCCTACACTTTTTTAAAATACCGAGAAAATGAAAGAGACTAAGAGACTGTCCCAATTTAAAGAAGACTAAAGAGACATGCCAATTAAGTATAAAGTGTATTCTTGGATTGGATCTGGAATGAGTGGAAAGGTTTAAAGAATATTATTGGGATAATTTACAAACCTAATATAAACTATAAAATTAATATGAATAATAACATTGTATCAGTGTTAAATTTCCTGGTTTTGATCATTGCACTGTGGTTATGTAAGAGGATGTTTTGTTCTTGGAAAATACATACTGAAGCACTTAGTGGTAAAGAGGAATGATGTCTGCAAATCACTATCAAATGGCTCAAAAAAAATACATACATACATACATACATACAAATAAAGGAAGCAAGCAAATGATAAACAGAGGAAAATGTAAACAATTACTGAATCTGCATAAAGGGTAAACTGGGGATGTTTGTATTACTTTTGTAACTTTCTGCAATTTTAATATATCAAAGTAAACATTTACCAAATAAATGTAAGCACAGTCCTTGGAGGGGTCATATATAAATATTTGCTCAGGTAATACCTTAATTATAAGTTATGGAGTAGCTGACTGGGGCCCAGAATGAGGCCCAGTTTAGGCCTTATGTGGGGGTGAAGACATATCAGGAGCGAAGAAAAAAACAAACGGAAATGAGGATGAAGCAGAAGCTGTTGAACTCAAACTCTACCTGTGTCACAGTTTTGCCTTGGACCTAGTGGTCTTTTCTGTAGGAACAATTTAAGACACAAAGACATAAGTTAAAAAGAAAATATAAACACAGACATACAATCGGGCTATACAGAGAAATGGCCATACAATTTTCTTAATTCTTCCATGTATAAGATATAATGTATTAGTATTTATAAAACCCTGAGGTCATCCACCCAAAAGTACTATAAGCTAACTTATATTATTATCCCAAGGTAAGGAATTACTTAGCAGTGAACATTTGTTTCTGACTTTGTCATTACTGTATAATTAGTTGATTATTTTAGTAAATATCAGCTATTATCTTCAAAACAGGCCCTGATCCTATGGCCACCTTTGCTGGTGTTTGGAACATGACCTATATTGCTGTATGATCACACTGTGAAGTTTAGGGATTATTCTGTATATCGTTCCATTAACAGAAACCCTGACAACACAAGTCCTGAAGTTAATTGTGTGGGAGACTTACCCTACTTAATAGCAATATGCATTCCTTAAACAGTCTAACTTCTGATATCCAAGTGTCTATAGTAAAAATTAATCATAGAGTAAATCTTGAGCAAAGGAGAGTATCATGATATTGGAAAGGGGTTGAGGCAGCTGAAGCCTACAACAAGCAAAGGATGCCAAAATGTCAGTCACCAAGACTCCTCCTCACACCACAGTGAACCCCACAGGGAGCCTCACAGTTGGAAGAAGGATCTAGCAGTGGCAAACCACAGACTGCGTGGACAGGGAATTCAACATAAACTATGGACAGAAACATTGCATTAGGCTGGGGACAGAGGAGGTATGTGGCTTGTACCAGGAAAAGTATATGCCCTCCTTTTATCATATTCCACCATGTTATTACTCTTTGTCCCTTCCAAACATACCTACACAAAAGCCCTATGCCCTAAAAAAAAATTATTTGTAACTCTCAGAAGTATTCTATAACATGAAACACAATAGTCTATAAAATCGGCCACATAAATTGTGATACCAAAGTCAAAGTTCTAGTTGTTCTGTACCAGTGTTTAAAAGAAAGGGGGTGGGGGGAGAAGCATATTTGTAAAGAAAGAAACTAAAAAGAGTATTGTGTAGGCAGCCATGTGAAGAACCCTATCTAAACCATGTCAGATCCTCTAAATACTCCACTTCCAACCATTTCAGCCACCGTTTACATGGGTTTATGACTACATCTAGGAAATGAAAAGCACATCGAAACATTGTCATTACAGCCAATGTTTGTAGCAAACACTCCTTCCCTCCAAAGCATTAGAAATTTGTGGTTGTAGGGCCAAGAAGGCTGAATCGTAATTCAATGCAGATGTGTCATTATTTCATACTCTTGTGGCTCTAAAAGAAACAATGACCTGGGGGGTCAAAGCTAGTGACTCCCTGAGAGTCCAAGCCATATAGTTGGACTGAGGACAAATGTAGCTGTGGGAAGCTGGCTGCAAAGGAAGCTTAGAAGGAACCAAAGAGATAAGGGTGAGTTGATGGAGATTAAATAGTCTGCCCTCATCAGAGAAAAAAAAAATGAAGGAAGTAGGGAGGATGGGGGGGTGGGGAAGACAGAATGGAAGGGAGGGAGGAGGGAAGAAAAAATTTGGGAAAATAAACAGTGATCAAGACTCAACTTGGAAATACTAAGGAAAGTACTATTTGTCCAGAATAAAAAGATGGGATTTGTTCCAGCGAAGTCCTGGAAATGGTGGCTGATGCAGGGATTAAAATGGAGAGGTAGAGGGGGCAAAGTCTGACTACAAGAGACCTTTCCACTTAGAAAACATCCTATTTAGAACAGCACCTGCCTAAGAGACAGCAGAGAGGAACATTGTGTGTTTGTTTCATCATAACTGGTTTTCTGCAGCTGCAACTGGTTAGGACTATAAAGTTGAGCGCCCCCAGGCCAGCCTGACCTCAGGGCATCCAACTGCAAAGTATTTCTTGACCAATGAACCACAGGTCATTGTTTACAGGACCAGCATACAGGTCTGTGGATTTACTCTTTCCTATCCAGGTGATAGTTTTCAATCCCCTCAGTAAAACCACTCAGTGAGTTTCTTCTGTAATAGATGTTCCATTGCCTGGTAAGTTAAGAAATACTTGACTTTTTTCTTCCTTTTTTTTTTTTTACAGAAGAACATGAACAAGAAATATAAGCGATGATGTGTAAATGAGCAAAAGGTGACTCTAGTCCCCAAAACTGGATGAAATCTGAAAAGAACCCGCTCCTGTTTCCCAGCCCCAAGTGTGGGGGCAGGGCACCTGAAAAGCTGCAGAGAGACAAGAATGGTAAGTGTGGTCTTTGTCAGTGTAGTTCTTGGACCCTCGCCACCACCTCCATCCCAACACCTTTGATTTCCTCATTACAACAAGGGTGGAAAAGTGGAAACCCCTCCCTTCCTGCTGGAGCTGTCAACACAGCTCTTCTCTTGCAGCTCAGATCACTGCTACCAACAACACCGTAGCTTGGCATTGCTTCTAACAGACCCCATCGCAGTGACTATGGCAACTGCCACCTCCTCTTCTTTGCTTGTCATGGCCTCCAAAAACCTTTTACTACTCAGCCAAATACATCTCCTGACCCCTGCTGATATTCCCACCATATAAGGAGACCAACATCCCAGTTTTGTCTGGGACCGAGGGGTTTCCAGGGATGTAGGACTCTCGGTGCTAAAACAGGAAGGTCCCAGGCAAAGCAGAATAGATTGGCATCCCACCATCATAGTGGTCACCATTGCCACTGCCGCTGACTTGTGTCTTAGAATTCGAGGTGGGAACAGTGGAATCAGGAGCATACTTCTGTCCTAAGAAAACCTAGTGGAGTAGCTTCTTCTTCTGCCTTGAGGGTGCTCTGCTGGGTCCCCTGGAGAAACTCAGACACCTCCATTTCCCTAGATGAAACTATGCAACCCTAGGAAGCTGCCCTTCCTCTCTGCAGTCTACTCTTTGTCCATCCCGCTCTCCCTACTGCCCTTATCTTCAGGGAGGACCTACCCTCACAAGCAGAGTGATGTGGCCTGTACCTATAACTTACTGTGATTTCTAATATGTGTGCAGTGAGATACCATGTGGATTTCTCACTCTTTTTTTTTTTTTCACTTTAAAATCTGCTAATACGTTATGCTAAATGCTACCAGGTAGGTTACTTCCAGATAAGTATATTTGCAGATTTTTTTTTTTTTAAAAACCTGAAGTCTTTTGAGGAGAAACTTCTTAATCTCACCAAAAACTTTTTTTTAATCAAAATGGAAATGAATTTGCTGGTTTTTATAAAAGCCACACATGCTCATTTCAAGCGCTTTAGAAAACAGAGAAAGTCATATAAACTTAGCCAAAAATATCATCCCAAATCCCACCACTCCAAGATAACCACTGTTAATGGTTTTATCAATTAGATGAAATTAATATTGTATATGTCCTTCTAGTTTTATCAATGCATATATATGTGCTTAGATATAGAAGCCTTTAAATAAAAATGAAATCATATAATATATACGTTATGTACAAAATTGTGCATATATGCATAATATATTTCTTTTCATTTATTAATATGCCATGAACATCTTTCTATGTCAGTAAATAATAAGCTACATGATCATTTTTAATGGCTACATGGTATCCCACAGATGCTTACTCTAGGTGTTCTTTAGCTGGAGTAGGGGCAGCAGAAATTTCCCGAGGAGAAACTGTTAAGAAAGCATTTTTCTTAGAGGCTATCTCCATTTCATTGTAGTATTGGCACCTCTTAAAAATCTTCCATAATTCCAATTCCCAAAAAAGTTTATAAAGTAGTCCATAAAATATCTAAAATTGTATCTTTTCAAAGATCAGCCAAAAAAATAAAAAGGAGATAGAAAACCCAGAGGTCTGGTCTAATAGACAATGAATCATGTAATATACACAGAAAAGAACTAAATAAAGAAGCTCGCAGTCTTGAAGGGAGCAGAGGTAAAAATCACAGAAGAAAACAGAAGGACAGCTCTTGAGGTAAGAAAAAGAAGGCAAATATGAAAGGATGCTCCAGAACTTGAAGATTACAGTACACAATACAGAGGAGGAGTACTAAAAAGCAAAACAAAGGGATAAGAAAGCAATGCAAAGTACAAATCAATACTTACATGTTTTCTTAAATCAGAACAAACTTTTAATTATGACATGATACATATTTAATATTTTGGATGTGATATAATTCATATATATGTAATGAATAAACATTATTATAAATAATAATAAACACCATGGACCCACCACTCAGCCTAAAAAATCAAAACATTACTAATATGGGTAATGTCTTTTGTATATCCCTCCCTGACACCTTCCACCCTCCCTCTTGCTTGCCTTTATAGTTCAGCCAAACACATATGTTCTATAAATATTTGGGGAACAGGTCCTGCATATTTTTAAACTTTACATAAATGCTATCACATTGTATGTGTTCTTTTGTAAACATGAATCCTGCCCAAGCTGAGTCCATCTGTAGGAGATGGGATGGAGGTATGTCTGATAAAGTACTGGGGCAGGCAAAAGGAAAGACTCCTTGCTTGAAGGCTAAGATGTCTCCTATTAAGAACTTAAGTTGAGTGCACTATCAGGAGCCAGAGTTTCTGGACATGTTTAGTAAACTGGTAGCAAGGTCCAACACAAATCTCTTTGCAGAGGTCCTGAGAAACCTCTTAACAGAACAACTCATCCTACAAGAAGAAAATCCAGGCATGAACTACAGGATCCAGGAACAAAACCTGAATTATCAAAGAGAAGTGGCGATTCTAAATATAGCCTGGGAGCTGTGAGGCAGACTTTGGGTGCAAGTTTAATTCCAGTGGTACTGCAAAATAAAAGATTATTCTTTCTCTATATTCTGTAACACACTAGAGCCCAGACAACACTGCTTTAACATACCACTAACGGACTGTGACAAAGGAGAGAGAGCCATTCTTTCTCACTCTGCCAAGGTCAACCGTGGCCTCAGGAGGGCTCAAGATGCACAGCAGGAGGACATGGGGAAGCCAGTGGTACCACCAGAAACACAGAGAGTTCCCTGGCCCCTAGAAAAGTGAAGTAGCAGCATGCCTGCCTGTCAGCTCAAGTATCATTTCAATATATGGGGACACTGTACTGGAATTGTCAAAATATTTGAAAGAAAAGTTGGTAGAGGTTTGGACTTCCTGTATCTGAGAAGCTAGTGAAATTGCAGTATTGATGGTAATGTACCTCCATATTCATCCTTAGGCTCGTGAGGTCTGAGGAAATTTCAAGTTATAACAACATTAGCAGATAACCCAGGGTAGAAGTAAGGTACTGCATGGGGAATGCAGGGATAATTCCGTTTGCCTGGAACTTAGGATCTCTGGAAGTTACTGGAGGATGTCTGGGAAACAAGGCTTCTCTCAAGTTCTATGGGACCTGGAAAGCCAGGCTAAAGGGCATGGACTTCTAAGGCTTACTCAGTCCTGCTGAAAATGTTTTAACACACAGTGGCATGCCCAGCACTGTGTTTCAGGAAGATTAATTTGTCAGCATATAAAAAGAGGTCATAAAATGGGGAGAGTGGAGATCAGAAGAGCAATCATAAGATCACTAGAAGAGTCCGGATAAAATGAAGGAAGCGTGGTGGCAGTGGGATAGATTCTAGAGCGACCGTAAAATAGAATCGATGAGGACTGGGCACTACATCCAACACATCATTAAATGATGTTTGCAAATCATGATAAATGATGCAACTCGAATATATATGAAATTGCTGAAGTTTAATGCCTTTGAAAGTGAAACCACAACAGCACCTAGAAAATACGTCATTATGCAATGTCAGTGTTGTTGTAACTATAGTACAAAACCCTTAACAGATAAACACATTCTTCACATACATCCTATATTTTTCCCTTTTTATTTATCTAAAAGAAAAAATGTCCTAGAAGGAGAGACAGGAACATGTCAATTTCCCAGACCTTCAGATTGCTAGCCTGGTCATATGAAGAGAAATCTGAAAATCTGCTGTGCTTTATTCTAAAAAATCTGAGAAGCCAGACTTCAAGTGTCATGTCTCCATCCAGACTGTGTGTGTTGGGGATTTGAGTCAGATTTCAGCGGGGTCCCCTGATCACATGCCTACCGGACATCGACATCCACGGTCAGAACTGCTGTCCCACAGCGCTGCAGGCAAGGAGACTATTGTAAGTGCTGGCTGTGGCACCTATGGCCCTATGAGTAGACTTCAAGAGGAGGGCATGCCTAGCATTTTCCTGACAAGAGAGCCATGAACTCTGTTTTGAGATGGTGGTGTTCCCCATTTAGAGAAAACAGATTTATACACTGGATGGTTCATTCTAAGCAATTCCAAAGAGATGAAGGAGAAAGTGGCCTCTCCAATAATGACCCCATTCTAGCAACTCCTCTCCTGTTGGAAAGCAACCACCAAATCTTAACTGAACGGCCAATGCCTACTAGCCGACCCAGCACCCCTCTGACCTGTGTCTCAGGATTATCACGTGTGAGTATAAAGAGTATGTGGCAAGGTGCAGGAGGGGACAACGCTTTTAACTTCCTCTTTTAACTTGTTTGAACATTAATACATTTATACTTTAGCCAACAGGGTTTTTTGTTTGGTTGGTTGTTTGTTTGTTTACTTTAGAAAAACAACCTGTGCTGCTTATAAAACAGGATGCAAAAAAATAAAATGTACAAAAAGTGAGAGTCCTTCCCCTTCATGACCCACTCTTTTGCCAGACTCATCGTCTCTCTCTCTCTCATCATACGGTACATACTAATCTGAAAATTGCTTATGTTACTCGAACATACCTTAGGACTATGCTTTTGTGTCAATATATACAACTTCACCTTGTTCTTTTAGATCCCCACGTAATGTTCTATAGGATGTGCACACCATAATGTATTTAACCATCCCCTAGTAATAGACATTAGATAGTCTCCAATGTTCATTTTTACAAACAATGCTGTCATAAGTCTGTCCTTGACTGTACACTTTTTTTTTTTAAGATTTTATTTATTTATTTGACAGAGACAGAGACAGCAAGAAAGGGAACACAAGCAGGGGGAGTGGGAGAGGAAGAAGCAGGCTTCCCTCTGGGCAGGGAGCCCGATGTGGGACTTGATCCCAGGACCCTGGGATCATGACCTGAGCCGAAGGCAAACGCTTAATGACTGAGCCACCCAGGCGCCCTGACTGTACACTTTTGTGTAATTTTATAAGTCTTCCTGTAGGAAGAATTCTTAAAAGTTGAATGACAGAACTCCTCTCTCCTATGCACAACACTCCCACTCTGGTCAAATTTCCGTCACACACCAGACTTCAAAGTCAGGCATCCACTGTCTCTCTCTCCCCCACTCACATCCACTTCCAACTTTCTTTTTTCTTTTTTTTTTTAAGATTTTATTTATTTGACAGAGAGAAACACAGCAAGAGAGGGAACACAAGCAGGGGAAGTGGGGGAGGGAGAAGCAGGCTTCCCGCGGAGCAGGGAGCCCGATATGGGGCTTGATCTCAGGACCCTGGGAACGTGACCTGAGCCAAAGGCAGACACTTAACGACTGAGCCACCCAGGTGCCCCCACTTCCAACTTTCATCTACATGCTGCCCCTAGCTGGTTTCACTGGAGGCATGCCCCTTTGTTTTATGCTCAGGGGATCTGGCCAAGCAAGAAGAAGCAAGAATTCATGTCATAAATATAAAACAAGCTTTCAAAAGGATGGTCTGAAAAGAGCCTACTGAGAAATGGTGGATAAGGAAGTGGTACTCTGAAATCATAAAGTAGACTGCACGTCTTCTCAGAGTCTCCAGTAGTTCTTAGTTTTGACTCCTCGTCTCAGTGCTGGGTAGGAAGAATTTCTACATATTTTAGTAGAGTTTCTTTCCTAACCAATAGCTCCTTCATTAGGCAACTTGTTCCAGGAGAAGCAGACGGGCTAGTGCCGACGGTTGGCGATACATGTTTTGAGATTCCTTTGGAAGCCACATGTCATTTAATCCCTGCAACCATCCCAGGAGGGGTAGGTGCTATGACAGGGGCTCAGCAATGAGGAGGTAACTTGCCCAGCTAGTGAGTGAGGCCCAGGATTCTGAGACAGGTCACCCTGACACCAAAGCCCACGTTTCTTTTACTATTTGAGAAACTTTCCGTAGTCTTACTCCAGACCATTTCCTCCAGATAAGTGGTTAGGCGAGCTCCTTGCACAAGTGCACCACCTCCCTAGAATCCGGAAGAGAAAACTATTCAGTTTCTGCTGGGTTGGAACATGGTCTGTTTATTTCTTGAATTATTTTTGTCTTCCAACCTTAGGTAAAATATCAATAAGCAATAGAAAACCTTCAGTTGAAATTGGCCCATGGGAAAGCAGAGACTAAGTAAGATACAGCTTTGTCTCTAAAAGTCCTTTACTCCTTACAGCATGTGATAGAACATGAAGGCAGAACCCAAGTTCAACTGAGGACTGAGGGATGGGCAAAGCACCACCCATTCTTAGGAAAAATAAATTATCACACTGAATGGTAGAGTTGAAGACTGACTAATCTTTGGTTACTTGACCTTGGAGTAAAGCAAATGGAAATAGGTTGAAACTTATTTTTTTTTGAAGATGTGTATTTCCAGAGAAATTCATGCCTAGCAAACAATAAGAGCCTGTGATTACTTAGCCATTAAGGCAATCCACAGACTCTTAAATCCATGAGGTATAAAATGATCTTGTTATTGATACAGCCCCCCACTGAGAGCTTTCTCTCCAAAGCCTTTTTATTTTTTATTATTTTTTAAATTTATTATTATTTTTAATTCCAATATAATTAATGTACACTGTTATAGTAGTTTCAGGTGTACACTATGGTGATTCAACAATTCTGTACATTACTCAGTGTTCATCATGGTAAGTGTGCTCTTAATCCCCTTTACCTAGTTCACCCAACTCCCCCCCACCCAGGTGCCTTCCCTCTCACAATCACGGGTTTGTTCTCTATATTTGAAAGTCTGTTTTTTTGTTTGTCTCTTTTTTGCTTTGTTCGTTTGTTTTGTTTCCACACGTGAGTGAAATTGTACAGTATTCATCTTTCTCTGACTGACTTATTTCACTTAGCATTTACCCTCTTGATCCGTCCATGTTGTTGGAAATGGCAAGATTTCATTCTTCTTTATGGCTGAATAATATTCATATGTTATTCATATATATATACATATACACGTATATGTATATATAAAATACTCCACATTTTCTGTATCCATTCATCTATCAGTGGACATTTGGGTTCCTTCTGTATTTTGGCTATTGTAAATAATGCTGCAATAAACACAGAGGTGCATATACCTTTTCAAATTAGTGTTT
Organism: Callorhinus ursinus; assembly: GCF_003265705.2. Classification (NCBI taxonomy): domain Eukaryota; kingdom Metazoa; phylum Chordata; class Mammalia; order Carnivora; family Otariidae; genus Callorhinus; species Callorhinus ursinus. Next base: position 15,114,873 of record NW_027397083.1, read on the forward strand.
TGTATTCTTTGGGTAATAGCCAGTAATGGAATTACTGGATTATTTGGTAATTCTGTTTTTAATTTTTTGAGGAATCTTCATACTGTTTTCCACAGTGGTTGTACCAGTTTGCATTCCCACTAATAGTGCACAAGAGTTCTTTTTTCTCCACATCTTCACCAACACTTACTGTTTCTTGTGTTTTTGATTTTGGTTGTTCTGACATGTGTGAGGCGATATTGTGGTTTTGATTTGCATTTCTCTGACGATTAGTGATGTTGAGCATCTTTTCATGTGTCTCTCAGCCATCTGGATGTCTTCTTTGGGATAATGTCTGTTCATGGTTCCTCCCATTTTTTAATTGGTTTATTTGGCTTTTTGGTGTTGAGCTGTGTAAGTTCTTCATATATTTTGGATAGTAACTGCTTATTGGATATATCATTTGCAAATATATTCTCCCATTCCGTAGATTGTCTTTTTGCTTTGTTGATGATTTCCTTTGCCGTGCAGAAGCTTTTATTTTCACGTAGTCCCAATAATTTATTTTTGCTTTTGTTTCCCTTGCCTTGGGGAGACATATCTAGAAAAATGTGGCTATGGCTGATGTCAGAGACATTACTGCCTATGATCTCTTCAAGGATTTTTATGGTTTCAGGTCTCACATTTAGGTCTTTAATCCATTTTGACTTTATTTTTGTTTATGGTGTAGGAAAGTGGCTCAGTTTTATTCTTTTGCATGTTAGCTGTCCAGTTTTCCCAGTACCATTTGTTGAAGAGACTGTCTTTTTCCCATTGCATATTCTTGCCTCTTTGGTCAAAGATTAACTGATGATCTAATCATGGGTTTACTTCTGGGCTCTCTATTCTGTTCTATTGATCTGTGTGTCTATTTTTGTGCCAGTATCATACTGTTTTGATTACTACAGCTTTGTAGTATATCTTGAAATCTGTGTACTTCCATGTTTGTTTTCAAGATTTCTTTGGCTATTTGGGGTCTTTTGTGGTTCCATACAAATTTCAGGATTATTTGTTCTAGTTCTGTGAAAAATACTGTTTGTATTTTGGTAGGGATTGCATTAAATCTGTAGATGGCTTTGGGTGGTATGGACATTTTAACAGTATCTGTTCTCCCAATCCATGAGCAAGGAATATTTTTCCATTTGTTTGTGTCACCTTTAATTTCTTTCATCCTTGTTTTATTGTTTTCAGAGTACAAATCTTTCATCTCCTTGGTTTATTCCTAGGCATTTTATTATTTCTGGTGCAATTGTAAATTGGATTGTTTTCTTAATTTCTTTTTTTGCTACTTCATTATTAGTGTATGGAAATGCAACATATTTCTGTATATTGATTTTGTGTCCTGCGACTTTAGTGAATTCAGGTATCAGTTCTAGTCAGTTTTTGGTGGAGTCATTAGGGTTTTCTATATATAGTATCATGTCATCTGCAAATAGTGAAGGTTTTATTTCTTCCTTACCAATTTGGATGCCTTTCTTTTTCTTGTCTGGTTGCTGTGGCTAGGACTTTCAGTACTATGCTGAATGAAAGTGGTGAGAGAGGACATCCTTATCTTGTTCAGATCTTAGGGGAAAAGCCTTCAGTTTTTCATCATTGAGGATGATGTTAGCCATGGGCTTTTCATATATGGTTTTATTTTGTTAAGGTATGTTGCTTCTAAACCTACTTTGTCGAGGATTTTTATCATGAATTGATGTACTTTGTCAAATGCTTTTTTTGCATCTATTGAAATGATCATATGGTTTTTATCCTTTCTCCTGTTGATATGATGTCTCACATTGATTGATTTTCAAATACTGAGCCACACATACATCCCAGGAATAAATCATACTTGATCATGGTGAATGATTCTTTTAATGTATTGTTGGATTTGGTTTACTAATTGTTGAGGATTTTTGCATCTATGTTCATCAGAAATACTAGCCTGTAGTACTACAGGCTACACTACAAAAATGTAGTGTTTTTATCTGGTCTTGGTATTAGGGAAATGGTGGCTTCATAGAATGAATTTGTAAGCTTTCCTTTCTCTTCTATTTTTTGAAATAGTTTGAGAAGAATAGGTATTAAGTCTTTTTTAAATGTTTGGTAGAATTCAGGGCACCTGGGTGGCTCAGTCGGTTAAGCATCTGCCTTCAGCTCAGGTCATGATCTCAGGGTCCTAGGATTGAGCCCCACTTCAGGCTCCCTGCTCAGCGGGGAGTCTGCATCTCCCTCTCCCTCTGCCCCCCCTACTTTCATGCACAGTCTCTCTCTCAAATAAAGTTAATCATTTTTTTAAAGATTTTATTTATTTATTTGACAGAGAGACAGTGAGAGAGGGAACACAATCCCAAATAAAGTTAATCTTTAATATATAAATATTTAATAAATAAATAAGTATGCAATTTTTACAGTTGTTATATCTTCTTATTGGATTTTTCCCTTTATGATTATGTATTGTCCTTCTTTGTCTCTTGTTATAGTCTTTGTTTTAAAGTCTATTTTATCTAATACAAGTATTGCTACCCTGGCTTTCTTTTCACCTCTATTTGCATGACAAATATTTTTCCATTCCTTCACTTTCAATCTTCATGTGTCTTCAGGTCTGAAATAAGTCTCTTAGAGGCAGCAAATAGATGTGCCTTGCCTTTTTTTTTTTTTAATCCATTCCATTACCCTATGTCGTGTGATTGGAGCATTTAGTTCATTTATATTCAAAATAATTATTGATAGGTACATACTTATTGCTATTTTGTTACTTGTTTTACTGCTGCTTTTGTTTTTCTCTGTTCCTTCCTTCTCTTGCTCTCTTTTCCCATGGTTTGCTGGCTTTCTTTAGTGATATACTTGGATTCCTTTATTTTTTTTGCATATCTATTACTGCTTTTTTTATTTGTGGTTACCATTAGGTTTATAAATAACACCTTGTGCAAAAAACAGTCTGTATTAAGTTGATGGTCTCTTAAGTTTGAATCCATTCTTTTTTTTTAATTTTATTTTTAAGTACTCTCTACATCCAATGTGGGGCTTGAACTCACAACCCTGAGATCAAGAGTCATATGCTCTACCAACTGAACCAGGCAAGTGCCCATGAATCCATTCAAAAAGCACTAAATTTTTACTCCTCTCCTCCCATATTTTAGGTATATTGTGTCATACTTTATATCCTTTTATTTTGTGACTCCTTTGACGGATTTTTGTAGATATACTTAATTTAATTTTATTTATTTTTTTAAATAAGTAAATTGGCTGTGGAATCCAACATGGGGCTTGAACACATGACCCTGAGATCAAGACCTGAGCTGAGATCAAGAGTCAGATGCTTAACTACTGGGTATTTACCCCAAAGACACAGATGTAGTGAAAAGAAGGACCATATGCACCACAATGTTCATAGCAACAATGTCCACAATAGCGAAACTGTGGAAAGAGCCAAGTGAGATACCTTTCAAAAGATGAATGGATAAAGAAGATGTGGTCCATATACACAATGGAATATTATTCAGCCATCAGAAAGGATGAATACCCAACTTTAACATCAATATGGATGGGACTGGAGGAGATTATGCTAAGTGAAATAAGTCAAGCAGAGAAGGTCAATTATCATATGGTTTCACTTATTTGTGGAACATAGGGAATGGCATGGAGGACATTAGGAGAAGGAAGGGAAAAATGAAAGGGGGGAATCGGAGGGGAAGACGAACCATGAGAGACTATGGACTCCAAGAAACAAACTGAGGGTTTTAAGAGGGGAAGGTGGTGGTGGAATGGGTTAGCCCAGTGATGGGTATTAAGGAGGGCACATATTGCATGGAGCACTGGGTGTTATATGAAAATAATGAATCATGGATCACTACATCAAAAACTAATGATGTACTGATGGTGACTAACATAACATAATAAAATAAAATAAAATTGAAAAAAAAAAAGAGTCAGATGCTTAACTGACTAAGCCACCCAGGCGTCTCTGGATATACTTTTTTACCACTTTTGTGCTTCCCAATTTTCTTACTCCTGCTTATGGTCTTTCCACTCAAAGAGTCCCCTTTAACATTTCCTGTAAAGCTGATTTAGTCATGATGAATTCCTTTAACTTTTGTTTGTCTAGAAAACTCTCTCTCTCCTTGTATTTTGGAACAATAACCTTGCTGGATAGAGTATTCTTGATGGCAGGTTTTTTTTTTTCTTTCAGCACTTTGAAAATATCACACCATTTTCTTCTGGCCTGCAAAGTTTTTGCTGAAAAATCAGCTGATAGCCTTATGAGGCTTCTCTTGTATATAACTGTTTTCTTTTCTCTTGTTGCTTTTAAAATTCTCTCCTTATCACTACATTTTAAATACTATGTGTCTTGCTGTGGACTTCTTTGGGTTGATTTTGTTAGGGTCTCGCTACATGTCCTTGATCTAGATTTCTGTTTCCTTTCCTAGATTAGGGAAGTTTTCAGCTATTACTTCCTAAAATAAATTTTCTGCCACTTTTTCTCTCTTCTCCTTCTGGGATTCCTACAATATGAATGTTGTTATGCTTGATGGTGTTGCTGTATTCCTTTAACCTATTCTCATTTTTTATTAATCTTTTTTCTTTCTCATGTTCAGCTTGATTGCTTTCCATTACTCTGTCCTCTAGGTCTCTGATCCATTTTTCTGTTTCCTCTAGTCTACTGTTTATTCCATCTGGTACATTTTTAATGTCAGTTATTAAGTTTTTAATCTTTGATTGGTTCTTTATGTTTTCTATCTCTTTATAGAGGTCCTCACTGAGATCCTTCACTCTTTTCTCAAGTCCAGTGAGTATCTTTTTTAAAGATTTTATTTATTTATTAGAGAGATTAAGAATGAATGATGGAGAGGGGGAGAGAGAGAGAGAGAGGAGAGGTGAAGCAGACTCCCTGCTGAGCAGAAAGCCCAATGCAGGGCCCGATCCCAGAACCTGGAAATCATGACCTGAGCTGAAGGCAGACGCTTGACCAACTAAGCACCCAGGCACCCCTCCAGTGAATATTTTTATGAACATTACTTTAAATTCTCTATCAGGCATATTACTTATCTCTATTCCATTTAGCTCTCTTGCTGTGATTTTGTCCTGTTCTTTCATTTGAGATACATTCCTCTGTCTCCTCATTTCGTCTAACTCTCTGTGCCTGTTTCTATGTGTTAGGAAAGTCAGCTGTCTCCTACTCTTGCAAGTAGTGGCCTTATGAAGAAGAGGTCCTGTGGTGCCCTGCAGTGCAGTGTCCCCTCTTCACCAGAACCTGGTGCTTCAGAGGTATCTCCTATGTGTGTTGCATGCACCTTGCTGCTGTGGCTGAGCTTTTTCCTTCTGTCCAGTCATCTTCAGTGACTCTCTTCTCCTGTTGTGGTCAGGGTCCTTGTGTTGTTAATGGGCCAGTCTGGGGCCATGTTGGCTTGAGTTGGGTCAGACCAGGCATTTGCCAGAGCTGTGGTAGCACTGAACTGCAGGGTGCTCTCCCTGTGTTATCCCCTGGGGAGCTTTCATTGGCGGGTGGGGCCTGCAGTTAGACCAGCTGTCTGCCCCCAGCCCACTGCTGGGGCTACATCAAACTGGTTTGTATGGTTATTTTCCCCTCTCTCTAGAGCAGGAATCACTTTGGTGTGGTACTGGCCCCTATCAGGGCTGCTCACACTTGGTGGCACCACTCCAAAGTCCTTTTTAGATATGGCCGCATTTGTCAGTGGACAAGGGGTGACCTCCAGAAAATACACCATTGTTAACCAGATGGGCTCGCTCACACTTCTGGCAAGAAAAGGAAATCTTGTGATTCCTGCCTGTTAAGATGCACATGCTATGGAACAGAGGCCCCTGTGTAATGTTTCCTATGTTGCCTTATTCTAAATGAGTTTAAATTGTTTGTATTATAGTTATCCTCTTCTTCTCTACCATTCTGTATCAGGGTATAGGGATGATGGAACATCTATTAGCAGCAATTCAACTGACCATGTGGAGCTATACCCAGATCTGAGAGAACTGAACACCATCCGGGGTCCTTATGTCAAAGTTAGATCAAGCAACTTGATAATGCTTTGGATGATCTCCTTTAAGTAGAGAGGCAGAGCTGGACAACAGGAACCGAAAGCACCCCATGTATAGCAGAGAATCATATCTAGCCTTACAGTATGAAATGGGAGCTGGGGTAGAGCTTAACCACAGGGAAAGGAGTTGGTATAAACTACATGTGGTGGTTGGAGGAGGCAGAAAATACCATGTGGACAAGAGCTGACAAGTTCTGCACTGGCTGGATGATTGGATCCTATCACTACAGGACAGGAGCCCTGAACTTACAATTGTACACCTAGTTCTTGGTTGCAGGTCCTGAAACTAGTGGAAGTCAGTTTCAAAAATGCCTGAACAGGATAGGCTTAGGACAGAGCAAAAGAGAAAAGAAACTTCTACTCAAGATAAATATTCAAATAAAATTTTCAGGGCATATAATGAGAATGAATAGAAATAACCAGCTAACGAACTCAGTAATGGAGAAATTAATTCACTCCTCATAAAATGCAACTAGTATTCCACCTCAAAATTACTTTAAAATAAGTACATTTCAGAAATTCAAGAAAATAAGTGAAGCAATAATATACTTATAAAAAGACAAGAAAATGTAAAAAAAAAAAAAAGGCAGCTTAAATTGAGAACCAATAGGCATGGAAAAGAACCAATTAGAAATCCTGTAGATGAAAAATATAGTCCTGGAAATAGAAACATATGGTGAACTGGATATACAGGCAGTTCTCACTTTTCACAGTGTAGTGTTAACCCAACTTATGCACATCAGAACTGTGTCCTCACTTGCATCCTTCTGTGATCATTGAGGACACAGATAGGCACAAATTTTTTTTTTAAGATTTTATTTATTTATTAGACAGAGAGATAGAGAGCACAAGTAGGCAAAGCAGCAAGCAGGGAGAGAGGGAGAAGCAGGCTCTCCACTGAGCAAGGAGCCCAATGTGGGACTTGATTCCAAGACCGTGGGATCGTGACCTGAGCTGAAGGCAGCTGCTTAACCAAACCAACTGAGCCACCCAGGTGCCCCAGATAGGCACAAATTTCTTAACATGGTACCATGCAAGGCAAGGATGGCCTGGACCCTAGGCTGGACAAAGTCAAAGAATTTGTGAATATTGGAAGCTAGTGCAAGAATTCACTGATAGTAAACACAGACCAGTAAAGATATTAAAACATGAATGGAAAACTAAGAGACATAGGGACTAGATTAAAGCACTCTAATACACATTTTTTTAGGCTCTAGAAGAATAGAATGGAATAGAGAGAATATTTAAGGGTCAATAATTGAAGAAAAACGTTAGTTTTCAGATTTTTTTAAAAAGTGCATATTAAGGGGCACATGGGTGGCGCAGTTGGTTAAGCAGCTGACTCTTGGTTTCTGCTCAGGTCATGATCTCAGGCTCATGAGATGGAGCCCTGAGTCAGGCTCTGGGCTCCGTGTGGAGTTGGCTTCAGATTCTCTCTCCTTCTGCCCTTCCTGCTTGTGTTCTCTCTCTCTCTCTCTCTCTAAAATAAATAAATCTTTTTTTTAAAGGGATACCTTCCTTTTTTTTTTTTAAGATTTTATTTATTTATTTGACAGAGACACAGTGAGAGAGGGAACACAAGCAGGAGGAGTGGGAGAGGGAGAAGCAGGCTTCCCGCCCAGCAGGGAGCCCGATGTGAGGCTCGATCCCAGGACCCTGGGATCATGACCTGAGCCAAAGGCAGACGCTTAATGACTGAGCCACCCAGGTGCCCCTAAATAAATCTTTTTTTAAAGTGCATATTAAGTGGGACACCTGGGTGGCTCAGTTGGTTGAGCATCCGACTCTTGATTTCCGCTCAGGTCATGATCTTGGGGTCGTGAGATAGAGCCCCAAGTCTGGCTCTGTGCTTAGCAGGGAGTCTGCTTGGGATTCTCTCTGCCCTGTCCCTCTGCCCCTGCACCCTGTGTGCTCTCTCTCTCTTAAATAAATCTTTTTTTTTTTTTTTAAGTGTGTACTAAGTGATGAAAGAGGAGGGCTGGGAGGATTGCAGTAAACAAGGAAAGCCTGTCCATTTTCAGGCATAGAGCATTAAAATTCAAGACTTAAGGGAAAAAACATGTCTGTAGAGGCATGGTTTTAAAGATGGACTCAAATTATACTCCTAAATATAATATTTGACATCTTAATCTAGAGTATTACCATTTAAGTCATTGTGTAAATAAAGGAGTCCATTCAAAGGCCTTTCTAAAACATCTAACCCAAAGTAAATGAAAATTTTCACTCCCAAAAACAGATACTGGTAGCATCTTTTAAATGACATTCGCTATCTTACAAACAAAAACCAATGGTCCCACCAGGTACTCCATTATATCCACCTTCTCAGCATCAGTAGCATTAATGTGCACACATATAGAGGGGGGAAAGCCTATCGTCTTGTAGCATACACCCAAGGACCCTTGATTCACTGATATGTGACAGGGTGGTGTTGGATATAAATAGACTAAACCACCCATGTATTCTTTTTCAAGTACATTTTGCCTTCTAAGATTTGGCACAAACTTTGTTTTTAATACTTCTGACTAGCTTTTCAGGAGAGGAAATTTTGAATCCATTTCTCAGGATGATTTGTTTCTTGAAGGCAATATTCTGCCCTTCCATTTGAGTATAAGCTACCATAGCTGATGGAGGACTATAACATAATATATGGCTCAAGTGGTTCTCATGTTATAAAATGGTTCTTTACACTTTTATGCTGGCTGAGTGGTATGCCACTGGTTTACCACCACCTGAGTCCAGTGCTGTTCGTAACGACGCATTGATACGTCTGATCCATGCAATGACTGCTCCTTAGTGCTGGCTGCCCCCCTCTTCTCATTGCTCTACTTTCCTTTTCCCTCTCATGTTGTCTCTCATTTCTCCTGGGTTCCTCCCAAGCTTCTCAACTTTTGGCCAAAACAACAACATGAATAGATGTCATAAGAAAGTATTTCAAGTTCATGTAAGTGAACATTGCCATTGAGAGCTACCAGAGATTTTTGCCAAGTCACAGTGATCACCAGACCTGTTCAAGAACCTAAAGAAGAAAGAGAAAAACAGTGCCCATAAATAACTGTCAAGTATCCAATAATGCACATGGTTTCTCCAGTCATTCTGTATACATCCCCATCACCTGGACCCATTGCTGCATATGTCTCCTTATTTTAACCCTGTTTTTCCAGATCTCTGCTATTCAGTGGTAGGACTTTAGATTCTTTCTAGTTCCCACTATGAATTGGATCAATTGCAATATCTCTCCAGGTCATTGATTAGCTTCTCTGTTTCACTTGAAAAGTAGACATTCTCTGTTTCCTCCTCCAGATCCACTCTCCACCCTTCTCTATCTATACTCAGGAATCTTGACTTCATCATCCATTTGGCCCCATGATACACTGGCTTCTTGCTGGGTTCAGCCAACAGGGGGGCTGGCATGAGTTGGGAGGTTAGGAGGACAGGCCAAGACATTCATACCTCAGCTGCAAAGCTAAAGCTGATGAAGCTTCAACTTTAGAGTTCCTCACCTGTGCATGTTCCTGTTAAACTCCTGGGAAGAGTTCTCACGATGTGTTTACATGTAATGTATTTTCATCCAATTAGAAAAAGGGTAAGATATTTTAATCACAATTGCATATAACCATTGTCTCTTTAGACCCTGAATTCCCTTCCATCACACTATCCTTTTATCAGGTGTTGTTGGGGTGGCTGTGGTTATTTTTAGCATCCTGCTAAGGAGACACTGAGTTGGAGATTCACTTAGTTGGGTTTAGTGGAATTTAATTATGGTGGTACATAGTCTCTTCCAGGTATAGTTAGGTTATTGTTCATAAGGTTTCATAGGCTAGAAAGTGGCAGAGTTATGTCTGATTCTAATACTAAGAATCTGTATTGCCTTTCCCATGTCTGGTGATCATTAATGAGCCTTTGATTTCTCAGCCTCTTCCCAATATTTGACACCCTTTTCCCACTTCCCTTCAGACTCCAGCACACTTTTGTGGTCTTGTCACTGGGTCTTATCTCCCATTTCTGCCTTACCTGTACTCTTCACTCTACCAAGCTAGAATTCTTGCCTTTGCTGAAACTTGCTTGCATTGCCCATGTCTTGCCTTGGCCTGAAATAGTCTTCCCCAATTACAATCACCTAGGTTCTTATTAATTTCTTGCTAGTTTGAAGATGACATAAAATTCATAATACAGTATCACAGCAAGAATGGTTAATATACATCATCAATCCAAGGAGTATTTGGAATTAGCCATGACACAAGAAAATTTTAAATGTCCTGAAATCTTACAAATCTTATATAAAATAAAGTATTGCTTTCCTCAAATTTGACAATTCATCATTATCAAAAATACATTTTGTATTATATAAAATATGCTATTTTCCCGGATTTTGTGATGTGTATGGTACTTACCAGATTATTCAAGTTTGTAAGTTGTGATTTCTTTTAAAGAAATAAAGGTTATTTTGTGTTCTTTTCCCTAATGAGGTACTGCAAATTATTTAAGTGTCAGACCCCCGAAAATCTGGACCCACCCCTACCAGGCCCACAGCTCCTCAAGAGAGCCATTTCCTACAGCTACAGGTGTAATTATTCACCTTTTGTCTTTGCCTCTTCTAACCCAGGGGTGGTAAAGCCTACCTGATAATCACAGATGCTTCATCCTCCCCTGTTGCTTTCCCTTAACTCTAATCACACTTTTTGTGTAGGCCCTTCATGAAAATTCCCTTAATGATCCCTTCAGAGTGTGCTATCTCCTGCTGTGATCCTGACTGATACAACTTGTAAAAAGCAAAATAATGTGATGCATTTATTTTTAAGATTTTACTTATTTATTTGAGAGAGAGAATGAGAAAGACAGAGCACGAGGGGGGAGGGTCAGAGGGAGAAGTAGGCTCCCTGCTGAGCAGGGAGCCCGATGCGGGACTCGATCCCGGGACTCCAGGATCATGACCTGAGCCGAAGGCAGTCGCCCAACCAACTGAGCCACCCAGGCGCCCTAATGTGATGCATTTTAAGGAACAGTTTCTGGAGCTATTATAGGCCTATCTTGATCAATATTTATTTCCAACCAACATGGTATAGGGCAGCAATTCTCAAAATTTTGACTTAAAAAGTCAAATGTTAAAAATTATTGAGGACTTCAAAGAGTTTTCTTTTATCAATGTTGGAATTATATTTATATATGGATAAAAATTGCAACTGAGAAATTTTAGAAATTTATTTTTTAATTTTTTTATTTTATTTACTTTATTTTAAAATAAAAACAAAAAGCCTATTCAAAACAATTAGTGCGAATAATGAGATTGTTTTACATTTTAGCAAAACCTTTCATGGCTGACATAACAAAGGACAGTTGGATTCTCATACCTGTCTTGGCATTCCATCTTCTGCAATATCATGTCATGTAACTCTTGGCAAACTCCACCGTATACTTGTGAGAGAATGAAAGTGGAAAAGGCAAGTAACATCTTAGTATTATCAGGATAATCTTTACCTCATTGACCCCTGAAAGGGCCTTGGGAACCTACAGGGTTTTCTGAACCACACTTTGAGAATCACTGGTGTAAAGAAATAGACTGATTTGAGAGTCAGGAGCCTTAGGTTTGGGTCCTAATTCTACCATCTCCCAGCAATGTGGTCTGCAAGAAATTATTTAACTTTTTTAAAACATAGTTTCCACATCTACTAAGTGAAGCATCCAAACGGAAGAACTTAGAATATTACTAATACTAAAATTCTTTAATTTATAATTAAATGTTTACTAGAGGAAATATTAGCTGTCTTTGAGTCACTTTGGAAGTTACCTAATGAGATGTCAGTATGGTTCATCCAAATGTTACTGGAAGTCAAGTGCCATAGTATTGAGCTTCATTTCTGAAGGTAGGCATCAGAAAAATAAAGAAAGAAAAAAAATATATCTAATTATGATTTGTTTTGTTGAGAAATCCATATTGAAACTCTCAATCTCAACATTGCTAAACAATCATTTAAGATACAATGTGGTTATGATGAGACATGTTAAAGCTTCCTTAGAAAATTACAACAATGATACCCAACTTCCCATGAGCTAGGAACTTAAAGAATTAAGTGGCAAATATGTGGCCAACCTCAAAGATACTTGGCATAAATGTTTTTAACCACCCCCCCAAAATGTAATTGTGAGCAAAACAATATTATTAAATTCTGAGGGTAGAAGTTCTCATATTTTAAGAACTGAAGTTTAGGAAAAACAATCTCTGCAGCTTACTGACTGTGTTGGACAAAGGGCAGAGATGGCTTTTATAACTCTCCCCACCCTTCCTGGGATGTGTCCAGCCCATTGAGCAGCTTTGTAATGGAATATCCAGTTATACTGGATCTCTGGAGGTGGAGCTGAGGTTGCACTTCGTCAATGTGAGAGCAATGCGCACCAGTAACACAATCCCTGCTTTTCCTTAATTTTTCCTGGGGCTTGATTTTATATGTGGACTCACAGAAAACTGCCACTGGCATAAGGGAAGAGTGATGATGGTAGATACCAGGGGTAAGGGGGAATAAAAAATATCAGGATCCACTGGGGAAGTCAGTTATTGTAGGTAGGGCAATGTCAATACAGTAGACATCTGTTCCATTGAGAAAAGACTTTTGTTTAACATGAGGAGCTTTCAGTGTAAATCATGTTCTTTGGATATGTCATAAAGTGATCTAACCTGTCAATAGTAGGCTGGAGTATTGGAATCTCACCCCTTACACCAATGGAAACTGTAACTGAATTTAGTTTTCTTTGCAGTTTCTCCAAATGTACACTCATCATGAACCTTTTGATTCATAACTTAAGTGCTGTTAAGTAAAACTAGCTCTGAATTGAAAATTGAATTCTGCTGGCTAGCCCGTCCTCAGTTGTTCAGCATTCAAAAAGCTCTTATTGGGCATCTACATATGCAGGCAATGCAGGTTCAACAGTTAGTAAACAGTCATGGTCTCTGCGCAACAGACCTGAACATCTACTCTTTCTCCAGTTAGCAATATCATTGTTCTAGGAATTAGGAAGTCAACTGTTCCCAAAGGACAATTGACTAAGCCAGAAAGAACCATCCACCCCCCCCTCAAGTTATCAATTTTAAAATAGGGGTTCAACTGTATTATTCACACACACACACACACACACACACACACACACACACACACACAGGTTTTATGGTTTTGATGTCACATTTTCCATCTTTTTATCTTGTGTATCCCTTAACTAAAAATAGAAGGCATCCATACTGGAAAGTAAGAAGTAAAACTGCCACTATTTGCAGATGACATGGTATTATATGTAGTAAACCCTAAAAAACTGTTAGAAAAAAAGACGAATTCAGTAAGCTTACAGGACACAAAATCAATACACAAAAATCTGTTGTGTTTCTATACACGAATAAAGAGCTATCAGAAAGAGAAATTAAGAAATTAAGAAAACAATCCCATTTACAATTGCATCAAAAAGAATAAAATACCTAAGAATAAATTTAACCAAGGAAATGTATTGAAAAATACAAGACATTAATGAAAGAAATTGAAGACTACACAAATAAGTGGAAATATATTCCATACTCATGGATGGAAGAATTAATATTGTTGAACTGTCCATACTACCCAAAGCTATATACAGATTCAATGCAATCCCTATCAAAATTCCAATGTCATTTTTCACAGAAATAGAAAAAACAATCTTAAAATTTGTATGGAACCATAAAAGACCATGAAAAGCCAAAGAACTCGGGAGAAAGAACAAAGCTGGAGGCACTACACTCTCTGATTTCAAACTTCATTACAAAGACTTAATAATTAAAACAGTATGATATTGGCATAAAAATAGACACACAGATCAATGAAACAGAGATTTAGATTAATGGAACAAAATAGAAAGCTCAGAAATAAACCCATACATATATAGCCTATTTATGACATGCAAAGGAATGAAACTGGACCACTATCTTATACCATTCACAAAAATTAACTCAAAATGGATTAAAGACTTCAACATAAGACCTGAAGCCATAAAACTCTTAGAAGAAAAGATAGGCAGTAAGCTCTTTGGCATAGGATTCAGTGAGGATTTTTTTAATCTGACACCAAACGAAAAAGCAACAAAAGCAAAAATAAACAAGTGGGACTACATCAAACTAAAAAGCTTTTGCACAGTGAAGTAAGACATCAACAAAATGATAAGGCAACCTACTGAATGGGAGAAGATATTTGTAAAGTATATATCTGATAAGGGATTAATACCCATATGTATAAAGAATGCCTACAACTGAATTGCAAACCCCCCCAAAAAAACTTGATTAAAAATGGGCAGATCTGGGGCGCCTGGGTGGCTCAGATGGTTAAGCGTCTGCCTTCAGCTTAGGTCATGATCCCAGGGTCCTGGGATGGAGTCCCACATCAGGCTCCCTGCTCAGCAGGGAGTCTGCTTCTCCCCATCCCTCTGCTTCTCCCCCTGCTCATGCTCTCTCTCTCTCTCTCTCTCTCTGTGTGTGTGTGTCTCTGTGTCTCAAATGAATAAATTAAAAAATCTTTAAAAAGGCAGATCTGAACATTTTTTTTTCAGAAAAGACATACGGATGGTCAGCTTATACATGAAAAGATGCTCTACATCATTAATCATCAGGGAAATGCAAATCAAAACCACAATGAGATATCATCTCACACCTATTAGAATGGCTATTATCAAAAACACTAGAAATAACAAATGTTGACAAGAGTGTGGAAAAAAGGAGACCTATGTACTCTTAGTGGGAATGTAAATTGGTACAGCCACTATGGAAAATAGTGTGGAGCTTCCTCAAAAAATTAAAACAGAACTACCATATGATCTAGCAATTCCACCTCTGGGTATTTATCCAAAGAAAATGAAAACACTAACTCAAAAAGATATAGACACCCCCATGTTTATTGCAGCATTATTTATAATAGCCAAGATATGGAAACAAGCTAAGTATCCATTGATGGATGAATGGATAAAGCAAGTGTGGTGTATATATAGGGGTGCCTGACACTCAGTCAAAAGAGCATGCAACTCTTGATCTTGGGGTCATGAATTTGAGCCCCATGCTGGGTATAGAAATTACTAAAAAATAAAGTAAACGAATTTAAAAAAAAATTGTGATACACGCACACACACACACACAGTTATTTATTTATTTATAATGGAATGTTATTCAACCACAAAAAAGAATGAAATCTTGCCATTTGCAACACATTGATGGACCCGAGATTCTGCAAATCCAACAAGCTTTCAGGTAGTGCTGATGCTTCTGGTCTGAGGACCATACTCTCTCCCTTTCTAGACCATACACCAGGCATCCTGCCCTAAGGGTCACCTAGCACAAGCTTTGTCCATGGGTCCATCTTCCTGATTATAGCCCACATTACTGGTGTGCATACCACCAGGACTGAGGTCCACTCCAAGGAGTGGCTATCTGAGGGTGAGGTGACAGAGCTTAGACATGCAGGGATGTCCATAATTGCATATGAAAATCCCCATGGTGTGAGATGATGAAGGAGGGGGCACAGGAAGAAAAGAAGGACATGTACTAGGAGTGGGTGGGGGGTTGGTGGGCAGGGTCTGGCTCTCCCCACACTGCCAAATTCCAGTAGGGAACCAGAAGAAGTCCAAGAATTCTGTTTGTTATGAAGTTTGTGAGTTTGTCGTGTTTGTTATGAAGTTTGTTATGTAGTTTGTAGTTTGTTATGAAGGCAACTTTGTCAAGGTAGGGCAGTACAAATTTTATTTCATAGTTTAATATTTAATAGTTTAATAGTTTTTTAAATATTTAAGCAAATAGTATGTGAGCCTCCCTTCTTATTGCCCACCCTGACTTGGGCCATGCAATGTTAGGGACAGGTGCCTACAAAGAAGATTTGCTTCAAGTGAGACCAAGAGTCCTGTGGGAGCTGGAACTGGCCAGAACAAAATTTCACCAGGAATGTGCAGAAATTCTGGCGAAGATGTGCAGTGGGAGGCTTAAGCTAACATCTGGACTACATTTAAATGTTTGGAAAATAGCAAAATATGATAAGGCAAAATATGATAAGACTGTATATACTTGATAAAAAGATGATCTCATCCCCAGAAAACTTACAATCACATTAGAGAGGATGTAATCAAAGACAAGTAATACATTAGCAACAATTTATCTGATACATTGAATATATATGCATATATATATTCATATATATGCATATATATATTCATATATAATATATATATACTCTGAGGAACTGTTGAACACTCAAGCAAATTAAATAACATCTAAAATGTTGAGGGCATTGCATTAGTTTCCTAGCTAATAGAGAAATGGCAAAAACTAGGAGAATTACCAACATTATTTCAGTGGATCTGTACTTGACCTTTCAATGTGAAGGGTTACAACAAGATTCCAAAACCACAGTCACACCTCTGTGTACACAGAAAATCAGAGCACAAAATATTCTTTTCTTCACAAGGCTATTGAAAGTCCTGACAAGTGGAACA
This sequence comes from Callorhinus ursinus, assembly GCF_003265705.2. NCBI lineage: Eukaryota > Metazoa > Chordata > Mammalia > Carnivora > Otariidae > Callorhinus > Callorhinus ursinus. The sequence goes on from NW_027397083.1 coordinate 15,131,384, forward strand.
TACTTGCTTTCACCAGATTTTCTTTCTTATTGGCTAACTTCAGTGGCTATTAGAGATCAAGTTTGGCGAGGTCAATTAGGAGCAGTATCAAGTGTGAAGAGCCTTGGCCCAGAAGTCAGAGCCCACCGGGTTTGAGTCTCAACTCTGGACTCTAATGAGCTATGCAACCCAGGGAAGCTGTTAAACCTCTCTGTGGCTCCTCTGTAAACTAACATGACTATGAGGGCTTCAGCACAAACATTCTGTGGTGTCTATGAATATATTATTGTTTTCATTCTTAAAGTACTGCTGCTGATGGTATGATTTTCTGTCGCCAAAAGAACTAACACATATTACAGAGTTAAAGAGGAAACAGAAATTGAGTCTCATTTTTGCTGATGAGAATATTGAGGTCAAGTTCAGAAAGAATCTGTACCAGTTAAGGCTCCCATATCAGGGGAAATATATTGATTTGAAATTAAAAAGCCCAGGAATAGGCAAGGTTTTCAGTTGTTCATTCTTCTAGGTTCAAGCTCAATGAAAAGGTACTCACTCTTCAGTCTAGGATCTTATTTGAATTTGCCAGTAGTCCCACAATTTAGGTATTATTAGTAGTCCCCTTTATTAAATACAAGTACCTACTTCATGGATCTGTGTTGAATTTAAAATAAAGCCATGCATAAAAAAAGCATTCAGCACAATCCCTGGCACAAAGAGCAATAAGTAGCACCTATTTTATATATGTACATCTTATATATTTTATTATATATAACATGTCACATATTTTATTGTCTATGCTAGTGAACTTTAAATTGTGCTCCAAGGAAAATAAAAGTTTCCATGGTTTCAACAAACAATGAAATATCTGCCATCAATGATGAGACTCTGTTGCTTTTTTGAAATGTATTTTATGTATTTGTACATTCCATGTAAAACTTTGCTTGAAAAAATGGGTTTGATGGCTAAAAATGTACTTAAAAACCACTGATGTGTTCCAATCCATTAATTTACTAATTATAAAACTGAATCACAAAGAGCTGAAGTTCTTAAATTCTCTGCTTTGAACATCTTAATAAATCGGTTAGGACATACTCGATTATAAGTAACAGAAAATCCAAATTAACTTGCTTAAATAATAAAGGCAAATGATCAGTCACGTAACTAACAGAAAGGCCTGTAAGTAGGGCCTCTTTCCCAGTTGGATTGCTTCAACAGCTCAGTGAGGTCAGCACTGCCTGTCTGTCCTATGTGCCTCCCCAACGGTTTTATCTTGTACCTGGCTTCCCTGTGATGCAAAATGGCTGCAACTATTGCAGACTTGAAGACCATCCCAGGTATTCAAGAAGAGAGAATTCTGCCATGTCAGCATGCCATGGGAGAATTCTAACATTCACCTTGGTTAGAGCAGTTTGAGTCATGTGTCTACTTCTGAAACAACTCCTGTGTCCAGAGGGATTACATATGCCATTCAGGGTACAACCTTGAAGTTGAGGGGGATGTTGTCCACCTTCCTCCAAAGCACACAGGCTGTGAATGGGGGATATGCTCAAACCAAAGCCTGGAGATCGTTAGGAAGAGAGAAAGAGGGAACAAGTGCTAATATAACCTAAAATGTTTGGTTTTGGGTAAGTTACTTCCCTTTTTTATCAAATAAGATATTGGACTTGATCAGGGATCTCAAGTGTTAAGATGCCTAAAAATTGCCCAGGTTACTCATAAAACCTGCCAATTCAAAGACCCCATGCTAGGCAGTTTACATTTTTCTGAAGGCCACACATAGAGAAACACTGGACAAGATCAGGGCTACTCAAAGTGAGGGCCAAGGACATATGCCCGTTTATGAACTGTTTGCTAAGGCTCCGTGATGAGGTAAGGAGCTCATTCCAGAATACAAATCAACTGTGACACTCAGCACACTAATTGAGCTAATTTTTTTTTTTTTAGTACCTATTATGTGCTTGACACTTGTGGTGCCTCAATAAAATGAGTAAAAAAAAAAAAAAACTATGCCCTTGCAAAGTTTGTCTTAGCAAACCTAAATTAACCCAATTTCCCATCATTCTTGGTATAGAGAATAAAAGAAACATTGCATTAGATAGGAAATACAACAGAATGCTATGCAGTCCAGTTTAGGTAGAAAACAGATTTTTTTTAATGAAAAAAAGCAGTATACTGATAATTGGATCAGAGAAGAGTTTCATTCTCCAATTATAATGGTTATCAGAGGGCAGCATCTCTGCAGACACTGATAACCAGGGAATAGAGAAGGTGGGTCACAGTGAGACATATAGGGATCCAACACATGGGGGACCACAAGGCACTAGATGCTGCAAAATCTCACCCTTCAGGCAGCAGCATGGAGAAAGTGAGGGCGGGAACACTTTACATGGTCCTGGGGACGTTTTACTCTCTTCATGCCATTGTTGCCAACCAGATAATACTTCCTTAATATGACACTCTGGGATTAGGTGGCTGATTCACAGGGAATCTAAATTCAGAAATGGCCCCATGACACTAATGAAGGCTGGGCAACAGGACAACCTGGCACTGATCCTTGTTTTCTTTAGCTTTCTTGTTGAAGCACATCCTTTGTGACAAATCAAATATCCTTGCATTTGTTTGTTCCTCTGGGGTATGTTATATTATAAAACGTTATTCAGGGATAATATTTCAAAATTCTGTTGGAATGAGATAAAGGGGCTTAAATTTAGAAAATTAGATTTACCAATGTCAGTAACCTTGTATTTTAGAGTTAGATGAGTAGAGAAGCAGTGTTGGGTGATGTAAAAAGCCCAGACCCTGGAGATAAATAGATTTGAGTTTCAATTCCAGTTCTGTCCATTCAACTGTGTCACTTAGGCCTTATTTTATAAATGTGGGTAATATTTGTACTTACTTCTTAAGGTTGTTGTGAGAATTATAGGAGCAATTCATCTAAAGCACTTAGCACCCTGCCTAAGCACTTACTTAATTATTCAAATTAAACATAAACTAAGAAAAATCTAGTCAGCAAGTTAAGAGTGTAATAGATATGGCAGGCATACTGGTAGTAGTAAAGATCTGGGTTGGTGTAAGAGACATCCTTTTATTCTATTTCTGATAACCATACTCCAGTTTTGCTCTCAGAAATCACCTACATCCTGCCCCTCCCCCCAATCCATCTGCTTAAGCATGAGTTGATGCCACCCCCAGATTCATGACTAAAGCTTGATGGGTCAGGTCATTGGATGACACTGCCATTGTAATGGCTTTAGGGGTGAGAACATGACCCAGTTGCAGCCAGTGAGATAGAATGACAGTTTTGCTGGGAAAGCTGAGAGAAAGAAGCCTAACCTTATTCTGTTGAACTTGAAGCTTGAAGAAGGTGCGATGGCTTTTGGCCATCTTTTGCCCCAGATAGGGGGAGGGGGGATGCAGGGAAGCCAACACAGAGATGACAAGAAAGAGTCCTGATGACATAATTTGCTGCCTAAATTCACCTGTGCCAAAGTTTTGGTTAAATGAGACAGTAAGTTCCCTTTTTGGCTTATGTTATTTTTGCAATCAAAAGAGCCTAAACTGATACACCCACAGATTCACATTGTAAGATACTTGCATTAGAAAATAGACCTAGAAACTCTCCAGCTTATTTTCTGAGGCTGGTATATAAGTAATGGGGACGGGGAGGAAAGCATATGATCATCTCAATGGATACAAAAAAGAGATTTGATAAAATTCAGTATCCATTGATGATTAAAAAAAAAAAAAAAAACTCTTAACAAACCAGGAATAGAAGGAACCTTCCTTAATCTTAATCTGATAAATGGTACCTGGAAAAAAACCCAGCAAATAATCAACTGAGTGAATCATTGAATTCTTCCCCTTGGAGGTTATAAACAAGACAAAGACAGTTCTATTCATAACCTCTACTTAATGTTGTTGGGTATACCAGAGGCCCTAGATAGTGCGATAAAGCAAGACAAATAAATAAAAGACACAGCAATTAGAAAAGAAGAAAGAAAAATTCATTTACCGATTATATAATAATGACATTAAAAAACCCAAAGAATCTACTTTATATTATTAGGGCAGTGAGAGATTTTAGCAAGGTTGCTAGGATACAAAGTCAATAAAGAAAAATAAACAACATTTCTGTACCAAAAACAAATAGAAAATAAAATTTGAAAAGGTGTTAGTATAACCAATATCATTGTTAATATTAAGTACCTAGAAACAAATTGTTTTAAAATTATACAAGACTTCTACAGAGAAAATTATAAAATTATATTGAGGTATATTAAAGAAGATCTGGTTAAATGGGAAGATATACCATATTCATTGGCCAAAACACTCAACAGAATTTGGGGTTTTGTCCTGTATTATTTTGTTTTAGAACTTGACAAGCTGACTTTAAAACATACATATATGGTAATGCAAAGGACCAAATATATCCAAGGCAATCTCTTTTTTTTAAAGATTATTTATTTATTTATTAGAGAGAGAGAGAGCAGAGCAAGTAAGAAAAAACACGAGTAGAGGGGGGAAGAGGGAAAAGGAGAAGCAGACTCCCCACTGAGCAGGGAGCCCGACATGGGGCTCCATCTCAGGACCCTGGGATTATGACCTGACCTGAAGGCAGACGCTTAACCAACCAAGCCACCTAGGTGCCCTTATCCAAGATAATCTTAAATAAGAAGCACAATGTCAGAGGATTTGCTCCAACAGATACCAAGATATGTTGATATCAAAGCTACAGTAATTAAATCTGTGTGGAATTGATACAGTAATAGACAAAGAAACCAACAGATAAGAAAAGCATATCCTAAAAAAGGACCCATACATATATGAACTTTGATTTAGACATAAGCGGCACAAGGCATGGAGAAAGGACAGTCTTTTTTTTTTTTAATGATGCCAAGATACTTGACTATATTTGTGGGAAAAAATGAAATTGGACCTAAAAGGTACTGACCTCATTGGTAAGCAGGCACATGCAATTTAAAAATCACAGGGAGATACCACTGCACATGTGAGGAGATACCTCACACGCATACCAAGCGCTGTGAGGGTGTGAAGCAATAGGTATTTTCACATACAGCCGATGGGAGTGTAAATTGGCTCAGTCACTCTGGAAGACAGATTGACATGATTTATTAAAGGGGAAGAAATGCATACTCTATGACCCAGAAATTCAATTCTACTCCAGGAATGTGCCTATGAGCACAAACATCCACAAAGAAGCATATACATGGTTTCTCATGACCAGAAGCTGGGAACAACCCAAACATCCAGCAACAGTAGAATGGATTTTTACTGAAATGTGATATATTCATATAATGGAATACTATATAGCAATGATGATGAACAAACATTAGTTAAATATAATATGAGTGGATGTTCAAAACAGTCTAGAAGCAAGACAACAGAAACACATACTGTAAAACTATATTTTAAAGTTCAAAATAGGCAAAACTTAAAACATATCGTTTAGTACGCTTACAGAGGTGGTAAAATGATAAAGAAAAGCAAGGATGTGATTACAATAAAAGCAAGAAGAAGCCTGATGGAGAAAGGCAGGTCTGGGGATGGTCAATATTCTATCAGTGCTGTCCAGTAGAATTTTCTGGGATGATGGAAATTTTCTTTATCTGAGCCAGCCAACTGGGTCAACTTGTAGCCTTTAGTCGTGTGTTGCTATTCAGAACCTGAAATGTGGCTGGTGTGACCAAGGAGCGGAATGCTGAATTTTATTTCATTTCTTTCACTAAAACGAAGATTTAAATAGCCACCTGAAGCCAGTAGCTACTATATTGGATGATGTGGTATCTATTTTAGATCAGTCAAGTTTCCTTTTTTTTTTTTTTTTTAGGATTTTATTTATTTATCTGATAGAGAGAGAGCGTGCGTACACAAGCACAGGGGCAGGCAGAGGGAGAGGGAGAAGCAGGGAGCCTGAGGTGGGGCTCAGTCCCAGGACCCTGGGATCATGATCTGAGCCGAAGGCAGACGTTTAACCAACTGAGCCACCCAGGCGCCCCGGAACAGTCAAGGTTCTAATGGGAAACAGCAGGCTTACTCAAAATAGGGTTATTTGAGGAGTATTCATTTATAAGACAATAATTACAAAGGTACAGGGGTAGGGGAAACAACCCGGGGACAGCGGCAGCTAAATTGTTACCACGCCTAGGCCTGCAGGGACAAGGAGAATGCTTGGTCCCTGAAATCAGAAGGATAGAAAATTAAGTAGATTCTACCATGTCAAGAGGAGTGGAAAGGCACAGCCAGCCTGAGATGATCTCACATTAGGAACCAAGGGAACAGGTGCCCTGTCCCCACTCTCTTTCCTTCCTCAGATCTCCAGCAGAGGCTCCCCATCAGCCAGACCCAAGAGGGAGTCAGACAGCACAGTTGCTCATGAGTCCACACTGGTCAGCTTCCAGGATCAACAGCAGGCAGACAATGGATCTAGGGGGAGAAACAGAAGATGGCTAGCACATGGATCTTGACCCCAGTGCCTTGCTTCATTATTATTTATTACATCATACTTATACCTATTATTCTTTTTTTTCCATATGGGATTGTGGCACGCTCAGGAATGCTGCGAACAAACTCCACAATGGTGTGGACCTTTGGTTTTGTTTGCCTTGTTATGTGTTGGAATTGCACTTCAACATTCTGGATAAAACTAGAGCCATGAACTTGAACTGCAGTTTGTTTTTAAAGATGTGTCTATCAGTCAGGAATGCTTGGGCTGACAATGAAGGGCAACTGACTAACAGTGGTTTCCCAGAGACTATTTTTCACACATTAAAAAAAAAGATCTGGACATGGGCAGCTGTTGGTGTTGGCTCGGTGGTTCAATAGTTTGTGGGCTGGTATCTTCAAGATTCTTCTGAACTTTTCTTGCCGGTCACCAGTGACTAAAACGGCTCCAGATATGAAGTTGAAGGCACCTAGTGTGGGGCAGGAGGAGGCTCTAGAGGGTATAAGCATCAGAAAAGTGGAAGTTTTCGTCCCTAACCCTCAACAAACTACATCTCATTGGCTGAACCATGCCACATAGCTACCCTTAGCTGCAAGGAGGCTGGGGACAGGAGTATTTAGCTTTTGCAGCCTTGTTAGGGAAGTTGGCAGGAGCTAAGGGAGTTAGAAACAGCTGTTGCTCAACCAGTTCAGCTATGAATGCCTAAAATATTTCACCTGCAATGTCCAAAATATCTACATGAGAATGATGAATTCTTTGGCTTGAGGAGTAATTTCTAGAAGGCCTCTATTTATATATACATGTGTGGACTGGAAGTGTGACATACCACCAACACACTTGTGCTCTTTACCATGTTAGCATTGATTCGTTTCTGAAGATTGGCTAGCAGTTGCTGAGTATAAAGCCACCCGTTAAACTAATAAGATAACTAGGCTTCAGCATGGTAGAAATCTACCAGGAAATCTCCAGACATTTAGAGTAGAACTTTAGTATCAATAATCAGGTGAAGGCACTAAATTTAGCAAGCGGGGCAGGTAGGGCGGAAAGCGCTGAGAGGTCAATTTCACCCATGGAGCTTAGACCAGGATAACTCTCAAAGCCTACTCCTTCGGGGCAAGGCAGAATCTCTTCAGTATGTGCTGCCCTACCATCTGCCTCAAATCAACGAGACATGATAAATGGACATCATGGAGATATGATGACAGGGAGACACAGACCAAGATTTGTCCCCTCATAGTAGGGTGCTCACCAGGAGTGCAGACTCTAGGGCTAGACTCCCAGGGTCCAAATCCAGGCTCCACTCACTCTGTGACTTATTCACAGGGTTGTAATGAGGATTAAACAGTTAATGAATATAAGTAACTTGATGGCATACACAGTATATAGTTACGTGCGATGTAAGAGCTGGCTTCCAAAATTAAAACCTTTCTCCTCTAAACTTATTGATTTTAGGCTTTAATATGTGTATGTTTTTGTTAAAGTCTTAGTTTTCTTTGTTTTTCTTATTATAAAAGCAATAGAGGTTTACTACAAAGAACTTAGAAAAGACAAAGAAACAAAAGAAACTTCTAACAATCTACAATCTCCCTCCTCCAGACACACCCACTCATCTATATATTTTTGTTTACAAAAATTAGGTCTACTTTGCATACTGCTCTGTATTATGCCCTTTTAAAAATTTTAACATTAAATTAAGAGCATCTTTTCATATTTGTTTATGTATTTGATTATTTATTTGTCAGAGAGACAGCAGAAACAGGGGGAGCGGCAGGCAGAGGGAGAAGCAGGCTCCCCACTGAGCAGGGAGCCCGATGCAGGACTTGATCCCAGGACCCTGGGATCATGACCTGAGCCGAAGGCAGGTGCTTAACCAGCTGAGCCACCCAGGTGTCCCATAGGAGCATCTTTTCCTATTTAGAAATATATTTCTATGGTATCTTTTTAGTTGTCACAAATTATTCCTTTAGATGGGTATTCCATAATTATGCTTGTCAATTCTCTGGGGTTGGGCATTGATATTGTTTGTTTTGGTTTAGTTCTTTTGTTCTGTTAACCTTAGAAATAGACACTGACAGTTCTTTTACCAGCAAAAGATGGGCTTATTTGGGAATAAAAGAGAATTGCAATCTGGCACAAATATGCTGCAGTAAAACCATAGGTAAGTCGGGGGACAAAAGAGAGGTCCCCCTTTTTTTAAGGAGAAAAGGGATAATTTGGAAAGGCTGTTATGAACTAAAAGTCCACTGGAGTGGGGAACCTGGGTGGCTCAGTCATTTAAGCCCCCAACTCTTGATTTCCACTGAGGTCATGATCTCAGGGTCCTGTGATCCAGCCCCATGTCAAGGCTCCGCACTCAGCGTGGAGTCTGAGGATTCTCTCTCCCTCTCCCTCTGCCCCTCCTCTCTCTCTTTCATCCTTTCTCAAATAAATAATCTTTATAAAACAAAACAAAAAAAAGTCCACTGGAGTAAACTAGCAGTTCAAAAGTGTGGTGGCTTCTCGTTGGCTGAACTGGGGAGATAAGAAAAGCATGTCCTCCTTCAGCTGGAGCAGTAGAGTGGTTTCCACATGCTTTAACCACAAGGTTAAATCTGAGTAAGGTCGAGTCTGTCTCTTCTTGTTGGGTCTGCAATTGACTACAGAGTGGTAGGGCATGAGAGCTCCCCCTGCCGAAACCTCCCGACTCCATTTTTTAGAGAGATTTCCCATTACTAATTTTCAGTTCTTTTATTTGTTTTTGGTATTATACATGGAACTGTGATCAAGATCCTTAGAGTGACTTTCTTAGGCACATCCACGATAATTTCCTTAGGATAAATTCTCAGAAGTGAAATTGCTAGGTCAAAAGTTATGCTTATTTTTAAAGCTTTTGATGAATATGCTTCACCCGATCTCCAGAAAATATGCATTAAAGTATGCACTTATTTCTTTATCCTTCTTAAAAGCACTAAGTATTATCATTTGCTTTGTTTGCAGTTTTCCTGAATACTTTCTGAGATCCCAAACTTGATGGTGTCTTTGAGGTAGAACCCACAACACAAACATGTGATTTCTACAAATTATTTGTCTTCAGCCCTTGGGCCCCTGACCTTTTTTCTTAACTTTGCCTGGAGGACCTCCTGTGGTGGATTGGATTTTTGGCATATTTACAGCTGGAGAATCTTTATGTCAGATTCTGATCCGGTTGTTTGAGAGTAGAGTTTCCAGATATTTCTGATCATCATCTAGGTTTGAAAACCACTGCTTTTTTTCAAATCAAAGTTTGTTTTAACATAAATACATCGACTACATTCTTAGGTTAGAGCAAGACAGATGGTGTGATTGTGAATATCATGCTTCGAAACTAAAGTTGAAATCTTTCAACATTCTTTGGTGTGCCAAATACTCAATTATTCAACATTTACTCATCACCCTCTCCATTCTAGACCTAGGTACTAGGGATATGAAGATGAATAATAATAACCCTAGCCCTGGAGAAGCTTGGGCTGAAGGGGAGGCAGATATGTAAACAGATACATCACAATGCAACGTGAAATATACTATTAAATCATTTTTTTCACACGTCATGACAGCACAAATTGCTCTGTGGGGACAATTGGACATTAAGTAACCTTCGGTTCATTCATTTATTTTCATAACACTTAATACGGCCAGGCCTTACACTTTTATTTTCAGAATGTATTGTTTTGCTGTAACAAAGCAATATACACTCACTTCAGAAAGACTGGGAAATGCAGGCAAGCAAAAAACAAAAACAGAAAAACTCCAACTTTAAAACTATAACCCCATCTACTTTATCTACCTTGAGCCACTATTACCACTTCAGGATTTTAAGCTGTTTTCTGTTTTGTTTTTTAAACAAAAGTAGGATCAAAACATACATGTTTTATAATCTGCTTTTTTCTTTTAATATATCATGAACATATTTCAAGATAAAAGATATTTCTACAACATCATTTTAAATGGTTACATATTATTCTACTATGTGGATATTCTATTATTTATTTTAGCAATCTCCTACTGTTAGATATTTACTTTGTTTCTATCTTTTTAGAATCACTGACAATACTGCAATGGATTTTGTTGTTGCTAAATATCTGAGCTCATTCTGATTTCCTTACTACAAATTCCAAGAAGAGGAACCCTGTAACATTTAAAGTACTTCACCTGTAGTCAGATTTAGAGACAATGGCCACAACACAAGACTCCCAGCTCAGTTGTTTTTTGTGGTCTTGGGTTTTAGTACTAGCTGCTGTCAATAAACTCAATCAGAGGTGCATGAACTATGGGCCAAAGTTCAATGACTTTTACCGGTGTGGCTGGCTGGAAGATATCACCATGCTATAAAACACAAGATTATGATTAGTTCTGAAATGTAATGTCTTCTTGAAGCCCGAATGGCAGGCTGCCTGGGATAATTTGTAGACTACCTCCCCACTTTTTTTTTTTTTTTTTTAGATATTTTTCCTAATGTCAATATTTGTAACTCAGACTATCTAAGTGCACCCTTGGCAAGATCCTGCTTGGGCCACATTTAGCTGCAGCTTGCCAAAACCATGGGTATATTTCCTGCTTTGCAAACTTGTATGTGACCTTGCTCCACTCCAACCTGACTGTCAGCATGTTAATTTTGCTCAAATAAAGAGCAGTTTGCTCTCTGGGGGTTATAGTCTTATTCAAAAAAATGAAAAGCAAGACAAGGAGGTGGGAGATTCCTTCAATGACAATGAACCAGAGCCTCCAAGGCAGGTCCAATGATTCCAACACAGCTTGCCCAGTTCTTCCAACTTCATGGTGCCCCAGTTTATCAAATATTAGAAACAACCCTGGAATCACATTATAGAGCACGAAAAGACATAGTCCCCAAGAATATACCCTGAGTTCCACTAGCCCCTCTTAGGTCACCGGTTTCCAGACTAAGTCTGGCAAAGTCTTACTCCATTCTTTTACACTTTTCAAGTGAATTCCAGCTATATGACAGATGAATTCCAACTATATGACATTCTGGAAAAGACAAAACTATGAAGACAGTAGAAAGATCAGTGGTTGCATTGGGGGAGGGGAGATGAATACGTGGAACACAGAACTTTTAGGGCAGTGAAGCTATTCTGTAGGATCTTATAGTGGTGGCCACATGTCATTATACATTTGTCCAAACCCATAGAATGTATAACACCAAGAGTGAACCCCAACAAAAACTATGGTGATGATAGTGTGTCAGTGTAAGTTCATGAGTTGTAACAAATGTACCCCTGCAGTGAGGGATGCTGATAATGGGGAGACCATGTATATTTGGGGGCAGGGAGTATATGGGAAACCTCTGTACCTCTTATTTTTGGTATGAGCCGAAAACTGCTCTACAGAAATAAAGCCAAAAAGAAGAAGAAGAAGCAGATGTCAGCAAAGCAGAGTTGCCCCATCAGCATTATTACATCAATTACTCCTGAAGAATTTCAGAAGGCAGGTTGTAATTTCAGACTCATGGGTGAGTGGGTGAGGCAAATGGCATTTATTCTTGTCATTAAGATGCCAGAATGGATGTGAAGATGGCCACAGTCTGAGTCATCACTTTATATAATTGTCATATTAACAATAAGCAAGAATAAAGAACGTTGACTCTATTGCTTCTGCTCCCTGAAAATAGAATTTTTGTAGTTGAGGTAGTTAGGTAATTGGGAGACCTACTTCATTAAGTAATTTTTAACTGTGGACTGAGTGTTTGGGGTGGCTTTTCCTGTTTGCTGTCATAAATGATGTATCTTGTTACAATACTGGTTTCTTTCTAGCTGATCTACCTGACCTTGAATCATCTTCATTTTGAAGAAAGAGTGCTCTAAATTGTAGTTGCTCAGTGAGTATTTGTAAATCCTTTGCTGTACAAGCTTCACAAGCAAACTGTATATAGCCCTACAAGGAGATAGAGTTCTCAGTTTCTGAGCAATGAGTGTTGCATAATTCAGTGTAAGTTCACTGAGTTTGAGGCAACACATATTTATTGAGTGCCTCTTCTGGGTTTAAACAGTGCTAGGCTCTGGAAGGAAAAGGGTATAGAACAAGAGACATAGAACAGCTTTCTTCCAAAAAGAGGTAATGTTGTTGGAAAGAAAAGACACATACCCAAGAAACAATTCAATCATGTTTTGGGCATACATGATAAATGTCATTCATTCATCTATTCAAAAAAAAATACTGAATGCTTTCCCTGGGCCTGTGCTAGGTAGGAATCAGGGATACACAGTTAAATGAAATAAAATCTCTGCCTTCAAGGTGCTTACAGTAAAATGGAAAAAATCAGACAAGTAAATAGGAGTCTCATCACACTATGATGAGGGATGATTACAGTAGAAGTGGGATTGAGGGGTGGTATAGGGTACAGGAAGGTTATAGAAAGCTTCACAAGGAAGATAACTCCAAGAGGCCTGACTAAAAAGAACGGGGGCTTTCTGGAGAAATAACAGATCCAGGACTGAAGCAGGGAAAGGTAAGCCTTGTTAGATATTTACATTGTTTCTATCTTTTTTAGAATCACTGACAATACTGCAATGGATTTTGTTGTTGTTGTGAAATACCTGAGCTCATTCTAATTTCCTTACCACAAATTCTAAGAAGTGAAAACCCTGTAACATTTGAAATGGGGTGAGGGCATAACATTTGCTTATTAAATCTCTCTAACAAAGTACATTGTTTTCAGAACAGTTAGGTATGAAACAGACAAGGGCACTGAGTGATAAGTAAGTTACAAATTCATACAGGCTAGACTACTAGACAAAATTTCACCTGGAAGCTAGGAGTAGGAACTCTGCTCAAAGGAAGATATGTAGGATTTGAGAAGGCAGCATACTAACTGGTATAACATTTGGGGGGGGGGGGGAGATTTGTTGATACATATTTAAAAAAAATAAAGAGCATACCCAGTGACCCATAATCCCACCTCTAGAAATTTATCATATAGAAATAATTAAAAGGGGAGAAAGATTCATGTACAAGAAAGTTTATCACAGCATTGTTTGTACAGCAGAGGAGGAGAGACAGAAATGGAAGGAAGGAAAGAAGGAAGGAGAGAGAGGGAGACGGAGGGAGGGAAGGAGGAAGAAAGAAAAAGACAGGAAGAAAGAAGAAGAGAAGCCCCTCAATAAAGGACTAGCTGAAGAAATTTGGTATAGCACACAATGGAATACTATTCTGTCTTTGAAAAGACTGCAGTAAAATACATTACTAACTTGGAAAGATGTCCACATTATCTTTTCACATGATGTCTTGCAAAACATGTGCATAACATAAACTCATCCCTGTGAAAAGAAAAGAAGTGTGTGTGTGTTTATGTGTGTAGAAAAAGATGTATCTGTCAAGCTCAAGGGAAAATTCTGGAAGGCCCAATTGTTAAGGTGCATGAGCCTGAAGGAATAAACAAAGAACTTCTACTTCCTACTCTGTATAGTTTGTTAATTGGTGGGTTTATGGTTGGTACTTACCTTCATTTTATTTTTCATTTATATTTATATTTTAAATATAGAAAGACATGTAAATGTTAGAAATAAAGTTGCTATCCTAGACTCCTAATATAAACTTTAAAAGGATTTCTTTTCTAACTTAGGGGAGGGTGATGATTTAAAAACCAAAACCATACACAGGAAAAATAATTATTAGAGAATTACTCCCTTCAACATCCTATAGACAGCCCCTTGGTATAAGTGGGAGGTGTATTGGCTTCAATTCAGAAAATAAGAAAACAGATTAATAGTGGTCGTTCATACTGGTAACAACAATTATTTTCACATAGGAGGGGAAAACCTCATCAAGTGTACCCTAAGCCCCATAATCTAAAGCAGCACCCACATTTGCAAGTGTCTTCTTGGCATCAGGGGCGGTATTTTGCAACCCCGGCACATGTTCTCTTAATGTGACACTCGCAGGACTCAAATGAAGAATGGTACTATTATGGGGCACCTGGGTGGCTCAGTTGGTTGAACAGCCTACTCTTGATTTCGGCTCAGATCATGACCTCACAGTCGTGGGATTGAGCCTGGCGTCAGACTCCGTACTCAGCATGGAGTCTGCATGAGATTCTCTCTCCCTCTCCCTCTGCCACTCCTGCTCATGCTCGCTCTCTCTCTAAAATAAATAAATAAAATCTTAAAAAAAAAAAAAGAACGGTCCTATTAGGCCTGCTTCAAACCACTGAGTCAGCCTAGCAGACAGATTTACATAGACATTACCCAATGTTATGACCTTTGAGATTTGCTTTAAAAAATACTGGGAGATGGGGAAGTAGGTGACAGTGTAAACAAGGCTGGCCACAAACTGATAATCATGAGAGCTGGGTTATAGGTACATGAGAGTTCATTATCAAATTCTGTCTACATTTGGAATTCTCAGTAATAAAAAGTTTTAACTAAAATTATTCAAGTAGAAGTCAACAAATCTTGGTTATTAATCATGTGTCTGATTCTGGTTTGCTGACCAAATTGAGTCAAGAAAAGTTTCCATGTTCCCGTGTTCATCTGTAATATAAGGGATCATCTCTAATGTCCACTAACCTCTTAATTCCAACTTGATTCTTTATTTTGGACTGCTTTTTAAAAAGACTAAAATAGGGTTCAATTTTAAAGCTTTGGTGCCAGGGCGCCTGGGGGGCTCAGTCGGTTAAACGTCTGCCTTCGGCTCAGGTCATGATCCCAGGGTCCTGGAATCGAGTCCGACATTGGGCTCCCTGCTCAGTGGGCCTGCTTCTCCCTCTCCCTCTGCCTGCTGCTCTGCCTACTTGTGCTCTCTCTGTCAAATAAATAAATAAATAATCTTTAAAAAAATAAAGCTTTGGTGCTAAATTAAGAGATATTCCCACCATAGTCTTGTCTTCAACCTTGAAATGGCTGAAGAGACCACTGCCTGAACTCTGAGGGACATTCCCTGCAGGCCCATCCCTGTGCTGGGAGCTGTCTACAGTCACTCCTGTAATATTGAGCATCCTTGCTTCAGAGAAGACAGAGACATCTTCAGATTATGCAGTGAATTCATAAATAGGAATAGCTATTTGGTCCCAGAGCTATCCACTTGAGAAATTTAAAACTCTTTTATTTATTTTTTTTTAAGATTCCAGTCATTTATTCATGAGAGACAGAGAGAGAGAGGCAGAGGGAGAAGCAGGCTCCCAAGGAGCAGGGAGCCTGATGCAGGACTCGATCCCAGGATTGTGGGATCATGACCCGAGCCGAAGGCAGACGCCCAACCATCTGAGCCACCCAGGCGCCCTTTAAAACTCTTTTAAAGATCCAACTCATAAGTCAAGAATTTAATTTCTTTAACGAGCAAGTTTTTAGCAAAACGAACAAGAGCGCCACCTGCTGGAGACCTCTGAACTCCCTGCCCTGCAACTTGAAGAGCAAGTTTTCTGGACTCCCTGCACTCCAATCACCCGAGACCCATAGGTTAAAAATGATGTTTCATAGGCTCCAGGCCTACTGAATTAGAAACTCTGCAGGTATGGCTCAAGAATAAGCATTTTTATACCAGTCCCCAGGCACTTTGAGGTTTAAGAGACAAATGCCGTAGCATTCTGGGAATGCTTGTCGAAAATACTTTTACCTGGATCACACTCCAGGCTTCCTGAATCAGGACCTTCAAGAAAGGGGACTGGGACTTCAGATTTGCAATAAGAATGCCAGATGCATCTCACAAGATGACTGTTTAGTAAATATTGCAGAGTTGAATATCATATTCCACCCTAGATATTCTCTTTACCGGGACAGAAGAGCACAGCGGCCGTGCGTTGCTGACTGGCACATAGAATATCCAGATGTGGGGGTTTGGCACTATTACCCCCATGAGGTTGTTCCTTGGTATTCTGTCCTCTTGTTTGAATTCAGCTCTGTAGTTTTGAGTTCCAGACCATCCCCTAAAATTCTTGCCCTTAATCGCCAGGTGCTGATGGTTTCGTCTCTAATAGCAGCTAACAAGTCTATAATACCAGCTGCCTAATAAGTAGAATTTCCCCCTCGGAGAGACATCCCCCCCCCCATCTTGTTTACTCTGTAAACCTTTTGACTTGTGCCGGTGCCCAAACCCACACCACCTCCTTTTCCCCTGTGGACCAATGCTCTAGGTTTAGATCGACCTTTGGAGTCACATCTGTGTCTAACAGATCACCAAACTCAAACTTTATGCAGGGGTTAGATGGGCAACCTTGTTCCGTTCAGGGATTTATCTGGATTTCTTCCAAGGGTCCTCTGCCTTACCGCCACTGCCTGAGCAGACTCATAAAGCATGGTAACTGTCATTTCTGCTTTGAGCTAAATAAAAAGTCCCAGTTCCTTTGCAGCAGCCCCGGGGCAGGAAGAGTTCTTTGCCCAGTTAAGCCTGCTATATGCTGGGTTCAAGGAAATACGAAAGAGTCTGAAATAAAATACTGTCCATCATGAATATACTAGAGGGAAAAACACAATGCAGAAATTCCCAAACGTAACTACTGATCCTTGTTTCACAAACCAACCCCTGACACCATTCTGCAGAACGTGCTTGGGAGAAGTGTATTTCTTTTCCCCTGGGTCATCTTGGGGGCTCTTTGTTCTAAATGATCTGTATGTCTCTTTAGTCATGAGGTCCAGAAAAAAAAGAGAGAGAGAGAAACAACAACAACCCTGTGTCAGGATTGGGCTAACATGGGCTGCATGGAATGGAAGGATTACCTCACAGTTTCCACACCATTGGTTCCCTTTTCAACAACTGAGGGTTCTGCTTGATTTTCCGCCACAAAACTTCTCCGCTAACCATCACGTGCTTGTACAACTATTGGCACCTTTTCCAACCCTTCTTGCATTCCAGAGTATTTTCTTCCTTGGGTTTGTGCCATGTCTCCTCTAGGTGCAACCTGTGTGGTGAGTCAAGGAACTGGCAGTGGCCCTTAGTCAGTGGTTTCTGAGCAGTTCTGCAAAGCATATTTTGCAGAATAGTCTCATATGCTTGTCTCTCTGCATATTGGGCATGTGTGTTTGTGCGTTGTTGTTGTTTTTAATGGCAGGAACATTGTCTAACGCACCTCTGTAGTGTCTAGCACAGTCTAGACCCAGTAGGTATTCAATAAATATTATTGAGAGAATTTACCAGAAATGATCCACAAACTAAATAGAAACTTGGCCACTCTCTAAATTAAGGACATAAGCTACCTTTCTCATACGAGAGTCCTGTCTGTACTTAGTTTTAACCCCTTCGCTTTCAAGATAAATTCCAGGGTATTTTGTCCCCTAATCTCCAGATTGATTTTGATTTTGTAAGAAACTGTATAACAAAATATGAGACATCAGCCAAGGTAAAGTTTCTAAACTGTATTTCAAGCTTCCTCCCTTATATAATTTTTGCATGGGCAATCCCAGATTTTTAATTACTCACTCCACTGGGAATTCTCCCAATGTTTGCCGTGGTTTCATCATGTTCTTTTTAACGTGTCCAGCTACATGACAGTTGTTTTTCTCCAAAAATGATGTTTGGGCCAGGCCTGGTTTGGGATGATACTTCCTTTTCTTCTAATATAATTTGCATTCCTAACATTAAGCACATTACCACCAGATTGCCTTAGTTAAGCACACACACGTATGTATAAGAAGCCATATCTTTTCTTTCTTGATCCAAAGTTTTTCACCCTGCTTGCCAACTTCCCAAATGACTAACTGAAATCAATCAGTTGGTTAATTTCTAACATGGCTCAATGTATCTTGTCCTCTATATCTTCCTCCGTTTCTTTCTCCCCCCATCACACAAAACACAAAGAGACACACTCCCAGGTTCACTCTGTATGTCCAGTTCTCTAGTTGGCAATAGAAGACTTTGGTGAACATATGAAAGACAAGAGATCTACAATCTTAACCATCTTTCATAACTTTCTAGTCCCTTTACCAGATTTTCCCATAACAATTTTCTTCCCTTTTTTAATGAAAAAATTACAACACACATTTCTCTATGTATCTCTAAAAGATAGGAATGTTTAATAAACATACCACACTACCATTACCACATCAAAAAAATAACAGTGATTTCAAAATAGCAAAGATCTGGGCGGTGTTCCTGATTTCCGGTTGTTTCATAATGTCAGATGTTTATTGAATCTAAAAAAATCAAGTTCCAAATAAATTCCACACATTATGACTAACTAGTTGATATGTCTTAAGTCTTTTTTAGTATATAAGGTTCTGAACCATCTCTTTCTCTCCTTGTAATTTATTTATTAATGAAACTCAACTGTTTTTCCAGTAGAATTTTCCATGGCTAAATTTTGCAGAACAAATCTTTGCGGAGTAGTTTAACATCCACAAGATTCTGAAATTTGGCTGTAGGCATGTTTGATTGTCTTTACACTTCTATGTCATCAAGTCATTTAAATATAAAATAAACGGCATCCGCTCTTTCTCAGATAACTTTTCCATTCAGTAAGTTCCCTGTTTTAAGCTTCCAGTTAAGAAATTTTCTCTGCTTCTTAAGGGTGTGCACAACAAGAAAGAATGAATGAATGAAAGAAAGAAAGACAAGAAAAACAAGAAAGAAAGACGGGAAGGAAGGAAGGAAGGTGGGAAGGAAAGAAAGAAAAAGAATGAGAGAGAGCAAGAAAGAAAAGAAAAGAAAAGAAAAGAAAGAAAGAACCAACGGGCCTGTGAGCAATTTCTTTCCTCAAAATGTCCATTAGAGGGCGACATTTGCTTTAAAATTATATTTCCCCTAATAAGTTTTAAATTGCATCCAATTTGTTTTCGAATTTTTGACATGTTGAACCTCAATACCCACTTTTGACTTCTTATCTCAGTTCTACCAGATGTAGTCCCATCTTGTGTCTTCTGTTAACTTGAGCTCTGCGGACTTGAGTCTTTCGTATTTCTCCCACACTTGACTCCGTTCCCACTTCTGACCACGAGGCGACAATATTGCATCAATAAAGACCCGCAGAAAGAAAAAAGCCAAACTGCTACAGAAAAAGGAGTTTCACAGGGAAAGGGCCATTAATTTCAGAAGGAAAGAGGCAAACCAGACATTTCTAGCTCGTATCCAACTCACGGCCCGAGGTTGGAACTGTGTAAAATACAGCACAAAGGAACCATTCAGGAGCGCGGGAGGCCAACTTGGGGGCAACGCGTGCACAATCTCCTCCTTGACTTTGCGGTCAAGGGGGGCATATGCACGTTCGAGCACGTGTGTGTGCATAGTTGCAGGACAGCAGCCGGATGGAGAGGACTGGGCGTCGATCTGCTGGAACCAATAGCGCTCTGACTGACCGCTTCTGAACACAGGCCCTGAGACGTGTTTACCCCGGCGCTGCTGGGAGGTCGGCACTCATTTCACCCTGGAGGAAACTGAGTACCAAGGGGGCGCAGGGCTCGCCCATGGGCACACCGTCAGGAGGTGGTGCATGCCGCCAGGTGTTCGGAGCGCAGGCCAGTGCTAGGTACATTTCTCACCTTCACACACACACTCGGACACGCGCACCTCGGACAGAGAGGATGCACCTGACAGCCAGCAGGACTGTACAGATGTAACAGGGAAGCCCCGGGCCGTTTTGTGAATCTGATAGAAGTTAGGACCCTCTCCCCAGAGTTAATACTCAGAAAACTTCGTAATTTCCCGTGGTGGGGAGGGAGGGGGACCACAGACCTCCTGGAGCCCGTCTATTCATCAGATCTGCTCCGATTGGAACCTAGGATAGCAACGTAAAGAAAACCAGACGGATCCGGGAGAAGCAAGAAGGGACGTCCCTCCTCCCTCCAAACGCAAGTGGAGTTTCATCTCAGAAAACGGGAAGGGCCTGCCAGAAAGTCTGGGAGAGAGGTTTGGTGCCTTGTTTGTGCCCCCCTCCCCCAGTCGGCTGTTCCCCCCACGCCCCCCAGACCCACACTTGACAAGTCAGCCTCGGTGCTTGGCTGCAGAGGGCTTGAAAAGAGGCTGCGAACGCCCAAAGCCTGGACGGCAGGCAGGGGGTTAGGGCACAGTGGCTTTTCTTTTAAATTTTTCTTTAAATCGTCAGCTCCCGAGCCTAACGCTTCGACCCCTCCTTTCCCGGTGTCGGCTCGCACTTCCCGGCGCGCCCGGTGGCTCACCGCCTCTCTTCCCCCTCCTCCACCTTCAACCCAGCGGCTTCACCCGACCCTCGGCCTCCAGCCCCGCCCCCGTCGCCGCGGGGTTTCACCCGCAGCCCCGTGAAATCTGCATAGTGACCGCCCCTGGAGGAGATCATTGGTGCAGCCCCTGCCCGTCGCGGCCGATGATTGGTGAGCCGCCCCGGGTTATTTGCATGCCGGCGGCGGCGGGGTACCCAGCTGTGCCGGCCGCCGGCGCCGCGCAGAAGTTTGCCGAGCGCTTTCTCGCCGCTTGGTCCCGGACTCGTGCGGCGCCGCGAGCCGCCTCCTCCTTCTGCCGCCGCCCTGTTCTCCCGGGATTCCTTCTCTGCGGACAGACGCTCTGCTAGCGGGAGGCTGAGGTGGGCCAAAGGGGAGCGCCGAGGAGGAGCGGCGGGGGCCGTTCCAGTGACAGCTTCGCGTCGGACGCGGGGCGCGTGGGGCCCCGGCCGCCGAGAATCTCGCCCACCTTCCCGCGGCCTCCGGGCGGGCGATGTGGCCGCCGAGAGGAAGGAGGGCGCCCCGGAGAGCCTAGAGCCTGTTCCTGCCCACTTGGGGAAGGGAGCATGGAGTTGTGAGCGCTCCTCGCTCGGCGAGGCCGCCGCCGGCAGGCTCCCCATGGCCGGGACGTACAGCTCCACTCTGAAGACGCTGGAGGACTTGACCTTGGACTCCGGGTATGGGGCCGGGGACTCGTGCCGCTCCCTCAGTCTCTCGTCTTCCAAGTCCAACTCGCAGGCGCTCAACTCCTCGGCGCAGCAGCACCGCGGGGCGGCCTGGTGGTGCTACTCCGGCTCCATGAACAGCCGCCACAACAGCTGGGACACGGTGAACACGGTGCTGCCCGAGGACCCCGAAGTGGCCGACCTCTTCTCGCGCTGCCCGCGCCTCCCGGAGCTGGAGGAGTTCCCCTGGACGGAGGGAGACGTGGCCCGGGTGCTTCGCAAAGGCGCCGGCGGCCGGCGCCTGCCGCTGTTCTCCGCCGAGGCGGTGCGGCGCCTGGCCGGGCTGCTCCGCAGGGCGCTCATCCGCGTGGCCCGCGAGGCGCAGCGCCTGAGCGTGCTGCACGCCAAGTGCACCCGCTTCGAGGTGCAGAGCGCCGTGCGCCTGGTGCACAGCTGGGCGCTGGCCGAGAGCTGCGCGCTGGCCGCGGTCAAAGCGCTGTCCCTGTACAGCATGAGCGCCGGCGACGGGCTGCGCCGCGGCAAGTCGGCGCGCTGTGGCCTCACCTTCTCGGTGGGCCGCTTCTTCCGTTGGATGGTGGATACCCGCATCTCCGTGCGCATCCACGAGTACGCGGCCATCTCGCTCACCGCCTGCATGGAGAACCTGGTGGAGGAGATCCGGGCCAGGGTGCTGGCCAGCCAGAGCCCCGATGGTGGAGGGGCTGGGGGCGGGGAGGTATCCGCCGAGGCCCTGGAGATGGTCATCAACAACGACGCCGAGCTCTGGGGCGTCCTGCAGCCCTATGAACATCTCATCTGCGGCAAGAACGCCAATGGTAAGTGTGCGGGCCTCGGCCGTGGACGGATGACAGAGAATTCCCGCCCTGGGCTACCCACGGGGTGAATTTCCTAGGTTGAAGCTGGTGGGTGTGCCAGGACCTGGGAGAAAACGTTTGCCCTGTGGGTGGAGTCCATCGAATGGCTCTTGGCAAAGAGTTCTTGGGGTGACTGGCTTTCGGAGGATAAAGTTGAGGTTGATGTACTACATCCTGTTCCTCTCCGCGTTGTCACTGTCTGGGTGCTGTTCACTGATTGAGGCTCTTGACCAAGCCATTCCTGAACCTCCCTTGCCGCGAAGCTGCCTGCCTTGCTGCTCTTTGCCTTTCTCGACTGGATCTCTAGGGTTCTTTCCCCAGCAGCAGAGCAGGTGGACTGTGGCTCTGACCCTGGATCTCTCCGGCCCAGTAGCAGTAGCCAGAGGGTCCAAACTCTTAAGACCTGAGCCTTGGATAAGTGGGACGGGAGGAAGGGAGCCGGAAGCCCAGGGCCAGGTGCAGCTGCCTTGGGCTTTGCAGGCTTGAAGGATGCACTTCAGGCCTCCTCCTTGGAAGGCGGAGAAGTAGTGGTGGGTTCTTAACTGTGTGCTCAGTGTTGTATTAAATGCACAACCTTATGGGCTTTCCTAAAAGAAATGATGACCCAGTAAACTTGGTTATGGGGAAGAGGTGTGGGGGATGGGCAGCTGCATGATTCGGAGTCTGAGAAAGGAACTGCACTGGGTAGTTGCATTTCTCTGAGGGATGACAAGGCTTCAGTGCAAAGGGTGGAGGGAAGCACTTGACCTTCTCCCTGGTAAGGTTAGGGTGTGACATACATTTAACAGCAAACTGCCTACCAGACTCCAAGTTCAGAAGTCAGCAAACCATAAATTATTTAGAATGGTACTATGACTAGACATCCTTGCAATCTGATTGGAAGGCCATTTTGGGGACAGCCTTTGGTGGTAAACAAAGTAGTCTGTGGAAGAGGCCGGGTGGGTGTTGAAAAGGGATAAAGGGAGTCAAATTTAAACGTGGTTTAACATCAAAATAGCTAAAATGTAAAGTGAGCGCTTAACATGATGACAGTCACTATTCTTAGCACTTTATACGTTAACTCAAGAAATCTTAGCAACTCTATTAGGTAGGTACTCTCTAGTATGATCCTCATTATACTGATGGGGAACCCAAGGTACACAGCAGTTAAGGCATTTACCCAAGATTACACAGATATTAAGTGACAAAGCTGAACTTTGAGCCTGGGCAGGCTCCAGAGTTCAAGCTTTTAGCCATCAGAGGCGAGGACACAGCTTCATTCTTAGGAGTCCAGGTTCCAAGGAGGGCAGCTGACACCTAAGGCCTCATTTTGGAGATAGTTTGTATGTAGCAGCATGGCTTGGCTTAGCCCTTCCTTGGTTTGAGTTTTAATTCTGGCACCACCAAAGGAGATGCCTGGAAGGGAAGAGCATTTGCCTTTTAATTTTCCTCCTCTTAGGTCAGAGTTGAGGTCAGCCCAGAATCTGTGTTGATGATGTCACAGCTGATAATTGTGCTTTGCCTTCTGAGTTTGTGGTATCAACACCGGGAACATGAGCTCCAGGAGAGGAAGTGGAGGGCAGGGGGATTTCCACCCACCATCATAGCCCAGGGGAGAGTCCTGTACTTTGGGCTAAGGGGGAGGCCCAGAGTGAGCTCAAAGAAGGAAAGCTCCTTAGCAGAAAAGACGGAGGCCCTGAGCCTATAAACCAGACTAGAACAAAAGTGGAACAAGAGGTGCCAAACAGAACCAAAAATGCCCTTCATGCACAGCTGGTGCCCAGCAGGTAGAAGAACTTCTCAGTTTTTCTAACTGCAAATTGAAGCTAGAAAGAACAGCTGCTTCTCCAGGGTCCTCTGAAAATGCAAAGTAGCCAGAAATTGCTAGAACACAGGTGTCCTCCACTAAAGGGCTTATCCCAAAGCGCCGTTTCTTATCTAGGGCCATAATTCCTTGGGATTTTCTTTACAGGATGAGTTTTTGACCCCATCACTGACCCTCCTCCCCTACTCCAAACAATCCTTCTCAAGCCGTGGTAGTCAAGACAGCAGGACTCCATGTGACAGACAGCAAAGTTCCCTGGATGTCCAGAGCAAGTGTCTCCCTCTGTGCCTTCCCTGGTCTCCTGGGAAGTCTCTTGCAGGCAAGGTGACCATTCGCTTCCACTTAGGAACACGGATGCTCATTTTTTATACATGAGATCCTGCTGGTGGCCTCCGTAAACAATAACTAGGCTGATTTATGAAGTCTGTTTAGACAAGGTGAAATGACTGTTTAGTAGAAGAGCAGTGAATTACTTATGCCTGAAAGCTGACTTCAGAGGGAAACAGAAATTGCTCAGGGAAGGAATGGAAGATCCAGACCTTTGCCACTCTGAAGCCCAGCGCCGGCAAGGTTACCGGTCACGCAGCTGAAGACCAGGGGAGAAGGGGCTACACCCGGGAGGGGGGTGCCGGTCCGCATCCTTGCCCTGCCGGTCTTCCCTTTCAATTACATCTTTATTGTTGTTGTGCCTGCTAATCATACAGCATGGGTACATGCATTTGACTCAGCTATATAGGGCTCTTAAACTTTTAACGTCTTCCAACCACGAATTTAAGAGCCCTAATCCATCTACTCCTGGCCATTACTCAGAGTGCAGGGCAAATATGGTTTTGCTCAGCCCAAGATGGATGACGGAAGTTCTGTAGTGTTTATACAACATGATCTCAGCTTCATAGAGCAGCAGGAGTTCTATATCACTTGCTCATTTGGTATTGATGTCCGTGTTCCCAGGGCAGTGTCATTAAGGGATGATATCTCCGTGGCTTCCTTATGGGAGGGAGAGAAACCACTTTAATAGGGTGCTATTTATAAGCATGGAGCTGGCAGAAAATAGAAACGTCTCTGGTTCACTGCCCCCCTCCTCCCTGCCCGCTCTTCCTTATCCCTGTGTGTGAGTTTGATACCGAGACTCACTCCTGGGTTTCTTCTTGGCTGTTTGTCTTACGAAGCTTTCATGAGTGTTCAAAGCATTTGAGAAATCCTCTTCAGTTCCGAGACTGCATGTGAAATGAGAGGATTTTGCTGAGAATATTCTTACTCCAAATCAGTCACCAAGAAGTGCACAAGAGTAGCCCCATCAGAGGTAAGGAGTGCAAACTCTGGAGTCACAGGGTTTGGAGCTCACCTCTGCTGTTTATAAGAGTGACCCGGGGCATATTTCTTAACCATTGTCATCTGTATAATGGGAGGTAATAACAGCACCTAACTCATGAGGTTGGTATGAGATCATGAGGATTGGGTGAGATCATAGATTTAAAGATCTTAGCACGTAGTAAATGCTCAGTAGATGGTAGCAGTTCATTCAACAAATGTTTACTGAACACTGACCCTGTGCCCATCGCTGTTAAAAGTGCTATAGATTAAGTGGAGAAAGGGGGAGGGGAGGGCCCACCTCTCATGAAGCTTATAAACCAGTGACAAATAGGGATTTACCCTTGGTAGTAAATGTTATAAAAAAAAAAAAAAAGACAAGGTAATGGGGTAGTATGACTAGAGCTAATCTAAATGACAGCCAAGGAGGGCCTCTCAGGCATGTCACTAGTGATAGGCAGTGTATCAATACCAGTGCTATCGAAGAATCTCTAGGCAAAATATAGTGATTGGAGACTTTTCTGAATTATTCAGTTATTTATCATCTGAGGCAAGACCCAACAATCTCATTTATGGCCAAGAAGTACAAGGGCTAAATCTACAGCGGGGAATGTGCTGTTCTCCTGTAGGACACGGTTAGCAAGGAGGTTATAAGGAGATTTCCCTAAGATCATCAATGAAGGGGACAAGGGTTAATTGAGCCGCTAGTTGCTATTTAATCAGTTTCCACACCTGGGTAGTCTGAGGGAGGAGGGCAGCTTCTCTTGGACTATTTTATTGAAGTCAAGGGAGCTGGTAAAACTGAAAGCAAGCTTTGGAAATGAAAACTTATTTTTTTTTCCCCTTGAATGCCTGAGAAATGCAACCCAGCCTCAAGTAGTTGGAGGAACAAGGTGGAGTTGTTCTGCTTTTCCCAGAAGGCTTTACCTGACTCCTCCACCCCCCCCCCCCCCCCCCCCCCCCACCCCAGACTGGAAGAGCTGCCCCTCCTTGACATTTCCGCAGCACCCAGAGCATATGCGCCTATCGTTTCCTGCTCGGTTCTGTCCCACCCACCCAACTGTGAGCTCGTTGTCTCCCCCAATGCCCCACATGGCACCTGGTGCGTAGTAGGTGCTCCATATATACTCGTCAGGCAAATAAATGATTCCACCACACAGACGTTTAATTCCAGAAAGTTGATTTGAAATCCTTGGACACTATGGAAGAACCTTCCCCCTTTTACACCATGGCAGAGAATTTCAAGTTCTTGATGAACAGAGGCAGCGTTTTGGGGGTTCCCAAGCCTTAGGGACATCATTCAGCCTTTGATACCCTAATTTCTCGCAGGGTTCCCAAGGCCAGCTGTGATGAGTAAATGTAAATGGAGGGGTTTCATTTGTATTTCAAAGGTAAATAGGGGATCCCTTCAGGGTGCAGTACCCAAAGTGGGGGTGTCAGAGCAGAAGTCTAATAGGCAGCAGATAAATCAACGGGAGGACTGAGTTGAGAGACGGAGGCAGCCAGTTCCCCTAAGAATAGCATCCCCACCCCTCCCTTGCCCACAGAGCTGCCCCAGAGGGCGATCTCGGTTGATGACTATTGCTCAGAAAAGTTTCCATCCCCTGCCTCCAGTCTGAGAAGGAACTAAGGCAGTCGACTGCCGAGACACTCCTGGGATGCAGGAGCAACACCGAAGTTCCAAAACAAGCCAGAGATACCTTGCTTCTAATCCGCAGGTCTCCATGAGAGGCGGACCCTCCCCTCCCCCTTCTCCTAAGCACCCCAGTGGTCCTTATCCGCCCCACTGTCTGTATCTGGCCTTTGCCAGACAGGACAGGGGGAGGGCGCTTTGGCCTGTCTCCACACTTCCACACTCTGTGCAGCACCTTAAACATTTTTCATCCGTGACCTTACCGGGTCCCCATAAAAATCCATGGAACAGGACACCCTTTCCCAGAATTCACAGCGAGGTCACAGCCATGCCAGGACAGAGCCCCGGATTGCTCAAGCCTTAGGCCTGTGCTTTTCCTGTGAAGAGTTACAGAAATAAAGGTGTGGGGAACTGGTCAGTATGTGACCCTCCCCACCAAACTCTTAGCGACAGCAGTGTTTATTATAGATTTTGTTTGTTGGCAGCCTGCTGTGTCCCGGCACCCTAAATGCATTAGGCCAGTGAATCTTCATAACCAATGGCGAAAACTGGGCTTCAAGATCCAGGCATGGCAGGATCCAGGCATGGATCTGCCCCCAAAGGAGGCCGGGTTACTGTGCTTAACTGCAGCCTCCCAGGTGTCCCAGAGCATGCTCGGCAGGTGCCATCGATCTTAAGGAGCCATGATTGTTG
Organism: Callorhinus ursinus; assembly: GCF_003265705.2. Taxonomy (NCBI): domain Eukaryota; kingdom Metazoa; phylum Chordata; class Mammalia; order Carnivora; family Otariidae; genus Callorhinus; species Callorhinus ursinus. The sequence goes on from NW_027397083.1 coordinate 15,158,897, forward strand.
CTCCTGAGGGGGGCAGGGAGCTCTCCGCCCAGGGAGGGCCTTGCACGTGTCAGCTGCTTGGTGAGCAGTGAGCCCAGCTGAATGGAAAAGCTGCGGCCTCCACTGCCAAACTCTTATGGAGGGTGAGTCAGGTCAGGGAAGGAGGAAACACAGTAGGAAAGGCACCCCAAGGGAGCCTGTGTTTAGGCCACTGGTCTCTGGGAGCTCAGCTCACTGGCTCTGGAGTTGGCAAAAAAGCCTTTAGGATTTCCTTAGAGTCTGCTATGGTGTAGTCCTCACGGGGCGAAATGTCAGTGCTGGGAGCCTGGGGAGAGAAGCCCATATAGCACACACCGAAATGCTTTGGCTTTGAAGTCTGGGTTGGGGCCCAAATTGCTTTGCCTCCGGGAAAGTTGCTCCAAGCCTCCGTTGGGCTACAGTAAAATGAGGGGCTGGTTCTGTGTGGGGCGCTGCACTCGGTGCAGAGTGGGGGCTCCCGGGATGGCCGAGCTGCTGGGTTCAGCGTGAAGAGCAGAGCTGGGGGTTGGACTGCCTGGGTGTCCTTCCTGGCGCCCTTACTTGAGAGCTGTGTGCCTCAGTTTCCTTCTCTATAACAGGATTTCTGAAACCTTCTCACTGGACAGGTTGGACTGGATAGTTTTTGTTGTGGGGTCGGTCCTGTGCATTGCGGGATGCTTAGTAGCATCCGGGCCTCTACCCACTAGATGCTAGACTCTGCCTGCCCTCTGTTCTGGCCCCTCTGCTGCCAGCTGTGGCCAGCAAAAACTTGTCCAGACATTGCCAGGTGTCCCTTAGGGGGCAAAATCACCGCTGATTGAGAAACACTGCTCTGTAAATAGGACTGAAAAGAGTAAAAGCCTCCGTAAGGAACTTTGTACTCTGGCACATAAAATATTGATCCTAATTATTGCTGTATTTTTGCAGACTTGTGTTGAATGTGCTGGTCATGTTTGCTTTTGCCATAGTGGGAGTCTCTAGGGCAGGGGAAGATCATGACCCAAATCCCAGGGTGACGAGGATGAGTCACAAGGCTTTCCTTGGTGACTAATAGGTAGAAGGAAATTATGGAATCTGGAAAAAGCACCCTCGCACCCTGCTCAGCTATGGCTCGACTGTCCCCAAGATGAAGCCGGCGGGCAGGGGGCAGTGATCAGACCCCTCTCCTCAAGCTCCTGTCCGCCCCCTGCACCGAGGACCATGGCAGTGTGCACGCAAGGCCCTGGGCCCCAGGGAGCAACTCCACTGTGGATATTGGACCCCGCTTGTTGCAGCTGCCAAGTGCTGAGCCACGAGACAGCAGGTGTTTTGTGTTTTGCTGGCTTGTCATGTAAACATACTTTGTGGTCTTCTTGCTTGTTTAAAAAAAAAAAAGGCCTAAATGGCTTTGCAGCTTTGGCGACATGTTTGGAGCCACATGCCAAACTGGGAGGAGAAGCTGAAGGAGCACGGCCCAAGTAAGCCGAGAAATGCCACGCCGGCCTCTTTAATCGGCTGCTAACTGAGAGCCAGCTGCGGACGAGGCAGTGGGACAAGCTGGAGGAGGGCAAGAGTTGATCTTACCTGTCAGGGAGCGGAGGGTCTAGGAGGGAAAGCAGAGCACACGCCCGGATCCTTACACGGCAGTCCGGGGTTGCTGGCTTCAGTCGGCAAGGACGGCACTGACTGCTTTCCATCAGCTGTTGCATTTCTGCTCCCAAGCCCTCCTGTGAGGTGGATGTCACGTCTGCCCTATAGATGGGGACCTGGAAGCTCTTGGTGACGAGAGAGCTCAAAGGGGGAAGAGAGGAGGCCTGGCTGGCTGGGAGGCAGGGCTGCTTTATGAGGATGTGGTATCAGGGCCAGTGGGGTTGCGGCAGGCAGGGCTGTGACAGGGGAGGGGAGGCGGTGCGGGGAGCACAGAGGTTTCCACAGGAGGGAGCGATGTGTGCAGAGACCTGGAAGCCAAAAGCCAGAAGGTTCAGATGCAGGACGGGGAGAGCAGGGCAGATAACGCAGCGAAAAAGGACAGCTTTCCCACATCTTTTATCCAGATGTTAAGAAGCCTGCCAGAGCGCAGGAAGAGAGCTTTCCAATACTCATTTTTATAATTCAGAAACCGAGTGTCTGCTCCCCGAGCGCATCTTAGCCACAGCCCCAGTCCTCCCGTTACCCCTCTTGTTGATTGGAAGCTTGGCCTCAGCAGTGCCCCCGTCCGTTGTCCTAGCGGTGTAGGGAATGAGAGAAGACTGACCTAGCAGACCTGGGCTGAGAGGGCATGAAGAACAAGGCTTCCGTCAGCCTTGCTTCTCCCATTCAACCTGGCTTCAGACTCAGCGTTTCTTCCCAGGACCCTGAACGGACCCTTTCAGGCTAGAGCAATTGCAGTACCAAATGAAGGTCAGGGCTGACGGACTCGTTAATGAGGCCATCGGACTGACTCTCGCCAAGGCAGGGTTCTCAAATCTGGAGGTGGAGAGGGACATAAAGCAGGGTAAGATACTTTCTTCGGTTATGAGTATCTGACTTGATGTGTTCAATTTCCAGTTTAGCGTTGATCATTTTGGAAAGTAGTAGGTCAGTTCTCAGAGAGGTTTAGTCACCTTCCAGTTCTCGGTGAAGGTATTTCCAGAGCAATGATAATAGAGATTTCAGTCTTATTAAATGTTTGATCTGGTGGAACCACTCTGTCACTCCACGCCATCTGGATTGGACTCCCTAGGGTCCAGCTGAATTCCACTGACAATAATGAAATGTGATAGGTCATCAATGGCCTAGCTAATAACTCTGCTGTGAGTGCTTTTCCTGACCCCAGTGAAGGAATTTTCTTGTCATTTGAAAAAGAGCTCATGAATGAAATATGCATATATACATATACATACACATATATATTTATCTTATAGTCATTTGTGGTTAATGATTTGGGGTTCATTTTTTTCCAGAAGTGAGTTGAGGAGAGGAGGGTGGGTTCAGGTCCATTATGGGAAAATTAAATAGGGGAACTAAACTTGGAAGTACCAGATAGACAAGATTGGGGTGGGGAGAGATTAAATTGGACCTCAAAGAGGGCAAAACAAGCTTTTAGTGCATAAAAACCATCCCTGAAACTGAGGCCAAGTTTTTGTTAAAAATGAAAAAAAATTTTTTTTTAGTCTGTATCTTTTAAAGTGTGAAAATCAGCATTTTCTGTGAGGAGAGTTGTTAATAAACACAAGCTGAAGCTCACACACCAAGCAACTATATGTGCACAAACAGCTAGGACAGTCCAGTTCAGAGAGCAGAGGGTTTGGATCCAGAAAATTCTGTGTTGGAGCACGGCCCCTCCGTGACCCGGAGTGAATCACACTGTCTGCTTGGCTCTCTGTTGCTTTATCCGTGGGGTGAAGAGGTTGGGCTAGATTCTCCAAGGGCCCTTCTGTCTCTGATAATGTTTCTAGACCCCACAAGGACACTGTGAAATCATTTTCCTAAGGTCAAGCCCTGTGATTAGTATCCTTGGGAAAGGAACAGCCCGGGATGGAGCTGGATGTGCTCTCTGAAGACCTGGCTGGGTAGTAGGACTAAACACCATCTTTTTCCATTTGGGATTAACTGCAATTACTGTATTAGATATTTCACCCCCTCCCCCCCATAGCGGAGGGATAAGTTCTGTCTCCTCCTGGCCGACCCAGCACTTCAGTGCTCAACAGCTGCGTCCAAACCCTGGCGGGCCAGCACTGTGGTGGGATCCGCTCCCTCTGAGGTGACTTCATGCAGCCGGTGTTTGAGGCCCGCCTACCCAGACTTGGGTATTTATAGCAGGGGAGCAGCTAGAAAAAAAAAATTAAATATGCTACACCCATCTTCATACTATGTGGGACAGAGACAGGCATTGTGAGGAATTTAGAAAGCAGGGCTGTATAATCCAGCAAGATATTTTTAAATGTTGTTTGTTGCAGTTGGCAGGGCTGGTTTTTCAAAGAGGAGGGAAAGTAAGAGTAAGTGGGGATGACACGCTTCCAGCAACTCCAAGCACTAGGACGTGGAGCTCAGCAGTCCTGGGTGCATGGGTTCTGACCCCCAGTTTACCCCACAACCACAAAGTTTGAGCAGGGCTTGGGAAGCTCACCTTGAGATGCTCAGCCAATGGGGTGGCTTATCAACCTCTTCCCCACCAGCCCATCCACCGGAAGAATCCCCAAGTTGAAAATGAATAAAATATTCTCAAGAAGGAGATAGGACAGCCCCAAAAGTTGCTTCTGTGAAAACCAAGGGCCTCGTGCTCGTTCTTTCACTCATCTCAGCAGCTGGGTAGATCAAGTTGTACACGAGCACACACTTTGGAAGCAAGTTACTTGCAGCTGTTCTTCTGGATATAATCCTCCTGGGACGAGCCAGGCAGGCCAGAATGATGCTGGTACCCAACTCAGCAGGTGAGCATGCGCCATGGTAGAGCTGCCTCTGAAAAGGCATCACGGCGAACCTTACCTGTATAGTGGGTGCCTGTACAAAGTATTCTAGGAGAGACCTGTGTGCCCTCTACCATGTCGAGCTTTGAGGAGACAGGTGGTGGGTCGCAGGGGTTGGGAGCACTAGAGAGGCCAAGAGTTGAGGTTAGGGTACATCGGGGCTTGTTCATCCAACAAATATTTACTGAGGGCTCACTGTGCGCTTGGCACTCTTCCAGGTCTGGTGAAAGAGGCCCAGGGGGATGGGAGGGAGCAGGCCTGGGGGATAAGGAGGAAGAGTAAGGCATGCTGGGAGAATCACAGCGAGGCCAGCCAGGCCGGAGCAGAAGGATCTGGGCAGGGGAAACAGCAAGTGCCTGGTGGGTTCTGGGAAACCAGTGTGGCTGGGCTGGGGCGAGTGCTGGGGAGCAGGGAGTGTTGGAGGAGATGCGGTTGGAGAGCCAGTGGAGGGGTGGTGAGTCAGGTCAGGCCTTGTCGGCCATTGGGTGGCACTTCGACTGTTAATTCGGAGTCTGCAGGGAGCCACTGGAGGGACTGACGCACAGAAATGACATGATCTGATTTGTACTTTAATGAGATCAGCCCCTCTGCTAGGTTGGAAAGGGAACATAGCATCAAGGATGGAACAGAAGCAAAATGGCCGGGGCGCCTGGGTGGCTCAGTTGGTTAAGCGACTGCCTTCGGCTCAGGTCATGATCCCAGGGTCCTGGGATCGAGTCCCACATCGGGCTCCCTGCTCAGCGGGAAGCCTGCTTCTCCCTCTCCCACTCCCCCTGCTTGTGTTCCCTCTCTTGCTGTCTCTCTCTCTGTCAATTAAATAAAATCTAAAAAAAAAAAAACAGCGTGGCCGCTGGGAGGGTTTTACAGTAATCCAGGCGAGACAGGATGGTGGCTTGGATTGGGAGTCAGCGGGGAGGGTATGGGTGTGTTTTGAAATTAGAGCCAATGGGATATGTCAACAGCTTGGATGTGTGAGGCGTGAGAGAGCAATCAGGATGACACCAAGGTTTATGGTCTGAGCACTTGAAAGATGGGAAAAGATGGGTCTGAGCACTTAGAATGGGAACAGCTGTGTGTGGAAGAAGCCGGATTGAGCCACAGGTCTGCGTGTGACTTTGGTTGCTTGTCCCTCACTTCTGTTTAGAGATATCAAGAAGGAGGTTGGCCTCCAGATCTCCTTGAACACCCTTAATCATATGATGGATTGAAACATTGCACTCCTTTGTCTACCTGCTGGTGGGCACCGTCCAGCAGGGTCAAATAGGGCCTCAGGCAGGAGAGATTTATTTTCAGTCTTATAATTCCGTGGTTGATGGCCTTAAGAGCCCCTAAAGTTTGCTTTCTAGCTTCTTCATGGGCAGCCATCTGCCTTTAATGAAGATCGTCAAATCTGTTTCCCCGTCATTAACATGAGATCTGTTTAATTAGGTCCAGTTGTTCTGTGGATTGCTCTGACTTCGTGCATGTATCCCTTGGTCCTTGGAAAGTGAGACTCCATTTCAGGCCGTTTTGGGTTCATAGAGGTCAAATCTGGGTCAGGAATTTAGCCCAAGAGAGAACCTTCTTGGGTGCTTTGAGAAGGTGAAGGGGACTCCAGAGCAGTCTGAGAAAGGCCCGGTGGGAGTGTCTGAGTGCCAGTTAGATGGTGTGGCCCCTTCTCCTCAGGAGGGCCATGCCAGTGCAGGGTGGCCGGGACACGGAACATGAGTCCCACCGCCTGACTGCTAGCTAGTTACCTGGTCTCTGAGCCTCAGTTTTCCTCTCCTGTTTAATGGGTATTTATCATGGTTCCTGTCTCATAAGGTTGTTTCAGTGGCTCTTGACCTGCATTCACATAATCACTTGGAGAGTTTTAAGTGCGCATGTGCGCACGCGCACACACACACTCACCTGTGTATGTGTGTGTCTTAAGGCCCCACCTCCAGGAATTCTGATGTAAAAGGCCTGGAGTGGGGCCCAGACCATGTGGGTAGCATTCCTGGTAAGTCTGGTGCTCCGTGAGCACTCAGACATTAGCTATTATTGGTGGTAAAAGAATCATTGTTCTCGAGTGCTCATTTCTGCCCCACCCAGGATGGTGACTTCCCTTCACTTCGCTGCTTTGCTGCTTCAGCTCACTCATCTGGAAGGATCACCAGAGAACACCCAAGGGAAGCTTGAATTGTTAGGGTTGCATGGAAAGGGCCGAGTTCGATCTAGAATGGTAGTGGTGGGATATAACAAAGTTATTTATCCCATTAGTAAATGAGGTGGGTACTGTTTTATTCCATCTTTAAGCGGAGGAAACGGAGTCTCAGGTTAAGTCACTTGGCCAAGGTCATGCAGCTAATAAGAAGTAGAGACTGTAATTGAACTCAGACTGTAATTGAACTTCAACCAGCTTCTCTTCTCTACTCTCCGCCACACTGTGTTCCCTTTCTAGCCAGAGAAGCCAAGAGACTGAATTCTCACCTCAGACCCCCAGCACATACCTACCATGTGTGGAGCTTTTCCCAAGTACCAGGCCCTAGGCCATGCGCTTCACCTGTATCCTACCATGTCATTCTTAAAATCGCCCAGTGTGGTAAGTCTTCTTACCCTGCCTTTCACAGTGGATGAAAATGAGGCTCAGAGAAGTCCAAGGGGCATAGCTAGTAAATGACACAGCAGGATGCAAACCCAGGTCTGTCGGGCTCCAGAGTCCCCATTGACCCTGCTGCTTCTCTCCTTAGGAGCGGCCTGGGTGGGGAAGAAGCACATTTAGTGATTTCCTGAGCAGAGAAAGCGACAGGTTGGTCCAAGAGGGCGAGAGGAACTGAAGCAAGACCAGAGCATCCCTCGCTGCTTCTGAACAACAGAGTCATGTAGGTGCCTTAAAATAGTGGCCTTGCTCGGCGGGGTGGCTGATTGGACAGGCCTGAGGGCTGTGGTTGGAGGTGTTTGTTTCTCTGCATGTTTGAAGAGATCTCCTGCCAAGCTCATTGCTTCTCATCTGTTGCTGTGAATGAAATAACCTCTGAGAGATTGTATGTGTGGGTTGCTTAAAATAGTCCAAGAGGAAGAATGTTTGGAAGCTTTTAGCTCCCTGAGTCTATTTCCTCTTGATTTATGACACCTTAGAGAGTGCTGGGCCTCTTCTTGTTTATTCTTCTGGCTTTTCCTTTCGGCCATATTTTAGCTCTTATGTCACTGTAAACCAAAGGTGTTTGTCCCCAGAAAAAAGTGACAACCTCTCTTGAGTAGTTAATGGGGGCAGGGGGCTACACATTTTTTTCTTTTAAAAGGAAAAGAAAAAAATGAGGTGAGGCCGTTTGCTTTGGAAACAGTCATTTCTCTCTCCCAGCTGCAAAAGTTCCCAGATCATAGTGATGGTGTTTGCTCTGGGGCGAGAAAATTTATTTTATTTTATTCATTTGCACTAAGGCCTGCCCTGGAAGCGGGAGTATTCTTACAACCTTCACTGTGTGGTGCCCAGGAGGCCTGGGCTGTGGGGGAGAGGTGTCGCTCTGTTCTGTGCAGCCACGAACCATGTGAGGCTATTTAAATGGAAATTCAGTAAACATTCAATGAGATTTAAAAAAAAATCACTTCCTTAGGCACGCGAGGCACATTTCTAGTGCCCACTTGTCACACAAGGCTGGTGGCCACCATATTGGACGAGGCAGATAGAGGCCCCTCCATCATGGCAGACAGTTCTGTGGGACACGTGACCATTAGAGTGGGTCACTTGGGGCCAGCTCTCTGGGTTTTCACAGGCCTCAAAATCTGAACTAGTCTCCGACCTCTCTAAAGCCCTCTGTTTGCAGAAACAAGAAGATTCATGGAAGTGGAGATGAAGGCCATTGATTCTTGTGGCTCTAACCTCTCGACCCTTGACACAAGGTCAGGTTTTACCATTTCCAAGCTGCGTGGCCTAGGGCAAGTCACTTAGCCTCTCTGAAGCGGTGTCCTTGTACTGACAAGGGGTGACAAAGGGTAGTTTAAAGATACCTTGGGATTTTGTAAGGATTAAACAAAATGAAGAAATAGGTGTAAAACACTTAGAATGCTCCACGCATAGCAAGAACACACACATGCTACAGAGTTGTATATGCTTTTCTGAGGATTAAATGAGACAATGCCAAACCAAGCCCCCAGCCTGGTGCCTAGCACAGCCGCCACCAGGCGTGTGCCACCGGCCATCCTGGCGGTCACTGCCTCTGGGCAATGGCATGCGGCATGCTTTCACTTCCTGTGGTGCTCGTGTTTTCTACTAGAGGATGTATTATGTCTGGTTAGAAGAAGTGACCCAGAGGGTGTCAACTCTCCCAGTGAATGGCTAGGTTTAAGTTTGTGTATCTTGAGCCTCCACATGGTCTTTTTTCTTCCTCCTCTCTTCTTTCTGGAGGACGGTGGGAGTAAAAAGCATGCCTCTGTGCAGTGGTCATGTCAGGTCCTCACGTGGTAACCACCAGGCTGCTTCCGTCCTGCTGGTTCGGGCTGGGTGACCAGCACCGCCCCGTCCAACGGTGTCATCGGATCTGGGTTTGTTCTATAGGATTAATTTGTGGTGGGAAATGCCCGTATAGTTACGCAGTTGCCACTCGTTTGCCTACATACAGAATGTGCTAAATCTGCCACTTGTAATGAAATCCACATAACTTGGAACCATGTATAGGGAATCAAATAATTTTCATAATTGTTACAAGAGATGGATTTCAATGAGGGCAATCCAAATGCCACCGAGGGTGGTGCGATCCCTACTTTCCTTCTATAGATGGTTCTACCGAGGGAGACATCACTTTCAAGTAAACACTTCTAAGAGAAGAAAGGAAAGACGTGGGGCCAGGATATTGCATTATCTTGATGTTATTTGTGTAACCTGGGCCCCCCGTGAGCCCTTCCAGGCTGACCAAACCCTTGTCCTTTGTGTGGCTTCCCTGGAATTGACAAATCACTCGTGGTTAATCGGTAACTCGGAGGCTTCTTGGCAAATAGTTGCTTTGCTAGTTATCTGTGCCAGGGTCTCCTCCATTATTGGTGGGGCCCCTCAAACGTCAAAAGATCCCAGTGGGGGTGTGTGTGTGTCTGTCCGTGTACCTGTAGTGTGAGCCCACACGTCTCCTCTGCCCTCCTAAAATGTAGGCAGTTCTTACATCAGTCATTTCCAGGCCTGGCTGGGGGCTGAAACATCTTGAGGCATTTTCAAAATTCACATTCTGGGCCCCACCTTGGACGTAATAAGTAAAAACCTGGAAAACTGGGGCCAGAACGTGTATATTTTCTAAAGGCCCCTCAGGTGATTCAGATTTGTGAATTGGCCAAGGTCCCGCGCGCGCGCACACACACAGCAGGCAGCAGGGGTGGAGTTTGACATCAGAGTTATCAGCCTTCAAAGCCCATGGCTTCCATTGCTGGAAGCTGGCTGGAATTTTAATCACAGTCCTTAGGCTATTGGGAGTGGGTCAAGTAAGAATTCTGTATTCTGAATAGAATGTGAGATTTTCCAGAAGAGTCTGCCATGCCATCTTTCCTCACAGCACTGCCCTGTGGCCCTCCAGCCCTGACTTTCGGAGCCTGGTTCTTTCCGTCTGCAGACCCAGCCGCTGACCGAGACCAGCCACCAGTAAACTATGCCAGTCGTCCCTGAGCCTGTCTGTGTTTTAGTCTGCTTTTTCTCTTCTTCCTCCAACCCCCTTCCTCCTTCCCTGCCCGGCCCCTGCATGCAGCTCTTCTCCTGGGACCCAGGCCTACAGTCAGCGCCTTCCTCAATAAATAAATAAATCTGGATCTGGGAGTGGAGCCGTTACCGCCCAGGGTGCAAACTCCACACGGGCCTCTCGGCCACTATCCCTGTTCGTCACTGGTACTCAAATGGTTGTCCCGCTCTGCAGCCTGCAAGGCAGATAGCTTTGTGACGGAGGGGGCAGACATGCAGCGGACCACCTGGATTGAAAGCCTGGATCCGCTGCTTCCTTGATGAGTTTCTTTATATCTCCGAGCCTCAGTTTGCCTGTAAAATGGAGAGAATACTAACCCACCCCTTATGGTAGTTGCAGGGAGTAAGTGAATAGCACTTTCTAAAATGCTTGAAATAGTACCTGGCACGTAAATGTCTGGTATGTTAACCATTACGATGATGATCATGAGGACAACGGTGACTATTGGGGGTGGGGGGGTCCTTGGTGACCCTTCCCAGTCTCATGAGGGCACCCACTCCTGTGTAAGCACATCCTCAGTATTACAGTGGAAAAGATCAAAGGCTTTAGAGACAAATCTGGGTTTAATCCCCACTAAGCTGTTTTTTTTTTTATGTGAGGTTGGAAAAGCCCCAGAGCCTGTTTTGTTTTTTAATCTATAAAATGAGGATGACAGCATCACCTGCCTTGTGTCATAAAGGTGAAAGGCAAAAACGCAAACAAAGCATGGGCTTAGCTGGCAATGAGTGAATTGGGAAGAAAAATAGGAGTTGAATGAACCGTAGCAATGTAATAGGCAAAAATAAAAATCAGCCTCAAAAGATTATATGTGGCATGATACAATGTTTATAAAGTTAAAAACAAAGTTTTTAAGTGAAAAAGTATTGGAGGGGCACGTGGTGGGCACACTTAACACTGCATAAATGCTCTCCTGAGTGTGGGGGTGGTGAACACTGACGGTGTTTGTGTCCTGTGCAGGGAGGGAGGCCCCGGTGGCTGCCATGCGGAGGGTTGTCAAGGCTCTAGCTTTGTTTTGGAGGTGAGTTCACATTATTACAACTAAATACACATGGTCATGAACCGGGGATTACGATACATCCAATATGCATCCAAAGTGAAGAACTTAGTGGGTTCTCAGTAGGCGATAACTGTCATTATCCCCTGAACCACCTGGACCACACCCTAGGCCACCACGACTACCCTCTGTGATGGCCTGTCGTCTGTGCAAAATGCCCTGAGCACCACACCTTCCCACCCCTAGCCCCAGTGGCTTCCATGTGGGGGGTGTGGGACAGTGGGGAGATCTTGTTGCCTTGCTCTTTCAGTTTGTTGCAGGTCTTGGGCATCAGCTCCCGTGTGTGTCTAACACAGTTGGACAAAGACAGGGCTGTTTTTTGTCCTAGCTGTGCCAGATATAAAGACTTTCATTAGAATCACTTTAGGAGCATTCATGTTCGCCAGGAGATTTTCTTTCCAAGGGAAGGCAATGTTTGGGTTCGATCCGATGGTGTTTGTCTTGGTATGATCTTAGACCTCTCTGCTTTCACTGCCACCATCAAGCATCATGACCTTTGCCTATGGCTTTTCTTTACCCATGGTTCCTTCCCTTAACAGAAAGGGGAAGCGTGGAGGGCATTGGAGACACCCTAGTCCTGTGCCTCTAGGTCCGTGGCATCTGGATCTAAATGATCCTCATGTCCTGCCACCCTCTGAATTTGAAGGAGAGGAAAGAAGAGTATAGGTTTTGGAATTAGGGACACCGAGGTTCAATTTCAGGATCTTCACCGTGTCATTTTGAGGCACAGATATTATTCGTTTTTCCCTATTTTAAATTGAAGGGCATTAAGTGCGCACTCCTAAATTCCGTTCAGTTTGATGAAATCGCACCCAGACGTTCAGCTATGTAATCGACCCAGGTGAAGTTCAAGATCTAAAGTACTCCCATGAGGAAGTGCCCTCATGGTCCTTCTCCCTCTGTACCCACCCCCCACCTGCCCCCAAGTAGCCATTCCCCTGACTTTTGTCACCATCCATTCATTTTGCCTGTTTTGGAACTTCTAGGGGTGGGAACATTATCAAACCTTTCTGATCCCCGTTTTTTTCTTTTCTTTTTGAAAGCAAAATTGTAGTACTTGTAGGGTTAAGAGAATCAAATGAGATACCACGTGTAAAGTCATTAGTAAAATATGTGTAAAACAGTTAACACCTCCTCAGGTGAAGCTGTTTATTGTTGACTTTTGCCATGGTGGACTTCAGCGTCTTCCCCTGTGTCTCCCCTTCTGCACTCGCCGCAAGGCCTGCTTCCCCGTGCCCTGCACGCCCTTCCCTGCCCTGTGCCCTCTGAGCACCCTTCTGAGATGGTTCCATCTGTGGTTTACAGGGTTTCTCACTGAAACCAGTTCTTCTTAATAAGGCAGGGAAAATGGGCAGGAAAGCAGAGTTCTGCAGCTTTTGCCTGGTTGTTTTGTTTTGTTTTTGTTGTTTTTTTCCAAAGAGGGTCTGTTTGTTCTATTAGCAAAATCAACAGAGGCATTGCTGGACTGACTTCCCTGAGTGGGGGATCCTTGGATGCTGCTTTTGCTGAAATGCCAGGAGTTGTGGTCACGGTGAGGTTTCAGAAGCAGTGGGAGGAGCCATCTCTTTCAGTTCCTCAAAAACAAAAAGCAAAATAATCTTCTGTGTTTGCCTGAAATTCTAGGATTATAATTCATTTCCTTAGGTCAAGGGGAGGCACTAATACCCTGAGTTTGGGCGGGGGGTGCATTCTGTTTTCACGATGTATGGTTCCCTGTGACCTTGACCCAAATGGTTTTACCCTGTCCTTTCCCGAGGATAGGTCTTCATGAAGGAGGAGGTAGAACCGTGTGGATGGTGGCTGGCAGCGAACGAACAGAGGGCAAAGGGGGGCCGTGAAGGCAGATTCCGTGAATTTGTGATGAGGTCCAGGGCTAAGTCTGCCCACCAGACATTGTACACACACTTACAGAACATCAAGCCATGTGGTAAAGTACAGGTGCCAAGTTCCAGGCCCTGCCCTTCAGGAAGAAACTTCCAGTCAGGGAGCAGGAATTAAACAGGCATTTGTCACACAGTCTGCTAGATGCTGTGCTTGGAAGACCACGGCCCCTGATCCAGATTGGGGGTGCAGGGTTATCACAGGCCTAGAGCTGGTGTCATTTGCGTGGAGAAAGGTAGATAGAGGTTAACCCTCAGACGTCTACAACACGCAGCCTCCATCTGGGTATCCTTGGGACTCTCACGAAACCCATTTCCAAGGATCACTTCCATCCACCCCATAAAGGAGACTTTGGTTCTACTGAACTGCTTGATGCCTTTGCTGGTGGCAAGACCATTGATAATTCCCCCCCCCCCCCCCCCCCAAGCAATGTTATAGCCTCTCTACCCTGGGCAATGAATGGAATGTGGAATACAGAGGCCCTCTGATTCTGCAGGAGACTCTCACTTCCCCGCAAGGTGGGTGAGACAGGCCGGGTAGGGAGATCCATTTATAAACTGAAGACTTTATTAGTAAGAGTTTATGAGCAAGAGACGAGCCCTGCCACAGACCCAGAAGGGGGATGTGTTTGTTATGGAAGAAGATACCCACTTGGCATCCCTCACGTGGCCAGTCGCCGCATGTGGGGCCGGGATGCCAGATTGCTGCAGTTACCATGGGACCCAGACTTAGACAGGAAATCATGGTAGGATGGGAAAGAGTCCAAAATACACACGGCTGGTATACAGGCTGCAGTTAGAAAAGAGGAAGAGAACAATCTATCTATTTTCCTGCGCGAGTAGTGCAGAATCAAATAGGGTTGTTTTTCCAAGACTCCTTACGTTTTATGGACCTGATTTTCAAGCTTTAAGTTTTTCCATATTAAGCAATCCTTGGGTTAGTTGAAGTGACCCTTTTGTATGTTTGTGGAGAGCACTTCTCAGGCTGGTTATGTGTTTTTTAAAGCTCCCAAACTAAAAAAGAACCAATGTCCCTTCAGCCTGGGGGGACTTTTTTTCTCCAGAACCTGTAAGGAATATCTTTTTGGTTTTGCCACAGCTGTCTCTTTCCTGCGAGCAGCCCCCGTGAAGCCCCCACACTCCCTCATTTTACGGGATGTGCCAGTGGAAAATAGCAGGGTTCCTGCTGTAAAGCAGCACTCCTCACGGCTGGGTTTCTTAGAAATCTCTGCCGCCAAGTCCAGCAACTGAAGTTTCTCATTCATAAAGAAGGACCTTTTCATCCTGCCCATGAAGTTGTTAAAAGAAATAGAAAAATCAGGAAGGGGATCTTGCCTTGTACTTCTGCAGATGTAGCTCTGGAAAAGTTCAGAACGGGCCAGACTGTTCATAGCTTGGGAACAGTTCCAGGCCTCCAGAGGAACATTTAACAGGTCGCTACTGATACAGCTTTCCATGAACTGCCGTGATCTGTTTCTCGGGGAGCATGCTAAACTGTCGATGAAATGACAATTATGGCATGGGGTTCACACCCCTGTGCCCCATTGACAGCTGTCTCTCTCTCTGCTGGGTCAGGTGTGATTTATCACTTGAAGTCATTCTATTGGGTTGATTGCCCTCACCCCACACTATGACATTCTGACCACTGCCAATTCAGGAGTGAGGTGAGGGTGATACTCACTAATATGGGGACAGCACCTTACGGTTTTTACAAAGTCCTTTCCCGTTCTGCCTCATTTGAGCTCCATTATAGCTAACGTTTATTGAGCCTTTACTATAGAACGGCTACATTGCTAAACACTGTACAAATTTTACCATGTTTAACCCTTAAAACAACGCTACGTGGTAACACTCCATTTCTATTTTACAGACATGGAAACTGGCCCAGAGAGATTAAGCCTGTGACCTACGATCACATAGCTAGTTGAGGGCGGACCAGGGATTTGAACCCAAATCTACCCAACTCAAAGCCCATGTTGCTAAATGCCACGTGGTAGTGCCTCTCATTCTCCCTGTGCTCCAGGCAGATGGCTTCATTCTCTTATTAGAAGGAACCGAGGGTATGTTTGAGGTCCCAGGGCCAATGAGTGACCCGACTGGGGCCAGACCTCAGGTCTCCTGAGGGACCCCTACTTTGTCATTACCCAAGACCTGTGAACCTGAGCAGTATTATCTAAGTGAGGTCACCAGCATTTTTTTTTAAGATTTTATTCATTTATATATTTGAGAGAGTGAGTGAGTGGTAAGGGGAGGGAGAGAGAATCCGAAGCAGCCTCCCCACTGAGGGCAGAGCCTGATGTGGGGCTTGATCCCAGGACCCCGAGATCGTGACCAGAGCCGAAACCAAGAATCAGATGTTTAACCAACAGCCCCCCAGGCATCCCAGGTCACGGGCATTTCTAAGCCAGGAGCCACTTGCTCAGAAGTGGCCAGCCCTGGACCCATTCTTCCAGGCGGCCAGATGGGAAGGATTCTGGGAATCCATGCATCATTCTCCTGGTCCAAGTTTTTGAAGCTGAGAAGCCATCCAGTTACTACTTACAAGTACACTTCTGTTTAAAAGTTCTGTGTCAGGACTCCGTAGGTTGCAGACACATATCAAACTAATTAAAGAAGAAAAACGTACACTGGCTTATTTAAAAGTCCTGAAGTAAGGCTGGCTTCAGGGGTGCTTTGATTCAGGGGTTCAATAGGATCTTTGAGGTCCTTTTTTCTCTTGCTTGCTCCCTCTTGATTCTGCTCCTCGGTTGGCTCCATTATCCATCAACTTTTTTCCTCATGATTATAAACTGCAGCAGCCTCAGCTTTAAAGCCTAATAGCAAAGGGGACAAATCTGCTTGCCTGGCAGCTCAAACAAAAACCCTGGACTTTGAGTCTTATTGGCCTGACTGAGGTCTTGGGTCCACCATCGAACCAATCGCTGTAGTCCATTGCCCACATACAGTTCCCATGCTGGAGGGAAGGCTAGGAGCCCTGCTGGTCACAGAACCATGAGGGGGCTCTGGGTAGAAGAGAGAAAAATGGATGCCGTGGAGACAAGGCACTGGGGGACCTGGGAGGCGGGGAGGTAGGCTGGGCGATCCGGGAGGAAAAGTCGGATGGAAAAACCAGTTTTATGGAGAAACACATTTGCCACGTTAGGCTGGGTAAGGATAACTTTTTTTATTTGAAGAGAGCTTCAACAGGCCATTAATGCAAATGTGAAGCTCACAAGTGTCTTTTTGTTGCAGCTATTAGAGCAATTATTCTTTATTATATTCACTGACTTCAGTGTACATTTGTTCTAATGTAAACTTTCCTCTCTGGAAGAAAAGCACTTTGGAGTGTGTCTTCAAGAGTCCGATTATAGGTTTGAGGGAAAGAGCCATTAGGTCCCGAATAGCTGGTGACTAGGCTGATTTCTGTCCTGATGGCATCTTAATTTATGCCAGATGGATTGAAGGGCCACCTCTCTTCTGGTCAGTCACCGGCCCGGTGCCACCTGCAAGGCTTAGTGAGACTGTTTGGTCTAAGCTGTGTGTTGTCAAGTATCACAGGCAAGTCCATCTCGCAGATCCTTGCTTTTAATCAGCTGCAGGTGCCCGTGGAAGGTGTAATAATATTAGAGGCCACAGGTTTTCAGAATCCTGGATGGCTTGGTGGCTAATTTGCTTTCCATTTCTGAACTAAACCAGACAAGGAGGGGTGTTATTAAATGTTCCTTTTGAAGTACTTATAGCTAACGAGATCCAGATAGTGTGAATATGTAGCCAGCAAGGGTTCCTTGAATGCTTGCCCTGGACCAGCATCTCATAGGCATCGTGGAGGATAAAAAAGGAGTGGTTTCTATGCTGGAGGAATGATCCTGTGGGGGTACCACCAGGAGCTGTTCATTCCGCAGGTCAGGAGCAAAGCACTTCACGTGCAGTGGAGGCTCAGAGAGGTTAGGAACCCTGCCTCAAGTCACACAGCAAGCGAGCCGCAAAGCCAGGCTCACGGTGGGCTCTCCCCAGCTGCACAGCCCGAGTCTGTCACCCCAGTGCCCGTGGATGGAGCCTGTCACTACAGGATTTCTCACCATCCAAAAAAAATGAGTTCTCCCCTGATAACAGATTTCATCACTCATGAAACTGCAGGCCTGGGAAGAAGGAAGATTGCCTGACTGCTGAGGCCGATCCCTTTCCAGAAGGAGGATACTGGGTGGGCCTCCCGCCAGCCTGTCTGACCCACGTGATGCCTCCATCTGTCTGACTTCGGACTCTGAGCTGCTGGTCCAGCCTGTCTGCAACCTGGACAGCAGGACAAGTCTGAGCACAAACCAAATCTGGCTTCGGGAATCGGGTGGGACAGAGAGTTGTCCAGAGCTGCTGAGGGCACCCAGTCTCGTTTTCACACACTGTGTGGCTGACACGTCGGAGGGTGCAGGCAGCGTGGGGGTTGGAGATGAAAACCACACTGCAAGGAGCCGGGTCTGGGAGGCCAGGCAGCAGACAGAGCGCGTCCTAACCACACACGCGTACTCCGCTGGGGGTTGTTTAAACCAGACCCTGCCAAGGTCGTAGGAGCAGAAAACATAATCCAGAACCCTTTCTCCTGGGCAGGATCATTTACTTTTTAAAGGCTTTCTCCTCCGCACCCCCCATATAGTTTCCCTTGGTAGAAATGTGAGGTGGGGGGAGAATAGAAGTGAGGGGATTTTTGCCCCAAATCCTTAACAGCATGGACCTAGAGCCCCATGAATCTAGCATGATGCTGTAGAGTTGAGAATGTACCCCAAGGAATGAGGGTGTAATACTGGACTGGGGATGGTTTTTTCAACAAGGTCACTGATGCCTTGGGGTGGTTTTTCCTCAGAAGCGCATTGAGATTGGAAGGGAACGGGGTGTGAGTACAGAGAACTAGATGTACCTGAGGCCTGGGAGAGAGAGCCAGGCAATGCCACTGGACTCTGGGGCAGCTGAGATGGGGGAGAGGGGGTGGGGCGAAGAGGGTCTTTGGGAATGGTTTCCACCTCATCCTGCTAGAAACTTCATCTTTTCTGATGCTCTATGTAAAAGCTAGCATTGTAATGGCCCTCTTTGTCCCAAAGAATTATCTTTGCTCTGAAGTCTACTTGATCTATTTTTTTTTTAAAGATTTTATTTATTTGACAGAGAGAGAGACAGTGAGAGAGGGAACACAAGCAGGGGGAGTAGGAGAGGGAGAAGCAGGCTTCCTGCGGAGCAGGGACCCCGATGCGGGTCTCGATCCCAGGACCCCCGGGATCATGACCTGAGCCGAAGGCAGAGGCTTAACTACTGAGCCACCCAGGCGCCCCTTGATCTGATATTAACGATAGCCACTCCAGTTTTCTTTTGATACATGTTTACATAGTTTATTTCTCTATACATTTAATTTTAACTGGTTCATATCCTATACCAAGTGAATTTCTGGTAAACAGCATATAGTTGCATTTTTTTTTCTCTATTCTCACCATCTCTGTCTCCACTGGTGTGTTTAGCCTGTTTACATTTAATATAGATGTTGGTATATTTGGATCTAGGTTCTACCATTTTATTTTTTATTTGTCCCCTCTGTTTTTGTTCCTCTTTCCTTTTTTCTGCCTTTAGATTATTTGAACAGTTTTTAGTATTGCCTTTTATCTATTCTTTTTACCATCTCTTTGTGTAGTTATGTTTTTAAAAGTGGTTGATCTAAGGTTTAAAGAAAATACGTACTTATGTTTTCACATCAACTGAGAAATGATATCTTCATACTTCAAGTGCAATACAGACTGCTCACCACCATACAAGTCCCTCCATGTAAAATCTAGCTTTAGGGGAAATCATTCTAACCCATCAATCAAGTGGTGTAGAGGTGGGGGGGGGGAATGAATGGAAGAATGAAATTTGGTTTATCTCATTTATTCATTCATTCACCTTTATCTAGCATCTAACCAGGCAGCAGAATCCCCTCCCTTCTAGGTTGGATAATCCAAAGACTAGTATTGGTAGTAAGAACAGTAATAATAGCTAACTTGGGTCACTTGCTATGTGTCATGCACTGTTCCAAGTTCTTTACAGGCATTATGTTATTATTCTGACAACCCTATACCATAGGTACTGCAATTATCTGCATTTTATAAATGAAGAAACTAGGGCACAGAGTGTTTAACTTGCCCAAGGTCACCTAGCCAGTGAACAGCAGACTTTTGACCCATTGATTTTCTCCTGCTATTGGAGGGTCTCGATGGAGGAACAACATACTGGAAGGTGTGCAGACTCCTAGTCTGTCCTAGGGATCTTGCCTTCTCTACCATGTTGAGCTCGCCCCCTCCTTCTAGAGCCTGCTGATGATCCACGAAGAGGCTCCTTTCCCTCTTCCCTATAATCATGGATGGGAGATCTTCTCTGTGCCAGGGGTTATGCGCATAATATCAAAGCTCTGAAAATGGACCTCGAATCTGAGGTCAGAACTGGAAGGGACTTCTCTTTAGGTGTGGAATTGGAGGTGGTAGGAGTGAAGCAGCCTGCCATGTAGAGGCAGAGTCTGGACTGGACGCAGGTCTCCTGACTCCTGCTTTTGGTCTTTGTGCCTCCTTGTGCCTTCTTCTAGAAAGGTGTGGGAAGCATCAGAGTAGCAGGGCTGGAAATTCTGATCTGTAAGTGATAGGGACAGCCAGCAGTCCCCACAGGGGAGCCCTTCCTTGCATGCCAAGCCTCAGAAGGCTTTGGCAGCTGGGCTGTGCTATTTAATAACCTTCTAGAGGTTGATCCTGTGGTCTGGCAATATCACTCGCCAAGGCCAAGGTTGGTTTGGAGCCTTCGGTTTTGCATTTCCTGAAGAGGCAGGAATGAACCCCAGAAAGAACTGTTGGAGGGGGAGCTCCATCACACTGACACCTGCTTTTTAATAGCAAGACCTAGTATGGGAATGGCAAGTAGACCTCACCTCGTGGGCCAGGCCTAATCAAATGACACTAACTGCCTGGAGCACTGTGTTGAATCCAGACTCTGTGGAAAGAATTTGGGGGTCTATCAGGGTTGCCTGTCCTGGGCCCAGGAATGGGCTGGAAGCCTCTTGGTCAGGTGTGTGTCACCTTTAGTGTGCAGAGGCTAAATAAGTCTTGGACCTTAATTGTAGCACAAGACCTGCCCTCCGAGGATTATTAGGATTAAATGAATATACATAAATTGTTCATTAAATGGTAATCATTCCGGTTAGTGTCAGTGGGGGCTTTTAAGAAGAGAGAGAATTCGATTTCTTCGTTCACATATTTGAGTGCCTTCTATATGCGTGGTGCTAACTTGGCACCAGAGAAAGATTGTATAGGGTACGCTAGATCACTCTTCTCACGGAGATTGTTCTAGATGGAAGAAACAGGCAGTGACTAGTAAACAAATAGGGTAACTCCAGGTAGCAATGAGTACTGAATGGCAGCAAAATCAGGCTAATAAGATAAAGATCGTGGGGGGCGGGGAGTAAAACCAATGCAAGGAGGTGACATCTGGACAGAAGTCTGAGTGTGAGAAGGAGCCAGAAATGCAAGGATCTTGGGAAACATCCCAAGAAGATGGGAGAGAAGGTCCAAAGGGCCTCAAGGAAGAACAGCCTGAAGGCATAGTGAGCTTTCTGAAGGCAAGGTCAGATCATAGCATACCTTACTTACTAAATCCTCGTTACAAAGTATTTTTAAACATTAAAAAGAGTAGAGAATTGTGTAATGCGTGACTGTACATCCATCACCCAGATTCAATAGTTAGCACCATTTTGACACTGTCTTTATGCCTCTACTTGGCTGAAATAAATCAAATCCCAGACAGACATCATGACATTTTATCCCCAAATACTTCAGTATGCATCATTTGACGAAATAAGGATTCGCTTACATGTTATATAGCTTCTTACATTTAATTGCACAATGACATCATCATAATTCCTTGATGTAACCCAGTACCTAGTCCATATTCAGATTTACCTGTTGGCCTCAAAAATATCTTCTATAAGTTGATTAGTTTGAATCAGATTCCAAACAAGATCTGCACATTGCAAATTGTTAACCCAAATGTGTTTTCATGATGGGTAGAATTCTGAGAAAGGCATTTGACATCAGACCTGCATATTGGGATGGTTTTTGCATGCCTCTGTGGCCTGATATATAGTTTAAATCCTTAGGAGCCCAGGAGGACTGTGAACTATGATAGATATTGTTGGGTTATCTCCCAAACTGACAACAGAACTGCCCCCCCCTGCCCCATCCTTTGTTCTTGCCAGCGGAACTGTGGCTCTGTTTAGGAATCAGAAGTAAGGTGCATGATGCATCTGGGTGTCTGGGCTTTCCCTCCTGGCCCAGAGGTGAGCCCTGACTGTCCTGACAGTTGTGGTTCTTATCCCCTGAACAGTGATTGATTTAGGAATGGATCTGGGACCTCATTCAGGCCATTGAGGGAAGTCCGCTTGGTGGGGTTTCTGGAAGGGTTTTCCTCTCAAAAGGATGACCCAAGTTTGGGGTCATCTTTTGAGATTTTTGGATGTCATATGGGCATGTCTGGAGCTAAGGCAAGAGCCATCCAATGGCTGTGCAGGGAAATAGGATAGAGCCCACCATCCTGATACAGACTGAGGGGGGAAAGAAATAACTTGGATCCTTGATGATAATGCTGAGCCACAGAACCAACCAACCCTGAAACTCCCGTACCTGAGATAACTTAAGAGCTAATAAATCCCCTTACTGTTTAAGCTACTTTTTGTTGTTTTACACCCAGAAGCATCCCAATAAAGCATTCAGTTCATAGGCATCTTTCTGGAAAAAGAAATGTCATCCCTGATAGGTTTTAATTTTCTTTGGATCATAAAAGGGGAACTGACCTTCAAACTCTTCTTATCCTCCTGCTTAAACCTCTTGTGTGTTTGTGTTTTTTCAAACTGGTTGGTTAACGTTTCTCCTTTTCCTTGGAGCTCTTGGCACAGTGCTCTCTGTGGTTTGTCCGGAAACGTTTATGGAGGTCTGACTTCTGTGGAGGTGGAGAGAGAAATCTGCTGATGTCCCTTCTCTCCTTGCAAAGACTGGACCCAAGGCGAAACATCTTTGAATGGTGCAAAGTAAAACTTCATGGGAGATCTTAGTGTACCTGGTTGAAAGAAAGATAAAAACTGTGTTGGTAACAGTAGTGAGCTGTTGTCCTCAGGAGAGAAAAGGCAGCAAGCAGGCCTTGCCCAGGGGAAATAAATTTGGTCCGGTATATATGTGCCAAGAGCATTTGGCAACCCTCTGATGTGGACACACAGTGCTCGTGGAGGAAGTGCTCAGTGATGGCTAGGTGAGTGAATGGACAAGGCACTCCATGCCACCCACCCAAAACCTGGGCTTCCAGTTTCTACTCTGCTGTGGAGAAAAGAGTCTCCTGTGGTGAGACGTGTCCATTCAGGTGACCTGTTGTCATCAGTCTCTCCACTGGTGGGGAGTTGAAATGCCCATGGCCTTCAACTTGGAGATCATCCAGGGACAGTTTCTCCTCACCAACTAGACTGCTTCTGCCATCGACTACATTTCTAGGGCCCTGTCTCACACATGGCTTGCCCGGGAGATGCAAAATATTTTAGGGTTTGCCCAAGTTTAACATCCTTAAGAAAGTCTGCTCCTTCCTCCTATAAAAACATCAGTGCTTTCAAAGCTAGACTGGTTCCTGTTTGGGTCACCTGTGCACATGCATGGGATAGACAGATATCAAATCACATTCAGCCCTGTGAGCCAAGATCCTGGAGAATGAGCTGTGTGTTAAGAATAAAATTGGGGGGGGGGGTGCCTGGGTGGCTCAGTCGTTGGGCATCTGCCTTCGGCTCAGGTCGTGATACCAGCATCCTGGGATCGAGCCCCACATCGGGCTCCCTGCTCGGCAGGGAGCGGGCTTCTCCCTCTTCCATTCCCCCTGCTTGTGTTCCTTCTCTCGCTTTGTGTCTCTCTGTCAAATGAATAAATAAAATCTTAAAAAAAAATAAAATTAGGAAAACTGTGTTAAGGGATTAGTATGTTCTAGGTCCTAAGCTCTACATGTTTCATACCTAGTAAGTCATTATCCACCTGCTCTCGAAGAAGGAATGGTGTCTCATTTTCCAGGTAACAAAACTTGGAGAGGTGACGTAACTTCCCACAAGATGACCAGTGGTGGCAAGGGGACTCACACCCAGGTCTGGCTAATTCTGAGCCACTTCCCAAAGTCGGCAGCACAGTCACTGCTCGGCGTGTGGTGGCCGGTCCCTTCTTGCCCATGGCACACCCATGGCTTGGAGCTGTCCTGAACCTAGGTTCCCCTGCCCTGCCTCTTGGAGACACTGGCCGGCCCAGGCATCCCTTGGGCCTGATGGGACCTGTACCTCTGTGACAAGGTTAGAAGAAAGCCCAGATGAGCCTTGCTGATGACTCTGTGGCCTTCTCCACCTGACCGTGGAGGGACCGCAGTGGGATTGTGGGAAAGAAGGATTGAACCAAGGCTTCCTATCCACCAGACTCGGGCCACAGAGCTTCAGTGCGCTGCCTTGCCCGGTCTCGATTCCTGGAGTTTGGGGTGGTCTTTGCTGCAGTGTCGTTCCTGTTACTTTGGAGGGATGACAAAATGTGGTCCCCAGCTGCAGGAGCCTTTGCTGCCACTCTTGCTAAGGCAGTGCTGGTTTATGGCTCCAGAATTTTAGTCTGGGGAAGAGGTGCCTTTGGCAGTGTAGCTAACTCAGGCTAACAACTGGGACAGTCCTTTGAAAGGCAAGCCAGCTCCCTTCCTTAGCCCTAAGATGATACCTCTTGGTATTTCTTCATCAAAACATCTTGTTTTGGGGCACTTGGGTGGCTCAGCCATTAGCGCCTGCCTTCGGCTCAGGTCATGATCCCAGGGTCCTGGGACTGAGCCCCGCATCATGCTCCCTGCTCAGTGGGAAGCCTGCTTCTCCCTCTCCCACTCCCCCTGCTTGTGTTCCCTCTCTCGCGGTCTCTCTCTCTCTCTCAAATAAATAAATAAAATCTTTAAAAAAACAAACATCTTGTTTCTCTAAACACCAGGTTTTATGGATTCCTTGAGCTGGTGGTTAAGCTGCTCAAGGAAAACCTGAGAGCAACACATTGGATCCTTATCACACGAAGGGTCACCTCCCAACTGGGAACGTGGAGTCCTGACTCGCAGGCTGGCACTAACTGGAAAATAATCCAGTTTGGATTTTGGACTCTGTACTTACTTGGTGATTCACAATTGGGTAAAACCACCTTCTTTCCAAGTGCCCAGAAACCTAAGTTGGAGTTTTGATGACTGCTCCATCATGTAGTTAGAAGCTGAGACTCCAGTCACGTCCTGGCTCAGCGACCAGATGGCCAAGTGACCTTTGACCAGTCACCAGAACCCTCGGAGCCCGTACTTCCTTCTCTGGGGGGGAGGGGCAGGGCATGACTTCTCTAGGGGTGTCTGGTTTGCCCTTCAGATCTGCCATTGGCAGGCTTGCTGACCACTTCCCCTTACTGTTGCTTGTTACGTTTGTTCTCTCTGGCAACGCCTACTCATTTGGTGCCCTGTGGGCCAAGTGCTGTCTTTGGAAGTAAGAATACAACACTGGGACAGGGGACATGTCCCAGCGCCTTTACCAGCAGGAAGATTATAGTCTCCAGGGTAGACAAGCCTGTCAAAACATGCTAATGACCGTGATAATGATCTGAACCTAGGGCAGTGGAATCAGAGGGCAAGCAAGGACTGCCTGAGCCTTGTCCACCGATTCTAGAGTAGAAACTAATCTCACAGGTGATGTGCGTCCCCTACCCGAGACAGGTTGTGTTTTTATGAAACATCTGACAGTGCACTCTGAGATGTCAAGAGGTCTTCCGTACATTTCTGGTTGGAGGTTGGAGTCACTCTACCTCTGTTGATCCAGTAGTTGCCTGCTAGTGGCAGAGAATGAAACAACCTTGATGTCTCTCCTGCCCCAAGCCCCTCCTGCAAAGCCGTTCTGGAGCTGATACTGATGGGGCCTGAGTGTTCTGCCCAGATCTTCAAGTTTCTTCCCCATATGCCTTTCTGGGCTTCCCCCCATGAGGTCACTGGCATATGGAGTGGGGAGCTGTGTCGTAGACTGCTTGCATCTTCAGCGTCACTACTACCTTATGCACCCATAGATCCTTAGTACACCCTTCATGCAGTCCATTATGATAGGCCCAGCTGAGTTTGATTCATTCTGGGAAGCTCTTTATTTTATTTTTTTTAAAGATTTTATTTGGGAGAGAGAGTACATAGGTGGGAGGAGAGGGACAATGGGAGAGGGAGAAGCAGACCCCCGGCTGAGCAGGGAGCCCAATATGGGGCTCGATCCCAGGACCCCATGATCATGGCCTGAGCCAATAGTGGATGCTTAACTGACTGAGCCACCCAGGTGTCCCTTGGAAGCTCTTTATATACAGTCTTATTGTTACAGTTTTATCACTTTTAAGTATGTGGTATTTTTAAAATGTGTATGTGTAGGTATGTATTTACATATTTGTGTGTATGCTGAAGCTCACAGATTAGCAGCAGCACCAATGGAAGCAGTAACTTGGCCTTGGCATTTTCACCACTCAGCCTGGTGCATTTGTACTTGATGATGAGATACTTGTGGCAAACACATGTTTACACTTGGTCACTGACTTAAGCCTGTCGGTTTTAGGAAAGCAAATGAGCAGAATGTAGGAGATGATCCAGAGAGTATCTTTGCCTCCCAAAGGATTAGGAGGTTCAGACCATTGGCTGGGCTGGAGCAGAGTTTACAATGAAATCATTTCTAGAAAGTGAATACTTACCTACTGAGGAGTTCTTGTCTCTTCAGAGGGTCCCAATTACTGATGGTTGAAAAAGGACAAAAGGGAACAGCTTGCAGCTTGTCTAATAACCCATGTGACAAGTGGTACTGTGTGGCCAGAGCCTGGGACTGACCACAGAACACGAGCTCATATTGGTTGCCCTCGGCCGAGAGCTGTTTCCACCCCATGCCGCACGGAGCACCCGTAGAAGGCTGGAACCATAGTTTCCATCCTGCTAGGTGGGTGAAGCAGAGTGATGTTAGCATTTTTAGCCCTTTTTGAACAAATCTGGCCACTGGGTCACGAAGCTGGTTCTGGCCATGTCAGGTGTTAGGACACTGCAAACCGTTTTTTTTTCTTACCTTACGACTTTAACTGTAAACATTAAATTAGCAGCTTGACACTGGTTGGTTAAAAGTTGCTATGTAAGCTGACCTGGACAAATTATCCTATGCCACTTCACATCCCTTCTTTGTAAAGGGACTGACTAGCACAGGTATTTGGGGATTCTGTCCATGGGTCAGAAGCACGGACATCCTGCCATGGAAGATAGCCTAACACATGAAGGGTGGTTGCTTCAGATTGCTACTAAGAAAAGAGAAATTGGATTGGAGACCTGTGTGCCTGAGAACCAGACTCATGGTGGAAAAATAAAAAGCCTCAAGGCTGTGGCCGGCCAGAGGTCTCCCTCTCCTCCCTGCTGCATCTGCTGAGGCTTGTGGGCGAGCTGGGATTTAGGTAAGGGGAGGAGAAACGCAGGAGAAAGGAGCTGGTTGTGGGGGAGAGAGGAGAACGGGAACCCAGAACTCATCCCTGGAATCAATCTAATTGTTCCCATTCCTCCTCATGAATATTTGGAGCTGTATTCCCCAGAGCTTTTTGACTGCCCCAAAACAGCTTTCCCTTGTTTCAGAGTTTCCCAGAGATGGGTTTTTGAGCTTCAGGGAGCGAGACCACAGACCCCTCCGATTCTGGGCTCAGGAGAGCCCTGGACACAGGTAATTTCAGACGGACCCCCTTCTCTCCATCAGCAGAAATCAGTCAGCCCGAACTGGGTGTGTTTATTCAGTGAAATCCAGGAACCTCAAGCCACTGGTTTTAATCAGGACAACTCGCTTTGTGGTAATTGGGGCTCCTCAACCAAGGATCTGGTCCCACTTAGGTTTCGAAATGCCGGCAAGCTTGTTTCCACAGAGTGTCTGCCACTCACGTGGCCCTCCTGCAAACGCAGACTATCCCAAAGACAGACTCACTGAAGCACAGGCCTCCTTTTAATGTGGAATTCTGAATGCTTCTGGCAGAAATTTTTCCAGTCTTTGCTTTTTTTTTTTTTTTTTTTTTTTAAAGGAGGGTAAGATAATACTTGATGGCCTTTCTGGAGAAGTCATTTGGAGAGATGAGCTGGAACGTGGCAAAGTGAAAATGGTCAGAAGCAATGCGGGGCTGATTATGTCTTGTACACTCCATTTCTCCCTCAGCTTCTCCGAGCCAACCCCTAACGGCAGGGCCAGCCTCCTGGGTGTGTATCCTATGGGGTCTCATAAGGCCCCACTCAGAAGGGCCCCCACACTTACTGACTTACTGTCACTATCTGGAAACTCTTCATGTTTGAATGAGGGGCTCCGTACTTTCATTTTGCCCTGATCCCCACAAGTCATGTGGCGCGTCATAGCAAGGGGGTTCACGCACCAGGGGTGGACCCCTGGGCTGAAGGCTGGGCTCTACCACTCACCCGCCGTGAGACCTGGGGCTAGGGGACGCTGACCTCTTAGCCTCCTTTCTAATGAGAACCTGTCCCCTACAGCTGCTGTGGAGAGGAGGAAAGGTTATGCCCTGCAGCAGGTAGCCCAGTGAGGGGCAAGTAGGCCCTGGAAAACACACATCTGGCTTGCCTTTCTAGTCCTTTCCTTGTGTAACAAATACTGTTGAACACATATGCTACTGCTTCATTTGTGTCCCCCTTAATTCATGTGTTGAAGCCCTAACACCCCCCCCGGCCCCCCGCCGTGTGGCTGTATCTAGAGATCAGTTCTTCAGGAGGGAGTTAAGGATAAATGAGGTCCTAAAGGTGGGGGCCTAATCTGATAGGATTGGTGGCATTCTAAGAGGGAGAATGGGGGGAGTGGAGAGAGATCTACGTGAGAACACAGTGAGACCGCAGTTGGTCCTCTGCAAGCTCCCACCAGAAGCCAAACCTTGCTGAGCCTTGATCTTGGACTTTCCAGCCTGCAGAACTGAGAGGAAATAAGTTTCTGTTGTTTTAGCCACTCAGTCTGTGCTATTTCATTCCAGCGGCCCCAGCTGACTAATACGACATACTGGGTGCTGGATCAGACTTGGGGTAGAGCCACTTCATCGCGGAAACCATACCTGGGCCCTGCCTTCACCGAAGGGAAAGTATCAGCTCAGACCCACCCCTCCCTCCCTGAACAGCTTGCAGAGGTCTCTGGTCTGTCTCGGTTTATCCAGGAGGAGCAGCGGGACCCCCAGGACGTGCAGAATGGCTGTGCATCCAGCTTTGCCCTTGCTGGGCTTGGGAGGGGGTGGGTATCAAAGAATCAGAGTCACGCTCATGGGAGCGTCCCGGGAAGTATTTTCCATCACCCCTCGGTCACTGGCATCAGCCTCCTCCTGCTGCTGTTGTAAAATTTGGGACCTGTTTATGAGATGTTTACTCGTTTAGCACACCACTGGCAGGCCCCTCACCCCAGCGCTGCATGTCAGCCAGGTCACGCCCCTGTGACCTGCCCCCAGCTTGGAGAAGAACTTGGCCTTAACTTCCCTCCGGCCAGGGCTGGGGAAGCCCCTCTCTGAGGGTGTGGGGCGGGGGGAGGTGGTTGAGGTTTATGCAGCGAGTCTGTGAACTCTTGCTACTCGTTGCCCTGGTGGTAGTAGTAACAGCGAGCCGCGCCTGATGAATGTTAAGCCCCAGGCGCGGCTCTGAGTGCTTTATGCATATTAACTCGTTTTGCCAGAGTGGCAAAGTCCTACTGCTAAGCCTATTTCACAGATGAAGAGACTGAGGCCCGTGAGTCCTCACAGTGGCCTGTGTCTCGCTTATATGGCATGGCTGATTGTGTGTGCGTGTGCAGGCATGTGTACTACCAACACCTGCTATCTCTCTGGGTGTTTGAGATGACTTCTCCAGATGTCCACCTATCAGATGGCCCTTGGTTGTCCATGAGGGAGGGACGGGCCTGAACTTAACCACGGGGGGCAGGAGGTGGGGCTTCTCTGGTGAGTCTGGCTGCGATGCAGGCTGCCGCTCAGGTGTTGGCTCGTCTTTTGAGCCAGGTGGCCAGCAAGGAACTACCAGCCACTTGAAAGAATGTGGTCAAACCACCTCCTACCCAGGAGACAACTGGGGTGCTCAGGAGACAGCCAATAGTAGGATCCGTCTGTGAGCCAGCCCTCCGGGGGGCCTCTTTGGGGTGTCTGGTCATCCTCTTACTCCTCTTCCCACTGCCAGCCACCCTCCAGCCGCTGACCTCATTTCACAGAAGCCTCCAGAACCCTTGAGCAAAAAAAAAAAAAAAAAAAAAGCACATGGGCTTGTGTATGTAGAAATTGCCCCACTGACAATGAGCTCTTATTAACCCTTTTAGTCCCTGGGCCATTTCCAAATCAAGAATACAGATTTGATTTTAGTGTGTGTATCTCACTTGCTAAGGAAGGTTTTTTTTCTTTTTTTAATTTTTTAAAGAACATGGTTTTCAGAATCACTTAAGCTTGGTTGAGACCCAGCTGCACCACTTGCTAGCTCTATAACCTATCACAAGTTACTTACCTTCTCTGAGCTTGTTTCCTTTGGTAAAGTGAGAGTAATAGAAACTATTGCACAGGGCTGTGGAGAGGATTGAGTGTGATAATGCCCGAAACACATTTATATAGTTCATGGCATATAGTAAGTGCTCAGTAAACATTAGGTGCCGCTGTTAAGCAATCTGAGGTAAAGGAATATTCTTGGGGAGGCTCATTTTTCTTAGATCAAATGAGAGAGGAAAGAAGAAACAGGAACTCTGAGGATTGCAAACCAGTTTGATGCAGGGAACATTTTAGAGTGATCTTTTTGATCTAGAAATAGTAAAGTACTGAACACTACTGGGCCCAAAAGCCAGAGACCAGGTTCCAATGCAGCAAGTATCTGTCCAGCCCTACCAATGTGTATGGTTCATTCTTGTTATTGTGGAGGCAACCTCTACCTGTAGCTACCAACCCCAGTTCTCAGTTGAGAAAGCTTGCCGGATTCTGCAGAGTTGAGCCAGAAGTTTCTGACTCCCCAAATCCAGTGTTTCTTACCTCTCAGAGACCCTCTGCAGATGAGTGGAGAATGTGGGTTTTCCTGGGATTCCAGTGTTGAACCAAACCGGGAACTCCCTTGGGTACATCTGGATGTGCTCTGTCACTTGGAAGACGCCTTTCCAGGCAGAACCCCCTGATGTTCCAGAGGATTATTTTGAGTCACTTTCTCTGAATGAACTGACAATTAGAAGTCCTGCCCCAGGGGCGCCTGGCTGGCTCAGCCTGTAGAGCGCACAACTCTTGATCTCAGGGTTGTTGAGTTCGAACCCCACGTTGGGTATAGAGATTACTTAAAAAAAAAAAAAAGTCCTGTCCCAGCAGAGAGTAATAGTCAATTGCTCCCTCTTTTACTATAGGCTTCCACTCAAGAGCAATGGCGTAATTACCCTAAGGCAGGATGCTAGGCACCAGGGCTGAGTGTAAATGATTGCCTCACGTTGAAATTGTATACCTTATTTAAAAAAAAAATTTTTTTTTTAATTTTATTCTCAGCCCTGGAGAGCAACCTCAGCTACCACCCCTGAAAGAACTGCTCTCCCTCTCTCTCAATTAAAATGTCAGTGGTAACTGCAGAATTTCTAGGTGAGGTGAGGCGCTGCCTTAATCTGTTTTCAGGGGGGTGTTTGAGGGGTTGGTTTGCAGCTCCCTGTGCAGAAGGTCGTCTTTTACAGCAAATTTATGTGGGTTGGTTTGGAGCTAAGGCCACCCAGGGGCCAGCTGAGGCCTTGTCCAAGCCTCTCTGGTACTTGTACGATGAGACATCACCTTCAGTATTTTTAGACCTCTGGGCGGCAGATAAATTTAGAAGCATGGTAGTGTGCCTTTCTGGGCCTGTAGCATGCAAGTGTTGTGTTCCTGTCCAGCTTCACAGCTTGCAGTTCTCCGAGGGGTGAGGCCGTCCTTCCTGGTGTGCGTGAGGCCTGCCAGGATCCACCAGCCTGAGCTGGGAGGCAGAGAGCAGAGAAGCAGTTCCTTATCACAGGCCGAAAAGGTCAGGAACAGAGGGCAGTGGACGACCGGGCTGTGTGTGGAGCCCCTTGGGAGTAGAGCAATGCCCTCTCCCTGGGATTTCCTTCAAGACTATGCCATCCTAAGTCCGACTGGTATCCCCCCTCGGGCCCTGGGCTGAGGAGAGGGACCACCACCGAGGAGCAGCCTCCCTTCAGAAAATATCACACCTGTGCACACATGTGTTCTCAAAGCTGGTTTTGATGTGGAGGAACTCTGCTGGGGATGGAGGATAGGGAAGGGCAGGTGGACAGCGAGGTTCATCAGGGGGCTGTGCATTAAACAACGCATGACCACAATGCAGCCCATCCCCTAGAGGAGAACCGTGTGCCTGCTGTACCGTGCACACCTGACCCCACTGGGTCAAGGATGTCTCCTGAAGCCAGGCTCTGAGGGGGAGGACTTGAGTGTGGGTGCTTGAGGGGAGGGACTGTGCAGGGAAAGGAAACAGTCTGTGCAAAGGTCCTGAGGCAGAAGTCAGCAAGGACTTGAAGACTGGTGTGGTTTGGCTGGGGAGGTAAGCACGACTAAGGATTGTGGTATCTGTCCTGAGTTAGGGGTTGTCACGGTCAGAACTGTGCTTGCAAAGGAAGGATCGCTCTAGCTGGAGAGTGGATGGGTCCTTGGGGCAGGGGTGGTGAGCAAGAGGCCTCTGTGGAGGCTCTGGGGTGCTGCAGGGGAGAGGGAGCAAGCTCAGACCAGGTAGCATTGGAGATTGAGGCAAGTTAGGTGGTTTGAAGGATACCCCAGTGACAGATTTGGAAGCTGATTAGATATTGGTAGCATTGAGAGGGACGTGTTGATCGGGACTCAGGTGTCTGGCGTTCACGGCAGGGTAGATGCGGAGGCTTTCATTGAGGTAGGGGGAGGGGCCTATGGGGAGAGGACCAGGTTTGGGACATGCTGAGATTGGGGGTATCTGTGAGATATCCAAATGAAGTTGTAAGTAACAAGTTGGATAATGGATCTGAAGAGGACTTGAAAATCATCCACATTTAGGTGAGCAGTATCTAGACGTCCTGGAGTCCTTCCTGGTGCTCTGCCCCTTCTAGGCCTTATCTCCTTCCACCAACAAGCATGTGACACACACATACGGGGCTTATCCCCCTATTAGAAACGAGAGTGGAGGCCTAGTGGGTGGAGGAAGATGCCTCCCAAACTACATGGGTAATCAGTCTCAGGGTCAGGCCTAAGTGATCTGAAGCTCACCCTGTGCCACCA
Source organism: Callorhinus ursinus (assembly GCF_003265705.2). Taxonomy (NCBI): domain Eukaryota; kingdom Metazoa; phylum Chordata; class Mammalia; order Carnivora; family Otariidae; genus Callorhinus; species Callorhinus ursinus. The sequence continues at coordinate 15,191,228 of NW_027397083.1, forward strand.
TGGGGCAATCCAGGTTTAGTGAGGCCTCAAGTTTATGCATTTAAGAAAAAGAATCCAAAATTACTAATGCAACATGAACATGAAAGCAAATATTTATTTAGAATGAAAAAGATACTACAACACATTTATGAAAGCTGACATGTCACAAAATCCAGAACAATCATTTGATTAACTGCCTGATACCCTTTGACAGCACTTTTTCCCCACATTTTTTGGCTTTGATCACCTCTTCATATGACAATGCTTTTAAACTCCTTTCTATAGGGATAATTCAGTCTTCGCTTTAGAATAGTTTATCAAAAGTTTGTTTTTCTTGCATCACTGATAGTTTAGAAAACTTTATTTTGGCTTTATTACTCATTGTTGGTGCTGTCAAATACTTATAGGATTGTTGTTAAATTTAGGCAAACAGTGATCACATTTACTTACAAGCGGTGAGATTTAGAAGAATTTCCTACAAACTAGCTTCTGGCCCTATGCGTTCTGAGCTTCATTTCTTCTTTGCTGGTGCTGAGCACAGTAGTACCCAGTCCTACCTTCATATGACCCACGCCCTGTGTCAGGACACATTCGACACCAGGGATGCATCTGGTTGTCCTTTGTACACTGGGAAGGTTAATGATATATTAACTGTATGTGGAAATGACTGCTAACCACTAAGCCTAGTGGACTGTATCCCCAACTCAACGCCTCCTCACCCAGCTCCCAGAAGTGCCCACCTAATGCTCTTAGACACTGGATGAATGGCCAGTTGGAGGGAAGAGACAGCAGTCATAACTGGTGTCAGTCATCTTGCTTTGGCCAAATTTTGTAAAAACACATGTCCAACTGAGCACATGACTAGACCCCATCATCAAGGGTTCTGGAAGGGACCTGTGCATGTAGGGGTTGCCCAAAATTTAAGCTTCCTTGGCTTCACCGTAAATCTGCCTCAGCTGAAACCTCAACCCATCAGACCGTGGGGACGCATGTCAGCCAGGGTAGCTGCACATTCATGGGCTGTAAGCGCTCAAACCTTATCACTGCAATAAAACTCAACTGTTTAGACGGGAGCATTTTAAAAGTGTTTCACAGGGTTTCCTGTTTTTTGAAACAGAGTAGCTGAGCAGACATGAGTGTGTTCTTGATGACTCATAGTCTTCGTACGAGTCTCCTTATAGCACCTGCTTGCTCGGAGGGAGTGATTCATGCAGGGACCCCAAGATGTGACCAGGTGTTGACACCAATACCAGATGGCCCCTCACTTAGTCTTGAGTCATGGCTGCTTTCTCTTTTTGTACATTTTTTTTAAAAGTTGGGGGAGGGACAGAGAGGGGCAAAGAGAGAGAGGATCTCAAGGAGACTCCTCACTGAGTGTGGAGCCTGACATGGGGCTCGATCCCAGGACCCCGAGATCATGACTTGAGCCAAAACCAAGAGTCAGACGCTTAACCAACTTGAGCCACCCAGGTGCCCCTCTTTTTGCACATTTTTAAGCCTTTCTAAAGCTGTTAACTGTCATTTCTTCTTCAAACAAGCTATTGTCCGAGGGACAAAAAACCGGCCAGCTTACTTGGAGTCAGTACAGTCTTCTGAGTATCTGTTATGTGTCAGGTGATGACGAGCTGGGAACTGTTCACATAGTAATAATGATGAATGATAATGAGCATCACTGAGTGAGTGCTCTGTATCAGGTGTTCTAAGCCCATCATCCTTATCCACTCATTAGTCCCCATAGTATGGGTCCTCACCAGCTATGATGTAAGTGCTACTATTACTACCTCCATCCTGCTGGTGAGGAGGCTGAGACTCTGAGAAGTGAAGTGACTTGTCCAAGATCATGAAGCAGGAGATTCAGGGCTGGGATTCCATCCTGCATGGTCTGGCTCCAGAGCCACATTCTTAACCACTGGTGCCCCATGGCTTCTCAAAGTGTACTCTCTCGAAGGATATGTTTTACACTGTGTTTTAAGATTCAGGAAATCAGAGCTCAGAGAAATTAAGGAACTTGCCCAAGTACTCTCTCGAAAGAAATGTTTTACACTGTGTTTTAAGATTCAGGAAATCAGAGCTCAGAGAAATTAAGGAACTTGCCCAAGGACCCTGATTCTAAAACACTCACCTTTTTTATTCTGCCATGTTGTAACTCAGAGAATCATCTACTATGGTGCTGGACTTCTAACCACTGGTAATGTAGAATCCGACCCGGAGAGCATTACCTGTATCCCCAAGGAGATCACTCTCTTGAATGTTACGCAGAAGGAAAAAATTGTGGTGTGAATCTGGAGAGCCCTCCTGTTGCAGCCACGAATGGGGTCCAGGACATTACTGTTGACTGTTCAAGCTCTTGTCCTTCATTTTCTGATTGTTGGCTGAGTTCTCGTTGGTGGAGATTGCCGAAGAGCTAGGTTTTGGGTACGTGAAGTGTTGAGTTATCCAAGAGCTCTGGGAGGTAGTAGAGATGCAGGATATGCATACAAGGGGATCAGGGAAGACCTAGGGGAAAATGTGATTCAGCTGACCATGGTTGGTCATTTCTCAGTTCTGATTTCACAAGTATTTTAGAGAAGTGCCCTAGTTGTTCTGGACTTCGTGTGTGACTGAGTGAAAGTTACCTTTTGGAGCACTTCAGGCACTGGTTGCTGTTGACTAGCCCAGCAGTACCAAGAGGGAGTCTGGATGGTTTGGGACATTGCTTTATAGGTTCTTAGGATACTGAGCTCTGAGTGAGTGAGTGAGTGATTCATTCAGGGAGGCATGCAAGAAAGTCAATCTCACACTCATTGGCCCCTCACTGAGTCACTGAGTCTTCTTGCTTGAAGATTTATTCTGCTTTGCTTTTTTTTTTTTTTTTTTTTTTTTGTAAGTCCCTTTTACACTCTTGGCTGTCATTTCTTGCTGTGGCTGGAAAACCAAGTAGGCAAGCTTTGGTTCGGTCACTGGGCACTTTTGAATTCCTGTTGTGTGTTGGGCTCATCAAAGTTCTCATGTAGCAGCATTTTCTAAGTATCATAAGGTAATGTTTGTTTATAAAAAGGAAAAGACAACTAAAGAAAAATGGCTCACTTTCCAGTCTTTCTTTTCCTAAAGCAGAAATATTTTTACTGACTGGCAAAAAGCAAGAACACAAGTGAAAATCTTTTCTTTTTTTCTTTTTTTGAGAGAGAGAGTGAGCATGCAGGGGAAGGAGCAGAGGGAGAGAGGGAAAGAGAGAATCAAGCTGGCTTCACGCCCGGTGCAGAGCCTGATGTGGGGCTCGATCTCACAGCCCTGAGAGCATGACCTGGGCCAAAATCACAAGTTGGACGCTGAACCAGCTGAGCCACCCAGGCAGCCCCAAGCGAGTATCTTTTTGAAAACAACTCAGATGTATAGTGGGCTCCATTTGCTTTGAACTTTATCTCCTTTGCTGGGTCTACAGTGTTGCTTAATGAGAAAATTGGCTTAGATTCATGGTGCTGAGACCTCACAAATGCTTAATCATCACATGAAAGTTATTTTAGTCGCTGAACTGTACTTTGAGATGGACTTTTTTTAAGATTTTTTAAAATTCATTTGAGACAGAGACAGCACGAGGAGGGGAGAAAGGCAGAGGGAGAGGGAGAAGCAGACTCCCCGCTGAGCAGGGAGCCTGATGTGGGGCTCAATCCCAGGACCCTGAGATCATGACCTGAGCCAAAGGCAGATGCTTAAGCATCTGAGCCACCCCAGGCACCCTGAGAGTGGACTGTTGTACATTTTATAATTATTTTCCCCTCTAAGAAATGGAGTCCAAATTGTACAAATCCTATTGTATTATTTTATGTAATTGAGGCTTTGCTGGCTCTTCATATTTTTAGAAGTAAATGTAAGGCTGTGGATTGATACCAGGTAACGTTACCTTGTCAGTATTAGCTTTCTTGAGAACGACAGTGTGAGGTAGAAGAACATCAGGTGGGCCCTGCATACCGATACAGGAAGCCACGTGCCTGCAGCTTGCAGGTGGCTCAGCAAAAAAGAGAACATACATGTGGCAGAATGGTAACACTTGGTGAATCGAGGTGAAGGGCATACGGGTACTCATTGTATTTGCCTTCCCATTTCTCTAAGTTTAGACGTTTGCAAAACGAAAAGTCGGAGGGGAAGCATAATGTGACGTCTTTTGTCCTCTAACTCAGCTCTCTGAGGACAGGCATCACCACGAATGAAATAGACTGAGATATCAGGTCTTTATTGCCTCCTCTTCTCTTACTCCTCTCATTTCCAATCCAGCCTCGAAGCCACTAGTAGGCTATATATATGAGGTGCATGATTGTTTTCTGCCAGGATTTCTGCAAAGTCTCAGCAACTGCTCCCTTGACTTGATTGCTCAGTTTGCCGGGAAAGAGGTCCCTGAGCTGTGACTGCCCCCCGCCCCCCCCCCCCCCCGGGTCCCTCTGGGGGGTAACCGGCGCCTCAGACCGGGGGGTTTTCCCCTTCCCGGGGGGGGGGGTGGGGGGGGGGGGCGGAATGATGCGCGGTGTGTTACACATGCCCGCGGGAACAAGCTTGTCCCATAAAGGCTTGCTCCGCTCACACACTTCAGGAAAACGCTGCCAAGAGTTCACGTATGAGCCCAGGCCTGGTCTCTTGGGCGTTTGTTGCTGAGTTTTAGCGTGGAGGCCCAGCTTAACGTTTTGATTTTCGGCCCGAGGATGCAAGGGCCTCCTCTAGATCCAGCGCACCTATGTGGGGTCTTCATTTGGAGCCCGTATTTTCTTTAGCCTGCGATGTGTGCTCTGCTGTGGAAGCCAGTGATCTGCACTTTTGAGCTATTCTGTATGCTGTTCCGGAGAGTGTTAACCTTACACGGCTGCTAGGCTCTGATGTCAGTGCATCCCGCCGAAATGACACGTGGCCCGGATTTCTCCTGACAGTCCCTTAAGTGGCCTGAAAGTACACAGAGAGCAGCGCCCGGAAACTGAGGCCGAAAGAGGGAGGACGGGTTCTTGCCCCTGCCCCTGGCCCACCCCCACCCTCGCTCCAGGGCCTAGGCCCCGTGAGGGGACTGGCAGCCTACATGCCAGTCTGCGGGGCTGCTCCAGCCATCGGTTGGCCTAGAACCCTCTTGGCCAGACTGCCTGGGTTCAAAGCCTGGCCCCACCGCTTCATAGCTGTGTGTCCACGGACAGTCACTTGACCTGTGTGTCTGTCTCCTCATCTGTGAAATGGGAGTCTTACCTACCTCAGAGGCCGTTAGGAAGATGAAGTGAATTCACAGATCGCAAGTGCCACTGAAAATGCTGCCACAAAATTAGCTTCATGTAAGTGTTTGCTACTAGAAGCCTTTTTCCTTCAAGTGTTTCTATTTGCATTCATGTCAGTTAAATGCATTTAAAGAGTGCATTCGAGCTGGCAGTTTAAAAAGAAAACATTTGATCCCTTCTTCTGCTAGACAGGAAGCTCCTACGCAGTGCCACTCATGAATTCCTTGCAAATGATGAAGATCGCCTTTGATGTGGGGAGGCTGCTTCTGATCTTCTTATCACTGCATAAAGTGACCCATGCTTGATTGGTTAATAAAAATGGAAGGTAGAATTGGAAAGGAAAGCTTTGTAAGCCGTCGGATGGTGGCTGATGATCAGCTGACCTGTGGTTGGGTCCTGCTCAGTGCAGGAAGTCACCTTTACACCACTTCCTCTGCCTCTCCGTGGCTCTTCCTCGTGGCCAATGAAGTCAGCTGACCGCTGCCATCTTCCTAAGTACCATAAACCCAGTCGGACTGTGGGGAGTGGGAGATGCTCATTGTGTGGTCTCTCTCCTTGCTTCCCACCTGAGAAAGTGTCCCATGGCCTCTGTCTTAAGGCCTGAAGGAGAGGAATGTTGGGAATGAAACTCATCAGGAATAAATCTGCCAGAGCCAGGAAATGGAGTTAGAGGTGCCTTATCAGGTGCTGATCTGAACCCTGCCCTCCCAGAGAAGCGCCAACAACCCAAGATCCAGATATACAGAGCTTGACAGCTCCAGACCCCTGGCTAGCCCAGAACACCCCCACCCCATGCATCTGGGATGCCTTCTGGGTAATAAACCAAACTGCCAGGAGTGTCCCCGCTTCCCTTCTGACTGGGGCTTCGGATATAAGGGTTCAACAGGTCCTGTTTCAGAGGGTTTGGAGGCTCCTTAGCATTAGCTGACCACAGGGAACATCTTGCTTTGCTCCAGAAGATATTTTCAAGGCCACAAACACTGAATCATTGGAGGGCCACAGCCCCACTGACCAGCACAAACTGATGACAGAAATGGTGGACCCACACCAGCACTTGATTTCAAGGCCTTGGTAACCTTTCCGGCTATTGCTTGAGCCCTCTGTGGCTGGAGAGCTGGTGGACCTTCTCCTCCTGGAGATTTTCATGCAAGAATTCCTGCTCTCAAGTTTCCCCCAATGGAATATCCCTCGATGGATCTGAATCTGTCTGAGCGTGACTTTCAGATAGGAAGATAAGAGTTTAATTTTAGTAAAGAAGCCAGGGAGAGATTAAAATCCTGTCTATATATCATCTGAGAATGGTGAAATTAATCACAGCACTTGCATATGGTGAAATGTATGCATCCATTAAAGAGTACATATTTGAGGGAAATGTGGTGGCCTAGGGAAATGCTTAGCAAATATCCAGTTGTGGTGGGCAGGAAGGCGGGACAGGAAACTCTATCTGCCATGGTCCAGTTCTGTAAAAACGTATGTCAGCTGTGTGTGGAAATGTACCAAAGTGTTACTAGTGATTAACTTAGGGAGTTGGAAACACACAGGACTTTTGATTTCTTTATTCTTTCTAATATTTGCCAGATTTTGTGCCCTGAACATGTATGGTGTTGAAATGTTTTCTAATGTTACGTATCCTGCAGTGAGGAGAAGCTGAGGAGTTCTGAATGCTCCGAGGTGGATTCTTCTCTGGATTGCAGACGGAGGGTCATGCTAAAATGATTGGGTTTCAACAGAATTGCAAAGCTCACCAGCATTTCCCTCTTCTCTCCCTTTCAGCCTTGAGGCGAGGCCTGCATGCTTTGCTAATGGATGTGACTGCACCAGTGTACTTACTCATTGTTTATGCTCGCTTTTTGATGGACAGGAAGAGTACACTTTTGTTGATTTAGATTTTTTAAAAATCTCAGTGTAGTCAGAATGATCATTGGAAGATCCATTTCGAGTCCACAGGCCCTTATGTGCGGCCCTGTTGTCTGAAAAACTCGGAAAACACAATTTTTATCTTCAAGTCATTTGCTGGCTTGACGAGGTGGGTGGATGTCCTCTGAACAGCAACAACCAGAGGAAAGGGGTGTGTTTAGGAACATATGAGTAGCTCTCTCTTCTCTGGTGTCCTTTATGACCACAGTGAGCCAGGTGTGCCAAGACACTGGCAGAGGCCTGCCAGTTTGTGAGTTGCTTTTCTGTAATAGCCTTAGAAGCTGGGAAACTAACCAGCTACAGAAATGCCCTGTAATTGGACAGAAAGACATGAGACCACAGAGATGTAGATAGAGCTGCTTCATCCTCTCTCCTTCTTTCATGCCTCCTTGCTAATGGCAAAGATCAAAGACAGTCATATCTACCCCTAGGATGGAATGGATCCTCCCCTCCCCCACTCATAATAAATGAGATGGATGGATGAATGGATGGGTGGAAGGAAGGGTAAGTAAAGTTAACCCAACCTGAAAAGAGTTTATGATTCATATTCTTTTCATGAGAAACAAACAAAGAGCAAAGGAAGGAAAACAAAAGGATAGAAACATTTATAGTCCTTTCGGGGATTGTTGCAACTTGAAACCTCTTCTCATTGGTTGTGTTTATTGAGTACCAAGAGTTTGAGCTCATTCCCCCACCCCCAATTTTCTTCTTTTAAAAGAAAGGATGAAAAAGCTATGAGGGGATGTATGAGCTCTGATTATGCCCAATTACATTTGGCAAGCCCAAGACAAAAATTAATGGGACCAGATTATTCTTCTGCACGAGAGGCAGTATTGCCCGGCCTAACGATTTTAGCTCTTGCCATGCCGGAGATCGTCAAACAAATTAATAGCATGCTAATGGGTGCCTTTCAGGCCTCTCGTTTATATTAATGAGTTCCACTCCATCCGATAACCAGTGATTTATAGCGTTGGAACTTGGGGCCTGGGTGTAGAGATTGTCTTTTGTCACTCTTCCTGGGGTAGAGCAGCCAGCCTAACAAGCTAAATGGTAGGGTTTTGTAATTGAATTCTAAAATGTGAAATGCCTGATACGAGAACATTTCATTCTGATCATGGCTGTGGCAATTGAAAGGCCTTCACTATGTCTCCCACTACCCAAAGCTGAATGCAGTCTGATTTGGGTTTCCGCAACTTGTGAGACAGGAGTGTGACATGATTCTTAATGTAGGGGTGGGTATTCATGCTGAGCTTGCATGGCAGTGAGATTCAGTGGGCTTGTAGAATTGCTCCGCTAAAAGAAAACAATATATTTTTAAAAGCCGTGAAAGCAACCCCTTTCTTACCTTGAAGGTCCTCTCATCTGCCCCCCTTCTCCTTCCCCCACATGAACAAGAGGCAGAGAGCTCGGTGCCAGGCCCTGTGCCATCTGTTTTACTCTCGTCTCACTTATTCCCAGTAGTTTTGTGAAGCAGGTAGTAATAGTACCCCCATCTGACAGAGGTGAAACCAGAGCCCACAAAGGTTCTCAGAGCCATTAAGTGGTGGACGTGGGATGTCAGCCTCAGCAACCCTCTGCTGCCTCCCACATCTCCCACTTCTCACTTACTTCCAGTGGAGGAACAGTGCAGAATGGGAGCCCCAGACCAGCAAACTCCAAACGCCCTTGGCACCAGGGCCCAAAGTATCATTGATGTCCGTTTGAGCCTGGGAAAAGAAAAGCCAGTTGCAAATGAAAAGGCCCAGCCCCCGGAAGGCTTCAGGCAGGGTTTGCTCGCTGGCCTACATTGTCCCACGAGGAGTGGTGGGCTGCCAGGTCCCCGATGGAGCAGGATATGCAGAGCTGAAGCCTCCTCGGGCTTGCCAAACAACCGCCGTCATTGTTTTCCACGAGGACTACACTGTCACGACTTCCCAAACACACAGTCCTTCCGAACGAGGGAACCCGATACCCTTGGAGATCCTGGCTTAAACATCACAGGAATGTCCTGCTTAAATTATTATTATTTTTTACATCAATTTGGATTCATTTTCTTTGGTCCATGACCACCGTGTATAGCCATGTCCTAGAAACGATCCAAAGACAGCTTATTTTTCATAAGCAGTAGTCTGGAAATTTAATTGATATGCCATTCCTGCCTCCTGGTCCAAATCCCTGCCCAGTCCATCCTCCTTACCTACTTTGACTTTGATTCTTTTAGTTCTTCCTATTTTACAATCACCAGCCATTCCAGAAAAACATCTGCTAAAAAGATCCATCCCCCGTGTGGGAATTAAGTACATATTTTAACTTCAGACAATTTTACTTAATGTTTTCTACATTGCATGAAACAGAGGATTAATGCAGACGTCCCTGAAAATCTCCTATGAAACCTTAAGCTGCATCTTCAATCACTCAAACCATTCAAGGGCCGGAATTTGAAAGATGGTTAAGAAGCACCAAGAATGAAATTAGAACAGGGATCTTCATTAATTTAAACATTTATGCAGGCCCAGTTGTACGTAGGAAACGCTCAGCTCTTGCTTTGGTGTATCCAAGCCGAGCATGGTTTTCTATGGGAAGACTGGAAAGTAAAATGGCTTTTAAAAGTAATTGGTTTAAAAGAAAAAAAAAGAGAGAGAGAGAGATACTCCTCCCCCACCACGACCCAAGTTTCCTTCTGTAACCTTTAGTGTTTTAAAGGTAGAAATTGAAGACCTGAGTTTTATGCCAAGGGTATGCCATGAGTGATTGAGGCTGGTCAGTCATATTGCACTGGGATGTGGACATATGTTATGTGGTGTATATTGGAGTGGTTGGTAGCCAGGGGTCCTGGGTTCTGGTTCCATGTCCCACATGCCTCGTGTGATTGTGATCGTGGGCAAGTCACTTGGCCTAAGTCTGAGTGAGATGACAAAAGTTGGACAGACTGTCTGTATATACTTAGCTTGAGCATATGGTTATGTTTTCATTTTAAGATATTTTACTCCAAAGCACATTAGAAAAAGCTAACCAGAATTTAGCTGGCATTCTTCAAGTTAACCACTTAAAAAATACATAGTTGAGAAGCCGGGAGAAAGAACCAGCCTGAGGTACAAAGGCTTCCAAAAGGCAAGGGACTTTTAAGGAAAAGCAGATCTGTTCCTGGTTTCACGCAGAGAGCATCTGCCATGCGCCAGGCATGAGGCGAGTAAGTGGGGATATAAGATGGATAGGTACATAGAGCGCCAAGACTAAACTATGGTCCTTAGGGAAATCCTTTTATAAAAGGTGTTTCCTTTCATGGTAAGCCACCTATAGATGGCTAAGTTGTCCATATGTCCTAACAGGCTTTTAGTCCTATGGACACAGGCTTTTATTCGTACATACAAACTCATGAATGGTGGTAAATTTGTCTACATCTTTGAGCATGTCAGAGTTGTCCAGAAGTCCAGCTTTTTTTTTTTTTTTTTAAACCTTTCCTTTGCCATCTTGTTGTCAGTGAGACCTCCCTGTGGGCTGGAGGACATTACTGACCTACAGCCTCCTTGGGGAGTGGCTGTTTGTTTCTCCCACGCTCTGTGTACAAAGGGCCTGGATATAGGTCAGAACTCTCCCTGGCTCCTTATTGTCATTTCTAGACCTTTCCCCCCTGTTTTCTCCTTAAAAAGAAAAACAAACAAAACAAACTCCCGGTTCCTTCAAAGCCTCGGGCATTTTGGATCACACCACCTGCCCCTCCTCCTTATTTCACTAATCGGCACATCTTCAGGTCCCCACCCTTCCTTGAAGATGGGGGCCCCTGCCTCACTGCCCTTCTTGCCACAGCCACCCCCACCTCACTCCGGGCAGCGTCAGCACCCAGAGAGAAACTGCCCTCTGGGTTCCTGGGCCTCCTCATTCCTAGTAGTCTTGTCCTTTACTGACTTCAGCCACCTGCTCTTGGACACCTCCCCGGGCCCTGTCATGACCACTGACTGCAGCATCTCTGAAGTCCTCTCGCGCACGCGCGCGCTCTCTCCACCACCTCCTATCTTTCTGGCTTAATTCTTGTGTCCTGACACTCGAGTGGCGCCGCTATTCCAGTGGGACCTCCAATCCGTTGATCCCACAGTCCACGAACACCCTTCATTCTTTTCTCCTCTCCCTACCCACATTAGATTTCAGGACCCGTCACTATCATCACTGCCTTGTCCGTCACTCCATCTCACACTTTCTGGAAAATCTTAACCTTGGTTAAACCCTCCTCTGCCCTCCGCCTGCTGGCGGCCAAATAACTGAACGTGGCTGGAAGAGAACATGTACACAATCCTCCTGATTAGATTCACTTTAAATTTATGGCCACACACCTCATCTGAGCTTTCTGCTTTGCTTGGCAGTCCATTCACTCTTTTATTTTCCCCACACCTCCTCTCCTTTCCGAAACCTTAAACACTTTCCCCTTCTCTGTGCAGTTGCTGACTTTGCTGTATATATCACTGAGAAAATGCCATCAGAAGGGAACCTCCTTCTGTTGCCTTTGCCAAATCGAATGACCTCCTTGCATCTGTCTCCACATAACTCCCGTGCCTCCAGTGGATGACCTGTTTCTCCACCTGTCCGTGGCCAACCATCTCCTTCTATATGAGCATCCCACCTGCTCTAGCCTCTGAAAGAGCTCCTATAGTTCTTCCAGCTCTGCTGGATTGTTCTCATCAGCAACGACACCATCTTACATAGACACCATCTTACACCTCCTAAAGTTTTCTTTTCACTTGACCCCGTGCCCATGGCCCCCTCCCATTTCTATGTTCCAGTCTACAGTAAAACCCTCCTGAAAATGTTGTCTCTAGATAATATCATCATTTCCTCCCCTCTCCTTCTCTGTTGGGCCCACCAACAATCAGGGTTTTGTCTACTCCACTCCACTGGAGTTGTCCTTGTGGAGAGATCCACAGCTCCTGGATTGCCAGACTCTGGCCCATTCTATGTGCCTCATCTGACGGGAACTCACAGACACCTCATTTTCCTTTTGACTTTGACAAAATTTTGGAGGTAGAGATGCAAGCACAGAACAAAGAATCCCCCTCTCCCTTTCACCCAGACCCCCAGTGTGAACATTCTACCAGGTTTGCTCTGCCCTTCCCCCCATCTCTTTCTTCCACTGTGTGTGTACAACATTGGACCCAGCGGGTCACTCTTCCTCCCTGGAACAGGTTTTTTATTGGTGTCTAGAGCACCCTTACTCTCCTTCACAGTCCCTCTGGCAGGTTCTTCCTCCTCCTTCCCCAGAGGGCTAGAGAGCTCTCCCGTGCTTGGCCTTGGGCCCTCTTCATCTCTGCTCTTTCCTTGGGGGATCTCATTTGGTTCTGAGACTCACATTGTACCTCCAGCCTGGACTGCCTCCCTCAACCCCCGGCTCTTCTCCCGCTGCCTTCTGTGTCCCATCAGGTGTCACAGATTTGATGCCCCAAAACTGAGGTCCTGTTTTCACCTTCCCAGACGCTCTTATCACCTTGGGCTCCTTATATCCACAAGTGGCATATTTTAGTCACTCTGCCAAAAACCTAGTGGTTGTCCTCCGTGATTCTTTCCTCTATCACACATCCCATCCATGAGCCAGCCTGCTGGATCTGCCTACAAAGAATCCTCTGTTTCCACGCCGTTGCTCTAATCTGGGCCGCTGTCTTCTCTCCCCTCCATGACATCAGCATCCTCCTAACCTGTCCGCCTGGGAACCAGAGCTTACCTTGCCACTCGCTTGGCCAGAGGCCTCTCATCACACTTAAAATTAAATCCAAGCTCCTTCAGTGGCTCCCAAGCCCTCTGTGATCTGGCCCCTGCGTTCCTGGGTGACTCCTCTATTACCAACCCTCAGGGCTATGCACCTGCTGACCTTCACCCAGGTGGCCCTTCGTCACAGGTGCGGGTCTCTCACTTGGTGCGGGTCTCTGCTTCACTGCCTCCTCCTCCAGCACCCCCATGCCTCCCCATTCCCTTGTCCTGCTTAATTGTTCTTCATACCGACAGCTGCTATCTGCTATGTATATTTGCTTATCGTCCATAACCCCCTTTCCTCCCACTGGAAGGGAAGACCCTTAAGGCAGGACTTTGGTCCGTTTGCTATCAAATGCCCTGGCGCTTGTTAGTGTAGGAAGTGTTCCACAGAGCATCCCATATTCCAGTGGGGCAAACCAAAATGGCTGGTTTCTGAGAAGACTGGAGACCAGTGGCCCTGGCCTGGCCACTGTCTTCACCATGACTAAAAGGATCCTCTCCTGGCTGGTTTCAGGTTAACACCAACATTTTACCAATTTGCAAAGTAGGAAAGATCATCTTTGTGCCACCAGGCATGTAGCTTCGTGTAACCCCTTATGAAGTTTCTTTAGCAAAGCGAGTCTTTGCTAAATCATTCCCAGCCCTGTTGTAGACTGCTATGGCTTTTCCTTCATTACTGGGGAGGGAGCGGGGTTATTGTACGAACAAAAGGAATGCAGCCCTGGTCCTGATCCAGTGGTCTGTAGACCAGGGTTTCAAGCAGTATGAACTATCTGTTTGATTTCAGGTCTATTTAGATTTGCTTGCCATCTGCCACAGTTCCATAGATCTACAAAGTGTGTAGGCTAGGTTTGGAATCAGTGTATATGGCCCATGTTTTAGATGTGGAAATCTGCTGAGCTCAGGTTCCTACCACATTCATTTAAATGGTACCTTTGTTTGATTTGTGTGAGCCTTTCGAAGAACCTTTTTTAAAAACCCGTACTCCAATTTAGCCCCAAGTAGGGATGTTTCTTTTCGGGCCATTTTTGCCCAACTGAAAGCCAATTCACGAAAAATGGTAACATTAAAAGCAATGTAAAAAATAAATCTAATCAAGATCCATTGGAGGAACAGTTTTCAGCCCCTTGTCTCACCCCTGGAGAGCATGCAGCCATGTCTGTCCTAGCCTGGGATCTCCCAGAGTCAGCCCGCCAGTGTCGCTGCCCCCCCCACCCCCGTGTGTGTTCCGTTGACAAAGGGGTCTCCAGCTCTGCTCCCTCCAGGCTGGGAATGTTGTTTACAGACCCCCTCACCCCAGCAGGAGAGCCTGGCTGGGAAGCAGAAGCTGGTCCACTTGGGATGAAGACATCAAAGCAGATTCTGATCCAATTAGAAAAAGATACTATTGTCCTCTGAATTCCCAAAGTTTAGCAGGCTGTTAGGAACACTTGGCCAGTTTCCTTGGGCATCACTGTGGCATTGACTTGGATCTGAAGCTCATTGATCTACACACATAAGGACAGGCTCCAGTCTCTCTCGGGTGTGCAGGGAGCCTGAGAAATCTGGGACCCTCTTGCTCCTTTCTCTACCGGCCGATGAAGGTTTTCAGAGTTTTGCACAGTGGCTATAAAATTCTATTTTTTCCTCAGTTCATCTTAAATGAGCGTTAGTCTCTTGTGTCTTAGAAAGCAGAATATGAACACTTTATTGGGGAAAAAATTTATAACTGTTTCCATTTATAGCACTTCGGAGAATGAACATGGGAAATAGTTTAAGCTGGTAATTTTAGCTATTAGTCCTGGCTGTGGAATTCCCGGAGACGCTTATCCGTCTGTGTTCAAGTTGCAATTATTCTGTTCTCTCTGGCACACACTTTTCTATTGTTCCACTTTTTTTTTCCCTTCCCCTCTGTAGCTTTCCTGAAGGCCACCTGTCTTTGATGATGTATAGATGATTTTCATATCTGCCATATGTGGCTAATGGGCTGCCTAAAATATCAGCTTTCTTCAACTACTACCATCTATTATAGAGAAGAACCACACTTTTAAAGTCTAGAAGTTATTTTCCTGGGGTTACTTGGATTGGCATGGACTGCTGAGTCAGGGAGGAATTAGAACCTTAACAAGAGAAAGTCATGCCTTCTCTGCTCCCCTGGCCACAGTGTAACCCCTTAACTCCTGCTGCCATCTTGAAACTGCAGATGATTGATCTCAGATGGGACTGAACCCAAATCCAGTCCCACTCTGCAAAGATACCTGCCCTCATCCAGTTGTTTGTATGCTTTAATCGTTTCATGATTTTGTCCATACCTAAATATGTGGGCTGTAAACAGATTTCATTTTACTCAATATTTTTCTTTAAATCCAGCTTTAAAAATTCAGCCTTGTTCTGAGTCATACTGTCCACACCATTGAGTTTGATGGGCTTGTTTTATTTTTTGTAATACATTACACATGTTACTATTGATTTTTTAAAGTGTTAATCCAGATATCACTAAATTTCCTGACACTGCACTAAGAGTAATATTTTTTTTTGCATAAGTGCTGTTTTTCTTCAATAATAATTTAGAAAAAGCTTTTTGAGAGAATCAGAAGGTCTGTATTTAGAGTATATGTAGATTTTAAACCCCATTCTGATTTTAGATATGCAAAAACTCAAGACATGCACAAGCACGTTGTGGTGCTATACAAAAGTGAGGAATTTGCAGGACTTTCTCTGAATAAAAATAGAGCATTAGGAACATTGTTTGAGATAGAAACAAAATAAAGATTAGAATCACTAGGGCCCTCACAGTGTTTAAGATTTTAATTAAAAAAAAAAAAAAAGGAAAAGGAGAAAGGGTAAGAAAATGCTTCATTCAATCTGTCATGTGCCCTTACTTAACAATGCAAATTTATGAGTGTATTTGGATCTCTCCTGCTCTCTTTCAAATAAACATAACTTTAATGGCTGGCGCTCTGGCCCAGATATTTCAGATGGAGTCTCTTTTGCCAGCTACCCTAAGCAAAGAGCTGTACCTCACCCAGGAAATTCCTATTCATGCATAATCCCTATCCTCTCCTTAGAACCCTGTTAAACCTGACATTCTTTTTCACAAAGGGGATGACTGTACTGATTTTTGTCTGATCACATTTGGTCATTGTAAAAAATGAAAGCAAGACAGAACGCACACGTATCCCACTATCTTACTCCAGAGCCACACCCAAACTCAAACTTCAGCCGTATTCCTCCATTTATTTTCATTTTTTTAAATATATTTTTTGAACTGTGGTAAAAACAAATAAAATTGACCTCCTTAACCATGTTTAGGTAGTTTAGTAGTATGAAATATATTCACATTGTTGTTAAACAGATCTCCAGAACTTTCTCATCTTGCGAATCTGGCACTCAGTTTAAACCTGTTAAACAGCTCCCTTCTTCCCCCTCCTGCCAGCCCCTGGTAAGCATTCTACTTTCTGTTTTTATGAATTAGACGACTTTAGCTATCTTATATACGTGGAATCTTACAGTATTTGCCTCTCTGTGACTGGTTTATTTCACTCAACATAATGTCCTCAGGGTTCACCCATGTTGTAGCCTATGTCAGATCTCCTTCCCTCTTAAGGCCGAATAATATTCCATTATATGTATATACGATATTTTATTTACCCATTCATCCATTGGTGGACATTTGGGTAGCTCCGATCTCTTGGCTATTGTGAACAATGTTGCTGTGAACACAGGTAGGTAGATAATCTCTTCCAGACCTTGCTTTTGATTCTTTTGCATATATACACAGAAGTAGATATTGCTGGATCACATGGTAGGTCTATTTTTAATACTTTGAGGATTTAATATTTTGTTTTCCATAGTGGTTGTACCATTGTACCATTTTATAGTCCTACCTACCAAGGATGTTTCTTCACATCCTTGCCAGCAATTGTTATTTTCTGATTTGGGGATAGTAGCCATCCTGACAGGTATGAGGTAGTGTCTCCTTGTACATCCTTCCTGTCTTTATGTCTATGTAGCACACATCTTTAAAACATAAGTGGGATCATATTATATGTGCTTTCATGGTAAGAAACACCTTTTCTCTATTGCTATATTTTTGTCAAAGGCTATTAACTTACATAAATATTTTAACTCTTAGTGCCAAGGGAATAACACAAGCTAAAGCAGAAGACTAGGTTAGTTTGGTTTTGTTATTTTTAGACCAGGTATTTTCAACCACTTTTCTAATGAATCCATTTGGAATCATTTTTTAATTCTATTTTTGCATATGAAAATTTTTGTAATAACTTTGTAATACCCCAGTGTTTTTATTAATTCACTCCTTTTTTCTGACCTTAGGAGAAAAATAGAGTGAGCTAACATTCATCTACTTGTTTGCTGACTCTTACTGTATGCTGAGAGGAGCGTTAGCTTATGAGCAAACATGGAAATGGGCATTCTGAGAAAGTCTGAGGTGGGGGGGCTTTGGGGCTTATAAAATCCAAAGCAGGAGAAGCGTTTGGGGGCCAGTATCAAAATTCCATTGTAGGAGTCAATACAACTGGTTTGCTGTGATTTAGGAGTCCCACTCAAATGTTTTCAGGGGCTGGGCCATTCATCTTGGTTCATTTTGTTAACGAAGGTACTGGAGGTAGGACACCTGGGAATAGTTAGGACTACGTAGTCAGCTGCAGGCCCCGACCAAAAGCTATTCAAATTTAAACTTAAAAAAAAAAAAAAAAAAAGGCAAAGTTGTGTGGGCCAAGCAACACACATCTGGCCTGAATTGGGCCCATGGGTACAATTTGACATCTGCTACGGAGCTGGTTCTTTATGGGATATTCTTTGCCTTGGGGATTGATTCACCATCTCTCAGGTTTTAGTGACCTGCCCCTAGGCCTCCCTTATTCAGGCCCCAGAGCCTTATGCTCCTGGCTCATGCCCAGGGCCCATTCAGGCTGGCCTGCCAGGAAAGACTGTCTCATCAGTTGACTTTAATAAGTCATTTGCATGGGGAGGAAGACTTAGGGTCAGGGTAGCTTCAAATTATGGCCTGAGCACAGTTGGTTTGAGGGATCTCAAGAAGGCCATGGGCTTCTTGGTTGGTCCTGGAGTCAGGTCTGATCAGACTCCACCTCTCCTGCCTACCAGTCATGTAGCTCTGGAAGGTAAATTGCTTTGTCTTTCTAGGCTTCAGGTTCTGCCTCTGAGAATGGGATAATGGCAATGATGAAGGGGTTGTCATGAGATCATATAAGACAGTGTAGGTAAAGTACCTGGCACAGAGCCCAGCATGCAGTCAGCCTGCATTAGCATTAACCACAGCTGCTCGAACTTAGAGGCCTTGTGGGTACGCCATGGTGAACCCCTAAAAGTCATTGCACAGTGTTGTGTTGACATGCACTTTATTTTTCCTGGGGGTTGGGGTGGGGGGATCGTTACCTTTCCTAAGACTCTAAACATCCACCAAGATAGAACAGTGAAGCTGTTTAGGGAAGCTGAGGATGTCATTACCGACGTGACAAGCAGCTCCTCCTGGACCTAGAAGTACAAAGTCGTGTTTGGTTAGCTCTTTCCATCGTCATCAGAACCTGACTGATCGTAGATTTACACCGTTGACCTACTGTCTTCATGGGCCAGCCAGTTTTGCCAGCAGTGTCGATATCAGAATTGGAAAAGCAGATTCTCCTTCAGCCCACATGACCCCAGTGAAAATGTCCATGTTGCTGGGTTTCCACGTGAAGGCAGGGGTAGGGGTGCAGCCATGTGATGAATCACCCCAGAGGGACTATGAAGGTCACTGCTGATGTTATGACCAGATGCAGGAGCGCCCAAAGGAAAGCTGGGCTTTTTGTCAGGGCGATAAAGGCAAGCATTTCTGAGGATACTCTGCTGCACTCTTCCTTGCACACCCAGAGAGTGGTTTCTGCAGCAACACAGAAGCCTGCTTCCAGGGCAGCGGCCTTGGAAACGTGGCTGAGGGTCGTCCTTCATTGTCATCCCCCTGTGAACCCTTGAGTCCCTAACCACCGCCTCCCGCCTCCCCCCTCCCCCTCCCCCAGGGCCAAAAACATGACTAAGGAGACAAATGAGGCCATGGAAAAAAGAGCACACCTCGTGCTCTGTGCTGCTTGATAGTTCCAGAGCTCAGGGAGCGCGCTCAGAAAACTTGGAAGGGATGCCCGGCTGCCAGGGTCCCCAGCTACTGGAAAAATAGGATTATTCTTGCACTTGGGACAGCTCCGAAGAGTGTTCTCATCCCTGGTTTGTTTCCTTTGTTTATGCAGTGAGGCCTTTGAGATGACAGGATAGAAATTGGCAGAGAAAAAGTGAGATGGGTTACAGGACAGATAGAGGACCAGACCGATGGACCAGTCTGTGATAATACAAGTATAACAAAATGTAAGTGATGACCCTAGTCTTTGTGGTGGCTATACAGGAGTTCACCATAAAATGTTTTCAACTTTACTGTACATTTGAAAATTTTTCAATAACCAAATGGGGGAAATGAAATATTTGGGTACAAAACTTTTGGGAAAGGGCAAAAGAGAATTCATAAATTTGTGATTTCACTGCTCCTCCTCGCCCCCTCCCCTACCCTCATGATCCTTTTCCCATTTTGTTCAAGCTCTGTCATCTTCATGGTCTAGTCGCTGTGTTTGGGCACGTTTGGGCCCATCCTATGTGATGTGGATATGACGGTGAGCAGGATGGTCTTCTGCCTGCCAAACATACATCCTGCTCTCTTTTGTGGAGAGGACAGACAAGCAATAGTGAAATGTTCCAGAATTAGAAAAAAAAGCCACAGAAACACAGTGCTCCATGCAGAGGGCTCAGGAAAGACCTCTCGAGGGAGGACGTTGGAGCTGGGGCCTGAGCGAACAGAAGCCACTGACTATGTGAGATGAAGGGAGGAGTGTTACAGGTGGGGCCCAGCTGGTGCAGAGGCCTAGAGATGGGGACGAGCTTGGTGTATCTGAGGAAGGAAAAGAAGGCTAGGGTTGGGGGGTGTGGGAGGAAGAGTGGCTGAGAGATCAGGAACAGAGCCAGAGGCTCGCAAGACAGGCCTAGAATGTTCCTCTGATTGCAGGAGGCAGCCATGGGTGGGGGTGGGGAGGGCATTCCATTGAGTAGATCTCTGGGTACCATTCACATTGCATATGATGAATGGGGTCCCCAAAGCTGAGTTATGCAAGTTGAGGCCCTGCTGTAGGCAGAGAGGCTGTGTGTGTTGTGTTTAGGCTGTCACTGGAAGGATTTGGAAGAAGTGGCTCTATTTGGCGAGTAGGATCAGTCCATCATTCATAATTGCAGAATTTCTCCACCCCCGTCCCGGGAGGGGTTCATATCATCTGTTGGTTCATATTTTTTTTTAATTATCTTTATATGGTAAAATTGACTTTTCGGGGTGTGTACAGTTCTGTGAGTTTTAATGCGTGTGTACGTTTGTATAACCATCACCACAGTCAAGATACAGAACAGTTCCATCACTCCCAAAAGCTCCCATTTGCTCTGCTTTATGGTCACCCTCTCCCCCTGCCCAGCCCCCGAAAACCACTGTTCTGTTCTACATCATGATGGTCTATCTTTTGAGAGTATCATGTACACGGAATCCTGTAACACGTAACTTCTAAGTCTGGCTGTTTTTACGCAGCATCATGTCCATGAATATGTTTTTCAGCCTCCTGGGGACACATTGAAAATAACAGTTAAATGGCTTTTGTTTTGCTGGGAGTGAGGGCAGGGGAAGGAACAGCACGAAAATGGTGGCAGATCGTGGGGACCTCGGTGGGCAGTGGGAAAGGAAGGCTGGAGGAAGTCCAAGCAGGTGAAGGGAGGCCAGATGAAGTGTGAACTTCCTTTGGTTTTCCCCAAGAAACCTTCAGTACTGTTGGGTTATAGAGTTGAATTTATTTGGAGGATGGGCCAAAAGTCAGCCTTCTGCTTTTCAAGGTACACATGGGCCGAGGACAGAGGCTGCCCGCCGGGTTCCCATCCATCCCAGATGCAAACTGCAGGGGGACAACTTTTGGCTAATTAAACAGAAAACATGGAATGAAAGGATTAGGAGAGTGGTTGCCTCACTCGGTCCTGGGTCCCTGTTCCTGAAAAGCAGCGCGAGACCGGCTGGTCAGATGCTATGCCCTTGGGCTGGGACAGGGGCTGGTTAGCTCTGCCCTGCTCCCGAAAAGGCAGGAATCCCTGACTAAATCCAGCCGTTTGTGCACATGTGATGGGGTGAGTGTAACAGGACCAAAGGGTGGGGTGGTGGGCCCCAGCCTTCCCAGCGAGGCTCCCGTAAGCACTGGCCCCCCTTTGACCTTCCTGAGATGCCATGGATAGAATGGCTTTGTAAATGACAAACCTGCTGTGGTCTTTTTAATCGTAACTGTCCGCTGCTGCACCTTCCCAGTTAAAAGAGCTGCAAGATAATTAAAAAAAGAGGGGGTGGTAGGGAGGCCAACCTGTTTTCCCACTGGCAAGAATGCGTTGCCATGTCCCTCTGGTTACCACCAGAGCGGAGTACACTCCAGGTCCTGCTGCATAATGATGAGTCCCTGGAGACCCCCCGATAGTGATCGATAGCCCCCGCCTAGCTCTGGGGCTCGCATAATGAGCTGCGCAGCCCTGCCAGAGTCCCTGGCCAGCCTCAGGGAAGCCTCCCCTCCCCCACCGTCCACTGGTACAACGAACACCCCCACACACACCCGCCACCTCAGTTGGGTTTCCCTTTGATTGGCAGAGGCCTGTTATTTCCGCCTGGGTTGTCTGACAGCCCCTCCGCCTGGTCTAATTATGCCGGTCTGTTCGGGCCACCGTGACCCCAGGAAGGCTTTATCAGATTGTCCAACTGACCGTGACCAGATCTGCAGCACCTGCCTCCCTTGCTGATGGAGGAGGGAAGGTGTTTATACACCGCCGAGCTGGGGGATGATTGACTGGCCAGGGTCCTGGGCTGAGGACTGGCCGCCTGAGTGTCAGGGATGAAAAATGGAGTCGCCTCACCACCCAGCCTCATTAAGGCCCCTCCAGGTCTAGACAGTGTCAAGTGGGGGGTGTGCAAGCTCAGCGCCTGCTGCCATTGTTCGGGGCCCTCGGGGACACGCTTACGGCTGGAGCGGGCTACTTGGGTCCATCTCTTACCATTTTTATGTCCTCTGCTCTCCCTACCTTTCCTGTTAACAGTAGTCCGTTCCCTGCTTTCTGTTCATCCTTCTCTAATTCCCCCTAAATGTGGCCTCACACCCTCCTTCTAGTGTCAGAAGCAGCCAATCGGAATGACTGTTCGGAGTTGATTTTTTTTTTTTTTTTCCTGTCATGAGTTCCCTGCTTCTGAATGGAATCTCTGGTACCCCCACCTGGTTCAGGTACCCTGGGGTGTTTCTGGCTCTACAGCATTTCTGTAGGGCAGCCCAAGCATGGGGGCTGCTCCCTCTGGTAACTGTGGTGTAAACAGCTCATTTTTATAGGAACATGAAGTCGTCAAGGTCCTTTAGAGTTCCATCTAGATCATTTGCTAACTGGTCACTAGTGACCCGAGGAGGTAAGAGTTTTCCAAAAGCCAGACCATTTTTGCCCTCCTGGGTGATGGGATTGGGACTGAGCCAAGCCCCCCATCTGAGAATCACGGATTGGGCTTTGCTTCTCAAACTGTGGGCCCTGGACCAGCGTCAGCATCACCTGGGAATGCAGGTTAGAAATGCAGAGTGTCCGGCCCCACCCCAGACCTGCTGAATTCAAGTGTGCACTTTGACAAGATCTCAGGGATCATGTATATGGTGCAGTTCGAGAAGCTCTGTACGAGGACATTATAAACCTGGGTAGGGGATAAGAGAACCCAGCAACTTACTCCCATAACACTGGCTGGTGAAGAGTCTATTCTCCCTTCCTTCTGGCTTTGGAGGGGACCTCGTTAGGAAACAAGAAAACCAGTTTGAAACATCTTTACTCACAGGAAGGAGCCAAGTGTGGGTCTTGACCCCAGGGGACTAAGCTTCCTGGCAGCTTCTCATTCTTGGGGAAATGTTTTGGTGTTGAAAGACCACCTACAAAAAAATAGTGTCCTCTGGGGCCACCTTGTGTTGATACCCTCTAGACTGGCTGGCATTTAGTGACAATTTTCTGTCTTGATCTGTGCACTAAATTACTACTATTTGCCTTTGCACTGATCTGAAACTTTGAAGCTTGGATTTATGGGATGGTGGTTTTGTTTTGTTTTCTGTATATATTTTTACACTTGCTAAATGGACACATGATCCTTCTTCAATCAAAAGAAAACGTTTTATGATTTTTGTACAACTAACGTGTTCAATGTAGACAAACTTTAAAAATAATGTGCTGCTTTTTGATGACCCATAAGGTCATCTATAATCTCACCGTTTGGAGAGTGCCTTCAGGAGGTCAATGCACGGGGGGGCCTGGGTGGCTCAGTTAAGTGCCTTTGGCTCAGGTCATGATCCCAGGGTCCTGGGATCGAGTCCTGTGACCAGCTCCCTCCTCAGCGGGGAGCCTGCTTCTCCCTCTCCCTCTGCTCCTCCCCCTGCTCGTGCTTTCTCTTGCTCTCTCAAATAAATAAAATCTTAAAAAAAAAAAAAGGTTAATGCACACACAGTTTTTTTTTTACAGAAATGTGCTCTCACTTGCATACTATTTTATAATCTGTTCATTCAGTACACAATAAATATCATTCCAAGTCAGTAAATATAAGTCTTCTACATATTCATTCTTAATGTCTTGCAAAGTATTTGATCACATGGGACACTCTCCATAATGGATTTATGTCATTCATCACCTGTGACTGGGCAATTTGGTTTACAGTTTCTTTCTGTTTTATCAACACTCTCATGAGCTTCATCTGTAGCAAAATATTTGCACATGGTTTAAATGGTCACTTTAGGATAACTTTTTGAATACGTATAAAAATCAGATTTGAATCAGAGGCCCAAAGTTCCAAGAGCTGGGAGGTGGACTTTGAGATGTAACTCCCTCCTGGGTTGTAGCCCGTATCCATTCATATGGACCTCAGGAGAGTAAGCTGTCGATATGCTGGAACCAGGGGCTGCAGCTTCATTGTGGCAAATGGCTCTTAGCATCATCTGGGTTTTCTGAAGAAAACAAATTGTTTGGCCTCTGGAACTCAGTGGCCTGCCTAGCAGGTAGCCACAAAGGGCTGTGCGAGTATCTCAAAGCACAGTTGGCCCAGCATTGGTGATAGTTATAGGACTGTCTCAACAGAAGGGCTCAGGGGAGGTGCAGAGGCTCTTGTAAGCGGGTGGGAAGCATGACACTGTCTGCACGTATTGAGGCCATACCCTGGACTTTGGTAGAAGCCAGGACAGATCCGAGGCTTGGGTGTGGGCAGCTGTGCTATGGAACTTGAGGTGGTTTCAAGCCGGGGCAGAGCTGGGAGCCGAGCTCGCAGAGTGGCGTGACCTCC
Organism: Callorhinus ursinus; assembly: GCF_003265705.2. NCBI lineage: Eukaryota > Metazoa > Chordata > Mammalia > Carnivora > Otariidae > Callorhinus > Callorhinus ursinus. The sequence continues at coordinate 15,215,456 of NW_027397083.1, forward strand.
ACACCAAAGGGCAGACGCAGATCTGAGAGCCAGCCTATGTGGGGCCAGGGCCGGCGGTTTTAGTAAGAAGGTCTTAGAGAACTCTTGCTGTGTCCTTGGTGTATACTGAAGAGCTCTTGCAACACACTGAAGGGGTGTCTGCACCTGCCTGCAGGAGGGGGTACACACTCCAGGTCCAGAAAGGACTCTGCTGGGTGTCAGCCTGTTGCTCTTCACTTAGACTCTGCCTCCGAAGACTACTGGGCCATCCTTGGCTAAGTCACTTAAGTTCTGTAGAAAACAGGGTGGTTGTAAGGATTAGAAGTGACAACATATAAAGCAACCCCCTTAGTATCGGACTGAATGGGAGGTGCTTACATTGTCCATCGGTCTTCAGGGCTTAATGCAGTCTACTCTGTAAGAGTTGAAGAACCATTATCTGGAGGCACATCCCACTAGTATGCCTGTTAGTTTAGTAATAGGGGCTCTAAGGTCAAAAGGCTTTAGGACTGCTATTGTTCCTACCAGACCTGGGCTGGGAAAACAATCACTGTCAACAGATTATTGAGCTACACCTTTCTAAAATGACAAGGAGAAGAAGAGAGGGCCCCCGTGGCAGCTGCTGGAGCTAGAAAGGGGCCGGGTGGCTGAAGGTTTCTGAAGAGGGCATTCTGCACAGGCTACAACAAGAACTGTGTGATGCTCTCCTCTCTGGCCCGTATGCTGGGGGCAGACCAGCCCAGCAGACAAGGGCAGGAGACACAGCCCAGGAAGTTAGCCTGGTTTAACTCACCATCTTAGCTCCAGACTCGCCGTCCTTTGCCATGATGTCTAGGATGGTGATCAAGCCTGCACGTACCAGGGTCCCAACCCAGCTCCATCCTTTCTGCTTGTGTGACCCGGGACAAGTTTCTAACCATTTCTTGATTCAGTGTTCTCATCTGTACAATGGGCATAATAGTAATAGTACCTACCGCATAGGATCCTTGAGAGGATCAAATGGGTTTATTTATAAAAAGCATTTAGAATACTGACTGGATATAGAAGGCGTTTTCTCTCTGAATGCTTGCCAGTGCCTTCTGGGGCTGGATCTCCACGCCTCAGGCCTTTCCTCCTAACATCTTCTTTCTCCTCAAGAGCAGAATCCCCATCTGATCCATTTAGCCCCCACAGTATGTAGTACAAAGTAAGGACTCCTAAATGTTTGTTGGGTGGATAGGTGGGGGCAGCTTGGGCTATGACACCAGGTAGACCTGGGTTCAAATCCTGACTTTGCCCCTGTCTCCGGACCTTTGACTGCCCTGGCCTCATTGCTTCATTTGTAAAATGGGCTCAATCGTAGACTTCTTACAGGGCTCAGGCAGTGAAGATTAACATATGGAACAAATGCACAGCACATGGCAGGAGCGAGCTTTCAGGAAGCAATGGTGCTCGTGCTGAGGAGTGAGGTGGCTCCTCAGTGGTCCTCACTCTACCACATTAAGTAGGTGGTTTGTGCATTTTTTTCAGGTTTCATTTTGAAGTAAGAAGATGATTTCTGGTTTCTATTTCATTTTCCCCAGTGACTGTCAGACTCTAGGAAGAAAGCAGGACCTCCATGCACACATGCATCCTCTCCCATAGAGCTGCATTTCTGCGTCTTTCACAAGTCATTCTCAAACATTAGGCCACCCGAGAGGTTCACTGTGGCCTTTGGAGTCCACTGCATGTCCATAGTGGCCAGGATCACTGGGCACCTCCCCAGCCTGGGTTTGTGGTGGTAGCCTGACTTGGAGCGCATCTCCTAAGTGTTGCCAAGTTGGCATTGAGTCTCCTACTTGGAAAGGCCAAACACACAGCTTTGTGTGTGCAGTGATTTAATGCTCACGAATGCGCCTATGCGGTGTCCACTCCCACCAGAGTGTTGGACATTTGGGAGACCTGGCAAGCAGTAAAGCTGTGTTTCTCACAGGCTCTGAGCCTACAAGGTGCTGTGGGAGGCCATGATGCTGTGATTCTGGCCATTGTGTGCTCCCAGGAGCTGGTGACGCTCAGCCATTCCCTCATTATGGAAGCCAGCACATTGGACAGCCTTGGTTTCCTTATCTGTGAATTTGGGGTGGTGATTACGAAGTAGAGGACCCCAGTATCACCTAGTCCCCAAAGTGAATCTCAGAACACTGGTCATGTAAAAATGTACCACAGGAAAAGTTCCATGGCCAAATATGTTTAGAAAATGCATTACACTGTCTTTCCTTCTTGGCATTTTATAATACGCCTTACTGCACATTCAAGGCTCTTGAGAAGTCGTGCAGTAAAGGAACAAACTTAACATTGTTCGACCCAGTAGTGCCCAGATGTAATTCACCATGAACGCTTTTTTTTTTTTTTCCATATAACATCTATTAGCATTGCTAGGGGCTAGGTAAAAAACACTGAAGAAATCTATTTTAAAAGAGTTTATAACTAGTGATATGTGAATATTAAGGGAGAATCTGTAATTTTTTAATAAGACCCTTAGAAAATGGTGGGATTTTAATTCAAGTAGTTTTAAGGAGCTGGCAAAAAAAAAAAAGTATTGGGTAATTTTTTTGTGGCCACTTTTAGATTTGATCATAAAATACTCAATGTCTGACCAGCCTAGACCCACATGACCCACCAGAAGATGCTCCATTGTGGGGTCAGACTTACACTGGAGGAGTAAAAGTAAAATTTGAAATTGCAGAGATGCTCTTTATGAGACCCTGGATTAACTGGGGTTGTGCATTCAAGTAGTTCCCTTTGAGCCTTTAAGCACACATTTTCAGCCAATTGCGCGTCTCCTGGACCAGCCCCTGATCTAGTTGTTACGGCTAGATCGAGTAGTATTAGATTAAAGCAGTATGAAAGATCGAGGGTGATAGATTTATCCCAAAAAATATTTTTCATATACTTTGTGTCTCTGGGGATAGCACTAAACCACAAAACTGCCTTGCATTGGAATTGCCTTGACGAGAATCATTTGAAAATGTGAGTGTCCTCGTAATGCTGCACCGTGGAAATCGGGATGAATTACCAGACCCCCACGAGCCTCATTGCTCACTTCCTTAGACTGTTCTCGTAAGGAATGGAAACGTGGATCTGCAGGTCACCAGTATCCTGGATTTGAGAGTTCATTAGGTCACTCCTGAAACCTCTGTGCCAACTAAGCAAGAAACAATGGATCCAGTGCAAGCTTTTGTTTATTATTATAGTCCTCCAACTGTACATCCCACTCACCCCTTTGCTCCTGTGGCTGGTCAAGCTAATTTGATTTGACATCCTGGCATTCGAGATTTGTCAAGTATTGTAACCCTAAGCGGTACTAATATTGAAAACCATACTTGAAATTTATATAATCCAGATGTGCATGCCAATAAAGCAGATGAAATGGCAGGCTTGGGCCAGAGAGAGTAAGAGAGTGGATGTGTGTGTGTGTGTGTGTGTGTGTGTTTGTGTGTGTGTGTGTGTGTGTGTGTGTGTGTAAGAATCCTGTTGCCCTATATTTTTTCCACATGGTATATATATAGCCAAGAAGGATTTTATGTATTAATATTTTCCCTTAAGAATAGTAACTGGATTATGAAATATAGCTTTAAGTAAGTACCAGCATTGGTTTTATTTGCAGCCAAGAATAACTGATTAAGTTTTGGGGAGCAAGAAGGTCTATTTTAAATGCTTTTTAAAACTTTTAAATTGGTCAGGACCCTTCAGCAGTGTGGTCTAGGGAATTATTAGTCACACCGAGTCAGGAGTTTTGACATGGCTCTCTTTAATGTCAATTTCTTTTTTTCCTACTTGGACATTTCATTCTTCTCATTGGAGGGCCTTCGGTGTGATTCCGAAAATCCCCCTGAGTTGTTATTTCTGAGCCCTCCCACGTTGATAAGGCCCAAAGGCCATTTCTGTTCTCAGTAAGCTCAAAAAGCCACTGAATTAAATGCGAAAAGGTGTCCCAAGTATGTGACGGCGACCTTGCTTTGAGTGCTTGAGAGTCTCCTCTCTCCACTGGCTGGTGGTGGGCCCCCTGTGACCCACCCCCCCCCCCAGCAGGACAGTCACCTGCTCCGGCCATTGCTTCTCTCACCTGTGAAGACCACAGCCAACCCGATAGAATAGTGCATGCAGCTCACCTAACAGGGTTGACGGTTTTGGTGCTCTTGACATGAAAGGGTGGCAGGATGTATTATTATTCCTCGGCCTGCTGTGCATAATTAACAACTATCCTTAACTAGACCCGGCAGACCAGGGAAGACTGGCCATACCAGCTTAGGAAAAGCAGATGGGAAATGATATGAAAAGGAGGCACAGAGCTGAGACCCACCGATGTGGGGGGTGACTTCTGGACTTAGGAGCCGCCGTTGGGTCCCAGTGTCATCCGCGGCTGTTTCTAGACAGGACATCAAAGGTCATGTTGCTGTTTTAGCCCCCTCTTAGGGCAGAATCAAAGGAAAATGATGCCTGATATTCAGGCGAAGCTTGCAGCAAGCTGTCGTCCCCACAGTTTCCCCTCAACCGAACGGCTCTGGAGAAAATCTAGCGTATGCTGTTTCCACAGCAGGCAGGATGGCACGTTTTTCACGGGGTGGGTGGTGGGGGAGTCCACCAGCTTTTCTCTTGTCATAGTTTACAGCCCGAACTCTAAGCGGGTGCGGAGGACCATGCCTGCGACTCTGGCCCTCCTCAGGAAGCCTTAGCCTGTGGGTTGCGGCCCTGTTCCGGCTCAGGTCTGGAGTAAGGAATCCTGTCACGGAGCCAAGCTAAAGAGATTCCAAATGATGGAATCTGATTTTCCCGTTGGGTTTTGAGGTGAGGGCATCAGTGTATGGTGTATTCGGCCCCCATGGTTTGTTTAGTTCACAGACACTCAGGCCCAGGGTGTGGAATGAGGGATCTCCAGCTGGCCCAGCCAGCATGGAGCGCAGGTGACTCACCAACACCTAGAGACGTCCGTCCCCTCCGTGAGGCTCAGCAGCCCCAGCACTGGGGCCCCGGGCAGGAGTCCCATGGCCAAGGCCACTGGTCCAGTTCCCCTGCTGACGTCATTCCCCGCCCTCCCCCCACCCCCACCCCCCAGGTCTGGAATGACTGGCAGCTTCGGCCTGAGGATGAGAGCCGGCTGGAAGTGGAAAAGCAGGAGAGGTTTCCGGGGCACAAACGCATCGTGGGGTTTCAAGGCCCCTTTGCCCAGTATGTATGGTGCCAGGCCAAGCCAGCGTGGGCTGAGCCACACAGCTAATAGGATCCCAAGACTGAAATGGGGTTCTGCGCGTCCACTGGTCTGACTGACCCTTTATCTCCCAGACGAAACACAGTAAGACCTGCTTGGCCAAAAAAAAAAAAAAAAAAAAAAAGCCAGTAAAGAAAACAAAAAAAAAACCTGTTTTTTCTTTTTAATGTTATCCAGCTGACGTGTGCTGGTTTTTGTTTGTTCATATGTAGCAACCATTCCAATCCACTACCTCATGCAGGGATGCATTAAGATCATACTGGAAGGGCTGTATGCAGGACCAAGCCAACCATGCATCATGGCGTTCATAAAGGGCAAAACAAGAGCCAGACTAGAGGAGGTGTGGCCGCGGGGTAGGGGTGTAGCCCAGTGGCTCTGAGAGCTCCCACGTGGGAGTTCTTGAGCCTGGGTTTGAATCCTGGCTCTGTGGCTTATCGGCTCTGAGCCCCTCTCTAACCTTCTATTTTTCTACTGTGAAATGGGGTGATGGTACCACAGCTTACGTTGGTCTGACAGCTGAGTGTGCCTAGCACAAAGCAAGTGCTAATCCATGGTGGCTGGGAGCATGACAGTTGTCCCCCCTCCTCCCATAGCAACAGCCTGTTTGGGGGTGCTGCCCTCCATGCAGCTGTACGTGTCTCATCTCCTTCCTCTTTTCTACATCGCTGTCCCGATACTAGTGCACACGGGCATGTAAGTTCTTGGAACTTTGCCCTTGAAGCCAGACCGTGTGGCCACCATCAGCTCTCCTCCCACGGGCCCATTGTCAGGATGGGTTCCTGTTTTGTCCACCCCCTCTAAGGTCTGCTAGTGCTGCTCCACCAGGAAGCCCATCTAGGGCCCACCAGTCGGATGGATAGGAGGAGTCTTTCAGAGAAAGCCTGAGTGTTCTGGAATACTGCCATCCGGGGTCAAGTGCTGGCCTCCGAGAGGTAGAAAGCCCAGTAGAGCCAGCCAGCTCTGCCCCTCCCACGTTCCCTGCCAGCTTACTTTTCCAAAACAGTGGGCCTGGAGTCCATCAAGGTTCCACAGCAGAGACCCCGGGCCTTCCAAAAAGCAGGTTCAGGCCCAGACTGCCTGACTTTTCTCCAGAAAGCAACAAGGGTTTATTCCAAAACAAAACAGCAACAAAAGCAGACGCCCGGTATTTCCTTGGCTCACTTCTATAAAGCATCCTGACCACCAAAGGGAAAGAAAGGTCTGAGCTCCCTGACAGAGGCAGGCCAAAACTATTCTCCCCCCTCTCTTCCTGGGTCCCAGAAATAGGAAAAAATGTGAGCATCGTAATAGCTAAAATTCATGGAGTGTTTTCTTAAGTGCCTACCTGGTACTATTTAAGCACTTAACATATATTAAGTTATTTAATCCTAATGATCCTGCCAGAGAAGTTCTATTCTTGTTGTTCTCCTTTTATAGATAAGAGGACTAGGGCACAGAGCAGTTAAGTAACTTGCTGGAGGTCACACAGCCAGTAATGGCCAAACTCAGTTCTAGAACCCAGACAGCCTGGAATTAGAGGCTGCACACTTAACCACAGCCCTATGCTGCTTCTTATGATAGTTATAAATTCTAAAATGGTTTTAATCATAAAAATAAACCATTAAAAACGTGATAAAATGGCATAGAACTATAGATACACATTATTCTGATGTCCATTTCCTAGTTTTGCTATGGTACTGTAGTTATGTAAGATGTATCCATCTAGGGGAATTGGGTGAAGGATACACAGGACCTTTCTGTACAATTTTGCCACTTCCTGTGAATCTATAATTGTTTCACAGTTAAAGGTTCCAACAAACAAACCACTGGCAACATTGTATTGTGTTCTGATTGTATGCCACGCAATGTGCTAAGCACTTTACAGACATTATTTTATTTCATCCTCCCAGCAACCCGCAGAGGTGTGGGTGCCTTACCACTTTCGGTTCCAGATGAAGAAACTGAGGCTCGGCGAGCTTAAACAGTGATGGACAGTCACTGGGAAGTTGTGAGGCCACCGGGCATTCCTGCCTCCAGAGCATGAGCGCAGAATGCACCTTTGGAAGTAGGAAGATTTAGAAGGCGTGTGACATGTCACGCACCACTGCGTCAGGCTCTGCTGTCAACCTCCCCGTGGGACAGGTAGCTCCCTGGAACTGCCCCAGACCTTGTTCAGTCTGCGGCAGACCCGAGGAGGAGTGCAGTCCGTCAAGTGTCATCATCTTCTTTCCTTCCCCACTCCTTCCGGCAGTCCCCTTCCTTCCCATGGAGGATGTGCTGGTCACTGGAGTTCAGTGGCTCCTGGCGGGATGTCCTTGGGGCTGCATGGCAGGTGTTTCTCACCTCCCAGGGAAAGAGTGGACTTTGGGGGCTCAGACCTAGGTTCAGATCCCTGCTTGATTTCTCATCAGGTTTTTTACCTTGAGAAAGTCGCTTAAACTCCTAGCGCTGTTTCATTTATTTTTATTTTTATTTTATCTGTATAATGGGAACAATAATAGTACCTCCTTGTTTTATTACATGCACCCGATGCATGAATGTTCCATAAGTGTTGATTTCCACGTGCTGGCTCAGCAAACACTGGGCCCTGCTGGGTGCTACACACAGCATTGCGTTAGCCAGTCAAAGCCTTTGCTGAGGTTTGGCAACGAGGATGCCAGGGTTTCAGGAACGACCGCAACATGGTTTGCCATCAAAGAGAATGTAATGGGTCATGGTGCAAAAGGCAAGTTATCAGTATGTAGCAAGTATAAACTGGGAGCAAGGTACCCACTGAGCCTTGAGCTCCTTCCTCTGGATCCAGAGTCTGAATGTTGGACCCGAGCCAGGCCCCTTGCTGGGATCCAAGGACACTGTTGTGATTTGGAAGAGGGAACATTATCAATCACCATGCTGGATGGCATCAGTGATTATCATCTTCATTTCCATCAAAGGTGTCTTGTGACGGGATACCATCAAGTTCAATTTAGTCTGAATAGGGACATGGCAAGGACTTATTTTCCATTTCTGCTCTGGGCTGAACCTGCCTTGAATAATTCAGTGTTCATCTACTTCCAAACACCAAGCCTTTTTTTTTTTACCCCCTTGTACTGCTCTATTCAGGGTCGTGTGGCTGCTTGTTTCTCCCTGTCTCCTCTCCAAAAACCCACCTACCCACACCTTTGGCTGCTAGTAATGAGTGTTTGAGGGAAAGAGAATCGACTTTATGTACTACAAGGTGGCATCACCTGCCTGAAGTTTAGAGACAGGCTTCAGGGCAGAGGCTGCGCGCAGAGGCCTATGGGTATCTTTTGACCTAATACTCCTAAAAAAAAAAAAAAAAAAAAACCTTATGCTATCATTTAAAATTCAGAGATTTCCTGATCTGGCAACAGTTGGCTAAAGCTAAGTAACATCTGCCCCCTCTGATGGAGCAGATGTTCTCCAATATGCTGTGCGTCTCTATCCCCCAAACTTCAATCATTTACCTTGCGTGCCCGACCCCATAAGCATCTTGTTGTCAACTCCTGACACAGATGAAGAAGGAAACTGTCTTGAACGGTATAGCTGATCAGAAGCATCAGGAGCTAATCAGGCCCTGGCCGGTCCTGAGACTCAGCTCCTTACTCTGTGTGGGCACAGCGGAAGCATTGGGAGCTGCTCCAAGTCCATCCTCCTCCGAGGTCAGCATTACACCTGGTCATCCTAGTTAGGAAGCTAGGATTCTAGAGGAGAATTCTCTGCTCCACACCAACAGCCCAGTCATGGCAGAATTCCTAGAAAAATGATGGGAAGATGACAAACGGTGACTCAGGGGGTTGTGGATACACATGTACATCTTGGGGGAGTAGCCTGCTTGGCGTATATTTGGGTGATGTGGAGTATTAGCTGGGGTACCAGACAAGGAGTCAGAAGATGTACGTTTCTGTCTGGCTTTACCACTTGCTAACTGGGCATTTGACTTACTGGAGTCTCTGTTTTCTCATCTATAAAATGGGAATAATGTCTAGTGTGCCCACCAGTGGGGTGGATAAGAGGATCAGGTTACCTGATCCTATGAAAATACGCTATGAAGCGCAAAGTTGTGTTGAAAAATGAGGTAATATGACAGCAGTGGCGTGCTGTGGGAAAACATACTGTCTCATCTCTCTGGTAGCGTGAAGATCAGGGGTCTGCGAGCTGGGGCGCTGGGACAAATCCTGCCCCCGAAGAATGGTTTTCACATTTGAAATGGTTGAAAAACAGTAAAAGATAAATAATGCTTAATGGCACATAGAATTTCTATGAAGTTCAGATTTCAGTGTCTGTAAATAAAGTTTCGTTGGAACTCAGCCATGCCCCTTTGTTTATGTATTGTCTATGGCTGCTTTCCCATAGAATGGCAAAGTTGGGTTGTTGTGACAGAGACCAGATGGCCCCCCAAAGCATAAAATATTTACTATCTGACCTTTTACAGTAAAAACTTACCAACCTCTAGGGAAGAACATGGAAGGATAGTGACTCAATCCCCTATTTGTTTTTCTTCTTGTCTCCTCCCAGCCAGACTTAGGTACTGTTGCAAATAGATGGCCCCAGGAATATTTTCAGATCTAAAACCACACAGGCACATCCTCCACGGCCCATAGCAGGTCTGCCCTTCAGGACAAAGCCAAGGGTTTCTCTCAATTTAACTGCCGTGGAGCAACGCTCCCATTCTCTGGGCTCCAGCTAGGGGCACTTCCTGATGAAAACCACAGCATTTTTCATAAAACCAATCCCCTTTTAGCAAAAACCGCAAAAGGAGAAGAGGCTGTTCCTGTCACAATGGGCATTTCTCCAGCATATTAACCGCTGAACGGGCCTGGTGGGCAGTTTCCTCCCCTCAGCCACAGACTGACAGCTCCAATAAGCCTGCAAGAGAGTGTTAGGGCTGGGGTACCTGGGGGGCCCAGTCGGTTGAGCGACTGCCTTCGGCTCAGGTCATGATCCTGGGGTCCTGGGATCGAGCCCCGCATCGGGTCCCCTGCTCGGCGGGGAGCCTGTTTCTCCCTTTCCCTCTGCAGCTTCTGCTTCTCTCTCGCTCACGCTCTCTCTCTCAAATTAAAAAAAAAAAAAAAAAAAAAAAGAGTGTTAGGGCTGAACTGTGTCCCCAAAAGATATGTTGAAATTCTAGCCCCCGGTACCTCAGAGTGTGACAGTGTGACATTATTTGGAAGTCGGGTTGTTGCTGATGAAATTAAGTAAGATGAAGTCCTAATAGAGTAGGGTGGGCAGCTAATCTAACATGACCAGCATCCTTCTCAGAAGAAGGAACTTGCAGCACAGACACACGGGGAGAGGAGCACCGTGCGTGGGTAGAGGCTGAGGTTGGAGCGATGCGTCTATAAGCCGAGGGATGCCAAGGATTGGCAGCCACAACCAGCAGCTAGAAAGAAGCAAGAAAGGATTCTGCCCCGAGAAAGCATGGCCTTGTGGACGCCTTGACCTCAGACTTGTAGTCTCCAGACGTGTAAGAGAATACATTTCTGTTGCTTGAAGCCACCCCGTCCGTGGTATTTTGTTACAGCAGCCCTAGGAAACGCATTGGGCAGCTTGCCCACCTTCCGTGCAGCCTCCTGATGCCTTTCAAGGCACTTGGCGTTAACCCTGTTCTACAAATGGGGGAACAGAGGCGCGGCCGGCTTCAGGGAGCTGCCTGAGGCTTGGGCCGGTGGCAGAGCAGGACCCAGACCCAGGCCTTCCGGTTCCCAGCTGCTGCGAGGGATGGTCCAGCAAATGGCATTCCTCCTGCTGGTCCAGAGCATCTTCCCGGAGGGAAGGGTCCGCTCTCCAAGTGACGGATCCTTTGCCTCTTGTTTCTCATTCCAGGAGTTGCACCAAGCATTTCTCTCCTGTGGTCAGGTGAACTTGTGTGCATGAGCTCTCAAATGTGCAAGAGGAAAATTCAGTCGGTAACTTAAACAAAAACAGCGGAGTTGGGGAGATGTGTTTTGTATACATCTGTGTATTATTTACAATTGGGAAAGAATGGAAGAGGAGGGAACGTATCCGTTCTCTTAGCCATCTTCCAGTGCATCCGAAAAATGTGCTAAAGAGATCCTTGGGGAGAGCTCCCAAATAAAACCCCAACATGGGAAGTGATTTCACAAGGGCTCCTGGAAAGCACAAGAACATTGATACACTTCCTTCTTAGGCAGCACCTGGTTGCCCGAGCTCTTGCATAACACGTAAGTGAAATCTGCACCAAAAACTTCCTGAAATGCTGTGCTTCTCCACACTCAGAAGATTGCTTTAACGCTCCCAGGTCACAGACTTGTGAAGAAACTCCGCTTCCAAGTGAAATGCTTACCACTGAAAGTGACATTTTGTTCAAGACCCTTGTTTACTAGTGGGAATATTTTTGAGCATACAGACACGTGTCAAGAGTTGTATGAAGAGCTCCAACCACATACCCGTTACCCAGACTCAACAGTTACTGAGATCTTGCCCCACTTCCCCTGTGTGTCCCCGTTGTTGCTGGAGTATTTGAAAGCATAATCCCATAGCTCATGTCATTTTATCCCTTCCTGCTGCAGTAAACATCTCAAAAAAAAAAAAAAGTTGCTTCTCTTATGACGATGGTATCATTGCCATGTCTGTGTACCCTCGCAGTGACGGGTGTCATGCTCCCTAGTTTGTGTTCAGAGGTCAGGGCTAGGGTTTTTAACTTCTTGGCTGGAAATGGAGGCTGTGAGGGAGGGAGTAAGGGCATCGGGGATCAGCAAGAGGCTGGGGTTGGGATCCAGGAAAGAAAATTTGAGGAAGTCCTCTGAGACGGTGAAGGGCTTTCAGAAACTCAGCAAGACTGAGCCCACATGGGGTGTTCTTGGCCAGTTGAGTCTTTCCCCCAGGGACGTCGGGACCCACGTTTCTCCATGGAGTTCTGCCAGCATTGGCTGGCTCTCCCAAGGGCCGCTGTCTCTTGGACACCTGAGAGTTGGATGCCCAGCCTTGGCTCTGGAGGACTCAGCATTCATGACATATGGCTGGCAGCGCCCCGATGCGCTCTCCTGGTTGCTGCCAATAAAGAGAATTGTTTTTTTCTCTGAGCTTGTTCATTTCCATCAAGAGAACTTCCCTCTCCTACCACCACCACCCCCCCACACACACAAAAAGGAGGGGGAAGCTTTTTTGGAATTTGTTTTTAGTGGGCTCTCTCAAAAGGAGCTTTATGTTTATTTTTTGAGTGGCTCTCTGGCCTGTTGTGTCCATTTACCATGCCTCACTAGCAGCCCCCCCCCCCCCCGTCTCTCCTTTACTCGGCAAGCCTAAACTTCATCAAACTGCTCCTAACGACTACCACATGTCCGCAGAGGGCGCAGGGGCAGGGGAGGTGGGAGCTGGGAAATGAAGGAATCCTCCCAGGAGCACAGTAGCATATTAAAATTCAATGGCTTAGTCATCAGAGTCTTCAGCCCAAGCACTGAAGAAAAAGAACTGAATATTCTGTAACAGTCTTGCGGATCACAGAGGAAGGGGGCAGCCGGGGGAGGGAGGGAGGCAGAGGTTGTGGTTTTTAGATAGAGGAGTTCATGCTGTAGAGAACAATTAGGGCCTTTGCTCAGAAATAACAAGACCCACTACTGTTTTCCTGCTCGATAGGAGGAGTGCACAGCGTCAGCCAGAAGGGATCGCTCCAGTAGGCTAGCTCAGCTCCCAGATGAGGAAATGGGGGCTCAGGCAGGGGATGGGACTTCAGAGTCGCACGAGGAGTTAGTGGTAGAGGTGGGACCGGATCCCAGGCCTCGGCACCTCTCCATCCGTGTTCTCTTCTCCTTGCTCAAAGAGGGCATCTTCCTTTGGCTGGTACGTCCGTTTGGGGCTGGTAGCAGAAGGGACCCGTCTGGGCTACCTGTGGGTGGCAACCCCGAGATGTCAGAGGACTCAGCCAGTGACTTTGTAGACCGTGGAAATGCTGGTGCAGCCTTGCCCCACCCTCTACCCCTCTCTGCTAGAGAGAACAGAAAGTGTGTGGGCCGTTTACACAGCTCAGGTTTTAAGGACTATAAAAGACCCGCCTCCCAAACTGGTTGCACTCACTTCTCTTCCTTCCTTTATCTGTGCTTCTCGCTTAGGAAGGACAGGCCTATTGCCCTTTCCTTTATCCTTAGATAAAGCAACTGAGTCATAAGAGAGTAAGGACTGGAAGTCCTGAGTTATCAGTGGAAGAGCAGGCTCCGCAATGCGTATCTCCTCGTTCCTGGCCCTTTGTGCTGGATTACTGTCCCCTACTTCTGGTGACCGAGGATGTTGAAGGTTAGAGGGATTGTGAAATCTTAGGCTAGAAGAACATTTACAGGAAAGCAAAGCTAAGCCCCTTATTCTAAGGCTGAAGGAACCAGGCCAGGAAGGGGAGGTTGGTGCCCTGCAGAGTCAGGCCCAAAGATGTGTTGCATCTGCCCAAGGCAGTAGCCCTGGGACACACTTCTGAGCAGTTCAGCATCCCAGGAGGGTACTGAAGAGTGGCCGGTCCATGACACCCACCACTGGTCCTATTCAGGGGGAGCATTATAGCTGACTAGGGGCTTTGAGGCTCTGTTTGGGTTTCTTTGATCAGTGCCGGGGGCGCAGTGGGGGTGGGGGGCAGGCACTGAAAGAGGCAGAAAAAGCAATCAACTCAACTAAATGTTGGCAGCAAAATGTCAAACAAGATGATTTTCTGAACAAGTTTGAAAGATCTCCCTTAGGGGAGCTGGGCAAATTCCCATGGATTAGGGCCATTGGGCATGATTTCCAAGGGCATCAGTCCACTCTAGCTTCCCCAGCATACTGTAGATACACCAGCTGTATCCAGACCTCTGATCGTGCCTCTTCCTGTCGACGGTCCCAGGGAAGGAGCCACGGTCCACGTGTGCTCTGGATGTGTTGCCATTTAATCGTGGAAGTAGCGTACGTGGAAGCTCTCATCTCACAGTGGAAGAAATCAGGGCAGAGGGAGAGTCTAGCTTAGAATCCCAGCCTGTGGGTCTCAGCTCACGGTGCTCCCCATCCAGGGCTCCTCTCCGAGCTGCTGCTCAAAGATCAGGAGGGCTTGGAGCCCTTTCTCTGGTCCTGCTGGAGAAGCCTGGTAAGTCCTGGACCTCTTCCCTCAGAGAAGGTGGGAAACTTCCTCTGTTAATACCACTGATCTTACAGAGCAAAGCCAATCAAAAGACATTCCGTGAAGACGTCAGTGTGGAAAGGGGAGCTGCCTGGGCCCACAGCATCCCCCACAACCACCCTGTTAGCAGGCGGTTTCTGGTTCTCTCTTCTAGGCCCCCGGATCACAACCTCCCCAGCAACTGTCAGCAGGAGGGCAGGGGGCAGGGGGTGGAGCAGGGTGGTGGTATCATGCACATCAAATGTGCCTCTAGGTTCCAACAGGATCTTGCTCTTTGGACTTGGAGGAGAGGGCTCCTGGGGAGCAAGTCTAGGCTCATGGTCTTTGTTTCCCCACTGGGCCTAGATTTGAGCTCTGTGGTCTACCGGGGCCTGACGGGAGAGAGCCGCACCTGCCCCGCACCTGCCCGAGAATGGGTCAGCCACATGTATGAAAGGCTCTGGGAAAAGCCGAGCCCCTTTGGTGACCTGGGCCTGTCATGGGTGACAGTAAAAGTAAAGCAAGAGCAGACCTGCTGTTTATAAGTGTGGGGGTAGAGGTGAGGACTCTGTCCCCAGAGGTATGCTAATTAAAAGCTGCTAACCTGCAAAAGAACTTATGTTTAAACCCCACCTCCCCTCCACATCCACCCCGCTTCATGCTGATGGTGGTTCTCATTGCAATAAAGCCTTTTATTTCCCCCCACTGAGCCTTTATTAATGAATTTCTAGCCAGAGCCCAAAGCTCAGGAATGTGAAGGATGAAGCTGGCTCTCATGCACACACTTGCACACGTGGACCCCTACCCACGAGCCCAAACACACAGGGCTCCCCTCCATGTCCCCTCCTTCATCACAGGCAGCGTCTCTCAAGAGATGAACCCTTAACCTGTCAGAGCTTCCATGGGCCCAAAGTGCCTAATGAAAACCAGAGCTGTGAAACACTCCCGATGCTGAACCAGTCCCCGGAGCTGTTTCACTCTTATGCCCTGGGCTGCAAGTGAGCTCCATTCAAAACAAAGCTGGGGCGCATTATCTCCTTGGCCTAGGTTTGTCTCCTGTGGCTGCCTTGTCCGACCTCTGCCGGCACTCTGATGTGCTGATGTGCTGATGTGCTGGATTGGGCCCTTCCCCCCGCCACCCACGTCTGCTATTCAGGGAGAGGGCAGCGCTGGGTACCACCCTCCGCCCCCAGGCAGCCGGGGTGCCCAGGTGAAGGCCACCAGTGAAAGCTGGCAGGAAATAGTATGGCATGAGTCTGGCAAACCTTTGTGGAGGCCCTTGAGAAAACAGTATTGCGTTATTGTCACCATTAATAATAGCCCTTTATTTGAGCCTCGCTGGGACAATGCTCCAAACAAAGCTGAGAGGAACTAACAGTCCCTGCCGTGGGGCCTTGTAATTTATCAAGGCTAATGGAGGAAGACAAATCACCGGGGAGACGTTGTGGGGATGGGCCGGGGATA
Source organism: Callorhinus ursinus (assembly GCF_003265705.2). NCBI lineage: Eukaryota > Metazoa > Chordata > Mammalia > Carnivora > Otariidae > Callorhinus > Callorhinus ursinus. The sequence goes on from NW_027397083.1 coordinate 15,231,181, forward strand.
GCTTATGTGGTTGCTGGAGGTACAATCAAAAGAGACCCCCAAGGCCTCGCTCTGTGTTCCTATTTGCTCTGTTGCAAGAGCACCACATCTCCAGCCCCACCTTTGTCTTGTCTCTTCCACCGTGTCTGGGGCTCTTGAAGACTCCGAAAAGAGAGCGAGAATAAAGTCGGGCTGACCGAGGTCTAAATCTCGGCTCCCACACAGCAGTGTGGCCTTGGGCGCCTTCCTTTATTTCCGAGCCTCAGGTCCCTCCTCTGTGGAGGAGCACTGGGATCAGTGATCATGGGAGCACAAGCCCCTCGCATCGCTCAAGGGATAAGCTGATTGAAGAGGATTGGCCTGAAGTGTTTCTGTGCGCCTTCAAGAGAGGCTGCAAACGCTGTGCTTGGCCCCAGCCCACGCTGCCACTTACCGTGAACCTACTGTGTGCCAAGCGCAGAACCTGTTGCATTTCTGGACCACATTTACTTCTCCGTGGAAGAGTAGTCATGAGAATGAGAAGCCCCCGTGCTGCTTCTGATGAGGACGTGAGTCCGCCTTGTTCTCTTGCTGGGGGCCCGGCTCACCGTGCCAGGGGCGTGGTGGTATTTGGGGCTGGAAGGGTCTGTGACAACCAGAGCCCACCCTGCCAAGTTGGAAGTTGTGCGGGCCTCCAGAAAGACACAGCCAGTAGCTGCAGCTGTGTTGCAACAAGCCTGATTTAATTTGGGGGGTGGTACAGACAGCACTCTGTGGTGTTTGTTAAAAGCCAGAAGAATGCAGCTTATTCACCAATCTGTGAAAATGGCTATGCGTCGGGTGGGGGACGCCAGAGGAGAATGTGTGAGAGCATTTTAAAAGAGTGAAAATGCTGATAATTATAAATTTATCATCATGCCCATTATGCATGAGATCTAAGTGGATTAACTCATTACAGCTACGGAAGCATCAGGTTTCTTGAGGCCTCTTTACTCCCAGGGTTTAAAATTCTCTTCTGACCTCTCTGTGAATCTGTAAAATGGGACTCTCATCATTGTCAGTAGCCATGGCCCTTCGTAGTCCTTTTATCACCACCTTGGTTTCTTGGAAGTAAAAAGCCAGCAGTACATTAAAAAAAAAAAAGTACATTTTTCCCCATAATGCAATTGGCATGAACCCAAAAATGTTTTTTGTGTTTTTTTTTTTTTTTTTGGTTGGGGGAGGATTTTTGTAAGTTAAATCTTCTTTCAAATGCATGACAAAAACAGGCCACTTACTGGAATCCTATGGTAAATAGTTTTGTAAAGCAAAGAGGCATCTGCGTATTTTTCTTTTAGGTCAGTCTGGATTTTTCATATCCACAACTATTGCTCTGTGTGTTCAACCATTTCGGCCGCGTTTGTTTTCACATTCACTTCTCTTTCCCCTAGAAAGTCTTTCAGATTCTTGAACCTCAGGGAAGAAATGGAGACAGGAGATGTGAATGTGCCCTATGGAGTAGCACTGAAATGTAAGGATACTCTGAACCCACACAGGACAGAATGAGGCGTTTGGCGGAGATGGGGCCGTGGGAGCCTCCGTGTCCCCTCAGCTCTGCCCTCACCCTTGGCGTGGCCTTGGGCAGGACACTTGGTCTCCATGGGGGGTCAGTTTTAATATCTGTAAAAGGAGGGATTCAAAGAGTTGAGAAAACCCCATGAAATGAGTAACTGTTATGGAATTCTTCCAAAGAGGCAGTGCTGGGCCAAGTGTCCATTTAGAAAAACTGTTACTCTGTTGTTAATCAGTGCAGATTTATCCCTAGAAAGGGGCAGGAGTGTTTCTGGACGACGTTCCGGGGGAAAAGCCTGATCTGGGAATTCTACTGCGTCCTCGAGGCCCCGGCGCGGTGGTGTGCGCCACCAGCATGTCCTCTTGGGAGACCCCTCATTGAATTACGCCACGATCGGCAGTTGGGACCTTGAAAATGTATTATTCAAGAGGCAGCGCACCGCCCTGCCAGGGCAGGTACTTTATCAACCAGGATCAGATGGGCTATTGAACTCAGAAAATCCCCATTTTGTATTCGGCTTGTTTCTGCCTGTACCACCTGACCATGGTCCTCATCAGCTCCCAGGACCTCTGGGGATTTCACAGGGACGCCTCAAGGTGCTTGGACGGTGGTTGGGATTCTGTCCACTCTGCATCTGGGCAGGAGCACCATCAAAAGCAATCTCTCCAGACAGAGCCTTACATTTAGCAGAGATCTTTTTTTCCTTTTTTTAAAGTTCGTTTTTGGGGAAGCTCCCTGGGGATTCACTGACTAATCCTACTAGTTCTCTAGGGGGGCTGAACTTTTGAGGACAGCGATACTCGCGCCCCTGTGACCCACCCAGCCAGTTCTGAAAAGCCATTGATTGGTGACACTCAGCTGCTCAGGAATATAACCAGTCAGCATTTTCTAACACTCTAGGCCAGAGCCCGCCTGCTGAAAGGGGGGGAAGGAGGTAGATACCCCGCAAATCCCTAAATGTCAAAAGGCTGAATTTGCACATGCCCAGATGAAAGAGGTCTGCTTGTTTCTGGGAAGTAATGGAGCTGAGCTGGGGAGGATTGTACAACCTGCCCTCCCCCCTATCGGAAAAATGTTCATCTTCTGGAAGTTTCCGTGGCAGTTCTTACCCGCTCTCCAAACTACTTATAGGAATTTAGGGGTTACAGCTGCATGACCTCTGTTCTCTCACCCACCTTGTTCCTGCTGTGAAATCACCACACCTGATTCTAGACCACAGCTGTAGCACCTGACCCTCCTGTCCTCATTCAGGCTCAAAGGTGATGTCGGACACATGGGACCTCACTAGAGACGATGGGTGGGGGAGCAGAGGTTGAGCTGGGATAGAGAGACCCATCAGGCTGTTAGACCAAAACGTTAACAGGCCTGACACCAGTAAGAGAATAATAGCAATAATTGACGATAGCAAACACACTGAGTGCTTGGACTTGGCTGAGCATCTGTTAAATTGCTCACACATAGGATGATGTGCATGGAGCAATGGTGTGTATATTTATACAACCAGGTATGTAAGCCCCTTAGTAATGGCCCCCTCCCCCCACATACACATCACAGCCTTCTGAATAAGCACACTCTGGTAGAGCTCTCTCTGTGCTGGGCACCCTTCTAAGTACTGTACAAACTCTAGCTCCCCACAACCCTAAGAGGCACGTGCTTTCCATTTGACACGTGATCCTGAAGCACTGAGAAGCTAAGTAACTTGCCAAAGTGACGCAAGATTATCCTCAGTCTTCTGCTGGGTCATTAACTCCATCTCTGTAAACCCCTGACAGCTGTATTTTTCTCATCTGTGAAGCAGGTATGAAAGTTCTTCCTTCTGCCTCTCCCTCACTGTGAGGATTAAATGAAAAAAAGTTAATGATAAAGCAGAGCAGAAACTTGTGTTATTCCGTATTCAAACGAGCAGTAGAGAAGGCATGTGAGGGGTATCTCATAATGATCACTATCTGCTGAAATGAGTAATCTAGACTTACAAGCCAACATGGCAATCCACAGGTATGTCACGGGACCTCATCTTAAACCTTGAGACTTCTATAAGTCAACCAGAAAAAGACAATTACCGTATGATCTCATTCATATGTGGAATTTAAGAAACAAAATAGAGGATCATAGGAGAAGGGAGGGAAAAATAAAATAAGACAAAATCAGAGAGGGAGACAAACCGTAAGAGACTCCTAACTGTAGGGAACCAACTGAGGGTGGCTGGAGGGGAGGTGGGTGGGGGGATGGGCTCACTGGGTGATGGACATTAAGGAGGGCACATGATGTAATGAGCACTGGGTGTTATATGCAACTGATGAATCACTGACCTCTGCCTCTGAAATTAATAATACATTATATGTTAATTGAATTTAAATAAAATTTTTTTAAAAACAACAAAAACCCCTTGAGATTTCTGTTGGACAAAATGGGTTGGGGCTTTTGAGGGGAGCCCTGAGACAGTGGAGTTTTGGGGTCATTGGAGCAGTCTGCCTGCAGGCCTTAAAGGGGAACCGGGGGTGCTGCCTGTGTGGGTCTTGCCCTGCCCCCTCCCCCCCCCCCCCCAGGGAGGCTGGCCTTCCTGGGGAAGGTGAGGCAACGTGGCTCACGATTGGTGGGATATGCTCTGGAGGGATTTGGTGGCTTCACAGGATTGGTAATTCTCAGGTAGAGGATGTCTCCTCTGGGGGCAATGCATCAGGGCCCGTCTTGGCTAGAAGACGGCTGCTCCCGAGTTGGCCTCCTCGGTTTTGTGGCTGGGTGTCCTGACATTAGAAGGTGTGAGCTTGGCTGAGCTTTTCTCTCTTTGAAAAGAAAGAAAAAGGGTAGCTGTCAGAGTGCTTTGCTGAAGGCAGTTTGGTGGCTTTTTCATCAACAGTGATCGGAGGTTTGATTTTATGGTGTTGTCCAGTATTATCGCCACTCGCCTCACGTGACTAAGTTTACATTTCAATTCATGTTAAATGAAGACAGGCGCATGAGCCACATACCAAGTGCCCACAGCCAAAACGGGACTAATGACCATGATGTTGGACTGCATAGATATAAAACATCTTCGTCATTAACAGAAAATTCTTGCCGTTAGCTGATTCTTCTGGGTATATGAGGGCAAGCCTGCTCCTTCTGAGGCTGGCTTCTTGTGGCCCCTTCTAGTCCAGAAACTCTTCTTCATCTCTTGGAGTCCTAGAGGGGCTCCTGGAGACTCAGCTGCTCTGAGTTGCTTTTTGGTAAGAACCAATTCTCAATGCCTCAGTCGTGCTTTTGCTTCTGATGCCATAGAACCGGGTCTTCCGAAGACACACGTGGCTCCTGGGTTCATTTTTCTTTTAATTTCTCCCTCCAGTGGGAGGACCCAGGGGTGTCCATTCGTTCTGGAGCAGTTGCCCTCCCTGTGTGTTCACAATGGACTCAGCTGATTCGAGTCAGGATTCAGAGGTCAGTCTTAAGACCTGCCTTCATAAAAAAACCATCTCACAGGGCCAGGTGCTCTTCATGCCGACTGTTGAGGCTCCTTTCATGCGTGAGGAATAACAGAACTATCCTGTGTATTTAGAATTTTTAAATGTCTTAAATGAGTTTGTGTTTAAGCAGCTCAGCTACAGAGCAGGTAGTTGACTCCTGTGAGTGGTCCTATGTCTGCATGAGCTGTGCTGTGGTAGAGATTCAGAGCCACCCCAGAAACCGTGGGCTGCAGACCGGGCACACCCTGGCTCATTCTTGCAGCTGCTCGGCTACGGCATTCCCCCAGTCAGCTCTCCAGCCAGAGGCTTCAGGATGTCATTTTCCTTTTGGATAGCCCGTGGCTCCCCGTATATTCCTCCCCACTGGAGTGAGTGAGTGAGTGTGTGTGTGAGAGAGAGAGAGAGAGAGAGAGAGTTGCAGTAAGACACTGAGAAAATAGACTTCGTGAAACATTTTTCACTTGGGAAAGCAAAAAAAAAAGAATTATTGGCGATTTTGCCTCAAGTGTTTGGAACCTGGCACCAGCCTCGTTTTCCAACATCAAGCCTCCAAATGTCACCCGGTACAGGTTGCCGACACCGTGTCTCATTACCGTCTTGATTCTCCCCCCTACTCAGCCTCCTTTTCCCAAACAAACCCTTTACATCTCGAAGGTCAGAACCCCGGACGGCTTTTTACACAGCCACCATATGGTGTTTGCTTTAGCATAGATCCACAAATGATGTGTTGTTATAGTGGAGGTGCAGAAAATTATATGACAAAACCGGGTTTGTTTCTCTGCTAGAAACCCAAGGCTGAAATACTGCAGTCTTCCTTCAAGCCTGACTCAGAAGACGAAAGGGAGCCTTTCCCAGAATTAGGAGGCATTCACCAGGGACCAGAGGGGAAAACATAGCATTGCCCTGGTCACTAGTGGCTGAACTAGTAGATTATTTTCTGTCTGTATTTTATGAAACTCATGTGTTGTGTTTGTTTCTCGTGTAATTTACTTCCGCCTCTAGATGTCCCCCTACCTGCCAGGAGATTGTAACCTGTCTGTGGTATGGGTGTGTGATTATAAATCGACGGTAGCATGGACATCATAGCTGAGACTCATCAGTTGGATTTCACAAAGGACCAGGAGTGGGAATGAGTGTTGACTGGGTGCCAGGGTGTTTGGCAAGGACTTAATGCCCACCCAGTGGATTATACCATTTTTGGCTGAATGGCGATGTCCTAAGGATTGGATTGGTCCTAAAGGAAATGATCAGGAGTTGGGTTTCATTTACCAAGGCATTAGAATGTCCTTGATGCCAGAATGTGGGATCACAATATTTTCCCCCCTAATTATGGCTTCTGAGATAAGACTGGTGGACCAGGGAAAGAATTTATCTAATTTCTGCCTCATTTTCCTCACCTTTAGAAAGATGACTTGGAACCACACAGGAGCTTAGAAGGATCTTGAATCCTGACTACCTGTCCCTTTGGTCTGAGGAGACCATACCCCAGGCTTTCTAGAATGTTCTGCCATGTGCATCTGTCCCTCTTATTTCTCAGCATGGAGGAGGGGAAGGTGAGAAAGTGACGTGTCTGTTTAATAGTGGAGCCAGAGTGGGACCCAGTCAAGACCATCTCTCCTGGCCCTCAGGTCAGAGGTCAAATTTGAGTAAAGGACATGTGATGAAAATAGTTTGAGAGCTTAGAGTGAAATGTTGAATTCAACTTGAGCAAATCCCCGTGCTTCAGTTTTCTCCTCTGTTAAAGGGGTTAAATTCACTTGCCCTGTTTGCCTGAAAATGGAATGATACAGTACCTATGGAAGTACTTTGCACAAGATACGATTTTATATCTGTGTTGTCCAGGATGGTAGCCACTAACCACACATGGCGATTTAAATTTAAATTAATTGAAACTAAATGAAAGTAAAAATTTAGTTCCTGATATTCACTGGCCTTACTTTAAGTGCCCAGTAGCCACATATGACTGGTGGCCACCTTATTCGCCAGCACCACTGCATACCAGCGTAAGCAAGTGGGTGCTAATAGAAGCCTGTTCTGCAGTCAGAAGGAATGCGGGCTTGGCGCTTACAGTCCCGAGGGAAGTTTAGCATGGGGAATGGGGATTCAATCTAGGCTCTATCAGTCACCAGCCGTAGGACTTGGGAGGTGACCTGGATTTTCTGAGCCTCCGCTTCCTCGTCTGTAACTTGGAAAACACAGCAGTACCCTCCTTACAGGGTAGACGTGAGGGTTTCATGAAATTGTGTCTGCCAAGCAGTCAGCTCAGTACCTGGCACTTCGTAAGTGCTCATATGATTTCTTGTTAAGTCATAATGTGTTAAGCTGTGGGCTGCTAGGCCATATGGGAAAATACACATCTACACGGTCCCCGCCCTTTGACCTACGTAAGGAAGGACAGGTGAACTTCTCCAGGGGGGTGTTGAAGGAGGGAATGTGGTCACCTTAAGCCCGAGGGCCAGACAGGGCAGCTTTGTTCCTAGCACCCCGAATGCCAAAGAGGTAGCCCTTCCACTGGGTGGGGGAGGGAGGAGGAGCACTGTTCCGACGCCAGAAGAAGCCGAGATAACCATGGGCTTTTTGCTTCCTCTGTGGCTCCCCCCGGAATCAGTGTGGCTATTTCAGTAAGCCAGGCTGGCTTCTCTGAGCTGGGCTGCATCTGTGCAGTAGGGCCTGGGCCGGGGCAGCGGCCGAATGGGCGGTGTTCCCTGTCCTTCTGAAGGAAGGAAGTGACGAACCCCAGGCCTCTGCTGTCCCCTGGCCCAGGTGCTAGTGATGAGATGAGAGACGGTGGCAGTGATGCTCCCGGTCCAGAAGGGGCCACGGCGTTTGGTTTCGCAGCAGGCAAGCCTGCTGTCATCCGGGAAGAATGCTGAGGAGATAACGGGCCAGTCTCCCCCAGCATGGGGGTGAGCATTAGCTGGGAAGTGGGGGAGGGAGCTCAGAGCCAGCGCTAACAGGAGGCTTTTCCACTGAGAGCAGCTGTGGAAGCCCCTTTCCTCCGGGGATGGAGGGATGGAGTCAGGCCTGAGCTGTGCATGAGCCAGGTGATGGCCACCTGGAACGAGACAGGAGAGGACCTGGTGTCCAGGTCTGGACCCCTGATGGCTCCCTGGAGACCACCTCACCTCTTCTGGCCCAGCTAGTAGTTTCATTGGCCCTGGCACTAGATTAGGGAGGACTCTTGTGGTTGTAAATTATACGAAACATCTTTGAGGATAAAGTAGAAATACAAAAAGAAAAGGGTTATTGGAAGCAGGCAGAGCCCAAAGGCAGGAGAGCTGAGCCTTGTGATGTGCTGGCACCAAGGTCTGGCAGAATACACCCCATCTCCTTTTCTCCCTCCTTCTTCTCCTTCCTGATTTCCTCTTTCCCGTCGGCTTCTTTGTAAACAAGGTCACAGTTAGGGATTGGGGCTCGGGGTGTGTGCCCTAAATGCACACCTTGGGAACCTTTCTAGATTCCCTTTCCAATTCTCTGGGAAGGGGTCAGTGGTCCCGTGGGGGCTGGGTCATGCTATCCAAATGGCACCCTCCCCCTGTGACTAAGGAGGGCTATTCAAGCAGTGGTCATTATGAGCTGTCTAGACAGACCAAAAGGAAGTGGAGAAATGTGAGGATTCAGGAAGGGACCTGGCATCTGGCCCCCTGACTGGCTCCAGTTATCCCTCCCCCAGGTGTGGAGTGTAGGGCCCTGGCTTGGGGACAGGGCCATATCAGGTGGCCTTCCTTGCAGTTCACCTGCTGGAGCCTGAACTCAGAACCTCCACTGACCGTTAGAGTTGCTTCTCTCTTGAGAGTCTCCCCTTTAGAAATTCGTGGTGAGCCCCCCCAGGGGGGGGGGTCCTGGGAGGAGACGGGGCTCAGATCCCCCAGTGCCCCGCACTCCACACCCTGTGAGTACTTGGAATGGGATGGGGTGAGGGAAGTTTCTTCTCTACCGGCTTCTGAGTTCCCTCGAACACAGGCAGAACTGCAATAATCAGGAGCCATTTCAGTCTTTTTATCTTCCAAACCACTGTTATTTTAGTCTGCAGTAGATCACCTCTCCTCATGCTACAGATATCCTTGCATTATTCTTCTGCTGTTTCATGAGAACAGCTGTGTCCTCAACTCCACAGATAGCTGTGTCCATTCTGAGGCATACACCGAATATCTGTGTACTGCTTCATTCGAAAGAACTTGGTCACTGATTTGCATTGTGCTTGGTCCCAGGAAAAAAAAAAAGTCAAGGAATCTTACAAAAATGCATCAAATATGAGATGAACTGAGTAAAGAATTCTGCTTTTACCCTTTCAGTCAGACTGTATCTCTCTTGTGGCCCAGAGCGCCTGACACCCTACTGGGCACAGGAGTGGATGCCTGGTCAACCGTGACTGGGGAGAAGGGGGCAGACAGGGTCCCCTCAACAGAGCCAGTCCCCCCAACGTCTCCCTGGTGCTTGGGGGAGGGTGCAGGGTGTCTGTGCATGCTTCTGGCCGTACTTCGTGCATCTCCCTTTCACAAAGAGCTCAGCTGCTCACCCTTCGGCTCTCACACAGGCAGAGCAGAAATAGTGTTGGGCTGTCTGAGCAGGCCCCTCACCCTTCACTGAGGCATGATTCACTTAGGAGTGATGTGTTCCCACGCCCACTGGCAGCCTTGCCCCCTCTATTTTGGTTTGGTTGTCATAGGAGAAGGGAGGAGCCAGGGTCCTTGCGTCTAAGAGGCCCTTCCCCACTTCCCTCTACCACAGCCAAAACAGCCCTTGCCCCTAAGCCAGGGTGGAATGTTCATCTCTTAGCCCACCAGCTTCTGCTTGTCCGCTCTGTGGGCACCTGCCCTCCTTCCCTTCCTCTTTGGGGTAATGTCAGGGATTCTGATGGAGGGGTAAGCATAGAGATTAAGAACATGTGCTTGGATGTCGGACCAGTGTGGTTCCAGCTCTGCCCCAAACAAGCTGTGTGACCTTACAAGTAACGTAGCCTTTCTGGACCTCGACTTTCTCATCTCTAAAGTGGGGACGATGGTATCCACCTCTGCACGTTATCCCGAGGAATAAGTGAGCAGAAGGCGATCTGTGCGGTGCCTGACACGTGGCAGGGTCTCACTAACGGCGGCTGTAGTGTTGGTAGGGAGGCACCCAATGTGCATGTTGCAGAAGGAAGCTCAGGGCTTCTGTTGCCCCTCTTTGAGGGGGAATCTCAATCATGGCTTCTGGGGTTTGGGAGGAATTGATGCGGAGACTGGAAGGAGGAGGTGTTCTGCCATGACTGTTCACTTTCCACACCCATCCCCCCTCCCCCAGGACTAAGTTTCGTCCCCATATGAGCAGAAAGCTGACCCTAGGGTCATTTGAGGAGTTGTTGCAGTTGGCCCAAACACTGTCATTTGATGTCTACGAAGCCCCCCCCCGCGCCTCCTTTTCGCCACAGGAAACCCGTGCTTCCTTGGACCAGGACGGAAGGGAATCTGGACACACATCTGTCATGACTTTATTCAGCAAGTATTTACTGACGTGTGCCACGCATTTCCATGGGTGCTGGGAGTGAACCCCCTGCCCCTACGGAACTCATGGTCTGGGAGCGCTCAAACATTCGCAAGGCCTTTCAGGAGACTTGGAGAGACTTCTCTTGCACAGATGCCTTCAGCGTCCCCTTACGGCCAGGAGATGACGTTCAGACTCCCTGCCCCCACGTACCTCGCCGGCATTTCTGGCCCCACTCTCCCATGAACACCTGCCCCTCACACCCCCTCTTCCTTCTGCTTGGGGGCCGCTCACTCTCTTCTGCCTTTGCTCCTCCCTGGACCCTTACCCCTGCCTCTCTCTGCCTGAGCTTCCCTGCTCTTCTTCCAGGGCCAGCTCGGGTTGTCCCGGAGTACCCCCCCGCCCCGCCCCCAGAAGCCATCCTGGCCCCTGGGCGCCATTAGCGGCCATGCTGCTGCAGCCATGGATACACCTGCACGCAGGCCAGGCCTTGTCTCATGAGCCGCGCTGCTGGCTCCGCAAACGCAGGGCTGGGACTCAGGCTTCTTCCACTCTGCTGCTGGTGTGTCAGGACGGGGCTTACCAAAGAGTTCCCCGAGGGGGACAGAGCTCCAAGTGAGGTGTTCAGGTGGGCTCAGGCTCAAGACACCTTGCCTTGGGGGTGCCTAGGTGGCTCAGTTGGTTAAGCGACTGCCTTCGGCTCAGGTCATGATCCTGGAGTCCCTGGATCGAGTCCCACATCGGGCTCCCTGCTCAGCAGGGAGTCTGCTTCTCCCTCTGACCCTCTTCCCTCTCATGCTCTCTATCTCTCATTCTCTCTCTCTCAAATAAATAAATAAAATCTTAAAAAAAAAAAAAGACACCTTGCCTTGGTCAGGAGGTGGCGGAGCGACCCACCCCAGTGGCCTGCCCTCTTGCCAACGTTCCGGGCCTCGACCCTGTGGCACTGTGTGAGCCTCCCTGCGTGCTGCTGACTCCCTGAGAAGCTGCAGGGGGTTACTCGGGTCAAAGACACGGCAAGCTGGTTGCTTTTGTAGCATCCCATTTAAATCTTTACCTAACCCTGGATGTTCGGGGTGTAAAACTAGTAGTTCACCAGTTCTGTGCAACATTTTCAGTTGCTCCTTGGCGCCCATGTAATACCGCCTTGACTATGGCTGCACCTCCGGGCCAGACGGAGACCCGTCCCTAGCGGCGCACAGCCTGCAGGCTCAGGATGCTGCCGAGCTTCCGCGGGGGTCCCCACTCCAGTCTGTGGCCAGCGCTAGCGACGTGCAGGTCATGACCGCCTCGGCACCGAATCCGGGTTGCCGGCGTCTTCTAGTTCTGTGATGCCTCCTAGTTTTTACAATTTGAAGGAGTCATCATATCATGATGAGTTCAATGGATTTTGCTGACGTGTCCCCCCCCGAATCAACGTGCCCCTTTTTAAAAAAGTTGTACGTTTGCATTCATTTATGAAAACCACACTTGTGAACTAAGTCACTTGTTTCGCTTTCCTACGTAACCTCTCTTGAACACCCTGAGGGGAGGGGCTGTGTGCCTTCAGGTTCCCGCCCCCACCTTCAGGTCCACCTCTGCAGTGGACTGGGCCACAACTCCACTCCACATTCTGCTTTTTAATAATTCCTCCTTTGAGTAAGAGCCGTCCTGGCTTCTAGGAATGTGGACTGGAAAATGAAGCCATAGTTAAAGGAAGTGAGGAAGTTTCTTTTTTATATAGGAGGGCATCTAAGTCAGGGTGTTGGGGAGGAGGAAGCAAGAAGTCTGGGGCCCCAGCCAGCCCCTCTGTCCTTCCACTGCCCTTTGGGTGGGACGGCTGCCGGTGGTCACACCCTGCCAGGAACTGACAGCAAAAACCAGTACATACGTGACAGACACTTGTCGCCCCAGGAAAAGGGAGGCCTTGCTCCTCTCCTAGGGTCCAGGTGTTTCTGTGGTTGCAGCATTGAAGGCTGGGATTCTTTTCCAGTTTACAGTATGGTCCAGAAGAGCACAGTGGCTCCACATACTTGGGGCGGGGGTGGGGCAGCCTTAGAGGGGAGCGGGTAGGTCCTGGGCTTTTCAGCCATAGCTGGCTGCTGGATCTTTTAGCCAACGTCCTACAAATCTGCTTTGAGGAGCCTCTCTATCCCTTAGGAAGAGGTGTTCCATGAGGAGCCTGATTTCTGAGAACAATGTAACAATAGGGTAAAGAACATCAACTCTGAAACCGGCTGGCTTGTGTTTGAATCCTGGCTTGACCTGTTAGCTGTGGAAGCTGGGCCAGGTTATGTCAGCTTTCTGTGGCCCAGTCTTCTCATCTGTTGAGGACAGTGACATAGTGGCAAAGACTTGGAGGGACAATTCTGTTCTAAGTACTTCCTACTTTTAATTCCCGTGCTCCTCAGAACCACACTATGAGGTGGGTTCCATTATTATCCACTTGTCCCCATGCTGGAGGTCCCCAATTCATCCTCTGCAGGTGGAATTGTCCCTCTCGGGGAGGGGGCAAGGACAGCACCTTCACCCTCCCCAAGGCAGAGACTGGCTGTCAGGAGGTGATTCTCTACCCTTACTTCCTTCTCCCCAGTACCCCTCAGGCTCTGGAGTGGGGGGGGGGACTTTCCCTGACCCCTAGATCAAATTAGCCTTCTTCTCTGAGTGCTCAGATACCCCGTAATAGTATTCATTCATCCATTCAACAAATGTTTACCAAATGCCTGGAATGTGCCAGACACTGTCTTGGTGTTTGAGATAAGTCAGAGAATAAAACACACATCTCTGCCTTTATGTTCCTGTGGGGTTGAGGGGTGGGGATGGGAAGACAACCAGCGGTGAAGACAGTGAGTGTATATTGTATGTGGGGGGGGGGGGGGGGGAGACATGGGCAAGAATGGAAGGAGGGGCAGGAGAGCAGGTGGTGGAGTCAGAGTTTGAAATAGGGTAGTCAGGGTGGACTTTCATGACTGTAACACAGGCTGCAAGGAGGTGAGAGAACTTGCCATGGGAGAATATTCTGGACAAAAGGGACAGCCTGCCCAAAGGCCTGAGGAGTTCTAGTGAGACACAGGGCAGTAGGATCTGAGATGCCCTGGGGCCAGCCCCACGGGACACTACAGGCCATTCTCAGGACTCCACTCTGAGTGAGATGGGGAGTCCTTGGAGGGCTTCGAGCAGAGGGGCGACACGGTCTGAGCTATGTGCTGAAGGGGCAATTCCGACTGCTGCGTTGAGTCTGGGCTTGGGATGACCTCGTTAGTACTTTTTGGTCACTATCTCTTTCCTCTTAGCTTGTGAGCCTCATGTGGGGAGGGCTGTGGCCTCGTTGGAGCTCTAACACCCGCAGCTGCTAGACAGTCGCTTGTTCTCAGTGAATACATAACGGAAGGCCTTCTGTCACAGGTGTGATAGTGACAGGGAGGGGTGGGCAGCACCCCGTGATCCACCTTCGGGACCAGTCTTTCCCTTACTGGCAGTGGGTTGGCTCTGGGTTCTGCCAGTGGGGCCCAGATGTGGCTCCGCGCTCAGGAGAGAAGCAGCAGTCCGCCAAAAGGCTTCTACTTGTCTTCATTATAGGACTCTGCACTTGGTAAAGGAGCCCCAGGTGTGTGGAAGCACGTGAGGCGCCCCAGGGAGGAGGCAGGGCTGAGGTCTGAAGCCAGCCCTCCTGTGACCAACCCCCACATCAGCTCCTGCTCATCCCTCTGCACCAGAGGAGAACAAGCAAACAAAAGGCAGCGTAGCTCCAGACAACTTGGGGTGTCAGCCACAGCTTGTCCCAGCGAGTGCCTCCCGTGTCTTGGCACCTCGGGAACGTCTTCGGGTCTTCTGCTCACAGCGGAGCCGTGGGAAACTCAGAGTCAGGCCTCAGGTCTGCCCAGCCAAGCATTTCCCTTTGCAGTCTGTTTCCCTGGGCATACCCCCAAACGGGTTCCCGTTCCTGGGTGGTTTGCTTCAGGCAGTGATTTCTCAGCAGCCCCCCTGCCTGCAGGGATGGTTTCACGGGGAGGTGGCTCCAGGGAAGCAGGGTGGTGAACAGTTCCCTTCTGGAGAGGAAACTGGACCCAGTGTGAGTAGCTTCCGACCTTGAGAAGTTTCAGCCTAATCGTGTGTGTGCTCGAGATGACACGCATGTCAGGCACAGGGCAGTTCACAGTCACGGTAAGAGTAACAATAGCTAATGTGAATTGAAGACTTGGGTCCCCGGATCCTGCCCAGCGCTTTACGTGGATTACTTTATTTAGCACTGACAGCAGTCTTATAAGTAGGTCCTAGTACCCCCATTTTACAGATGAGGAAATTGAGGCCTAAAGCATTTAAACAGTGTGCCCAAGTTCGCCCAGCTAGTGAGGGGAGGTGGGTGCGGAGGGGGTGGGAGTGTGACTCTTTACAGCCACCCAGCCAGACTGACTCTCAACCCTGCTCCCACCCACTCTGCGGAGAGCAGCCGAGATGAGGTGATCTCCATGGAAGGCTTAAGCGGGCAAAAGTGCTCACTCAGTTATAATGAAGGTCCCTGATTATCCCTGTTACCCGTGCGCTTTATTAGCCTGCGTTTTGTGCTGGGGGCCCAGCTGTGGATTATTCTAGTCACATGCTAAAAATGTGCAGGGTTTTCAGTCCCTTTGTGTTGCCCGTGAAACTGCTGTTTATCTACTTTTCCCACAGCCAGCCCAGGCCTGCTTCCCTTTTCACTTTGAGCTTTCAAAGGTCAGGGGAGTCCTGATAGATTGTCCTCTTATCTCCTACGTATTTTAGAGTTGTTTATTCATTTAACAACTGGAAGTGATTTAAAGAGAGAGAGAAAAAAAACCCACAACACCCCTTTTGGTCAACAGTGACATCTCCTTAGGTCAGCATCCTGGTTCCCCAGGCAGGCCTGGTCTGCCGGTACCCAGGCCTGGTCTGCCGGTACCCAGGCTGGTGCCAGGAAAGAAGCTGATCTCATTTCTCTCTGTAGGTCCAGAGCTAGTGCCGGGCCTGTCATGGGACTGGTGCAGAAACCGAGGTGGTTTGAGAGTTACGTGCGTTGTTAGGCTCAGGAACCAATGCTTCAAATTCCATCCCTTCTGCAGACACATCCACTCATGTCCTAGGGTACAGAAGGATCTTGGCCACGGTCAGGAGGGGTTTTCCAGGATAATTTTTTTATAAGGCAGTGGAATGCCCTCTGCTGAGTCACCGAGCCGATACCTGGGGCTGGGGCGTGTCCTTGAAGAGCATCCCGCTCAGGATGTCTCAGGGCTTCATTCTGGTCTGACTTAACTGCTTGACTTTAGGGCTGTCCATGGACGGACTTCGAGTGTTCATCTTCCAAACACTGAGTCTGTGCCAGGTGCATTTCATAAATGATCTTACTGAGTCCTCCTGGAAGCCTCATAAAAGAACCAATATTGTTCCCATTTTCACAGATAGACAATAACAATCTGGAAAATGGGGATAAGACGAGGGTCTATCTCCCAGGATTATGTTTGAGGATGAAATGAGATACTGAATGGGAAGTACTTAGCAAGAGTGCTGGATTGCAGTAAACGCCAGTAGATGTTAGTATTACTTTCTGGGGGGGCAGGGAGGGTTATGGGTGAGGAAAGTGGGGTTAGGAAGGGCCAGGTGATTTACCCCAGGGCAGGAGGCTAGTCCTGGCAGAAGCAGACCTCTCTTACCCGTCTGGGTGTGGGGACCACAGCCTCCCCGTCTGCAGCTCCTGGCTGTTCCTGACCTATGTGTGATGGCTCCTCCAAAGGGGGAAAGCCCCACCAGCAGGCACCCCTGTGCAGGCAGCCCACCTCCAGTCTGCTGCCTCATCAGGCTCCCCGACAGGTGGGCAGGGTGGAGATGAGGAGAGGTATGGCTGGGAGGGAGGCAGGGGAGTAGGGAAAGATGCCCTAGTCTGGGAGGAGCCTTGGTTCTGCTGGGGTCAGGCCCTCGGGGAGGCCCCGTAAGTGACCCACCAGCCTCCACTTAGCAGCAGTGACCTCTTTCTGAACTGTAGTTCCCCCTTCTGGAAAATGAAGATGGTGGTTGTGCCCATGCTGTAGGGACTTTGGTGGAGGTTAACTGAGGCGATGCATGGGGAGCCGCGTAGCTTGGGGCAGAAGTGGGGCTCCGTGGCCTGCAGTGACTAGCTAGATCTGTCACACGGCCCTGTGACAGAGACGACCACGCTCGTCATTTTTCCCGCGAGTCCAACAGCCCCTCCTCCCCCAGGACGCCAGCACCGGTCCTTCCCTTGGGATGAATGCAGTTGCAACTGCAGAGAGCTCCCTTACGGGATTCCTCCCCTCCCACCCCCGCCCCCCAAAATAGGAACCACCCCTGGTCCCGCAAGAGCTTCCGCTCCCAGGGTGCCGTGTGGCATGGTGCAGCAGTGGCATGATGCGAGCGTTGGCTGTGTCACAGTCCCATCCCGACTACCCACATGCCCGATACTGTGCCCCGAGCCCCTGACGGACCGGGAGGGCGTGGCGAGGTCTGACTCACGGGTGACAGCAGAGCTACTTCACAGACTTGGGCCTGGATGAATCTTGGTTTCATTTATAAAAGGCAAAGCCCACTCTTTTCATTGTCATAATGCAGCCTCAGAGGTGGGGGTTTCCAGGAGCACAGTTAAGGTCAAGAGTGACGCCACCCAGAGACTCCAGATGGGAGGCCCGGGCAGCATTCTCTGCTTTTTGATGCGCTTGGTTGGTTAAAGCAAATGAGGGGCTGAGAGGCAAGATCACCCTTGTGGAGCTTTCACAAGGCACCTGGAAGCGGTTAGCTGCTCACAGCAGCGTTTTGGGGGCTGTGGCCTGTTTCTGACTGAAACTCAGCCTGGATCCTAAAAGCTTGGCATCTTTCACGGATAAGGAAGGGGGACAAGTGTTTACATATTAGAATAAAATGTAGCCACAGTTACATTCTATCTAAAGAATACAAGATGGACAGGGTCTCTTAAAAATAATAATAAATGAGCAATATTGGAACTCTGGATGGAGGGGATGCAAAACAAAACTGCTGGGCCCTTTTCCTGGCTCCAACCTGGACTCCCAGAGAGGTGCCTGTGTGTGTGTGTGGTTCATGGTGTCCTTCCAGTGTCTTCCACTCCGTCATTCCTTCACTCCTTCTCTGGTACTTGGGCAATAGGGATGTCATCTGGCTGGAAATTCAGATGACGGAGGTGCCCTTGGACTGTCCCTGGGGTGAAGGCCGCCGCCTCTCCCGACCCCCAGCCTCTTCCCCAGAAATGCACGAGTGAATGTCTGATTACATTTTCCATTTCTCCTTTGTGAGGCTGTAGAACAGAGGTATGAACCCAGTTAATCCTCACAACGCCCCATGAAGGAGGTTACTAACTGTTACTTCCACGGTACAGATGAGGAAACTGAGCAGTTAAGTAATTTGCCCAAAGTCACACAGTAACTGGTGGAGCTGAGACTAGAACTCAAACCATCTGGCTCTCAAATTCTTTTAACCCCTGTGCCATAATGCCACCCTTGGAGAAAAAAGCAACTGCCTCTTCTCTGTCCCTGTCTCTCGCTTGCCACCCATCCCCTGTGAACTTGGTCTTTCTGAAGATTTCGGCCCAGGCACTCAAGGGCAGGATGCTTCAGTGGAGTGGGCACAGGGAATGAGTGACCTGAACATCTATTGCATGATTAGTTTATTATGACAACATCTCCCCTGTCCCTGATTAGCTAGTGCTGACAGTGGAGGGGCTGGGGTCCCTCCTTCAGGGGCATGGTTGCCAGCAGAGGAAGCGAAGCCCAGTGCTTGGGAGCTCGTGTGCTTTGGCCAGGTGGATCGTCACAGATTCCCTGGAATCCTAGCTTCCCACCTTTGAGGTCTTCGTATCAGCAGCTTGGCTTCCCCGCTAGCAAATGGAGTGGGTGCATCAAATGGAAGTTTCCGGCACTGGGAAGGAGGGCGTTTCTTTGAGAGCTCTCTTGGCTCCCGCTTTAAGGAGGCAGGGTGGTGGGGCGGGCGTGGCCTGCACACACACACACAAACTTTTCTTCTCCCCTGTTCTCAGAAGCCCAGGAAAAAATGGACTGTGATGATTAGCCATTGAGGTTTTCATATAAATTGTCAAATCTTCTGTGTCCATTAAACTATCTTGTGGTGAGGAAATTGTGTAGCTGAAATGAGAAACTCCACCTAACTCTTAAGTGATAATTCAGTCCCCAGGCTCTTGGGTCTTTATCCAATAAAAAAAAAAAAAAAAAAAAAAAAGCCTAGACTCCTCGCTTCTCTGGGGAAACGGTCAATTCAGACTAGAACATCTTCCCGCCCTTTGTCTGGCAGTGGGTCTCTGGTGAATTTTTGCCAAGGGGTGGGGGGAGCGTGGGAGAGGGGGCCTGGGGCACGGAAAGAGTGACAACTGCCGTTAGCCCCCAAGTGTCGGTTCTTTCCATGGACTCTTGTCAGAGAGACTTACCTTGTACTGCAGTATAGGTCTGAGTCACGGAACAAGGCCTGTCTTGCAGTTTGTTTGGGTGGTTGTTCTTTGCTGGCAGAAAGCCCAGGGTGGGGGTGGGTGGGTTAGGAGAGACGGAGACGCCTGAGAGTGAGTTCTTGGTTAGCTCAGCCTCAGGGTAAACTGCTTTCTGTGCTTCTGAAAAGTTCTGTAGGTGGGAACCAAATCCAGGAGCTAGATAAAAGGCAAGGCTGTGAATCCCTCCCCACTCTTTATCAAACTGTACTCATTTCACGGGTATTTACTGAGCACCAGGGACACAGTGATGAAGAGGCCAGACTCGGCCCTGGCCCTCATGGAGCTTCTAATCAGCTGAGAACACAGATGCTAGTGATGCAATAGGGTGTGAGCAGACACAAAGCGAATAGCCCAGCTCAGGCAGAGTGGAGTCGCTTAGCGTAGCTTCCAGGCCTGGCTTTGTCATTTATAAAGTAGGGCTCACAGCCCCCCTCATGGGCTGTTACAAAGCTTAATGGGATTGTATGTGTTAAGTATTTAACATATGGTAGGTCCTGGATTAATACTATGCAAATGCATGGGTGCATATGAATATGGTCATATGGTTGCTATTCATCCAACACATATTTATTGAGCACCTGTTATATCCCAGGCATTATTCTAGATGTTCAGAATATAGCAATGACTCAAACAGACAAAAGCCCTGCCTCATGGGGATTAGATAATATTCATGAAGAAAATAATTTAGCAGAATGCATAATCTATTTGATGGTGAGCCATGTAGTAGAGAAAAATATTGCCGGGAACGTGAATAGGGAGAGCTGGAGGTGGGCAGATACAAGTCAGGGGAGACCTCACTGAAAGAGTTATATTTGTGAAAAGCCTTAGAAGAGGTGAGGGAGGGAGCCAGCCATGCAGATACCTGGGGAAAGGAGCAGCAAGTTCAAAGGCCCTGTGGCTGCATCATGCCTGTCTTGTTAGAGCAGCCAAGGGGGCCAGTGTGGTGTGGCCAGAGAGGTAGGGGTATGGGAAGATGACATAGGGCTCTGAAGCCAATTTAAAGACCTACGCAGAGTGCAGTGCTGGATGGAAGGAGGGCACACAGCAGGGTGGGCCATAGGAGGGCTTTGAATAGAGGAAAGGCATGATCAGACTTGGCTTCTTGGTCTTAACAGGATCCTTCTCTTTGTTCCACTGGGAATGGAATATAAAGAGAGAAGCAGGGAGATCAGCTAGGCCACTGCAGAAAGCCATGTGAGCAATGATGGTTTCGTGGACCAGGTAATACCCAGGAAGACTGGAAGATGGAAACTGATGTCCTCAGGGAAGATAGCACATTTCTGGGTAGAGGTGGCCTGCTCTGTCCCATGTTGACCTTCCTTCTCAGATGCCAGAGGAAATTGATGGTAACCAGGGCACCCTGACCCTGGGGTACCCTGGCTCCCTGTTAGTCCCCCTTGAGAAAACTAGAGTGTCTGAAAAAGTCAAGGCCAGACTTTTTCTCTCCAAATAAGTTGAGAGCTACAGAAATACAGGTGGGCTAGACTTGGACTTTCCTTGGAAGGGAGTGTTTCCAGGATTTCTTTCCTTTGACTGGGACTTTGTTTTCATTGGAGCATCTTGGTGCCTTCACAGCTGTTTATACCTGTGCTCCTTTAGTTGTGATTTAGGGAAGGAGTTGGAGATCCAAATTACCTTTAGGAGGGTGTCCTACCTTCTCGGCTGTGTAGCCTAGGGCTCTTCTTGGGTGGGTCCCCCATTTAAGCCAGCCTGAACTGGGCAAGTACAGATTTATACAAATAATAATTCAGAAGGGAGACTATCCTTTACAAAGAGCGTCTTGTGATAAGAACCACGAATAATCTGGCAAAGGAACTTACAGAGATAATAGGGAAACGATGTAAATTCAGAACATCCAGAAATGTCATGGGGTCTAGTGATGGTGATTGTTATAAAAACTACCAATATTGTTTATTCTGTATCCATCGCCATATTTAATTTCCCTAACAACCCCATAGAGGTGGTGCTGTGGACTCTTACAGATCAGAGCACACAGGCACAGTGATTCAGAGGTAGGTGATCTGTCCCCAAAGCCCCTGCTCTTGGCCGTGACTCTAAATAGCTTGCTTTCCTTGTACAATTTAAATGATAGTAAGTCTTTATGTTTACATTCAACTTTCTCCTAAACTTGAGGATCACAGCTAATAGCTGCCAGAACATTTCCATGGAACCTGGAGTCCAGATCCCTGAGGGTTCCCAGATGGCCCTGGCTGGCCCAAGCCACTGAGGCTGTCTAGAATGATTAGGGCAGAGGAAGGTGCTAATCCATCAAGGGGCGGCGCTTCGCAGCTGATGTGAATTCGTTTATTCCCCCCGCCCCTCTTTGTCTGTTTGCCACCCCCCTCCCTCCTGGGCCCTGCCGACAAGCCTGATGTGTGGGCATCTCAATCACTTCTGCTTCCCCTGGAGATCAAGGCCGGGCCTTGGGCCCTGAGGCCTCCCGGAGTAAATCAGTAAATTGTGGGGAGGGGTGCAGGGATGGGACCAAAAGAGAATGGGGTCCTCTCCGCTTCTAACTACCTGGAATCTGCTGCATATCCTGAAGAGGAAGGAGGAGATCCCCCCACCCTGACCTTGCAAGAAGCTGCCCTCTGGGAAATCTGGAGGGGCAGGGTCCTTCTCCGGCCCCGCACATAAGCTTCTCTGAAAGCCCTCGGAGGAACCAGTCCAAATCAGGAAGAATTTTTTTTTCCTGAAAAGTATATGAAACTGTACCCTGTGTATTCCGCCCTTCACCCAAGGCCAGAGGTGGAAGACAAGTGTGAACTCTCTAAACGTCCATAAGAGAAAAGGAAGAAAATTTCCGTACCTTCTCAGCTATTTCAAATGCATTTTTAGATTTCCCATGAAGAGATGTTTCCAAATGGCCTCTTCTTTCAGGAAAAGAGCTCCCTCTCTTTCAG
This sequence comes from Callorhinus ursinus, assembly GCF_003265705.2. Taxonomy (NCBI): domain Eukaryota; kingdom Metazoa; phylum Chordata; class Mammalia; order Carnivora; family Otariidae; genus Callorhinus; species Callorhinus ursinus. The sequence goes on from NW_027397083.1 coordinate 15,252,952, forward strand.
TTCTTTAGTTTTCTTAACCCCTTTCCTCCAGCCTCTATCTAATTTTTTACCCCCCACCCCCAACCCAGAACAAGAATCACCAGGGACTTCCCACCAGGACCTCTTTCCTCCTCTTGATTGCTAGAGCTGTCCCCACCAGGCCTTGGCCCACGACAACAGCACTTTCTTTTCCTTCTGGAGATTGACCGCCCCTAGCAGCCGAGAAACCGGGTGCTGTTCTGGTCCCGAGCGTGCAGCCCTCTGTTCAGGGCTCTGCTACCTGGGAGGTTTGTACTGGGGTACGGCTGTGCCGCTTCCTGGCTCTGTCTACTACCTGGGGCACAAAGACTGTTCAGTTAGCTAATGGCTGAACTCCTGAAGCTAGTGAGTGCCCTTAGCTGGACTGAGCAGCCTGGATCAGGAAAAGGTTTGCAAAATGGCAGTCAGTGATGGGTTGTTTGTTGCTGCTTCCTAGACCCGTGGCTTGTGGTTTATGAGCCAAATGGCAGGATCCCCACGCAGAAAGGGTCCTATCCAGGACTCTGATGGGCACATCCTCTTAGGAAGGTGGGATTACAGGCACTGGTTCCTTTTGACCTTCCTCTCTGCTAACCCTTTCCTGTCGGGCTGCTTGAACAAAGGCAGATTCATTAAGTACTGGGGATGTGGCAGTTTATGGCAGGGTCCAGGATCCTTCTCACCTCTGATGATGATGACAGAAAGAGCCCATGCATTGGTTTCTTAAACTCTTGCAGTGTCAGGCATTGGGTTTAGGGCTTATGTGCATTTGCCCTCTTAATTCTCCCCATACCCACTAGAGAGAAGACACCATATCCATTTTACAGATGAAGAAACTGAGGTCTAGAAGAAGTCAGATAAGTTACCCAGGTCACAGTGGAACAGCTGGTTAATAGCATTCATTTTTATCCCCCAGAAGATATTTACTGAGCACCTCTCACGTGCCCACCATCATTCAGGCAACTCCTGCCAGAAGGAGTTTGCGTTTTGGAGGGGAGCACCAGACCCTGAACATTTAAGCAAACAACCACAGCAGTCTCTGTCTTAGTGCTTCAGGGGAACTGAAAGAGTGCCCTTCGCTGCCTGAGCCAAGAGGGCCAGAAGTCTCTGAACCCGGCAGGAGCAGGGACCACCACCCTGCAGCCTGGGTGCCCCATCAGGCAGAATTAGTCCCCTGGATGGCCCCAGCCCCCAGCACGGCCGTGTAGCCTTGCGTTTGCATGAGGAAACAATTACGTGCAAAGCACCTTGGTCTTGTTTTATGAGAAGCTGAGCCAGAGCTGACAGGGTATTCCTGCAATGCTGGCACTTGGAGGCACAACAGAGAATCGCATCTTCTCCTCCACGGGCCAGAACCAGCCCTGGCGCCTCCCTAGCTCAGCCTCACCCTCACCCAGTGCAAGCGGTTGTCTTGTTATCGGTGAAAGTAACTCAGGAATCTCCCTGACGGGGAAGCCCTGGGTCATTTACTGTGGTTCTCATATTCTGGGTACACCTTGTGCTCTAGGCAGGCCAGGGTGTTCTCGTCAGCTGTTACTAGTTCTGCTTGAGATGGGAGCCCCCGTCCCTTCCCTACTTACCTCACTGAGTCAGTGCTCAGCGGGCCCTGCTGGGGTGTCCACAGCGCCCCAGCAGCATGATCTCACTCTGGAAGCTCCTCTGCCTGACTCATGGCCTGCTCAGGGCACCTCCTCCCCGGAGCTGCTCTGACGGCCGCCCCCACCCCAGCGGAGGAAGAGCCAAGAGAAGGGGAAATCCCTTACTGAGCCAGTAGAAAGCCCAGGCACCAGGGGGGCCAGCTGTGGACATGGTCCTAATGCGGGGAGGCAGTTGTAGCAGGAAATTGTGCAGATCTTAAACACACACACACACACACACACACACACACACACACATATCCAAGTATAATCAGCTGAAAAAATGTCCACAAAAGATAGGATTTAGGGGCTCCTGGGTGGCTCAGTCATTAAGTGTCTGCCTTTGGCTTGGGTCATGGTCCCAGAGTCCTGGGATCGAGCCCCGCATCGGGCTCCCTGCTCAGCGGAGAGCCTGCTTCTCCCTCTCCTGCTCCCCCTGCTTGTGTTCCCTCTTTCGCTCTCTCTGTCAAATAAATAAATAAAATCTTAAAAAAAAAAAAAGGATTTAGTGTTAGGGTAATAACGACATTATATTTTACCTATCTGTGGAAGAAATATTGATATGTTAATATATACAGAAAAAACTATTTGAAGAAAAAGTTTGTGCTAAATTAATAAGTTACCTCTGGAAGGTAAGATTATAGGAAACTTCCTTTTTTAAAATTTGTGTTTTTCTGCTTTTTAAATAATAACCACATTTATCTCTATAATCAGAAAAAAATACATATATATTTTGGGGGAAAAAATGAATAAAGCAACCTGAAGTGTCCTAAAGGACGTCAGCCTCGTTAAATGCCTAGCTACCCAAAGGTGCCCAGTAAGTGCACAAAGTGCCTGAGATGGGCCGGAACCCTCACCCAGCAAACGCCAGCTGCCTGCCTGGTCACAGAAGGACCAAACCAATTCCACAGGGCACCTCCCATCACGGCCCCCGGCCCAGGGAAAAGGGAAAAGCACCAAATTCTCCACCATTACATCTTCTGGGCCTAGCACCATGCCTGGCCCCCAGTAAGGGCTCAGTAAAATGTTTTATGAATGGATATACAAATCAATAGATACAGTGCAATCAAGTATTACAAGTGCCATATGAGATAAGTGTCTGCAGAATTTTAGACAGATTTTAGAGATTCCAGGACAGGTCACCTTACTAGGAATTTGAGAAGTACACATGATGTTTCTGGCACATTCTTTTTTTTAGAATTTACCCTTTTAATAACATTTAAGTTTCAGATTTACAGAAAAGTTGCAAGAATAGTACAGCAAGTTCCCAAATACTCCGCACCTAATTTCCCCTATCATCATCTTAGAAAGTCACATTGTACATTTGTCACAATGAATGAATGAATATTGATGTGTTGTTTTTGGCTAAAGTCTATACTCCAATAGGATTTCCTTAGTTTTTACCTAACGGTCTTTTTCTGCCACAGCATCCTGTGTTATATTTAAAGTCCCATGTCTCCTTAGATTCCCCTTGGCTCTGACAGTTTCTTAGACTCTCCTTGTTCTTGGTGAGCATAACATTTAGAGGAGTACTGGTTATGTATTTTGTGGAATATCCTTCAATTTGGGCTTGAGGTTTTTCCTCATGATTAGATGGGGATTGTAGGTTTTGGGGGCAGAAGATCACAGAGGTCAAGCACCCTGCTTCTCACGTCCTGTCAAAGGTCCATAATATCAACGTGACTCATCACTGATGACATTAACCCCAACCACCTGGCTGAGATACTGTTTGTCAGGTTTCTCTGCTGTAAAGATACCCTTCCTCCACCAGCCCTTTCCATACTGTACTCCTTAGGAGGAATCACTGTGCCCATCCCACACTTAAGGGGAATGAATTTATGCCCCACCTTCTAGAGGGAGATGCATTTACATAAGTTAGTTGGAATTATTTAGTATGAAAGATGTATCTATTTTCACCTTCAATCATTCCATCATTATTAATCATATGGACACATGGATATTTATTTTCTACTTTGGATTATAATCCAATGCCATGTGATTTTTTATTGCTCGCAGTGTTCCAGCGTGGGCCATTGGGAGCTCTTTTCAGTGGGCTCCTGCATCCTTTGACACACCCTGTCGTTTTCTTTTTTTGGCCCCTCTCATACTTTCTGGTGCTACATGTTCCAAGCTCATCTTTTGTACAGCTGCCCCATTTCTAGAATCTGCCGTTTCTCCGATGGGACTCAGGTCCTTTTATTGGAGAATGGCATTAGAACCCTGGGTCAGGGGTGGCATATGCTCATTGCTCCTGGGCTGTCTGAGACATTACTTTTAGGAATATTTTCAGAAACAGGTAAAAGAGGAGTCACATCTGTACTAAAGTTTTGTGATGAAATTAGAGGGAAGGGGCTAGAAGAGGCAGTCTAAGCCTCTTGCCAAATCAGCGACTTTAGGTGGACACCACTCAAAATCCTGTGGCCTCTGCTTTGTGGAGTGAATGGGGTTGGAAACAGGCAAATAAATGGTCACAGGTCCTTTAGGGAGGGACTGCTCATTCAGGAACTGTGGGGGGCGGGCAGGCCTCCCCATTGCTAACTTACAAGGACTTTCTCTGGTCACCGCCTGGCCCCAGGGACCATTTCTAGCCCATTCTGTGTCCCAGGCACTGCCCTAGGCTCTCACTGGACCCTCACAGCAGCCTGCAGGGTACTTTGTTGGTCCCATTTCACTGCTGAAAGGCTGAAGATGTGCCCAGCATCCCTGGGTAAGGGACTAACCTGGCATTCAAACCTCATTGTGGCCCTCAAATTCTCCTTTATTGAGCTGTGCTGTCCCTCAGCCCCTCAGTGTGCTCTGTGAACTCACTAGCCTTGAGTGCTTGGGGACTCTGGTGTCCCCAAGTCCACGGGTCCACCCTCTCTGCTTTCTCTCATCAGAATGGTCCTCACAGGGAAACGTAAGGACTGTGTGTGTGTGTACACATGTACATGTGCCCATGTGTCCATCCCACAGGCTCTCCAGGGGCTTCTGCACAGACTTCTACCTCCCCCGCCCCCCCGGAAGGAAGTTATATCCAACCAGAGGCCCTGATGCTGGGAACTAAATGATGGTTAGTTTCAAAAGACAGGAAGGTGAACACATGTAGGAGACCCAGAACAAAGCAGGCTAGCGGAGCCTGCAACAGGTGGCAGTGACCGTGGAGACATTTAAAGGCTTGTCTCAAAGATTTTAATGGCCTGAGAAAATGCTTTGCGGTGTAGTAGTGAAATGCTACAACCCCGCACGTTTAAAAAACATATCAATACTTCTTTCAGTAATGGCATTATGGGCCACTTTTATTTTTTACCTTGCACTGGACTATATTTTCTATATTTTTCTGAAGTAAACGTGCATTAATGATGATTATAATAGAAGTAATTTTACATAGAGCTGGTGAGGAAGCTTCATTCTTAGGATCATCCTAATCTCCTAGGACTGATTTCTTATTAAATGTGTTTCTTATTTTTCTCTGTGCTTCCTCCGCGTCTTCTTTGGCGGCACACCTCCTAAGGAGGCCCATTCTAGCATCGAATCATTGCCAAAGAATAAATATATTTTTAAAAAACTGTCACAGAACAAGATACAGCTTCGTACCCACTAGGATGGTTTTAACCAAAAAGACAGTAGCAAGAGTTGGTGAGGAGGCAAGCAAAATGGGAACCTTCCTAGACCACTGGTGGGAACATAAGATGATGCCGTCACTGTGGAAAACAGTTGGGCAGTTCCTCAAAAACTGAAACATGGCATTACCCTCTGACCCATCAGTTTCACTCCTAGAGATACACTTGGGAGAACCAGAAATGTATGTCCTCACAGAAACTTGCATGTGAATGTTCATAGCTGTATTATCCCCAGTAGCCCCCAAGTGGAAACCAACCAAATGTTCATCCACAAATCAAGAGGGACATGACACGTGGTTGACACATACAACCGAAGATCATGCGGGCACAAAAAGGAGGCAGGGACTGACACATGCTGCAGCACGGATGAACCTTGAAAACATGAAACTCCGTAAGAGAAGCCAGATACTGAAGACTGCTTCTTGTGCTACTCCATCTGTATGAGCCGTCCAAGATAGTTGCGCTCCGAGAGACAGGAAGTCGGTTGCTGGTTGCCAGGGCTGCAGGGGGCAGGGTGGGGAGGGGGTGGGCAGTGAGTGTGGATCCTAAGGGGCACAGGGTGTCTTTTGGGGTGACGAAAATGTTCTGGAATTAAATAGTGGTACGTTTTCACAACTCTGTGACTATACTAAAAACCACTGAAGTGTACTTTTCTAAAGGGTGAGTTGTTTTTTGTTTTGTGTTTCTTTTCGGGGTGGGGGGAGAGAGAATCTTAAGCAGGCTCTACACCCAACAGGGAGCCCCACATGGGGCTCGATCTTACAACCCTGAGATCATGACGTAAGCCGAAATCAAGAGTCAGACCGACGCTTAACCGACTGAGCCACCCAGGTGCCCCTAAAGGATGAGTTTTAGGATATATGAACTGTATCTCAAGTTAACAAAAACAACCAATTGTGACTTGTAAATGCTAGGCCCAGGTTTCCTGTAACGGAGCGGTGAGGCATGCGGGCTCTTGCTTCCTAACCGTGGGGTGTCAGGCAAGTGGCTTAACATCTCACGGCATGGCTCGCATAATGGTAAAATGGGGACACCGTTCAATCTCAGGTTCCCTGGGACATTTAGTTCTGACCCCATGTGCCCTCTGCACTTTGGCCTCCAGTCTGCAGTTGTCAGCTGCTCCCTGAGGAGGCAGGGCCGTCATTCCTGTAAGGGGAGCTTCATTTTTACTTTGCATCCCCATAGGAGAGCCCCTCTATTAAAACCGCCCCTTCTGAGAAACCGGGCTCCTGCGGGGTGGGGCCACTGGAGGGCTCATCCTGCCAAGCCATTCCCCATGTTTATTTGAAGACTGAGAGTCAAATAGGCAGTGGCTTTTTCTAAAACTTTAGTTAATGGAAATGTCACAAGGGTTCTAAGTTCAAAGCAGTTGTGTAGCACTCGTGTTTATTTTTCAGATAAACACTTTCTTCTCTTTCCCTTTCTCCCTTCTTCCCTCCTTCTGCCTCTGTCTCCCTCCCTCTCTCCCTCTGCTTCTTTTTACGGTAAAGGAGTAGGAGAGCTCAGGGCGAAGAGGGTGGGCTCTACAGTCTCGGTCGGCTTGACCAGCACAGTGGCGGCCAGGCCTTGAGGGTGGTTCCGGCGCTCGGCTCCCCAGCGCATCTTTTGGATCGAGATCGGGGCTGGGGAGGGCTGAGGCAGGCGGCCACGCCGCCACACCCTCTCTCGACTGCCTGTGGCCGAGCGGTCAGCCCCGGCGGGCCCCTGCGCTCTGACACCTGCCCCTCCTGGACCTGCTGTTGGAGGGACGGATGTCACGGAGACAGTGGTTTTCTTTAACCTTTCACGTCAGCTGAAGCTGAGCCCGTTGTCTTGGTTTGCTTTAATATTGCAAGTGTCCGATTCGTGCTCTCCGAACCTGGGTTTTTCATGCTTACTGTGTTCTTGGCACTACAGAGACGGCAGAGAGAAGGAAGGAGGGAGATGAAAAATACCGCGTCTGCCCTTCGTAAGCTACCCACCTCGGATCACAGAGAACTCCTCTGTCGAGCCTGAGGACTTAGGAGAAGAGCAGAGTGCGGTGGTAGTCACAATGAGCCGGTGGTGACGGTGGCATGGACAGAGGACAGCCTCTGTTCCCTGGGCGCCCACTCCATGCCTGGCACCGTACTAAGCCTACAGGCATGTGGTCTCAGCTGAGCCTCATTCTTGCTTTCTGAGAGTGCCTTTCACAGGCAGGGAGACGGGCTCAGAGAGGGTGTCATTTGTCTCAAGCCACATGGCAAGTAAGCGGTGGAACCAAGCGTTGAGGGTGGTCCTGCCTAACTCACGAGGCCTGGGGTCCTAACCTGCACTGTTGTCGGGGTAGGAGGCTCTGGGAAGGGGGGCCCGTCGCTAGGCAGAAAGAGCGTGGCCACCGTTAGGGAAGCCACCAGTGGCGAAGCTGCACTCGTGACCATTTCAGACTCTGAGGCAGTCAGGGTAGACACACACACCACACACCCCAGAGTTGTGCAGGAGTCCTGGGCTCCCAGATTTAGGAGGGGTGGAGGCATGGCCCATGGGGAGCTTGTGATAGAGGTAGGGCCCCCCCCTCCCCATGGGAAGGGGATAGGTGTACTGGTGTGGGCACAGGACCAGGAGTGTAGAAGCTGCAACAAGACAGAATTGGATTGAATAAGAGCTTTCTAGCAGTTGGAGCTGCGCATGAACTCTCTTAGGAGGAAGTGAGGTTGGGGTCCCTGGGACCATGCCCTCTGACAGCCCCTTGGCGCGTCGGCTGGGCGTGTCACACATCAGAGCCGTGATCAGCTGGAGCTACGGGTACTGGGTGGGGGGCTAATATAGATAACTCGATGGCCACATGTTAAATGCGGCCCGCAGGTAAGCACAGGTAGGGCTGGAGGCCGTGTGGCTTCTGTAGTCCCTTCCAGCCTCCGCTATATAAATATGGGGTGTGTTCTGGTTCACGTGCACGGTGGAGTGAGAGTAGGTCCAGTGGTATTTGTGTGTGTTTCAGTAAAGCCCTGGGATGGAGAAGGAATCTCCTGAAACTTCATCAAGGAGGTTAAAAGACTTTGATTCTTTCTCACCTTGGCCATCTGGCGGGTGACGTGGAGGCTAGGTAGTAAGATCTCCAAGGTGACAAATTGCTTCATTCAGCTTCAGTGGAGTTTGGGGTGTGCCAACTCGTGGATGCTTTGAGAATGAGCCTGATGCTGGGGGGCAGGAGATGCTTTCTCTGCCCTCCACTCGCCTAGACCTGCCGCCCCCTGGGTGCCGCCCCCAGCCACAGGCAGAAGCTGCGAAGCAGAGATGACAGAGCTAGGATGGGGGCAAGAGAAACAGCCCTGGGAGGAGAAGGCTCATCTGCTCAAGCATGAGTGAGAGTTGGGGTGCTGTGTTGGCAGTGGCCTCTGCTTATGATGATGATGATGATCATGGAGGGTGGCATAAACAGAGCTGGGGCGCTACACACGGAGAAGTGAGAAAAGGCTGAGTTAGCAGAGGGTTTGGGAGCAGCAGTGGACCCCTCCGTCAGTGCTGCTCAAATCCAAGAAAGAACCAGCCCCGCTGTCTTGAAAGGACTTCCCTGAGGTGCCTCTTCTCTGGCCCGTCGCCAGCACAGCTTCAGTCAGGGAGGGCCCGGGAAAGGGGTTTTGCCCAAAAAGGCTGATTCACTATTTCCACTCAGTCCGCGGCAGTCTTGGTGGGCAGATCACACGCCAGCCTTGTAAACTCACTCTCCGTTTGTCCGTGTGACGTTTATAGCCCCATGGGGAGCTGGCTTTTTAATGAGCCTAATTTGAGACTGTAAGTAGGAGTTTGTAAAACAAACAGCGAGGGACTCTGGCCAAAGCCCAAAGTTGTAGTTTAAGTGCACGGGGTCACATACAGCTCTGCAGACAGGCAGAGACTCTGCCATTCCCAAGGCAGGCGGACAAAAGAGCTCCCCCAAGGAAAGGCCTCCATCCCAGGGAAGCTTGCTGCAGGCTCTTTTTCCCCCAGAAACCTGTGACTTAGCAAGAGATCTTCCCATTTGGGTTCTACATGGAAAGCACTGGAAGTCCTGGGTTTCCTGGCGGCGGTGGCGGGGGGGGGGGGGGCTTTGGCAGTAGACCTGTGTGCAAGTCCAGGGCTAGATGTCAGTGGGCCAGAGACCCCAAGTGCTCCTTCCTGGAATTCAGCCACATAGCCAGCCCTTTGAGGCCTCTGTGAGTGAGTCTGTCATCCAAAGACACATGTGAGGAAACCTCACATCTTCCCGGGGCTTAATTCCCTTTTGATGAGACCTGGTTTTCAAATGAAGAAAGAGGTGGAAGGTGCTGATGGATGTCTGTTAGGAGGCCCTGATAAGGTCACCTAATGGTGGGAGAGGAGGTTCCTCACCTCCCAGGTAGAGGCCTCACTTGAGGACGCTTCTCAGTGCGAGAGCACCAGAGTTTGAAGTGACTCAGGGAACACTGCCCACTGTGAAGTCATATTAGAGGTGTCCCTCCTGACTCACCCAAAATAATGGCAGTAAATGCTGTGAACCTCAGGATGGTGTGTGCTGCTGCCATTGAAAACAATGATGAGAAACCTTCTTTGGGTCCATGGAGAATGTTCATGAAATATTAAGTGAAAAAGGAGATTATTAAAGGATATGGTAGGGTTCCTTTTTAAAAATGAAAAGTATAGGGGCTCCTGGGTGGCGCAGTTGGTTAAGTGTCCAACTCTTGGTTTCAGCTCAGCTCGTGATGTCAGGGTCATGGGATTGAGCCCCGTGTCGGGCTCCTCCCTCAGCGTGGAGTTGGCTTGAGATTGTCTCTCCCTCTCCCTCTCCCTCTGCCCCTCCCCACTGTGCACGCATGCTCTCTCTCTTACTCTCAAAAATTAATTTTTTAAAGGTTTATTTAAAGTATAGATGTACACTCAAAGCATAGGTGCATATTCAAATGCCTGAAGGATATAAAACCATAACGTCAGTGGTGATTATCTCAAGGTGGTAAAGTTACCACGATTTTTATTTTCTTTTTGCTTACCTGCATTTTTTGAAATTAAACTGTGAGTGGCATTGCACAGATACTCACCTAGTAGTGGCCGAATGGTCTACCAGGAAGGTCCACCATGAAGTTTCCGGTCTGAACTAAATGAAGGCTGGAGTTGCTGTTGCCCCCCTAAGCCCTTAGGGAGCTTGGCGTTGTGGACCAGAACTGCTCCGTTCTTGGTGGGGTCTGAGGGGCATTTCCACAGCCAGCCAGAATGGACAGTGGGCTTTGAGCAGTCATCCACCCTTCATGGAGACATGGGGGCCCTGGGAGTGGGGGACTTTGTAGGACTTTCCACATGATTTCATTCGAACAGAGGGTTCTATGGCATAAAAATAGTTTTGGAAACGGGATTTACAGAAATCATCTTGGTATTAGAGAAATCACTTCATCTGCAAGTCACAGGAAACCCGACTGTTAGAGTCCGAATCATGTCCCTCCAAAATTCGTATGTTGAAGTCCTAACCCCTGGTACCTCAGCGTGTCACTGTACTCGGAAATAGAGCATTTAGGCAGGTAAAGAAGGTAAAATGAGGCCATATGAGTGGGTCCTCATCCATTATGACTGGTGTCCTTGTAAGAAGAGATTAGGACACAGAAACACAAAGCAGGGAGAGCACGGTCATGTATCAGCCAAGGAGGGAGGCCTCAGGAGAAAACAGCCCTGCCAGCACCTGATCTTACACTGCCAGCCTCCAGGATTGTGAGAATACAACTTTCTGTAAGCCACCCAGTCTGTGGAACTTTGTTACCGTAGCCCTAGAAAACGAATGCGCTGACCAACAGGGGGTTGTTTTTCTCCTGTAAAACATTCAGAGACAAGCATCTCCTGCTAGTAGTTAGCTGCTTGGTGAGGCTGTCAGAGACCCAGGCTCTTTCTACTTTCTGCTCTGCCATCCTGAGCACTGGTTCTCATCTGGCTCTTGTCCCTTCCTGTGGCACCCCCACACACACACTGAAGGACGGTGGACCCTGGACAGTGCTCCAGCTTTTGCCGCGGATGGCCTGCCTCCTGGTTGCACAACGGCTGCTGCTGCACCTTCTTCAGATGCTGTGTCACATTGGAGGTCATCAGAAAAGCAGGAGTTCTGCCAGCTGGATGGCCTGTCCCCTTAGGTCGGGAAAGCAACAGTTTCCAGAACCCCTGAAGTCTTGAATTTATGTCCCATTGTCTGAAACCATGTTGCACAGCTATAGGGAGGCCAAGGAAGTGTCCCCTAGGGTTCAGAGTATGTGACTGTTCCAGACAGAGTAGTTCCGGGGTTCTGTTAGAAAGAAGGAATGGCATTGCATTGGTCACAGAGCCTTGGCACGGTTTCAAGCATCCAGCGACTGTTTTCATACATCTTAATAGGGAAAGATCATGGTGTCCTTCAAGATCCTGGGAGTGACCCAGTGAGGTCTGGGATGTCCTCAGCCCAGAAATGAGCAATTCTGTAAGAGACCTCCTTTCTAGAAATTAGTTTCCTTCCCTGTACCTCCTGCATCCTCTTCAGCCCACTCTGGTATTGCGTGATGTTGCTCAGCCATGGGTTGACCAGAGACTGTTTGCTTCTCATAAAGTCTGTAAAATCCCTTTGGGGTTCTTGGAGTGAGTGGGGGCTTTCTGAAACATCTTGTTATTTTTTCCCTCCTTAGCTCATGTTGGCACATAGCAAAAGCCCTCTCTCCAGACTCTGTCCAAATTTCTATTACGGATTCCAGACCCCCCTGCCCCTCGACACACGCACGTATCCTACTGCATTTTAATTATTTGTCTGCATGTTTTTCCTCTCCTCTAGAGCAGCATCCTGTGTCTGTTCACCTCTGTGTTCCTAGTGCCAAGCTCAGGGTAATTAATAGGCACATAAGGGATATTTGCATAAGTGAATGAATCATGGGAATAGCACAGTGCTAAAATTTCCGTAGCCTGCTCAGATACTTATTTCAAATTGGAAGCCATCAGTTAACCTTGACACAGGGTCCCAGGGCCTTAGAGAATGTGTTCTCTGTTGCAGGATTTAACTGCTTGCAAGCAGCCGTTTCTCTCTCTCTCTCTCTCTCTCTCATTCTCTCTCTGTGTGTGTGTGTGTGTGTGTGTGTGTGTGTGTGTGTGTGTGTGTGTGTGGAGTGTGTTTGAGTTCTGTATAAGTAACGAAGGGGGCACCATCGCCTCTGGGCCCTGGTGCACTCAGCACTGGGTATCTTTGTTCAGACCCAGATTTCAAGGCATGTGTTGTAAAAATTCTCCCATTCTTCATGAGTTATCTTTTTGAGCCTGATGGATTGAAATTTGCCAACTGCTTCAAGTTGACCTAGGACCATCACCAATTTTAAAGGTAGTCAAATACAGTTTTCACTTCTTTGGCCTTAAAAATGGTACCTTGCTGAATTTGAGTTCTAAAAACTACCATCTGCTACCTCTGTCTTTGATGTCGAAGTGCTTTATGCAAAAGCTGAAAGAAATGTGCAGCTTTATTGAGGTAGGAGCCCAGACAGCGGCCCCGGGTGGGTTTGGGACCGTGAAGTCCTGCGGCAGAGGTGTCGTCAGCCAGCAGCATGGCTCCTGGTCCAGTTCACACACTGCTGCCTGATTTCTCTGTTGACATGCGCGTATGACTGTGTCACTCAACAGCTCAAACCCCTTCAGTGGGTCCACATTGCCCTCAGGACTGAGCCCCAGCTCCTTAGACTCTTGTGGCTAGTACCCTCCCCCTGACCCCCCCCCAGGCCCCTCCCCGGAGGCCCGTCCCAGTCTGCCCATAGCTCCGCACCACCACCCCCAGTCCCTCCAGGCAGCTCTGAATCAGGACCGGGGTCAGCAGGCCACATCCCACCTGACATCTGTGACACCTGTTTCCGTAGGGTCCCCAAGCTAAGAATGAGTTTATTTTTAAATGGTTGAAAAAGTTCATTAAAAGAAGGCTATTTCACAACACATGAAGATGATATGAGATGCAAATCTGTGTTTATAGTTCCATACATGGAACACAGCCACGCACATTTGTTTGTGTATCATATGTGCACAGTACACAGGCCGTCTTAAGCAGTTGTGACCGAGACCTGCAAAGCCAAAAATATTTACTCTCTGACTCTTTACAGAAAAAGTTTGCCAACCCTTGGATTAGTACTGGCTCCAAGGGTGGATGGAGAGAGAGCAATGATCTCCATTAGCCACCTCCCAGGCTGCTCCAAATAAACACATCTCTAGTAGAGATAATGTGCTTGCTCTATCAGGCCTCTCCCCAACCTATCACTGCCCCAGACCCTTCCTAAACAGGCTTTTCCTCTCCTTGGAAGACCCACCCAGTCCCTTCATCAGATTGGCATTTACTCATCATCAGCTGAGATGTCCCATCCTCCAGGAAGCCTTCCTTGACCACTAGCCCTCGATAGTCTGGCTTGGACACCCCTCCTCTGGGATCCTTGTGCTGACTCTAGCCCTTTCCACACAATACTGACTTGGTTGGTATACTGTCTGTCCTCCTTCCCTAGACCGTAAACATCAAGAGGGTAGGAACCTTGTCTGTTCACTTTTCTATCCCAGAGCATAGCTACTTCTGGCGCATGATTAGGTCATCGATAAATAGCTATTGTATAAATGAGTGAGTGAACAAATGCAGAATAAATAACCCATCTTTCATGAGTAAAGCATGATTTTTTATCCGTGTAGACCACGGTGGTCTTCAGAAAAATAATGGGATAGATTGGCTTCGGGTCCATCCCTTCTTCCTAATGTGGTAAGTACTTTAATATGGTATCTGATGGTTTTATTCCAAAGCCATTGGCCCTGGGAACCAATGAAGCCATTTATAAGAATATTCCCATTTACTGCACACTTACTATGTGTCAGGCATTTTGCTAAATGCTCACTTAACCTCTTTTAATCCTCAATCCTGTGAACTAGGAGCTATTACGCCTTTTGCACAGATGAGGACATTGAGGCTCAGAAATGTTAAGTAACTAGCCCAGGGTCACACAGCTAATAAGATTCAGAGCTGGATTTTAAACCCCCTTCTCTCTGACTCATGCTATTAAATCATCTAGAGAGTCTAACAGTTAAAATCCTTTGGAATGGGACCCAAAGCCGAGTGAAGCAGGTTATATTTGTTAGAAGAACTCTAGCGCAGTAAATTTCTGACTAATGCACTCATGATCTGTTAATAAATGCCTTGGCCATCTGCCCTGGACCTTGTGATATTTGCCTCTTTTTTAACCCCCAAGGGGTGACTGGTGTGTGTGTTTTAGGTGCTTGGCTTATTTATCCCTCTCCTCCCCTCTGGGCTGATACTTAAAGACTTCTCTGCTCCCCTTTTTTTTCCTCCCAGCAGCGCTGCTCCCTAGCAGGAGATGTGGCTCAGGAACCAGTCCTGGCCCGAGCTTTGAGTCCTCTCCCATCCCCGTGCCCACCGCTACCCCCACACCAGTGCTGGCAGTGCCAGGCTCCTTTTCTCAATTGGTGATACTGGTCATGTGGTGTGAAGACTTTCCTGGCTGTCCCTGTCCTCAGTTACCAGCACGTTGCAGCCTGCACCTGCCATGGTGGGTGCTGGAGGTCCAGGCCACCATGAGGGCTGCATCATGATCACACAGACTCAGTGCAGTGAGTACACAGCTGGGCCGGTTATCAGGATGCCCAAGGAGTCCGACTGGTGACACAGCCCCTGAGCCATCCAGAGTCACCACCACCTGGCCAGGGGAAGGCGCTGGCTCTCAGAGGGGCAGATTCTTAGAATGAGGCATGTAGACAAAATCTTATAGCAATGTAGAACAGTTTCTGCCTTGATTTCTTCCAAAAGGAATATCCTTTCTTCTTACCTTTTTTTTTTTTTTGGTAGTAATAATTCTATAAAACAACAAGGTTTTCCTTTTATTTACCTTTTTTATTTTTTTGCCTCCATGAACTCGCAATGGTTATAATGTGGTTTTGTTTTTATTAAAATACATGTGGTCATTATTTAATCACTAGAAAAAGTATGAATAATGGAGAAAAAATTCATCGAAAATTCTCCCATGCAGAAGTAACTAGCTTTTGGGGTTCATGAGTGGCTCAGTCAGTTAAGTGTCTGCCTTCAGCTCAGGTCATGATCCCGGGGTCCCGGAATCGAGCCCTGCATCGGGCTCCCTACTCATCAGGCAGGGAGTCTATTCTCCCTCTCCCTCTGCCCCTCTCCCTGCTCGTGCGCGCTCCTTCTCTCTCTCTCAAATAAATAAAATCTTAAAAAAAAAAAAAAAGAACTATCTCTTAGGATAAATGACCTCCATTCTGGCTCTTTACAGGTAACTAGATTATAGTATTTTTCTTTTTAACATATGCTTGTTTTCTTATATAAATACTTAATTTCTGATGACTAATTTTCTGCCATATTTGAAGTTATGGATATTCCTTTGCTCACCAGAAGCATTGGCCACCCTCCTCATTCTCTAAGGATCTCCCTCCCTCCCTGTCCCCTATTTCCCTTATAGCAACACATTTTACTATGCCAATAAATCATATGCATTGTAAAAAAATAAATAAATAAAGTTTAGAAAGCATGGGAATGCAAAACCTTTTTAAAACCCTAGCATAGAGAGAACCACTCTTACCTGGGTGGCTGTGTGCATTGATGGGGGAAAAGGCTGATATTTTAGGGTGATGACTGTGTGTACCACCCATGCATGCTGAATGTGTCGCCTTATACAAAAGGGGCGCTCTGTTGGCCTTGGCTCACAGGAATTCATGTGCTCACCCAGTATGGGTCAAGAACAGCATTCAACAAAGGCCCATGGTCATGTGGTGGCTTCTTTTTTTAAGAGGCAGCAGTTCCAAGGCTCACGCTTCCTGCACTCAAGTTCTTGATGTGTTACATCAATGCTTTGCAGAGAGGCCACCCAGAATCTCTTAAAAAGTACTCTAAACACCATGGAGATGTTTTTCCAGGGGAAAAAGCTCAGTAGGTCACTGTGAGTTTTCTGCCCCATACTGCCCGATGTTGTGACTATTGCTAGTTTTTCCAGAGTTCACCTTTAGGTTTAATTTCCTGAAATTGATCTGCTTGGTTACTCTGGCTTTATTTTACTCTCTTGCAAAGAAGGGAAATGGCAATGAAAAGACTGCATTTTATTAGGTTTTTACGCCCCCCCCAAATTAAGCAGCAATCTGTGATCTCTACTAGATTGTTCTTTTACGGGCTCCTAACATTCATCCTCCGGGTCTAGGACAGAACTGATCTGTGGCTTAATGAACAAGCAGCCAGAATGCCGGAGAGCCAGCATTCCTCGTGGAGATTCCAGGGTGGGCTGTTGTTCTATGGTGGCCCCCCTTGGGGCCCCCTGAGCATTGAGTGAGTCAGCCCTGGGGTTGGAGGTGATGCTGCCAGCTGGAGGGGAAGGAGGCGGCCCCAAGGCCAGCTCCCCAAGCAAGTCCTCTGCCAGGAGGCCCAGGATGGTCACGGGCTCCAGAGGGAGGTGAATTGCAGCCCAGAATTCATGGTGAGGTTTGCTTTTTACCATTTTCTTTTTAATCAACTTTTTAAAGAGAATTGGGGATGCTGGCAATGAACATGTTGTACTTGAGACGGCTTTGATCTTGCCCTGGGTTCTCTGGCCCCTAGCTCCCTGGGCAGTCATAAATGTGCATTATTATTTTACTGTTTCACAGTGAGCTCCTCGTCCCCTGGGCCTGACTGAACTGGATGACCATCTTTAGCCATTGGTGTTCTGATAACTTAGCCAGAGTCAGGTGTCAACCAGACCACCATTGTTTACTTTTAATTTCCTGACCCTGAAGAAGAAGGGAAAATGCACTGCTAATGGGAACGGTGCATGCAGAAGCAAGTGTCTGTCCCTGGGCTTGAATGGCGAGAGCCCCACATGGGAAGGTGTGCTGTGGTGGTGACGCATATGGATTCCAGTGTCGGACGGGCTGGGACTGAATCCCACCTCTGCCATTTTCTAGCTTTGTGACCTTAGCCTAGTGACCCGACCATCTAAACCTCAGTGTCTCTCAGTGGTACATGGAGCTAGTAGCTACGTGCTACTAGTAATAAGACCCCTGCTGGGGTCTATTGTGTGGGTTCAGATGCTGGCCTTCACCCCATTGCTGGCTTAGAGTACCACTCACCATGTGGTAGCCCATCTCCATTCATTATTATTATTTTTTGGGTTTTTTTTGGAGGGGGCAGAGGCAGAGAGAGAATCTTAAGCAGGCTCTGTGCTGGGAACAGAGCCTAACGTGGGGCTCAATTTCATGACCCTGAGATCATGACCTGAGCTGAAATCAAGAGTCGGATGCTTAACCAACTGAGCCACCCGGGCGTCCCTCCATTCATCATTAACCCATGGTTAAAACCTGCTTCCCAAACTCAGACCACACTCCGGCCCCCCCCCCCGCCGGCTCTCATCTTCTTCCGCCTGAACTCTGAGCCTCACAGCATAGTGGTCTCATCTTCAGATGGGTTCTGGCCATGAGTTAGATGGGCTTTCGCTTATTCTTGATGAATCAGTTTTACATGAATGATGGACGGTTCGCCAGGTTTTTCCTTCTTATTTCCTTCCCCTCCCCCCACACCTTGCCTCAACACCCACCCCCAACCTTTTTTGGCCCCAGAATGTCAGGAGAAATAACCACTCAGTGAAGTTTTTCTAGAATTGACTGTCTTGTGCTCCATTTGAGTCTCTCTGAAAACTAGTCATGCTTTAACTTTTCAGCACTTTGTTTCAGTATGACTAATATCCAACACTGGGCATTGAATGTGCTATATATAAAATTCCAGATCAGAGAATGGAAACACTTTTTAAAAAGTAAAAAGTGTTGGATTATGTGGGCTATTTGGAAACCATTCAGTAGGGCAATATAATTTTTATTTTCAGAAGCTTATGGATTGAACCCCACCCAAGCTTCCAGCTCCTAAGAAAACCAGCAGAATACACCCTGCCAAGTTTCCTCACAAGGGCAATAAAAGAGTAATCCTCGGCATCCCGGTCTTCATTTTAAAGAAACAGGAGACCGGCGGTGGCCTTTGCCGTCTTCACAAATGAGCTTCCCTGAGCCAGTTGCTGGTGGGTCGGTCCGGTGGGGAGTGTCACGGGCAGGGGTGGGGGACGCAGGCTCGCACGGGGATCTGGGCCCACTGTAGTCACAGTGCCCTGAAAAGAACATTTACAAGTCTGCAGAGAATGCTGGTAATGGCTTCTTGAATTGGGGCGGGTGGGGGGAGCAGTTATATTACAGTCTTGATGGTTTTTTGATGACTGGTCAGAAAAGCTGAACCATAAATCTATCCAGTTTTCACCAAAAAAGGACATCTTCTTTACATTTAAAATTGTGCGTGTGTGTGTACTGGGTAGGGGGTATGATAGTTGTGGGGGAAATCAAATCATAGGAAATCATAATAACAGGGTCTGTTTGTTCCCGCTGTTGACACTTAGGACGTTAGTGGAATGAAAGCAGCGAGAAAGTTTTGAGCGCTGCACATCGGTGCTAGAGTACACAGAGAGGCCCGTTGGAGCATAGGGTCCCGGGGCCAGAGAAGATTCTAGAAGCCACAACTCTACCCCAGTGTTTCACAGAGACGAGAACGAAATCCCCATGGATTTGGCCTTTGGACTGAGCCCTGCTTCTGAAAAGCCTTCGCACTGAAAGTCTGGTTTGTCAACCCAGCGTGCAGTCCATTGCTTCTGGCTTGCTGCTTGCTTGGAGGAGCTCACACCCTGGAGAACTGAAACCCAGGCTGAGTCCTGGTTGGCGAGGGAGGGCAAGAAGGCGGGGTTCCCAGGCCTAGGCTCAGGGGTTTTCCCACCTAGCTCAGTGGCGCCCTCTCTGGGCACTGGTGGAGAATCTCTTGGGCAGGAAGCGTGTTGCTTTTCCAAACCCAGGGCTGGCACAGAGCCAAGGGACCAAACTCACAAAACAGCTTGGAGCCACAGGGATCAGATATGCGTAGGCTTCTTGACTCTGCCGATTTCCTGGGAGGTGCCGGGGATTTCCCCCATTCACTGGTAGAACTGTTTTCATCCCTAAATTTCAGAGAAAGAAAATGATCCGTTGTTACCTGTGGAAAGGTTATTTTCCCTTGTTGTGGGGTGTTGGGGAGTCACTGAAGAGTACCAAGCCAAAGTGAGCAAGAGTACTGACCAGAGTAAGGGACGGCAAGGTTGGAACAAGACTGGTGGGAGGAGACAGGTGAGTATCTGGTGAGGGAAGAGAGTGCTTGATAAGGGTGACTCACCGGGCTGTCCTTGTGCAACTGGGCGGGTGCAGCGCGGCGCTCAGGAGGGGGCGGGGGAGGAGACAGCCACGGCTTTGAGAAATGAGATAATGAGTTCCAAAATTCAGGAGTTGGGCAACCAGATTGAGCAGAATTGAGTGAGGGCTCGTGACGGTTCTGTGTCTAGACTGAGAAATGCAAAGCTTCACATGCAGCTAGAGCACATTCGAAGGGAATGTTGAACAGAGTTGCTCATTACAGAAGAGGGAGGTAAAGGATCACTGCTTCCGGCTCCGTAGGTCATGTGTCGGGAATGATGGAGTGATGCATTAGGTTTTCTCTGTCACTTTCACAGAGTTCACAGGGATTGATCAGGGATGTCCTTATTAACTCATCAAGGGAAACAGTCCACCATGCTTGCTTTTTCATCGGGACTGAAGTAAATAATTTTTCCTAAGGATTTTACAAAAATGGGAGAAAAAAAGAGATGCTCTTTCTTTTTTTCTTTTCTTTTGGTTGTGTGTGTGTGTGTGTGTGTGTGTGTGTGTGTGTGTGTGTGTAAATCCCTTTTTCCAGAATGGCCTTGTGCTGGGCAGCCCCTATCATAAAGCTGGGAGTGTGTGGGGCAAAGAAGGCCCTGAAGTATTGAGAGGACACAAAGATTTTCCATCTCCACTGAGAGCTGTGAGGAGCAGGCTTATAAGAATTTCAGATTGAGAAAAAAAAGGCTTTTGTAGGGGCAGATGTGGAACTCAAGTTGTGGAGCTGTATTCTGGAAAGATCCAAGGGAATAAGGGGACAGCCTCCATCTGCAGACTTCCACGGGAGGCCTCCAGGGATCCTTGGCAAGAGGTGCTCGGGGAACCATTAAAAGGAAAGTCCCATCTCTGGGTCTTAGTTTCTCTTTCTTCCTGTCAAACCCCAGGCCCACACAGAATGGAACCCCTCTTCTCGCAAATCCCTGGGGCTGTTTAAAGGACGAGGCAGCGAGATTGAAATTCTAGCCCCAGTTCAGTGTCTGCCCCTCAGTAACCTCGGGCTAGCCTTCTGGGGGCCTCGGGTTCCTCATCTTTGAGATGGGTGCAGAGTCCGTCATGAAGCTTGGGGGATTAAAGGGGATGGTGTGTGCCCAGCACACAGGAAGCCCTCAGTGAAAGCCGGACGTGGCCATTACCCCGCCTCTTGCGCTGGAAGAACGCGTTGCCTAATGCTGAACGTCTCTTCAAAGCAAAAGCTGTGGTGCTGTCAGTGATTGTTATTAATAAAAGGCTCATAATTACTTTTGCCATGGTATTAAGTGAAAGCCCCTGTGGTGGGCGATGACTAGGAAGGTGGGAGCTGTTATTAATGGACCTGCCAGCTCCCGTTACTGGGTCCAGTGCTGTCATCTTTCTCTCTGGGAACCCTTTGACAAATCTGCTGAATTTCCTATTCCCTTGCCATAAGCGCTGTAAATTTGATCCACTTGTCCCCAGCGTTGTTTCTGTAGATTAATAATGAAGAAGGGAGGGAAGCAGAGCCGGCGCAGGACCCGTAGATGTGTGGAAACTCCCAAATGTTTGGGCTGTCTATGGGTTGGAGCGTGTGTGCGTGCATGTGTGTGTGTGTCTATGGGTTGGAGCGTGTGTGCGTGCATGTGTGTGTGTGTGTCTATGGGTTGGAGCGTGTGTGCGTATGTGTGTGTGTGTGTGTCTGGGTTGGAGCGCGCACGCGCGTGTGTGTGTGTCTGGGTTGGAGTGTGCGTGCGTGTGTGTGTCTATGGGTTGGAGCGTGCATGTGTGTGTGTGTCTATGGGTTGGAG